>NC_054474.1:58458605-59083605 GCF_017639515.1 Carcharodon carcharias
AGTGGCAGTGGTACCATCCTCAAGCTGAGGAGCTGAAGCTGCTGAGGCAACATTGAGGGTACCCCCCTCCATCACGTTGTGTGGCACCACCGCTGTGCTAAATGGGATAGATTTCAAACAGATCTAGCAACTCAAGACTGGGCAGCTATGAGGTGCTGTGGACCATCAGCAGCAGCAGAATTGTACTCAAACACAACCTGTAACCTCATGGCCCAGCACATCCCCCACTCTACCATTACCAAGACAGGGAATCAACCCTGGTTCAATGAAAAGTACAGGAGGGCATGCCAGGAGCAGCACCAGGCATACCTAAAAATAAGGTGTCAACCTGGTGAAGTTATTCCACAGGATGACTTCTGTGCCAAACAGCGTAAGCAGCAAATGATAGACAGAGCTAAGTGCTCCCACAACCAATGGATCAGAGATGAGCTCTGCAGTCCTGCCATATCCAGTCGTGAATGGAGGTGGACAATTAAACAACTAAATGGAGGAGGAGGCTCCCCAAATATCCCTACCCTCAATGATGGGGGAGCCCAGTACATCAGTGCAAAAGATAAGACTGAAGCATTTGTTACAATCAGCAGCCAGAAGTGCCGAGTGTAAGATCCATCTTGGCCTCCTCTGGAGATCCCCAGCATCACAGATGCCAGTCTTCAGCCAATTCAATTCTCTCCACGTGAGATCAAGAAACAGCTGATGGTACCGGATACTGCAAAGTCAATGAGCCCTGACAATACTCTGGCAATAGCACTGAAGACTTGTGCTCCAGAACATGCTGCACCTCTAGCAAAGCTGTTCCAGTACAGCTACCACATTAGCATCTACCCGGCTATGTGGAAAATTACCCAGGTATGTCCTGTACACAAAAAGTGGGATAAATCCAATCTGGCCAATTACTGCCCCATCAGCCTATTCTTGATCATCAACAAAGTAATGGAAGGTGTCATCAACGGTGCTATTGAATGGCACCTGCTTCACAATAACATGCTTATTGATACCCAGTTTGGGTTCCACCAGGGCCACTCAGGTCCTGACCTCATTACAGCCTTGGTCCAAACATGGACAAAAGAGCTGAACTCCAGAGGTGAGGTGAGTGTGATTGCCCTTGACATCAAGTCTACATTTGACCGAGTGTGGCATCAAGGAGCTCTGGCAAAACTAAAGTCAATGGGAATCAAGGGGTAAACAGTCCACTGGTCACTGGTTGGAGTCATACCTAGTAGAAAGGAAGATGGTTGTGGTTGTTGGAGGTCAATCATCTCAGCTCCAGGACTTCACTACAGGAGTTCCTCAGGGTGGTGTCCTCAGTCCAACTATCTTCAGCTGCTTCATCAATGACCTTCCTTCCATCATAAGGTCTGAAGTGAGGATCTTTGCTGATGATTGCACAATGTTCAGCACCATTCACAACTCCTCAGCTACTGAAGTAGTCCATGTCCAAATGCAGCAGGACCTGGACTATATCCAGGCTTAGGCTGACAAGTGGCAAGTAACATTTGTGCCACACAAGTGCTGGGCAATGACCAACTCCAACAAGAGAAAATTTAACCATCGCCCCTTGATGTTCAATGGCACTACCATCACTGAATCCCCCATTATCAATATCCTGGGTGTTACCATTGACCATAAACTGAACTGGACTAGTCATATAAATACTATGGCTGCAAGAGCAGGTCAGAGGCTTGGATTTGTGCGATGAGTAACTCACCTCCTGACTCCCCAAAACCTGTCCACTATCTACAAGGCACAAGTCAAGAGTGAGATGAAATATTCTCCACTTGCCTGGATGAGCGCAACTTCCACAACACTCAAGAACCTTGACACCATCCAGAACAAAGCAGCCCGCTTGATTGGCACCCCATCCACAAACATTCAATTCTTCCACCACTGATGCACAGTAGCAGCAGTGGATACCACCTACACGATGCACTGCAGGAATTCACAAAGGCTCTTTCAACAGCACCTTCCAAACCCATGACTACTACCATCTAGAAGGACAAGGGCAGCAGATAGATGAGAACACTACCACCTGGAAGTTCATCTCAAAGTCACTTACCATCCTGACTTGGAAATATATTGCCATTTCTTCACTGTCGCTGGGTCAAAATCCTGGAACTCCCTCCCTAACAGCACTGTGGGCGTACCTACACCACATGGGTTGCAGCTGTTCAAGAAGGCAGCTAAGCACCACCTTCTCAAGGGCAACTAGGGATGGGTAATAAATGCTGGCCCAGCTAGCGATGCCCTCAAAAAAGGAATAAATTAATGAATTAAAAATTCCCTTCCTAATGTTCCCAAGCTTGCATTTGCAGCTCCAGGAACTATGACATGACCGAGTCCAGAGGCTCGACATTTGACTCAGACTCAGTAAATTTTTGGCCTTAGCAGTCCTCCAAGTGCTGGGGCTTTGGGAGGTCCCTGCTGCCGCCTGCTATGGATCAGAAAGTGTGATGTGTTTACCAGATTGTGATCCCGAGGCTACTCTAAAGCTAGGTCCCACCGAGCTGTGTGTCTCTGCGCTGGTAAAGGGTGTGGGTAAGCGCTGTGACGGGACCTCAGAGAAGGTGCCTTTAGATTCTCTTCAGAGATTTCTTCGGGCTCGATTGGAGGCCCTGGGTCACAGACTGTATTGGCTGTTTCCCAGATGAGTCTGCAAAAGCAAGGGGAGATAATTAGTGCATGGCAGTGGCTTGTAAAACAGGACACATCACTCACAGCATAGTTGTCTGATGGATGTTGCACTGCTGGACCCTCAATTGGTAGACCTCTGCTGATCTCACCGTCAGAACAGGAATGGTCCAGAACCTCGCTGGTCAGTTGGATGGCTGTTTTAAAAGTGTGTGAGGACCTTGATTTCAGGCATTCCTCCACTGGTCTGCGACCTCTCCCTCTTGTTGTGTGCCAGCTTATCCTGGATCAGTAGAGATGGAGGGAGTGTAAGGAGGATGCCTGCCTAGCCAGATATTAACTATGCCTGGCATGTGTGGGTGGTGAGTGGGTCCCATGGATGGAATGAGGACAATGAAGCAGTGTGTGATAGAGTGAATGGCGATGCCCCTTGAACTGGCAATGAGTGAGATCCCTGTGGATGTAGACACAGAGACTCATCGATGTTTACAGCACAGAAGGAGGCCATTCAGCCCATCGTGTCCAAGCTGGTCATCAAAGATCTGACTATACTAATCCCATTTTCCAGCACTTGGCCCATAGCCCTGGAGACAATGGCAATTCAAGTGAGTATCTAAATACTTCTTAAATGCTACGAGAGTTTCTGACTCAACCATACTTTCAGGCAGTGAGTTCCAGACTCCCACCACCCTCTGGGTGAAAAAGATTCTCTTCAACTCCCCTCTCAGTCTTCTACCTCTTACCTTAAATCTATGCTCCCTGGGTTATTGACTCTCTACTAATGGAAAAGGTGCCTTCCTATCCACCCTATCTATGCTCATCATAATCTTATACACCTCTATTAGGTCCCCTTTCAACATTTGCTGCTCCAAGGAAAACAACCGCAACCTATCAAATCTTTCCTCATATCTCAGACCCTCCAGTCCAGGTAGCATCCTAGTAAATCTCATCTGCACCTTCTCCAGTGCAATCACTCCTTCCTGTAATGTGATGAACAGAACTGCACACAGTACTCCAGTTATGACCTAACCACTGTTTTATACAGTTCCAGCATAACCTCTCTGCTCTAGTATTCTATGTCTCAGCAAATAAAGGCAACTATCCCATAAGCCTTCTTAACCACCTTATCTACCTCCCCTGCTACCTTCAGGGGTCTGTGGATATGCACACCAAGTTCCTTCTGATCTTCAGCATTTTCCAGGGTCCTACAATTCATAGTGTAACCACATGCCTTGTTAGCCCTCCCCAAGTGCATTACCTCACATTTTTTCTGGGTTGAATTCCATTTGTCTCAGCTCTTCCCACCAGAAAAGTAGATTGATATAAGACCATAAGACCATAAAGACATAGGAGCAGAAATTAGGCCAATCGGCCGACTGAGTCTGCTCTGCCATTAAATCATGGCTGATAAGTTTATCAACCCCATTCTCCTGCCTTCTTCCCGTAACCTTTGATGCCCTTACCAATCAAGAACCTATCTATCTCGGTCTTAAATACACTCAATGACCTGGCCTCCACAGCCTTCTGTGGCAATGAATTCCATAGATTCACCACTCTCTGGCTAAAGAAGTTTCTCCTCATCTCTGTCCTAAAAGGTCTTCCCTTTACTCTGAGGCTGTGCCCTCAGGTCCTAGTCTCTCCTACTAATGGAAACATCTTCCCACATTCACTCTATTCAGGCTTTTCTGTATTCTGCAAGTTTCAGTCAGATCCCCCCTCATCCTCCTAAACTCCATTGAGTATAGACCCAGAGTCCTCAAATGTTCCTCATATGTTAAGCCTTTCATTCCTGGGATCATTCTCATGAACCTCCTCTGGACCCTCTCCAGGGCCAGAACATCCTTTCTGAGATACGGGGCCCAAAATTACTCACAATATTCTAAATGTGGTCTGACTAGAGCCTTGTAAAGCCTCAGCAACACATCTCTGCTTTTATATTCTAGTCCTCTCGAAATAAATGCCAACATTTCATTTGTCTTCCTAACTACCGAACCAACCTGCAAGTTAACCTTAAGAGAATCCTGGATGAGGACTCCCAAGTCCCTTTGCACTTCAGATTTCTGATTTCTCTCCCCATTTAGAAAATAGTCTATGCCTCTATTCTTCTTACCAAAGTGCATGACTTCACACTTCCCCACGTTGTATTCTGTCCATGCTAATACCTTGCCTCTAAAGCCATGGGCTCCTATCTTACTGAGCATCCTCCTGTGCGGCACCTTGTCAAAAGCCTTCTGGAAGTCCAAGTAGATAATATCCATTGGCTCACCTTTGTTTAACCTACTCGTTACGTCCTCAAAGAATTCTAACAGATTTGTCAGGCATGACCTCCCCTTGATGAAACCATGCTGACTTTGCCCGATTTTACCATGCACTTCCAAGTATTCTGAAATCTCATCCTTAATATTGGACTCTAAAATCTTACCAATGACCAAGGTCAGGCTAATTGGCCTGTAATTTCCTGTCTTTTGCCTCACTCCTTTCTTAAACAGGGGGGTTACATTAGTGATTTTCCAGTCCTTTGGAACCCTCCCTGACTCCAGTGGTTCCTGAAAGATCACCACTAACACCTCCACTATCTCGTCAGCTATCTCCTTCAGAGCTCTGGGATGTAATCCATCTGGTCCAGGTGATTTATCCACCTTCAGACCTTTCAGTTTTCCTAGCACCTTCTCCTTGGTAATGGCCATCATACTAATCTCTGCCTCCCAACTCTCTTGAACTTTGGGGATGTCACTTGTGTCTTCCACTGTGAAGACTGATGCAAAGTACCTATTCAGTTCCTCCCCCATTTCTTTGTTCCCCACTACTACTTCTCCAGCGTAATTTTCCAGTGGCCCAATGTCCACTTTTGCCTCTCTCTTACCCTTTATATATCTAAAAAAACTCTTGCAATCTTCTTTTATATTACTGGCTAGTTTACCCTCATATTTAATCTTCTCTCTCCTTATTTCTTTTTTAGTTGTCCTCTGTTGGTCTTTGTAGGCTTCCCTATCCCCTGGTTTCACACTGCTCTTCGCCGCATTGTATGCTTTCTTTTTAGCTTTTATGCTGTCCCTGACTTCCCTTGTCAGCCACGGTTGCCTTGTCCTCCCTTTAGTATGCTTCTTCTTCCTAGGGATGAATTTTTGCTGTGTCTCCCAAATTACTCCCAGAAACTCCTGCCATTGCTGTTCCACTGTCTTTCCTGCTAGGCTCATCTCCCAATCAATTCTGGCCAGCTCCTCCCTCATGCCTCTGTAGTTGCCTTTATTCAATTGTAATACCGTTACATCTGATTCCTGCTTTTTCCTCTCAAATTGCAGGGTAAATTCTATCATATTATGGTCACTTCCTCCTAAGGGTTCTTTCACCTTAAGCTCCCTTATCAAATCTGCCTCATTACACTTCACTAAATCTAGAATTGCCTGTTCCTTTTTGGCTCCACCACAAGCTGCTCCAAAAAGCCATCTCATAGACATTCCACAAATTCCTTTTCTTGGGATCCACTACCAACCTGATCTTCACAATCTACCTGCATATTGAAATCCCCCATGATCACTGTAACCTTGCCTTCCTTACACATCTTTTCTATCTCCTGGTGTATCTTGTGCCCCACATCCTGACTATTGTTCGGAGGCCTGTACATAACTCCCATTATATCTTTTTTACCTTTGCGGGTCCTCAACTCTACCCACACAGGTTCTACATCATCTGACCCTACATCATTTCTTGCTATCGATTTAATTTCATTTCTTACTAACAAAGCAACCCCACCCTCTCTGCCAACCTGCCTATCTTTTCAATAGGATGTATATCCTTGGATATTTAGCACTTAGTCCTGATCCCCTTGCAGCCATGTCTCCGTAATGCCCACCACATCATACCTGCCAATTTCAATCTGCGCCACAAGCTTATTTATCTTATTTCATATACTGCGCGCATTCAGATACAACACCTTCAGTCCTGCATTTCCTGTCCCCTTTCTCATTGTCGTCCCTTTATCTGATGTGCTTGAAGTTAGATTCCTAGCCCTTTCCAAACACTCTGTCCTATTTTGTGTTCTGGAGACTTTAATAGCCTCTCTTGGGCTCTCTTTTCTTTTCAGTTATTTCATAATTTTCCATGAAGTTGAATCCAACACCACCACCCCCCACCCCCCCCACCCCCCGCCACATGCTAACCTGCTGCTTTGTTTCCCATTAGTCATGCTTCTTGGAATTTTACCTTCCCTCCTTTCCCCCCCTCCACTTTCTAGTTTAAAGTCCTGTTGACCACCCTATTTATCCTCCTGCAGTTTACAGCCACCTCACTATTTACCACCCTACCAATTTTTGTGTCATCTACGAACTTCTTGATCATGCCCACTACATTTAAGCCCAAATCATTTGCATACACAATAAACAGCAAGGGCCCCAGCATTGAGCCCTGCAGAACCGCACTGGAAACAGACTTCCAGTCACAGAAACATTCCATACACCATCACCCTCTGCTTCCTGCCTGTCAGCCAATTTTGGATCCATCATGCCACTTAGCCTTGAATCACATGGGCTCTTACTTCTTGGCCATTCTACCATGAGATACCTTATCAAAAGCCTTGCAAAATTCTATGTAGGCGACATCAAATGCATTACCCTTATCAACAGTCCTGGTTAACTCCTCAAAAAATTTGACCAAATTTGTGAAGTGACCTTCCCTTAACCAATCCATGCTGACTATCCCTGATTAATCCGTGTCTCTCCAAGTGCAGATATATTCTGTCCCTTCGAATTATTTCGAGTAACTTCCCCACCACTGAGGTTAGATTAACTCTCCTGTAATTTCCTGGCCTATCTCTTCCTCCCTTTTTAATAATGGGACAATGTTAGCAATCCTCCAGTCCTCTGGTACCTCACCTGTGGCCAGAGAGGATTTGAAAATTACTGCCATCTCTGACTCTTCACTTGCCCCCCTCAACAGCCTGGGATATATCTCCTCCAGGCCTGCAGATTTATCCACTTTTAAGGCTGCTAAACCCACTAGTACCTCCTCTCCCTCTATGTTAATTTTCTTTAATATTTCACAGTCCTCCGCCCTGATGTCTTTCCCTGCAACGTCCTTTACCATTGTGAAGGCTTACGTAAAATATTCATTGAGGGATGTATCATGTGTGATGTGTTTGTAAATGTGTGAGTTGAGAGTGATGAGAAGAGTGACTTATCCTGGCAAAATGAAGGAGATCATTTATCCTCTTGTGGCACTGAGTGGCTGTCCTCTTTTGCAGGGCGTAGGCGCTGACCACCGCCTCCCAAGCTAGATTGGTGAGCTTGCTGCCCATCCTGCGGCCAGACCGGGCAAAGAGGACATCACCACAAGCCTCCAATGTGTCCACAAGGTGCTCGAGGGATGCGTCATTGAACCTGGAGTCTCTTTGCCTTTCAGGGCCATGTCTTCTTTACAGCAGTTGTGGGCTGGACTTTAAATATGCCGCCCAGCCTGATGAAGTGGCGAGGTGATAGAGTGGCTAGCAAATGAGAGCCCGCCCGCCATGGAAATGGCATGTCTTCCGGGAATGCATAATTAATACGGTGGGTTTGCAAATCAGGGACAATTCCGTCCCTAACCTCCTACCCCCTCACATATTTCTGATATGTGGATGATAGTTCACCATATTTAAATCTGCAGCTGCATGTAATAATTTCCTTACATGTCTTAAAGGAATCCATCCTGCACTCAAATTTACCTTTGAAATAGAACAATCAAATTAACTCCCCTTCCTTGACGTACTAGTTGAGAAATCTGCCAGGGGGCTCTCTACCACTGTCTACTGCAAGTCTACCTTCACTAGTCATTGGGGTTCCAACAACTCCACAAGCTATACAATTGGTC
Source organism: Carcharodon carcharias (assembly GCF_017639515.1). Classification (NCBI taxonomy): domain Eukaryota; kingdom Metazoa; phylum Chordata; class Chondrichthyes; order Lamniformes; family Lamnidae; genus Carcharodon; species Carcharodon carcharias. The sequence continues at coordinate 58,467,078 of NC_054474.1, forward strand.
TGATTGCCAACTTCGTAAATTGAGCCCAAGATATTTCCTCACCATGCAAGCTTGCTGCTGAAATAAGACACATCAAAGGCATCTTGCAGGATAATGGCTAGCCTGATCAGATCATTTTGTGCTGCATATCTCACAAACTCATGAATGGGCCTAAGGCTGTCACTTTCATCCCAGTAAAGTGCTCAGTCTACCTCAGATTACCCTGGAAGGGCAAGGTGCCTAAATAATTTGAGCAACAAGTGAAGCCAACCATTTCGTGCTGCTACTAAGCAACAGCAACACAGTAGCAATCAAAGTCCACTTCCCAAACAATCAGCACTCTCTTCTCATACAGTATATCACAGAATCACTAACAGGATTCCCCATCAAACCAAAAAGATGTTCCAACTCTCACCCAAATGAGTAATGTGGTATATGAATTTCAGTGCCAATGTGATGTTAGGTATGTAGACCATAATCCCAAAGATGGGCGGATTGTATCAAACAGTATGTCCCAGTTGCCATTGTATGGTAATGGGCAAGGTACAGACCATACCCAACCGGCCCGTGCTTGCAAAACTCAAAAGACAGTGTCCAACATTAGATATGATTATGCGATTGAAAAACTTTTGCTAAATAATCCTCAGTGTGCTAAGAATTATGCTGACAACCAATTTAAGATTGTCAGTTGGGCTTGCAGTGTGGTGCATTTGTGTGTACTGGAAGCTATAAATATCAATACACAGGGGCATGTTCTGTGCAGATAGAAAGAACATGTACACACATTATGCTTGTTTCAGTTAGACAAAATAAATGACAGCCATTCGCTGACTCATTCCTCAGGGCAATGCCTTGACCAATCAGGGTAAAGCTGCCTGTTTAAATTTCAAACAATGCGTGGCAATTAACTGTCAGTCACTATCACTGGTGCATTCTCCTTGGCAACACCTCTAACAATCAGAGTCCACTTCCCAAACAATCAGCACTATCTTCTCATACAGTATAAATTGTTGTTTTCCCCTTATATTGGTATTCTTGTGAAGTGCCCTAGTGAGTGCAAGACAAAAAGCTTTGACATGTCCTTTAGATCAGTTTGTGGTATTCCACAAGGGCATGTGATGAAAGGATGATTCATGAGAAGGGGAATGTTTTTTGTTTTTCTTTGTGTACCATGAATGTCTGCATACTGTATCCTCTAGTGCCCTCTTACATCTTTGTTTTTATCATATCCCATGTGTGATACATACATGTTGTATATTTTGTCAGTTCCTCAATGGCAGATTATAGTAGGAGAGAAATTGAACTTTTTATGCCCTTTTTCTGAGCATGAAACAAGAGCCATAAGGACCAATTTCCAGTGCTATGTTTCACATACAACCAGCACCTGTGATGAGAGGGCTGCCATGTTGAATATGATGGCTTCTTACATGTGTGTGACATCTGAGTGAAACAGGCGTTAGAACACTGACAATATGCAGATCAATGGCTTAGTGTCTGTTTTAATTCCAAAAATATTTTCTAGTGGTTAAAACTTTGGTATGGAAAGGGACCACTGAAAACTAGCATAGTACAGATAGGCACTGTTTTGGGAAGAGCTGGAGTGCTTGCTGGTAATATTACATTAAGGTCTGAGGCCCATTTCTGCTGAGCCCTGGACTTCCTGGTACAGGAATGTGCTGATAAATGAGTTACCTTGTGATGGAGTATCTGGTTATGATGTGAAACTGGGTGTCATCAGTATTCTTATGAAAATTATTGCTGATTCTCAGATGATGTTTCCAGAAGGCAACATATAGATGGGAAATTAGTGCGGTCCAAGGATAGTGCCTTGGTGGACACCAGAGAGAACTGTGTGGATAGGGAAGGAAAGACTTTACAAGTGATTCTCTGGCTAGGATTAGATAGATAGGAATGCAACCAGGTGAGAGCAGTCCCAACCGGCTGGAAGACATGGAGAGGTGTTGGAGGAAGGTGGTGTGGTCAACAGTGTCAAAGGTTGCAGACAAGTCAAGAATGACAAGGAGGAATAATTTACTTTGGTCACAGTCACATAGGATATCATTTGTGACTTTAAGAAAGACCATTTCTGTACTGTTCTGTTTCAGAGACAGAAACCTGATTGGAGGGATTCAAACATGGGGCTTGGGAAAAATAGGCACGGAGTTGGAAAGTGACAGCACTTCAAGGACTTTGGAGACAAGAAGATTGGAAATTATACAGTAGTTTGCAAGGATGGTGAGGATGGATTTTTTTTTAGAGTGATGCAGCAGATTTGAAAGCAAGAGGGACAATACTTAAAGACATTAACAATATCAGCTAACTTAAGAAGCAGGAAAGGAATTTGACTAGTCAACAGTTTATTGGGGATAGGGTCAAGGGAAAAGGAGGCGGGATGAACTCAGAGAGGACATGAGGGGAGATAGGAGAGAAACTGAACAATGATACAAGTTCATAGCCAGGGCTTGATGATCTTTAGAGGTCGTTTGCCCAGTGGCTAAGGAAAGTGTGGGAAATAGCAAAGGCAACTGATTGGATGGTCTCAGTCTTAGTGACAAAGAAGTCCATAAGCTCCTCACACTTGTAAGGATGGAGGGGGCAGGGGAGTGGGACTTAAGAAGTTGGCTTGCATTACAGCAATAAGCCAGGGATTATCTTTTCACTCCAGAATGAGCATGGTATAGTGAGCAGTTTTGGCAGACAACAACAGGTTCTGATGGTGCTCTATGTGTTGTAACCAGATCTAGCAGCCCATGGTTAAACCAGTTGTCCATCATATCTGCTCTGCTTTTCACCCCTTTGTCTTAAGGGAATGGAGATGAAGATCACAGCAGGAGTATTGGCCAGTGCAAGAGAGATAACACCTTTAATGGGATCATCAAAGGGGTAGGTGAGGTTGCATTTGAGTATCTCAGTAGCTGCAGAAACATTGTGGTGAATGGGAGGCCAAAAGCTAGACAATTGACATTTTGAAAATGCAATTGTAAATGAATTAGTGGATCATTTTTTCCAGGGGTGGACACAGAAGGAAGTGGGTTGTAGACAGAGAAGGGGGATGTAAGTGTAGAGTGTTACAAGGAAATGATCAGAAATAGCCTTAACTGTAATTGATACAATGGGAGTAGCAAGGCTACATGAGATGCCAAGGTGAAGAAGTTGCCTGTGAATATGGGTTAGGTAGCTTATATGGAGGGAAAGATCTAGGGATAATAAGAGGTCAGAGAACTCCAAGGAAGGAGAGCATGATGAGTTGAGAAGAATAATGAAACTACCAAGGTACCTTTACAAATTATTTTAAGTCTAGGATGTCTGGTGACTGACTCAATTGTCAGAAGAAACAGATTCTCCCTACTTGCTCTTGATCCAAACCTCTCATAGGGCAGAATATTGCCCTTGTCGGGCGGGCTCAGTGGGGGCAGGTGGAGGTGGTCGGGAAGCCAACCGCTGCCCGCGATCAGGGCGATTTCACACCAGTGAGCCAATTAAGGCCTGCCCAGCATGAAACGTGAGCGGCAGCGCTCAGCGGGCAGGGGTGGGATGGGGAGTATGCGCTTCATAATCTCACTGAGGCACAGAGCTGCCCCAGGGTAATGGAGTGTTATGTAAAAAAGTAATAAAGAACTTAAAAATGTAATAAAACATGTCTCTCATATGACTCTGTCATATGAGCAGGGTCATGTTATTAATTACATTTTAAAATTTTTATTTGCTTTAGGAAACCTCATCCTGTCTGTGGATGGAGGGTAAGGTTAGAGGGGCAGAAAAAAATCTATTTAATTGCTCCTTTAGTGGCCTTAACAGGTCTTTTAATTGTAGGTGAACGCTTGCCCAACGTCAACGCACATTATTTTATGTTCAAGTGGGTGGGGCGTGCTACAAAGTTTACCCATAATTTTCAATATTTCTATTATACCTCTCCTGATCTTCTCTGCTCAAAGGGGAACAATCCTAACTTCTCCAATCTATCCACACAACTGAATTTCCTCATCCCGGTGTGACCCTACTGCTTACCTCTTCAGTCAGAAAATATCCATTCATCATTACTTTCTGCCTCCTAGCCTTTAGACTACTATGCACCTTATTATTATCCCTTTAATACCATCTGCTTCTATTTTCCAAATAAGTCTGTAATGTGCTACTTTATGAAATACCTTTTAATAGTCCATATAAACTACACTTACTGCACCAGCTTCATTAACTGTTACTTCATACAATAACTCAAAATATTAATCAGAATTAATCTATCTTTAATAAATCCCTGATGGCTGTCCTGCATTGACTAATGCTTTTTTGTGAAAATGATTTTTTACCTTGAATATGGTCTCCACTAGTTTTCCCACCATTGACATTAGATTGATTGGCCAGTAGTTATCAGATTTAACCACTCCCCCTTTTTGTAAAGGGTATAGCACTTGCAATTCATCAGTGCTCTGACAAAACCCCCGTACTGAAGGAGGGTAGTCAAGGCTTATGTTGTTTTCACCCTTGCTTCCCTCAGCAAACTAGAATATAGCCTACCTGGATCTGATAACTTATTAGCTTTGAGTGATATTAAAATATTTAGCACGTCCTTCTTATCTATTTTTCTTCTGTCCAATATCTCCACTTCCCCTGTTGTATTGTGACATGGGATGAGACAAAGTACTTATTCAGTACTTCAGCCAGGCCCTCGGCCTCCTTCAGAAGATTTTCTTTGTTGGCCCTAATCAGCCCCACAATTCCTTTAATTACCCTTTAACGTGGCTTATGTTTAAGAAAAAAAATTGTGTTCTCTTTTACGCTAACCACTAATATTTCTCATACTGTCTTTACAACATTCTTATATCCCTTTTTTTATTTCACCCTGCACGCTCTGTATTCTGTCTGGTTTTCAACTTTGTTCTCTGCTTGAATTTTTATCATAAACCTCCTTTTGTCTATTTTACTTTATGTTGCATTTTCTTCATTAACTAGATTGGATGCCCTATATTTCCTGCTTCTGGGAATATGCTTGGTTAGTACCAAAACCATCTCCACCTTGAAGGCCTGGCATTACTTTTTCAATTTCTTGCATATTTCAAGCATTCATCTTGCTGGCTTCAAAATCCATTGCTTTTCCTTAGATGATGGATCACTGTTTCAATTTTCATAGGCAGAGACTCGCATTCAGCATTGACAAACTAGAACAAGTTACAGCATAAATGCACAATCTAACTGAGTGGGCCATCATTGTCACTTGTAGATTAATTACACAAAAATCAGTACTACACTCTACAAAAAAATATTTTCAAAAGGTAACACAAACAAAAACATAGGAATTGTGGAATCTCAACAGACCTTCCCAGTCATAAAATACTAAACAAGAAAATAATGCAAGTTATCTTCAAATGGACTTAACATGAAAATAAATTGACAACCTTGACGATATGCACCTATGCAAGTTCTCCATACATTGACTTTAAATGAACTGGGATGCAAGTGGAAGATGAGACTTATACATCCCACAAATGGCTATATACTGTAATTACCATTTAAAACATTAAGCGGTACAATACCTCCATTCTTCAATCAGAAATCCATTTGTGTTCAACAGCCCAATAAATATAAAGAAAATAAGTTTCAATCTCTTGCCAGAGATATACTGTAGCTCTTACAAATTACAACTATTCATTCATTTTAATATTTACAAAATCATGCACTGAATATACTGTTTGTTCATGTATATCGTTAATGTCAGGTAATATTTCATGTTATTGGGTTGCAGTTAACTTTAACATTTACTTGGGTTACAAATCATTTAAATCAGACATATTTGATTCAGTTTGTTTGCAAAAAAAACTGCATGCAAATATGTGCTAAAAATATCTGTAAGCTGTGTTTGCATATCTTTTGGAATTATGATGTGAAATTGATTTTATGACTCTGACTATATCTAATGGGACCTGTATTTATTTTCTTTGCTTTTTGTATGTCATGCTGAAGAACGTTTAAGCTATAAAATTGGCACAGAATTTCCTTGTAATTTTCAATCCAACAAAGGCATAAGGGTCACATGTGCCTGGTGTTTGAGGAAATTTGTGTGTAACTTATAGTGGCTTGACAGCAGGACCTCACTAAGTGTGAAGAGTGCAGGAGGGTATGCCAGGAGCAGCATACGACATACTTAAAAATGAGGTGACAACTTGATGAAGCAACAAAATAGGACTATTTGCCTGCCCAACAATGGGAGTTGCATGCAATATTTAGAACTAAGCAGCCCCACGACCAATGGATCAGATCAAAACCCTGTAGTCCTGCTACATCCAGCCATGAATGATGGTGATGGGCAATTAAACAATGAATGCAGGAGAAGGCTCCACAAATACCCCATCTATAATGATGGGGGAGCCCAGCACATCAGTACAAAAGACAAGGTTGAAACATTTGCAGCCATCTTCAGCCTGAAGTGCTGAGTGGGTAATCCATCTCAGCCAATTCGATTCACTCCATGTGTTATAAAGAAATGGCTGAAGGCACTGGGTACTACAAAGGCTATGGGCCATGACAAAATTCCGACTATAATACTGAAGGCTTGTGCTCCAGAACTTGCTGTGCCTCTAGCCAAGTTGGTCCAGTACAGGTACAACACTGAGATCTACCCAACAATGTGGAAAATTGCCCAGGTAAGCCCACAAAAAGGGAAATCCAATCGGGCCAGTAATAGCCCTATTGGCTTATTCTGGATCATCAGCAAGTGTCATTGGGCAGGTGTCATTAGCCCTTACCTCTACTATAACACTCCATTTGTCCCTTTGTCCATGACATATTTGTCAATCTTTCCTTAGACCCCGCCTATCGCTGGCCTTCTATCCAGTTTCACCTGCTCCACCCCCTTAAACAGTATACATTTCATCACATTTCTACTTCTCTTTAGCTTGGAAGAAGGGTCAGTCACACAGACTCAAAATGTTAACTCTGTTAACTCTGTTTCTCCCTCCACAGATGCTGTCAGACCTGCTGAGTTTTTCCAGCATTTTCTGTTTTTATTAACCACAAGCTGGTAACTGATCTAAGTGGCGAAGCCCCAGGAAACCTGGCCAGCAACAGTTAAATTTAAATCAGGCTCCCAAGTGCACTGATGTAAATGTGATAATGCAGATAGGGCTCACGCCCATCTCACATAATCTGCTGCAAAAGTTGCAGCCGGTGCATATATGACAGATTGAAGACACTTTCCCCAATTTTTGATTTTACGTTTTAATTCCCCTCCCTTCGTGATTCTCTCCTTCCTGTGCCTGGAGGATGGAAAATTAATATATATATTTTCTTTATTCATGGGATATAGGCATTGCTGGCAAGGCCAGCATTTGTTGACCATCCCCATTTGCCCTTGAACTGAGTGGTTTACTAGGTCTTTTCAGAGGGCAGTTTAAAGTCAACCACGTTGCTGTGGGCCTGGAGTCACAAGTAGACCAGACAGGGTAAGGATGTCAGATTTCCTTCATTAAAGGACATTAGTGAACCAGATGGGTTTTTACAACAACTGATGATAGCTTCATGGCCACTATTACTGAGACTAGTCATATAATCCAGATTTATAGCTTTAATAGCATAGATAGTATTCCAGGGAGCTAGAATGTGGTTCCCTGTAATAATCATTAACAGAAGGTTACATAAAATCACAAGAATGTAATACCTGCCACTTATTTTTTTCTTGTAAGCATACATCGCAAACTACAATAAATTTAGGTGGCACTGAAAGAACATGAAGAACCCAAAGGATTGTTGAATCAAATTCTCAGTTGATATTTCTCAAAGGTCTTGCTGGCCTTCACAGCACTGCCACAACCTCTCATTTGTATGTGGAATTAAAGCCACTCCAGTCTATTTGAATTCTGTATAAAAATTTAATTGGAGTTCCATGCCGTTTCAAAATCCCTGCTCATGGGCGAGTCCCAATTTTTGACCCTTTCCAACCAGCAGCAGCATTCCAGCTGGCCACTGACTAACAATGTGCTATCCCCAATTGAACAAGAGTATTAATATTGAGGGAGCAAGTGCTTTCTCAGGGTTTATGTTCATTTTACAAAGGAGCAAAGAATAATACAGATGCATTTATTGCCAATTAGTTGAAACTACCGAATTCCTAACAAATAATGAATTGTACATACAGTAAAATGCCGTACCTTAAATTAAACAAAATTCTGGTAGAAGATTAAGATAATCTTCGTTAATCTGCAGGCAGTCTTTGATGCATGCATCAGCTGGTGTTTACTAATTCCTTAGGATCTTGTAATTCTCAGAATTATTCACCCTGTCCCAGTCATCAATTCTGAGGCTCTCCCAGACAAACTTGCTGCACCAATGCAGGAGAATATGTCTACCCTTAGTTGCAACACAGCAAATTAATGATGTTTTTGCAAAGTAATTTTCTCTTAGTCTGTGCTCATGCAAGTAATCTGATCCATACAACAGTGAAATGACATTATCAGCATCATAGTGGGATACCTGGATGCGTCAGGACATCAGCAGGAGATACTATGAAACCAATTTCAGGATTTACCACTGCCCATATTATCTTCCAAATGGACAAAACTTGCACTATTCTGCCAGCAAATAACTATGGAACACTTAAATAACAGGGGGTAAAAGTTCACACCGGGCTGAACTTTGACAGGATGGCAGGAACCATGACGTTGAGCTTGATTATAAGGGGCAATCCCACCTTGGCCATTTGGGGGACCCCAAGCTCTATTTTGGTCCCATACAGCAAAGGATTATTGTGGTTTGGGGCTCCTGTCCAGTTAAGGGATGAGATTTTGCCGCCGAGAGCTGCCAGCCAATCCGAGGGCCACCAGCTCTTCAGTCTCAGCAGTGTCACTGGGAGCAGTGGCCACTCCTGAGGCAGCAACCAGCTGAGAAGATGCAGCGATGGACACTGCCTTTTGTAGTATAAAGGGTGAAAAGGTAAATATGCTGATGGCATAGATGATGATGTACCACTGACATGAGTCTGTCTTGTGTTAGACACTCTCGAGAGAGAGAGAGAGAGAGAGGTTGGAACGCCTTACCTAGGAGCAACATGCCTATTCTATAACCTGTTTAGATGTAGTACTAATAAACAAGTTTTAAGCAGATACGAGAGTATAACTTGCTCCTGCCCCACAGAACTCATTTCTCATTATCTTGACTCCCTTCTCTCTCCCCTTGTCCAGTCCCTTCCCACCTACATCCATGATTCCTCTGACACCTTACGTCACATCAACAATTTCCAGTTCCTTGGCCCCAACCGCTTCCTCTTCACCATGGACGTCCAATCCCTCTACACTTCCATCCCCCACCAGGATGGTCTGAGGGCCCTTAGCTTCTTCCTCAAACAGAGGCCTGAACAATCCCCATCCACCACTACTCTCCGTCTGGCTGAACTTGTTCTCACAATGAACAATTTCTCCTTCAACTCCTCTCACTTCCTCCAAATAAAAGGTGTGGCTATGGGTACCCGCATGGGCCCCAGCTATGCCTGTCTCTTTATGGGGAATGTGGAACATTCCTTGTTCCAGTCCTACTCCGGCCCCCTTCCACAACTCTTTCTCCGGTACATCGATGATTACTTCGGTGCTGCTTCATGGTCTCGTCGGGACTTGGAAAAATTTATTAATTTTGCTTCCAATCTCCACCCCTCCATCATTTTCATGTGGTCCATCTCTGACACTTCCCTTCCCTTCCTTGACATCTCTGTCTCAATCTCTGGTGATAGACTGTCCACCAATATCCATTACAAACCTACCGACTCCCACAGCTACCTCGACTACAGCTCCTCACATCCTGCTTCCTATAAGGACTCCATCCCATTCTCTCAGTTCCTTCGCCTCCGTCGCATCTGTTCCAATGATGCTACCTTCAAAAAAAGTTCCTCTGACATGTCCTCTTCTTCCTTAACCGAGGTTTTCCAACCACAGTCGTTGACAGGGCCCTCAACCGTGTCCAGCCCATCTCCCACGCATCCGCCCTCACGCCTTCTCCTCCCTCCCAGAAACATGATAGGGTCCCCCTTGTCCTCACTTATCACCCCACCAGCTTCCGCATTCAAAGAATCATCCTCCGCCATTTCCACCAACTCCAGCATGATGCCACCACCAAACACATCTTCCCTTCACCCCCCCCTATCGGCATTCTGTAGGGATCGTTCCCTCCAGGACTCCCTAATCCACTCCCCCATCACCCCCTACTCCTCAACCCCCTCCTATGGCACCACCCCATGCCCACGCAAAAGATGCAACATCTGCCCCTTCACTTCCTCACTCCTCACCGTCCAAGGGCCCAAACACTCCTTTCAAGTGAAGCAGCATTTCACTTGCATTTCCCCCAACTTAGTCTACTGCATTTGTTGCTCCCAATGTGGTCTCCTCTACATTGGAGAGACCAAACGTAAACTGGGCGACCGCTTTGCAGAAAACCTGCGGTCTGTCCGCAAGAATGACCCAAACCTCCCTGTCGCTTGCCATTTTAACACTCTACCCTGCTCTCTTGCCCACATGTCTGTCCTTGGCTTACTGCATTGTTCCAGTGAAGCCCAACGCAAACTGGAGGAACAACACCTCATCTTCCGACTAGGCACTTTACAGCCTTCCGGACTGAATATTGAATTCAACAACTTTAGGTCTTGAGCTCCCTCCTCCATCCCCACCCCCTTTCTGTTTCCCCCTTCCTTTTGTTTTTTCCAATAAATGATATAGATTTTTCTTTTCCCACCTATTTCCATTATTTTTAAATATTTTTAAATCTTTTATGCTCCCCCATCCCCACTAGAGCTATACCTTGAGCGCCCTACCATCCATTCTTAATTAGCACATTCGTTTAGATAATATCACCAACTTTAACACCTATGTGTTCTTTTGTTCTGTTGTTTGTGGCATCTTTTGATGATCTGCTTCTATTACTGCTTGTTTGTCCCTACAACCACACCAACCCCCTCCACTTCTCTCTCTCTCCCCCTACCCAAACCTCCCCCCAACACACCTTAAACCAGCTTATATTTCACCCCTTTCTTGGACTCACTCAAGTTCTGTCGAAGGGTCATGAGGACTCAAAACGTCAACTCTTTTCTTCTCCGCCGATGCTGCCAGACCTGCTGAGTTTTTCCAGGTAATTCTGTTTTTGTGTTGGATTTCCAGCATCCGCAGTTTTTTTGTTTTTATCTCGAGAGTATAACTGTAGTCTGTCTACTAGCCAAATACCATGCCTGGATTACATTGATAGAAGGACCATCTCAGAACATGGTGACAACAGTGGAGACATCGGTGTAAAAAACACATTGGAGTTATAAAAGGTATCACAGAGTGAAGAGCACCTTGATAGGAGCTCATAACAAATAGACAGAAGGACGAAGCACGCTGGAGAGAGATAATGATGACTATATCTGCTGAGTAGTCCCTGTCCCTACACTGCTCATTTGACTGCCTTGAGGGCTCACTGAGAGGGCAGCAGTGAGAGTTATGGAAACACCATTTTCTCTGGTATCGAGTGGTAGCAGGCCTCCACTCTAAAGAGCAGAAGCATCAAACCAGTTCCTTCCTTTATGCTGTAAGTCCAGTAACAGGTGACATTTCCTGAGGCAAAGAGTGGAGAATTCCCATGCAGACTTTGAGATCATAGTCAAAGCCTTTGACACCTATTTTAGCCCAAAGCAAAACTTAGTAATCGAGTGAACATGTTTTAGCCAGAGGTCACAATTCAGTCGATTCCCCAGGCCCTGATTTCTAATCGACCTACAGTTGTCGAGTTAGTTCTTGCGTTTATGGGGCATTGAAGGATGAGCTAATCTGTGATCTCATAGTCGTGGGTGTCCAGGAAGAAAAAGTCTCTGACTTTCTACAGACCAAAGATGACTAACTTTGGATCAAGTGGAGCAGTATGCAAGGCAGGCTGAGGTTAGAGAATTTAATGGGGCTATAATTCAACGTGACTCTGAGTCTTCACGCAACTGTGTTGACTGGATAGGCCCATGAGCTGTGGCCCCATACACAAGAAAGCTTATCAAACCGGGTGAAAAGGCGGGAAACTCCACAACAGCAGCCATTTTGAGATGCTTGCATTGTGGCGTGAAAACCCAACATAGATACCAAAACTTCCCAGCAGGGGGCGCAGAACGCTTCCAGCACAGCAAAACTGGACATTTCAAGTAGCTCTGCAAATCAAACTTTAATTGAAATTGAAGACGAGAAAATATTTATGAAACACGCTCCATCCAAGAAATGGGAAATCAAGATAAAGACAAAATTATTGAGTTCCTAGGGGAAGTTGATGATCTTAGTCCAGGCTATTGATCAGTTACAGTGCAAGTTCAAGGCTTCAATACCCGCTGAAAGTCAATGGGCGTTTTGCTGGGTTGCCAAATTTTCCATCCCGCTTACAATGTGTCCTGCTTGTTGAAAATGGAGTGTACTTGGGGGGAGGTGTAGTATAAATGGTTAACAGGGTGAATATGCTAATGTATGACCTAGATGATAATGAACCACTGACAGTAAGTCAGTCATGTTTCAGACTCTCTCTTTCGTTAGTGAAAGAGAGAGAGATTGGAACACTGTGCCTAGGGGAAACATGCCTACTTTGTAACCTGTTTAGATGTAGTGCTAATAAACAAGTGTTAACAGATACAAGAGTATGGCTACCGTCTGTCTACTAACTATGTGCCACACCTTTAATACATAGAGAGAAGAACCATCTCAGAACACCTTCATAGCAAGGTGAGTGGGAGGGTGTTCACGAGGGCCAGCCATGCAGACCCCAGCAAGGGGGTGTTGGTGAGGGTGAAAAGGTTGGGGGGGGGGGGGGCACTGTTTCTGTTGGGGCAGCCATTGTCACCTGCAGGGAGGCAGAAAGAGACCCTTAATTGGCCACTTAAGTGTCACAATTGGTCTCTAAACAAGAGGACCATCTTCCTCCTTCTTTATCACTGGCAAATTACCTTGGTAATTGTTCAGGAAAAGGCACAAAAAATTTTTCTGCTGCACTTCAGAGGGTAGTGGAAGTACTATTATCCTGTAATGAGTGAATGATCTGGAAGACTGCCATGCCCTGAATATGAAGGTATGTTATGGTAACACATATAGAATGAATGCACAATTCCAGTTCACAGAGAGATTGTGATCGCTCAGCTCATTTTGAATGGACATTGTGCTTTGGATGGTCCACTTTTGTTGTGGCATGGGAGGTTCTCAAATCCTTTCCCTCAGGTAACACTTCACCAAAAGCACTTACTTTGTTTTTGTTCAATCACCAAAATTTTAAAACGATCAGCTTTTTCAAGCATTAATTTACTTATATTGTACTCATTATCAGCCAACATTTTCAGCTGATAACCTATTCAATGATATAAGTGTTAAAGGTTTTTTAAAATCTTAAATGTGTTTATAATATTTCTAGAAGATATACTGCTCTGCTTTGAGAAACTCACGATGAATCCCATGCACTCAAACTGTGAGGTGCTTTCATATCAGTTCTGTTATACTTGAGGATGTTGAAAGGATGCAGTCTTGTACAAGAGCCAATTATATCTGAGGAACATCATAGAATAATTAAGTTAACATCTTAACCCATAATTTTAATTCAGGGCATGTAAGGCTGCCAATGCAAGTGAGAAGCTCAGATAGTTGAGCTGGCTCTATACTGGTGCCATTTTAACTCCTGGGCTTTGATTTAATTTTTCATATTAAATTCTTATTCAAAGCTGATACGACGAGCAGCAGGAGATAGTGTGATAGCAGTATGCCACCAGATATGCAAAGAAATAGTTCCCTGGCAGTGACAGAGGAATGGGTAGGCTGGTTGTGGGGAGGTAGGGGCAATCAGATTATCAGGGCTAGACTGTATAAGAGATAAAAGTCTCTACCAAAATTCAATTTGAAAGTAATTTGACATGAATTTAGAGAAATTTTCATTTGAACAAAGGTGCAACATTAGGCTCAGATTATACTTGTTCATTGTTCCTTAGTTTTAATGTTATTTTTTAGTAAAGGCATAACTGTATTTATTTAATAGACCTTTGCTTTTGTAAGTTGAGCTACTTTTATGAAAATTATTTTCTGTCCCTTCCTTGCCCCGCAAAACCATTTGAAAGAAAGCCAAAACAATGCCAGAAACAATGAAGCAATGACAATTCCAGCAAGCAAATTAAATAACACTGACATTGGGTAAAGAACAGTAGCAATAGGGTTATATAACCTTTACTAAACCTTCCAAAAGCTTGATATTTGAGCTAGAACTGGCCTGACCAAGCTTACTGTACTTGATAATGGTGTGTATTAATTAGAATGAATAGACATTTACTTTCAAGTTCATTTAGGTGCAAGGAAGTGCTGTGCCTTAATTAATAGAGGGAATATGTCATCCAGAATAAAATGAAATACTCAAGAGCTGATTTTTAAATTATTTTCTACAGCGCTTTCAGACATTGAAGGCACTTGCGCATTACAACCTCTTTTAAAGTAATTGTTTGTGTCATTAGAAGCCTGATAGTAATCTTACACAAATTAACTCTTACATGTCCTAGGAGGACAATTTCATTCTTTGGCTATTTAGGGTTTACATTTGATCGTATTAAATGCCAGATTTAAAGGTGATTTTAAAATGATCCTTTTTGTCACAGCTGAAGCCTGGTCTTGAATAAGAAAAGTACCAACCATGTGTTCAATTGGGTGTTGCAGAAAAGTGACCTTTACATATTAAATCCTGGCCTCTCTTTCACCAACAGCAAGAAAGACTTGCAGTTTTATAGCACTTTATTATAGCTCTCAGAAATCTAAAAGCAATTTACAAGCAGTTACCTTTTTGGGTTCAGACTATTTTTCTCAGGTTCAGCATCACAGGCCATTCTGAATGTCAGCTCTCACATTTTATTAGTGAAGGCCTGATCCGAGAGTGGAACCCAGCTTGATAGATCCTAACTTTTAATTGTTTGTTTAGAGGTGTGGAGTGGGGCTGCTTAACAGAGTCATCAGAGTCAGCTAATGAACTTTTAACAAAACCGTAAGACATTTATTAAACAAGAAAAGATGATTTATATTACAATACTCCTTCACCCACTATACATTTACAAATATATACAGATATGTAAGGAAAGCACAAGTTACAAAAACTATCTTATACTCTAATGTTCACAGTACGTGCACAGTCCATGTAAATCAATTGGCAACCTGTAGTCAGGCACACCACACCTGAAACCAAGTGATAGATGTCACCTCAACAGATGCTATGGATCTCTCCTCAACTTCCCCCCACCCCCCCAGACACTTGTCACACCATGAGCCAATCAATCTCACTGAATATGTCTTTCACACGAGGGTTTCCAATCTCCACTGTCCAAGAATTCATCTTGGAATCTTCTCCCAAACCAGCACTTTCTCTCAGATACTTTCTGTAAGGGTTCACATCCAGGGTTTCAAACTCTCCTTCCAATGTCCCTCTCCCTTGGTCACCACATGCATTCAATCTTTCCTCCACACACTCTCTCGCACTGACTCAGCTGTCAACCATACACCACTGCTTCATATGCCCATTAGCAAAGAGTTACAAACCTTCAGTTGTCTCTTTGGACCTTCTGACTTCTCACAAGCATTTATCTCTTTCAGCTTGAAGCTTGGAGCCTTTCTCTGCTCCTCATTCTTAACTTCACTTAACAGGACCTTTTCCAGGTTCCTGTCCTTCCTTTGACTAGAAGGTCTGCTTGGGACTTTCTCCTGTTCCACTCCCCTAGATTTGGAGATTTTCTTCTTTAGCTTGGGACTGGCTATTTGTCCCTTTTGCTGCAGTTTCTCTCTGGCAGTGACTTTCAACCAACCTTAGCTCGGGACCGGCCATCTGCCCCTTCTGGGCTGCTTCTGCCTGGCAGCTATCTTCAAAACTGAACTACAAAAACTGTTGTTTCTAATTTATTGTGTGTGTGTCTGTGGGAGGACCTGACTCTCTGGACCTCTGTTGCTAGGCAACAGCCCAGTTTTCTACTCTTGCCTTTGCTTAGCTTCTCTTATAGTCGTAAACCCTTATTAGAAATGCAGACACCTTTTAAAGGGAAACTAAAACTCAACTTGACCTTTTCTTAACACACAGATATAGAAATACAAATCATACTTAAACACTAAAGCTAAAACTCATTCCTAATACTCACAAATACCAATATAACTTACTTAAACTATCTCAATTTCCTGAATACTATGGAATTATTTGATTACGATAAGAAATTTGACATTTCACAAATATAAAATTAGTTTTTCAGATTGTACAGCAGCAAATATGGTTGAGTATATCCTTGAAAACCCAGTTACACCTTTGTTGAATGAGTGTAATGTTTCCAAAGTATTTTACAGACTATTAACATAACAAGTGCCCGTTCATGTCAACTCAAGAAATCGCTAAGATTTCCAACTACGAGGACTTCAACAGAGAAGTGGTTAACAACAATTTCTGGGTTTCCTGTTTTTAACCACACATGTGCAGATCCCAGAAGTTGCTGTCAGTTTCACAGAGTCATGGCGACAAACACGTAGGGCAGAATTTTCTGGGTGACATGCGGTGGTGGGGTGGAGGGGGGGGGGTGGTGGACCCACATGTCAGCGCTTAAAATGGCACGCAGTGAGGTCGGGCGAGCGTCCCGATGTCACTGCGCGCCATCGTGATATTAAGCTGGGCGGGTGCGCACGTCTGCCATTAATTAAAGGGCTTGTTAAGGCCCTTAACTTGGCAATTGACACCGATTTTGAGGCGCCCGTGTGATCATCGGTTCGGTGCACGGGCGCAGCGGGCAGGCGGGTAAGTGGCTTTTTAACAAAACTCATGAACGGACGGGATATGTGGGCTCAGTGAGGTTATCGATGTTTTATGTGAGGTATTTATTGCAGCAAGTATTTTAAACTTGCCTGTGTGATCTGTAGCAGTTCAGAATGAATTCCAGCAGCTTTCTCTGTACTTTGAAGCTTCAGCTCAGCACTCTGCTGTCAGGAATCTTTATCGGGCCTGCAGCTTTCTGGAGGCGTCCCTTTAGCCTGGGTATGGGTTCTGACATCTCCACTGGGGGCAGCTCCTCTGAGGAGGAAGGGAGGGATTGAATAAAGAGGAGGCCAGGAGTGGACAATCAGCCTCCAGGGGAGCCACCTTTGGGAGGCCAGGCGCAGGCACAAGGGGCACAGGGCCAAAAGGTTGTCCAAGGTGGAAGGGGCCGCAGAAGATGCTACTATCCTGCTGTCAGGTTATACAGGTGGCGAAACAGCTACCTCAATATGTCTGAGGTGTAGTGCTGAAGGAGGCTCCATCTCTCAAGGTAAACAGTCAACTACATCTGTCAGATGATTGGCCCTGAGATGTCTCCTAACTGTATGGGCGGACACCCCATCCCAGCAGCTCTGAAGGTCACATTTGCCCTCCACCTCTATGCCTCTGGCTCTTTCCAGGGCTCAGTGAGTGATCTTTGCGGTGTCTCCCAATCAGCTGTCCACACTTGTGTCAAGCAGGTTACAGACGCTCTGTTCAAATGGGCATTGACCTTCACTCAATTTCGCTGTGACCAGGCAAGTCAGGCACAGCGAGTTAGAGGCTTCACGGCCATTGCTGGCTTCCCCCGTGTCCAGGGTGCTATAGACTGTGCACATGTGGCCATCAAGGCGCCAGCAGGTGAGCCCCGTGCCTTTGTGAACACGAAGGGCTTCCACTCCATGAACGTGCAGATAGTGTGTGATCACAGGATGCTGATTCTGCAAGTTTGTGCAAGGTATCCATGCAGCTCCCATGATGCCTACATCCTCAGACACTCCCAAGTGCCGGGGCTCTTCAGTGCTCCAGTGTGGCTGGATGGATGACTGCTGGGTGACAAGGGCTATCCCCTCAGAAGTTGGCTCATGACACCTCTCTGCTATCCAAGAATGGAAGCTGAGCAGAGGTACAATAGGATCCAGGGCACCACAAGGGCTATGGTGGATAGAGCCATGGGCCTTCTCAAGATGCGCTTCCGATGCCTGGACCACTCAGGGGGCACACTCCAGTAGCCCCCAGATTGCGTTTCCCTGATAGTGGTAGTCTGCTGCACTCTGCACAATCTTGCGCTAGAAAGGGGGGATGCAATGGACGATGAAGACCTTGACGCAGTGGATGCAGCTGCTCATATGAATCCAGCAGTGGTTCAGAGGGCGAGGAAGCACAGGGTAATGATGAGGGGCTGTATGCTGACTCGCAACTACATCAAGGAGGCAGGGACATCTGGGAGACTTTAATCCAACAAACCTTCAGCTAGCTCCACACAAATGGATCTGCAGGACCAGCATTGCCTGGTGCATCCATACACGGCACTTAAGTGCTACATCTTCCACTTCATCAGCTGCAACTAAGGGCTTAGTACATAAACATTAATGTCCAGTCAAAACACTCATGAATTGTCTGTGAAACATACAAATGCAGCACAAAGGAGACACCCTCAGCCATGGTAACAAATGTGGACTTTATTCCCATCCATCAGAAGGTGCCACAAAAGTCAAAACAAAACGTTGCTCCAACATTGAAAAATATAAATTCTCTAATCTCGGGCCAACAGGAAAGCACCAGTGAGAAACCTGTGGAGTGCCTAACGTGCCTTATGCTTACATTTGCGGGTACCTCGTCTTGGTGCCACCCCATCGCTTGGAGTAGCTTATGAGACAACCTGCTGACTCTGCTGTCCTGTTGGCCTTGATAACCTTTGTGGACGTCTTGTGGCCCGTGGAGCCTGTGCTGGCCCTGCCTTGGAGGGAGTGGCCAGTTCCACAGCTGGCATCTCCTCAGTTGTCACAGTCTGACCAGGTGCAACGGTCATTAGCAGAGGGGCGGAGGAGCTGCTGCCCTCATCCGGAGCGCCCTGAGAGGAGCTCTCAGAGACGACAGGCAGCTACTGCGCCGATGTGAGGTCACTTTGTACCTCCCTGCTCACTGCAGATGGATGGGCAGAGGCAGTTGGTGCCCAGAACATCTCCCACATTGCCAATGACCACCTGTGGCCAGTCGCACTGTGAGAGCTTGCAGGTCCAAGCATAACCCCATCAGAAGCTGATCAATCCGTTAGAAGCCCCTCTCCATGAGAGTCACCAATCTCTCCATGGAGGAAGACTGAAGCTCTGACATAAGGTTCATACCATCACTGACACTCCGCCTGGATTCCTCCGCCACAGAAACCAAGTGAAGCACACTCTCATGCAACACTGCCAGATGCTCCCATGCACCCAGCCGCTTTTCCTGCAGCTGCTGCATGGCTGACATCTCCAGAGGCACATCATCACTGCCGGACTCAGCATGTGCCTGGTCCCCTGCAGTCCTCCGGCTGCTGGTGCCATTGGCACTCTCTGTCTGTGCCATCTCCTCTAGCGATTGTGAAGTGCTCTCTCCACTGTGCCCCGGGCCACTAGCCAATGCTACATTCCCCACCAATGTGGTAGTTGCTGCACTGGTGCCTGGCTCACTGAAATGGTGTGACGCTCGTGACGATTGACGTCCCTCGGGTGTGGAAGGGGGACTCTGGACATCCATATTGCGGCCATGCTCTGGTGATGCTGAAATTAAAACAAGGACAGTGAGTCAGTTAGCATTCAGTCAGTAACACAGTTCATCCCTTCCACCACAGGCTCATAATAACTCAACCTAAGGAGCTGAACATTGGTGGGGTTGTAAATTATAAAGAGGAGGCCGAAACATTACAGGTGCATACAGACAGGCTGGTCAGATGGCCTAAGGAATGCCACATGGAATGTTATGTGCGTAAGTGTGAGGTTATGCACTTGGGCAAGACGAACAAGGTACGGGAATACAGGAGAAATGGTAGGACCGTGGAAAGTAAGGACGATTACAGGGACCTTGCTGGACAGGCCCATTAAGGTAGCAGAACAGGAGCATAAGGTGTTTAACAAGGTAAAGGCCAGACTTGCCTTTATTAGCTGAGGATTAGAATGTAGGAAATGAGAGGTCATGTTGCAAGTGCAGAAAATGCTGTCGAGGCCACAGCTACACTGCATTCAGTTGTGACCTGCGCTTCACGGGAGGGATGGCATTGGACAGGAGAGATTGACCAGGATGCTTGCTGGCCTGGAGAGTTGGAGTTATGAGGAAACATTGCATACTTTTGTGACATTTGCCGTGGAGCACAGGAGATAGACAGGTCACATTATTGACCTTCATACCATTATGAGGGGCATAGACCGGGTGGACAGAAAGCAACATTTCCCCTTGGCGGAGGGATGATTAATCTGGTGGCATTAATTTAAGTTGAGTGCCATGAGGTTGACAGGTGAGGTGCTGAGGACCTTTTGGACAGAGTAATGTGGGACGCACTGGCTGAAAGGGTGCTGGAGGTACAAACCCTCCTAAGATGCAATAAGTATTTAGGTATGCAGCAGCGATGCCATGGCATGTTAGGCCATGGGGATAGTGGTCACAAATGAGATAAAGTAACTTTGGAAGGTGCTAGAGATGTGCCTCCTCAAAGGGCTGGGGGACCTTTGTGTATGACCCATACATCTGACTGTATCAGTCTGTGAATGAGCAGTGTTGCTGCATTAACGATTGCAGCAATCAACAGTGCTTTGGATGGTGGAGAGACAGAGTGGATGGGACAGTGGCCCTCAAATACCTGGCCGCTGTACCCCAGCCTCACCGACACCTGCCATTCTGGCCGTATGGCGCCTTTCCAACTCCACGGCCTGTTCTTCAAATCGGCTGAGGATGAGAAGCATGGGCTGGCCACCACCAGTGCACTAATGCTCATAGATGTTGTGCGCATTTTTCTCATGTAGAACAGAGAACACCATTTATTGGGTCTGATCACACATGTACTCTACACGGGCATGCAGCACCCCAACCACAGTGGCCCATCTGAGGCCTCCAGCGGCTCCTGTCCTCACTACTGGCGACCAGTCCCCAGAAGATAGTACAGCTGTTCCCAACCCCCTCCCCCAAAGGCCACCTTGGACACATTCAGCTTCCATCACTTTCAATAACACGTGGGTCTTAGTGCCCATGGCAAGGAGGTGCAACTAGATGCGGTGCCGAGGCCACCAGATGGCTCTTGGCCACAACACCTTGAGGCTCCCCTTCCACCATCTCATCACCGTCAACAAGAAATGTGTTGGAGTTATGAATATGTGCCCAGCTGTCTCTCCTGCAGGTTGCCCCTAGACTACTCAGATGCGACAAAGACCAACACATAGTGCGGGGAGAACCCATCTTCTCCTCAACCACTAAGGCTGATGTAAGCATGGTCACTATCTGCTTGACCACCCAGTGTGTGCCAAATGCCCAATGCAGTAACAACACCAAGACATGGTGGTGGGGGTGGTGGGGCGGGGGGGGTGGGGGCGGGTGGCCTCAAAGGTTAGGGCTACCTGCTGGGTTAAATGGCCAAAGCCAACATGGTATTCACCCTACCAGAGTGCAACAAATCATTGAAGTGTTTGCGGCACTGGAACCATGTTCGCCGCACAACATCCCTGGAGCTGACCACCTCCGCCACCTCCTGCCAGGCCCACTTTGTCACTTGGGGGGCCCTCCTTCTCCCATTCTGGGGAAACAGGACCTTTCACTGTGCTGCCACCTCCTCAACAAGGGCAGCAAGGCAGTCATCAAAGAAGCAAGGGGCACATAGGCCCCCTGCTGGCCTACCCTCAGCCTGCCCTCCTCCTCTGGCCTTCCCTCTGCCAGAGCCTGCTGTACAGAACCCCTGCAGTGCAACCTGGAGCTGGCCATGGTGATCAGCCTAAAGGAGGCTACCTTGCCTTTTTTTATACAGACTGCCGGTTCCCCATTGGAACCAGCGGTCTGTACACACCCGCCACAATTTTAAAAGTCCTGCTCTCCACGATGGCGCGGCCCACGATTGGTTCAGCTCTGCCAACCTGCCAAACAGAAAACCCAGCCAATAGTTTCACTGTAACTACATTCACAAAATCCTATGCACTGTATTTATATATTTACCTATACCTTGTTGATACACAGAGAGCAATAAAGTCACTTCTGTTGCAAAAACACAATGTTAAATTGGAACCTGAAATACCATTCACAATTAGTTTTAAATGGTTCTTACCTATCGTGAAGTCGTTGACCTCTATCCCCAGTAACTTTGGAATAATTCCTTAATTGGAGGAACTCAGCTCCAAACTCGTTTGATGATATGTCAGAACAAAGGAAATTTTAAAAATGTATCTCTGGAACTTCATTAGAACAGAAAGTCATTCATTTGATACAAGCAATTTGATTGAAAGGATTGGCCTCTTCATGGAAAACAAATTGATCTGTCCAAACATATTTTGAATGACCTGCAAGGTGCATTCTCATTCAGGAGCATGGCAGCTCTATCCATTCAAATATTAAAGGCTTTCTGGACTATTATTCGCCTCTGTCCTGTTCTGACATAACATAGTTCTGACATATTAGTCAAACTGGCCTATTTTCTATAAATTAACCTAGTTTTAACTCAGTATGTGCCATAACCGATATGAAAAAGACAGTAACATAATTCCATTGATAAACTATCTTCATTTTTATCACGCACGCAAAGGCTTACTTTGAAATGCAGTGACTATTGTTAGATAGACACAGACCTGAATGTTTCCCTCGTCAGGTGTGCATGATTAGTGGGCCCAGGAGCGGTTAGAAAACGGGCCGCTGACTGCAATCGGCCCCTGACTGCGATTTCATGCTGGCTGGCCAATTAAGGCCCACCCAGCATGAAACGTGTCTTCCAAATCATTGGGAAGGGCCAGGTGGGGGCAGGGGCCAGTTGGGCGCCATGTCCATTGGCGACCCAGTGGGCACTTTAAAATCAGCAAACGCAGCTCCTTGAAGGCTGCCAGGGGAGAATCTTTATTCAGTCCGGAGACTGGAGCAATGGCCTCACCAGTGACAGAAAATGTCAGGCAGGAGGGCAAGTCGGGTGGGCACTCGCCAACCCCCCCCCCAGTTCTCGGACGAGTTGCCTCGCGATCCTTGTGAAGGAGATGGGTGTCAGGAGAGACACTCTTGTTCCCACGGATGGCAGGTGGAGGCCACTGCACCAGACCAAAAAAGTTTGGGAGGGGATGGCAGCCGTGGTCAGCAGCCACCATGTTGTGAGGCTCACATGGGTGCAAAGCTGCAAAAGGTTCAACGACTTGCTGCGCTCAGCAAGGACGAGTTCGATGTTGGCATGGATCAGTGTGGAGAAGTGTTAAGGACTGGTCGACCCCCCCATGGAGCACAGGAGTGTAAGAGTCTGAGCATTAATTGTCAATGATGCTGGAACTGGCCAAGGGAGTGAGCCCTGGTTGCTTCAACTGAGTGCCTTGCGGCTCGAGGGCTATGACTAGGTTGTGCCCAGCAAGGTGTTCCTCAGGTGGGGTTGGCCAGGCTGCAATGGCGCTGCAGGTAGAGAGTGGATTAATCAATGCTCCTTTGTCCTTTCAGGAGAAGAACAGCCATAACAACATTTAGAGTCAAGGACATGCTGAGGCCCCCAAACTTCCTAATCATGACAAGGTTTGAAATGGATGTTTTATAGCTGGAGAGCTACACCCACCTCAGTCAGCCAGTCGTGGAGAGGCAGGGGTCTCTGATGAAGATAAGAGTGCAGTGCACAGAGGTGAGAGTGTCAGATTGTGCAAACATTCTTGAGTAGTCTCATCATTAATGGGAGCCTCAAACCTGGAGTCCCCATTGATCATTGAAAGACGATGGCACCATGATGCAAATCTCCATTGTGTCACCAGGGCACCTGGCATGCACAGGGACAATGTGGTGACTTAAACTAATGACCTGTCATTGTTCTCCCTTAGATTCACCAGCACACACTTGAATGCAGGACCCTGAACAGCCGTCCTTGATGCCAGAGGACCGCTGGGCTTCAGATGTACCTGTGTCAAACCCACTCTCTGAAACAGGCACCAGAACAATTACCAGCACCTCGGTGGGCATTAGATCTTTGGCTAGAATTTCGGTACAAAGTGGTGAGGGCACTTCACACTAGCTTGAGGAACAGGAGGAGGCAGAGAGTGCCCAGGGTGCTGGCAGTCGAAGGAGCACTGGAGACTAGGACAATACTGAAGCGAAGGCAGATGATGAGCCTCTAGAGTTGCCCATTAGGCGCCAGATGCTGGATGTCCAGGGGGATGTGCAGGAGGATCTGGTAGTGATCCATGAGGGTGTGTATGCCACGGTCTGTGTTATGGAGGAGTTCATAGGCAGCATGAGCACTACGTTGACCCTCATCACCGAACACACGGCATCCTCTATGAAGAAGCTGCTCCAAGGATAGAATCAGTGAGGGGGTGGGGGTGACAACAAGATGCAGCACTCATAAACATAAGTTTAAGGCACCATGAGCACAAGAGGGACTTACCACGGGTGATCTTCTATTCTGCTGTGTTTTGTTACTATGTTTACTGGTGTGAACCAGATACAGTAATGTTCGTTTGTTATGAGTGTCAAATTTATATACATTTTGTTTTTGTCTTAATGGCCTGAGTATGCCTCACCTTTTTTTTTTGGTGCAGGACGCGCCAGTAACTGATGCCTGACGTGAGTAACTCAAACTTTATTG
Source organism: Carcharodon carcharias (assembly GCF_017639515.1). Lineage (NCBI taxonomy): Eukaryota > Metazoa > Chordata > Chondrichthyes > Lamniformes > Lamnidae > Carcharodon > Carcharodon carcharias. The sequence continues at coordinate 58,491,589 of NC_054474.1, forward strand.
CAGAGGCACTGAGTGGACTTTGGGTTCAAATGAGTCATTTCAGACATCCATCATGGATGTGTCAGCCTTGGCATGAGGTGAAAGCAGATCTTTGGCAGCCTAGCTGAAGGAGGTTTGGATCAAGGCATCCCTGGTGTCCCTGCCTCCCTGAAGGATACAGAGATCTGCCTCCACACCCTCACTGTGCTCCTCTTCTGATTCACCACTGGATTCATCCTCTGTGGCCTGTTGAGCTATCTCAAGATCCTCTTCATCCAATGGGTCCCTCCTTGCCAGTGTCAGATTGTGGAGAGCGCAGCATGCAACCACGATCAGTGACACCCACTCTGGGTGCTATTGTAGTGCTCTCCCTGAATTGTCCAGGCATTGGAAGTGCATCTTCCAAAGATCTATGGTCCTCCCTATGACCACCCTTGTGGATGCATGACTCCTATTATAACACTGCTCTTCCTCTGTTCTTGGTGGCAGAAAGGCGTCGTAAGCCACCTTTTCAAAGGATCGCCCTTGTCACCCAGCAGTCATCCATCCAGTCGGGCTGGAGCCCTGAATAGCCTTGACACCTGGGAGTGTCTCAGGATAGAACCATAGAACCATAGAAAAGTTACAGCACAGAAGGAGACCATTCAGCCCATCTTGTCCATGCCAGCCCGAGGACACCCAGGTGCCCTTCCTAATCCTATCTTCCTGCACCCGGCCCATAGCTCTGCAGTTTACAGCACTTAAGGTGCAGATCCTGGTACTTTTTAAAAGAGTTTAGAGTTTCTGCCTCTACCACCAACTTGGGCAGCAAATTCCAGACACCCACAACCCTCTGCATAAAAAAATTCTTCCTCATGTCCCCCCTACACCTTCTGCCATTTATCTTGATTCTATGTCCCCTGGTTCTAGAATTCTCCACCAAGGGAAACAATTTTATCCTGTCCACTCTATCTATTCCCTTCATAATTTTGTACACCTCAATCAAGTCACCTCTCAGCTTTCTTTGTTCTCAGGAAAATAACCCCAACCTATCCAATCTCTCCTCGTAGCTACACTTTTCTAACCCTGGCAACATTCTTGTAAACCTCCTCTGCACTCTCTCCAGAGCTATTACATCCTTCCTGTAACGTGGTGACCAGAACTGCACACAATACTCCAGTTGTGGCCTCACCAGTATTTTATACAATTCCAACATTATATCCTTACTTTTATATTCTATACTTCTGCCATTGAAGGAGAGCATTCCATATGCCCTCTTTACAACCTTGTCTACTTGAACGGCTACATTCAGGGACTCGTGTACTTGCACACCAAGATCTCTCACTTCATCTATCCCTCTTAGTATATTCCCATTTATTGAATAATCCCTGTAACTGTTGGACCTCCCTAAATGTATGAACTCACAATTCTCTATGTTAAAATCCATCTGCCACTTTACCTCCCACTCCACCAACTCATCCATATCATTTTGGAGATTATGGCTATCCTCTACACTATCCACTACTTGGCCAATCATTGTGTCACCTGCAAATTTCCAAATCATGCCCACCACGTTCACATCCAAATTGTTAATATATAACACAAACTACAAGGGTCCCAACACCGAGCCCTGTGGAACACCACTTGAGACAACTTTCCATTCGCAAGGGCATCCATCGACCGTTACTCAATGTTTCCTGTTACAAAGCCAACATTTTATCCAGGTTACCACATTACCCTGAATCCCATGGGCTTTTACTTTCCTGACGAATCTGCCATGTGGGACCTTGTCAAATGCCTTGCTAAAATCCATGTACACAACATCCACTGTACTACCTTCATCAACGCTTCTTGTCACTTCCTCAAAGAATTCAATCAAATTCGTGAGGCAAGGCCTTCCTTTAAAAAAATCCATGCTGACCATCCCTGACTAATCTATGCCTTTCCACATGACAGTTAATCCTATCTCTCAGGATTGATTCTACTAATTTGCTCACCACCGATGTAAGACTAACTGGCCTATAATTGTTTGACATTTCTTTTAATCCCTTTTTAAACAATGGAACTACATTTGCATTTCTCCAGTCCTCCGGTGAAGTTTGGGAAATCATCCTCAGAGCATCTGCTATCTCCTCCCTGAATTCCTTCAGCAGCCTCGGAAACAATCCATCTGGCCCTGGTGACTTATAAACTTTCAAGGATTTCAACCCTTTGAGTACTTCCTCTCTCTTTATGACTATCCCGTCCAATATCTCTCAGTGTTGCTCCTGGACTACTTTACCTACATCCTCCCTTTCCTTTGTAAATACGGAGACAAAATATTCATTCAAAACCCTTCCCACAGTCTCTACATCTACACAGAAATTTCCATCTTCATCTCTCATAGGTCCCACTTTTTCCTAAACTAAACTTTTAGCATTAATGTATTGGTAAAACATCTTTGAGTTATCTTTAACTTTACTTGCTAATCTTTTTTCATGCCCTCTCTTTGATTTCCTTATTTCCTTTTTTACTTCATCCCTGCACTTCCTATATTCATCTGGGCTATCTGCAGTGCTTAGTACTTTGTGCCTATTGTACGCTTTCTTTTTCTGTTTGATCTTCCCCTGTATTCCTCTAGACAACCGGGGGCAGGGGGTGGGGTCTAGATTTGGCAGTACCACTTATTGTTGTAGGGGACATGTCTACTTTGTACAATTAGGAAATCGCTTTTCAGTGCTTCCCACTGGTTTTCCACTGTTTTGTCCTCCAGCAGTGCTGTCCAGTCCACCTCAGCCAAGTCCTTTCTCATTTCTGCAAAATTTGGCTTCCCCAGTTCAAGACTTTTACTCCTGCCTTATCTCTGTCCTTTTCCATGATAATGCTAAATCTAACTGAATTGTGATTACTGTCCTCAATATGGTCGCCAGCTGTCACTTCACCCACTTGCCCTTCTTCGTTCCCCAAGACTAGGTCTAGAATTGCATCTCCTCTTGTTGGGTTTGTCAATAATTGGTCAAAAAAAATTTCCTGGACACACTGCATGAATTTCTCTCCCTCAGTGCCCCTTATATTGTTTAAATCCCAGTTGATATTAGGATAGTTGAAGTCTCCTACTATTATTGCCCACTTGTTCTTACGAGCAGAAATTTGCCTACATATTTGTTCTTCTATCTCCTTTTCAGTATTTGGGGGTCTGTAGTACACTCCCAGTAGTGTGACTGCCCCCTTTTTATTTCTAAGCTCAATCCATAAAGCCTCGTTTGTCGACCCATTTTGTGTATCATCCCTTCTCACATATGGAATTGATTCTTTAAGCATTCGTGCTTCCCCCCCTCCTTTTTTATCTCTTACTCTATTATGTCTGAAGACTCTATAACCAGGGACATTAAACTGCCAGTTTGGTCCCTCCTTTAGCCAGGTCTCCGTCATAGCAATGACATCCTGCTGCCATGTTTCTACCTGTGGCCTTAACTCATCTACCTTGTTTGTAATACTCCTTACATTGAAGTATAAACAATTTAACCCCATTAACTTCCCTTGCTGGACACTTTTTAAACTTTGCTTCTCCTGTCACTTCATGTCTATCACACGGATGGATGCATCATGGCAGCTGCAAGGGTACCTTGCACAAACTTGCAGAATCTGTGTCTTGTGGTCACAGACTATCTGGACATTCATTGAGTGGAATCCCTTCCTGTTGCCGAAGGCATCCCCCTGACCCGCTAGTGCCTTAATGGCCACACGTGTGCAGCCCATTACACCCTGGATGTGGGGGAGCACAGAAATCGCTGAAAACCCTCTGACTCACTCAGCCTGGCCTTGTCTGTACAGAAATGAATAAATGTCATTAACCACCTGAACAGAGCGTCAGTCACCAGCTTGCCACAACTGTGGACAACTGATTGAGACACTACACTAAGATCCCTCACTGACCCCCGGAAAGAATTGGATGCATAGAGGTTGAAGGTCACTGTGACCTTCAGAGCCACTGGCATGTGGTTTCCACCCACACAGTCAGAGATGATCTCAGGCCTAATATGACAAATGGCGGTCACTGTCTCCCTGGAAAGATGGAGCCTCCTTTGGCATTGCACCTCGGATATATTGAGGTAGCTGCATCGCTGCCTATAAACCCTGCCAGCAGGATAGTGACGCCTTCTGCAGCCTCTTCTGCCCTGGACTACCTGCTGGCCTTGCACCCCCTGTGCCAGCATCTCTCCTCCCATAGGTCGCTCCCCTGGAAGCTGCATTGGGACACCCGGCCTCCTCTCCCTTCTGCCCCTGTCTTCTTCCCCAGGGAAGGTGCCACCAGAGGAGGCCACAATCCCCAATACCACAGTTACAGAAGGCTGTCTGATACCTGGAAGAGTCCACATGGTCAAAATTCTCTGGGGGCCTTGGAGGCACCAATGAGTCCTGAAATGAAGCCTGGAAATGCTAATAATGAAGCTCAGAATGGAGATGAAGCTGTCAAGTTCAAATAAGCAACCAGCTGCAAGCTATCTCCTAAACCCTTCACTACTCACAATGGCAATGCTGCCAACCCTTTTTTTCCTGCACTTGGTTGAGATATTGTAAAGAGTGGAGAGCCCGTCTGCCCATTTTGCCCATGCGACAAGTGCAAAATCGCAGGGTCAATGTAAAATCACAAACAATAGCCTTTTTAATGACGTTAAGTGGCCTTTTAATTGATGGCAGGTTGCGGCTCCAACACCCGCTTGCTCCCTCCGACCTGAAGATTGCACCTGTGCAGGATGATGTCAGGGCACTCGCCCGACAATATCTTGCGTGTGTTTGTGCCCGATTGGGTTGGGCATGCACCTGTTCATGGGACATAAAATTCTGCCCACAGTAACTGTTTAGCTATCAAGATCCCAGAATGAGATGATTTAATCTGGGGTTCTGTTTGGTTGATTAGTAGAATGCTCTTATCTTCTTTGAATAATGCAATGTGGTCAGTAAAACTTATTTGATCATTGCTGAAAAAAAAGAGACATGTTTAAGCTTTTCATTTTGCGCTCTTCAGGACACTTGCGAGAATACCAACAGAAGGGGGGAAACTACAATTTATCGTATATGTGAAGGGAGTGATGATTGGTTGGCAAGTGGTGTTGCCATGGAGAAGGCACCACTGATAGTGACTGACAGTTAAGTGCAAGCACTGTTTGAAATTTAAACCAGGCAGCTTGATCCTGATTGGTCAAGGAATTGCCCTGAGGAATGAAGCAGCGAATTGCTGTCCCTTATTTTGTTTAGCTGAAACAAGCACAATGTATGTACGTGTTGTTTCTGTCTGCAAAGAAGAGGGCGCTGTGTATTAATATATGTAGCTTCCAGTACATGCAACTGTACCACATCGCAAGCCTGACTGACAATCTCAAATTGGTTGTCAGTGTAATTCTTAGCGCATTGAGGATTATTTAGCAAATGTTGTCCAATTGCAGAATTACATCTCATGTCGGATACTGTGCTTTGAGTTTTGCAAGCAAGAGCTGGTTGGGTACAGTCTGTACCCTGCCAATTGTGAACAGCGGTTGGGACATGCTATTTGATATGATCCGCCATTCCTTGGGATGTACGGCCTACATACTTAAGGGGATAGGGCAGGAAAATGGCATTCAGGTGGATGATCAGCCATGATGTAATTGAATGGCGGAGCAGTTTCAATGGGCCAAATGACCTACTCCTTCTCCTGTGTTCCTAGTCCCAAAGCAAGCTAGCATTATAAATGGTTTCTTCTTCTCAGTTAGAGGTCTCCTGGTGGTGAATTTCAAAGATTCACCACCTTCTGACTGAAGAAACTCCTTCTCATCTCAGTCTTAAATGGCCTGCCCTTGATTCTGAGACTGTGATCCTTGGCTCTAGATTCACCAGTGACGGGAAACATTCTATCCACATCTAGCCTGTCACGCCCTGTAAGAATTTTGTAAGTTTCAATCAGATCACCTTTCATCCTTCGAAACTCTCAAGAAAACAGGCCCGGTTTCCTCAATCTCTCCTCATAATATCTCATCATCCCGGGAGTTAGTCTCCATTGCACTCCCTCTATGGCAAGTATATCCTTCCTTAAATAAGGGGCAAAATTTTCCAATCTCAAGAATGGTGGATTTAATGGCAGGCTCAGGGGAGAATGCAGTGAGAGCTGAAAAATCGGTTTCCCACTGACGTGAAATAATGGCGGCAACATGCGCTCCCACCCGTCATGGCGGTTTGCCATTCCTACCAGAAGCTGTTTTGCATCTCGTTAATGGCAAGTGGTGTTGCCATGGAGAATGCACTACTGATAGTGACTGACAGTTAAGTTCAAGCATTGTTTGAAATTGAAACCACGCAGCTTGAATGGTCAAGGCATTGCCCTGAGGAATGAGTCAGTGAATGGCTTTTTTTTTGTTTAGATGAAACAAGCACAATGTTATTTTTTGCAAAAATATACTTTATTCATAAATCTTCAACAACATTTCAAACCATTTCAAAATTACCATCACAAAAATACAATCAGGTTCAACTTTTACAACATGAATCACAAGGTGTATCAGTACAAACAATGAATATTACAATCACTTGCGGACATTCATTTTGAGCTGTACATCCCGAGGGGCTCTACACCGTTCCCAGCCCCTCGGTGCACTGTGGCAGAAAGGTCTTAGGCAGCGAGCTTTCCCCATTGCGCCTTTGCGGTGGCTGCCCCAAGCTTTAGTGCTTCCTTCAGCACATAGTCCTGGGCTTTGTAATGTGCCAGTCTGCAACACTCAGTCGGGGAAAACTCTTTGCGCTGGAAGACCAACAAGTTACAGGCAGACCAAAGAGCATCTTTCACCGGGTTGATGATCCTCCAGCTGCAGTTGATTTTTGTCTCAGTGTGTGTCTCTGGGAACAGCCCGTAAAACAGAGTCCTGTGTCACAGAACTGCTCGTGATGAACTTTGACAGAAACCACTGCATCTCTCTCCAGACCTTCTTTGTAAAGGCACAATCCACAAGGAGGTGAACAACAGTCTCGTCCCCACCACAGCCACCTCAAGGGCAACGTGCCGAGGGGGTGAGACTTCTGGCGTATAGGAAGGATCTGACAGGGAGGGCTTTTCTCACCACCAGCCAAGCTACGTCTTGGTGCTTGTTGGAAAGTTCTGGCGATGAGGCATTCTGCCAAATGACTTTGACAGTCTGCTCGGGGAACCATCCCACCGGATCCACCCTCTCCTTTTCCGTCAGACTTTACTTGCCGACTACTGCCTGGTGGACTTGTGGTCAAAGGTGTTTCTTTGCAAAAATTTTTCCATGAGGGACAGACGGTACGGCACGGTCCAACTACTTGGAGCGTTCCGCGGCAGCATGACCAGACCCATACTTCGCAACACCGGGGACAGGTAGAACCTCAGCACGTAGTGACACTTGGTGTTTGCGTACTGAGGGTCTGTGCACCACTTTATGCAACCACACACAAAGGTGGCCATCAGTATGAGGGCGAGGTTGGGTACATTTTTTCCCCCTTTATCTAGAGGCTTGTACATCGTGTCCCTGCGGACACAATCCATTTTCGACCTCCAGATAAAGCGGAAGATGGCTCAGGTGATTGCCACCATGCAGGAGAGTGGAATGGGCCAGACCTGCGCCACGTATAGCAACAGCGAGAGTGCCTCACACCTGATGACCAGGTTCTTACCCGCAATGGAGAGGGAGCGTCGCTCCCACAAGCCCAGTTTCCTTTTCACGATAGACACTCGCTCCTTCCAGTTTCTAACGCGTGCCCTGGTCCCTCCGAACCATATACACAGCACCTTCAGGCCGTCAGCACTGACAGTGAAGAGGACAAAGGATCGGTCAGCCCAGTTCCTGAAGAACATGGCCTCACTCTTCCCACAACTTACCTTGGCTCCCGAGGCCAGTTCGAACTGGTCACAGACGTGGATCAGTCTGCGCATCGACAGTGGATCCGAGCAGAAGACAGTGACATCGTCCATGTACAGGGAGGCTTTGATCTGAGTGCCTCCACTGCCTGGAATCGTCACTCCTCTTATGCCCGGATCCTTCCTGATGGACTCAGCAAAGGGTTCTATGCAACACACGAAAAGAACAGGCGAGAGAGGGCAGCCCTGCCTGACTCCAGATTTAATAGGAAAGCTATCTGATTCCCACCCATTGATTGAGACTGCGCTGCTGCTGTTAGTGTAGAGCAGTTGGATCCAATTGCAAATTCCCTCCCCAAACCCCATTTTGGAGAGCACATCCATCATGTAGGTGTGCGATATTCTGTCAAAGGCCTTCTCCTGATCCAGGCTGATGAGGCAGGTATCCACACCCCTGTCCTGTACATAGGCAATCATATCCCTGAGCAGCACGAAGCTGTCAGAGATCTTCCTGCCCGGCACAGTGCAGGTCTGGTCAGGGTGGATCACCAATTCCAGAGCGGATTTGACCCGATTGGCGATGACCTTGGACAGAATCTTATAGTCCACATTCAACAGTGAAATGGGTCGCCAATTTCTAATTTCCTCCCTTTCCCCCTTGTGCTTGTAGATGAGGGTGATAATGCCTTTCCTCATGGATTCTGACATGCTGCCGGCCAGAAGCATACTCTCGTACACTTCTAGCAGGTCCGGGCCGATCCAGTCCCACAGAGCCGAATACAACTCTGCCGGCAAGCCGTCGCTTCCGGGAGTTTTACTCTTCTCGACGGACTCAAGGGACTTAGTCAGTTTGTCAGGAGTTAGCGGTTTGTCCAGGCTCTCCCGTGTACTGTCGTCTAAGACCTCCGTGATAGAGGATAGGAAGGACTGGGAGGCTGTGCTGTCTGTGGGCTTCATGTCATACAATCCGGCATAAAAGGATTTGCTAATCCTCAAAATGTCGGATTGAGATGACTTTACTGAGCCGTCTTCTTCCTTCAGGCTGCTGATCACAGAGCTCTCTTTGTATATCTTTTGGAAGAAGAAACGTGAGCACGTCTCATCCTGCTCCACGGAGCAGACTCTGGAATGGAAGATGATCTTGGAGGCCTCCGAGGCAAAGAGCGAGGCTTGTTGGCTCTTCACCTCTTGGAGTTCCTCCTTGACATCGACCCCCATTGACTGCAGCCGGAGCAGATTCTGCATGTTTTTCTGGAGTCAGGTGATTTCCCTCTGTCCCTTTCTAGCTTTCTGGGTGCCTTTGAGAATGAAAAACCTCTTGATCTTTCCCTTGATCAATTCCCACCAGTGTGTCAGGGACTCAAAGAGGGGTTTCATGGATCTCCAACCTTTGTAATCCCTCTTGAGCTCCTCAATGTTCTCTGGGGTCAGCAGCTGCACATTTAGCTTCCATGACCCCCTGCCCACCCTCTGGTCTTCCTCTAAGTGGCAGTCAGCCAGTAGGAGGCAGTGGTCAGAGCAAAATACCAGCTTGATGTCGGTGGATCTGACTGTGAATGCACGGAACACAAACAGGAAGTCTATCCTGGAACGGATGGACCCGTCTGGCCGCGACCAAGTGTATCTACGCTGCACTCTGTCTGCAGGGTTACTGAAGTTGTGCAGCTTGGCATCCTTAACTGTTTCCATCAGGGATCTGGACGTAGCGTCCAATCTGCTGTCGGCCCTGCAGGATCGTCCAGCCGCATCGATGATGCAGTCCAAGTCACCACCCAGAATGACCGGCCTGAAGGTCGCCAGCAGCAGTGAGAGCTGCTGTAAAACCTCCAGCCGCTCGGCCCCTTGTGACGGGGCGTACACATTAATTAACCGGAGTGGAGCATTCTTGTACATTACGTCTGCTACGAGGAGGTGCCCGCCCACCACCTCCTTAACCTGGGAGAAGGTGAAGCTGCCTCCCCGTAGCAGAATCCCCAGGCCGGAGGAACGAAGGTCCTTTCCTCCTGACCAGATCGATGGCCCATGGGACCACCATTGTGACCATTGCCTGTAGGAGCTGAGGTGCGGTATTGCACACTCCTGCAGAAACAACAGGTCAGCCTTGACCTTGGCAAGGTAATCCAAAGTCGCAACACATCACGTAGTATGGATACAATCTTTAAACCCATTTTAAAGCATTTATTCTCTTACCAAAACCTGTTGTCTCTGAGAGTCCCAGACCTTTAGTCTGCTCCTTCATGCCCGTAGTATGCTCAAATTGCCTTACTTTGGATGGGCTGAGGAAACTGCCCTGAACCTCCCCATTGGCAGTGTTCTGCTCGGGTGTCATTTTGGGGTCCGTGCAGAGAGCGGGGTTTGAAAAGACCTTCGTTGGAGAAGCTTCTCCAATCGTCTCCCCCTCTGGGGCATTGCTGCTCCCGGCTTCCCGGAGCTGGGGTGCGCTGAGCGCCTCACTGCTCCCAGATTCCTGGGGCTGTGGTGCACTGCCCTCTTCGGGTTATGGGCAAAGTTGGGGTGCGCTGGTCTCCTCATTGTCTCCAATATTCTGGAGCTTGGGTGTCTCGTCCTCCAACTCCCTAGCGTTTTGCTGCTTCTTCTGTTCGTGCCGCCCTGGCCCTTCTTCGTCCCAAGAGCTGCTGCCCTTGTTATCCATTTCAGATGAGAGATGCCTCTTGCCTCTTGTCTGGGAAATGGCTTGGTTCCTTCTTAGCCCCTTCTTCCTTTTGGCTCTCTTCACCAACTGCCACTCCCCCTGCTGCTTTTCCACTGCTGCCTCCCCCTCCTCCATTGATTCGCTCTCCGGAGGAGTGGGAGGTTCAGGGGGCAGTGTTGTTGATTGGCTGTCTGTTGCACCAATCTTTTCTTCCACCTTATCTCTCTCTGTGTCCTCCTTTGTCCCGTTGTTCTCCCTGGGGGCCTTGGTGGTTGGAGTGACACAAGGCATTTCTTCTGCTTCCCCCTCGTTGGCTTTGGCTGCCTGTGCATAAGTATGGCAATGTTTGGGGCAGGTCCTGTAGGGGTGACTTGCCTCGCCACACAGGTTGCAGCACTTAGTCTGTTTGCAGTCTTTTGTCTGGTGCCCTTCCTGTTTGCAGTTCTTGCAGAGGACGGCGCTGCAGTTGGCCGCCACATGACCAGCCTTGCCACATGAGCGACAAAGTTTGGGTTGCCCAGCGTAGACAAGGTAGCTACGGCTTCCCCCGATAGCGAATCTGGAAGGAGGGTGGAAAATGGCTCCCTTACCATCGGTCTTGAGCGTGACCTTAACCTGGCGTTTGCATGTCCCGATCCCCAAATCGTCTCTAACCGCGGAGCAGCTCCCAACCTTATCGAAGTACCTGGTGAGGAAGGTGAGCACATCAGCGACAGGGACGAAGGGGTTGTAAAGATGCACCGTCACTAACCGTCCCGTTGCAATGGCAGAGCAAAGAGCAGCTCCGCCGTCAGGATCTTCATCTCCAGCAGGTCTCTCTTCTCCTCGAACACCTTCAGGAGCTTGACGCAAGCTGACACTTGTTTGAACGTCACACAAAAAATCCAGCGCTGGGGAAGTTCTGTAGGCAGTAGATCTCCGCAGCCTCGAAACCACACACCTTGAATAGGATCCTCTTGGTGAAGAAGGCCCGATCCATAACTACTCCTTCTTCGCTGCCCTTCACCATGACTCAGATAGTGTTAGGTACCCCATAGTATGGGGTTCGATTGGTTATAGCCATTGCTTGACGACCTTTCCCTGGCAGAAACGCGATCAAGGTCTCTCTCCTGCCAGGTAAGTATAGCACAATGTATGTACACGCTGTTTCTGACTGCAAAGAACAGGGCGCTGTGTATTAATATATGTAGCTTCCAGTAGATGCAATTGCACCTCATTGCGAGCCTGACTGACAATCTTAAATTGGTTGTCAGTTTAATTCTTAGTACATTGAGTGTTATTTAGCAAATATCCAATCGAGGGATCACATCTAATGTTGGACACTGTGTTTTTAGTTTTGCAAGCACGGGCTGTATGGGTTACGAACAGTAGCTGGGACATGCTATTTGATATGATCCGCCAGTCCTTAGGACGCATAGCCTACATGCCTAGCATCACATTAGCACTGACCAGAATTGCTCCCCCCCACCTGTTCGGACCAATGTCAGTACTCACCTGAAAGGCAGCCCTGGGCAGCTCGCGGAGATCGGAAGATGAAGGGCTCCAGCGACCATGGACCCTGGAACACAGCATGCAGCATTGGGTGGGCAGAGCATCTACCATGTGGATCTTCTCACTGCAGGAGCTTCCAGGAGGTGGAGCTTCACACTGCAGGTTGATGGCTGCGCTGGGGATGAGGTGCGGAGGAGGATTAGATGGGACGGAGAGGAATGAAGAGGTGGGGCACATATGGAGACCTATAGCTGGGGTGGGGGAGGCTGGAGGTGGTAGGGAAAGAGAGAGAAGCTGCAGAGGTTTTGGAATGGGTGAGCTGGTATGGAACAGGAGGGTAGGAAGGGCTGTAGTGGATTGCAGGCGGGGAGTGTGGGGTGTGCAGGTGTGAACGGGCATTGGGGGGGGTGTGCATGTGTGAATAGGCATGGGGGGGTGTGCGGGTGTTAAGGTGTGAATGGGCATGGGGTGGGATGAGGGGAAAGGGCTTCAGAGGGAGGGGTCAGCTGATGAGTCCTGGGGGGAATACTGAGGGAATTCTTGACAGGAAAGGATTGTGTGGGTTAAGGGGGCAAGGAGAGATATTAGGGTGGGGGGGCAAGGGCTCAGCGATGATGGGTAAAGGGGCTCTGAGAGTTACTGAAGGGGATATTGAAGCAAAAGCAGATTCTGGAAGTAGGCTGGATGAGGGGAGGGATGTCCATTGTAATGGGATTGGGCTCCTCGGAAAGGTAGGTGACGTAGACATTCACCAACATGGGACGGAGGATGATAGGGATGGGTTGAATGGCAACTGTGGGAAGGTCAAATGTTACACCTTAGGGGGGGGTCAATGCCTAAGGGGGGAGGGCATGAGTCACTGGGGGGGCAGTAAGGTAAAGATATTAGATTGCACATTGAACATAACATGGCCACTCGTAATGATCCAGAGCCTTGTGGTGGAGATATTGAGATGCTACATGGGAGTTGGGTCACCGGGGCTGGGCAGAGATTCAGCTCATCTCAACCGGTCATCCGTGAACCCTAGCATGTAGTACTTACAATGGTAGGGCACTGGAACAGATGAGTATGTGAAGAGCAAAGGCTTCTTGCACACGGCTCACAAGGATACTGACAAATACCTTTGCAAAAGCATGTTTCCAGAGGACATAGACCCAGCGTTGGGTGTCCCTCTGAAGGTGGTGTGGCGTGGTGGGGAAGGGTGCGCACAGACTTAAAGACTACGAATCACAAATAAACCACATCAGGCCTCATTAAAGTACAAGTGTGCTCTATTTACAAACATGTAAGAACATTAACAATCACAGTTCACCCATGCAACCACATGTACAATTAAAACTTTTGAATCTTTTGTTCTTTCTTCTTCTAGACGCTTCCATGACATCCACGGCAGAGGTGGAGGCAGCCTGCTGTCCATTGGCCCTGTTGTCTTGGATGACCTTGATGGCCGTCCCCTGGAAACCCGAGGTCTGGAGGGCCCTGGCTTAGTTTGGCTGTCCTGCTGTGGGACAGCTGCTCCCTCTGCAGTCAAAGAGGATGAAGCTGAAGGGTTCACAGGCAAGGGGGATTCCGAAGGGCCAGACACTCTCAGAGAGTCCCTAGTGGAGCTCCCATGGGTGTCCAACAGCTGCTCCTCTTCCCTTTGGGTGCTCAAAGGTCCCTGCCTGACTCCTTGAGGAGAAGGGGTACGTGGATGGAGGTTGAGGTGCCCCATCCCTCTCTTATGTAGCCACTGAAAAAGTTTACCTATGGCTACAGTGATGGAGTGCAGGTCTGTGCATATCTCCAGCAGAAACTGGGCATTCTGCTGGATCAGGTTCTCCATGGCATCCTCCACCCTCCCTATGGAGACCTTGATGTGAGCACATGTCAGCACCACTTCATCAAACAGCAGGTGGACTGATTCCTCCGCCTCACATGGCGCTCTGTTGAGCGCCTCCAACACCTCTGCCTGATGTTCCCCCACTTCTGGCTGCATCCCTAGCATATCATGCATGGCCAATCCCAGAAGTTCATTATTGGACTTTGACCTCACAGATACCTCTTCCCCAGCATTTCTCTGAATTCTAGTGGGCTTGGCTGACCTTGTCTCCTCTTGCTGTGGACACATGTCCGTACTGTGACCACGAAAATGTGAGGTCTTGCCTGAACCACATCTTGTACCCGCTGTGTCCCTGCACTAGTGCAAGGTGCAGGTAACTGCTGTGGTGCCTCTACAGGTGCACTTTCTTCCTTCTCCTATATGTCCTTGGTCCACTGTGGGCTGGAGAAATTGTTGGACAGGGCTTCCTCTTGTTCCCTTTCCCTCTTCCTGCTGGCACTTGTAAGTGAGAGAGGGGAGAGCAAGCGACTGCATGAGCTGCCTCCAACATGGAGGAACACACGATCCTTAGGTTTTTTATGTGACTACATTATGCATGAACCCTTACTGGATGAAGGGTGTTCACCGACCTCTCCATCTTCACATGCTTAATCTGGTTCCTCCCCTGCCAGCTGGGATGCCTGCCTCTCAAACTCTGTGAGGCTCTTGAGGTCAGGTCAGCCCCTCCTGTCTTCTCTCTCTCTCTCTCTTTCCTGTTGTGCTGTAACTTTTCCTGCACAAAGAAAGAAGATGAGATTGAGAGTAATAGGGTTTCAGGTATCCTTCTCATTCTTCCAGTCTTACAAATAACCCATTGGATTGTGTGCCATGTGATTGATGCACTGCAGGTTGTGCACAAGGATTCTGGAGCAGCACCCTCCAAAGCAGTGAGCTCATGCGGATAGGAGGATAAGGCTAACAGAGTCATGATATTAGTGGTGCTTGCAGGTGCCCTCAATAGCTAACCCCTCCCCCTACCTATCCCCCCAACAACAACTGAGCTCTGTATGTGGAAGGGCCAGGGATCCACAGAGGCTTCTCTAACTTCAGACTAGATGGGCTGCAGTGGGGCTATGAGGCATCACCTTATCATGTTGAGGAGTTCTTTAGTGCATGGGCTGCATGGATGGTGCCCTTGCCATTGAGGCCCTGTACAATTCAGTGAGGTGAGTGTGAGCAGTTGAGAGTTCACCTACCTTGACGGAGAGGATGAGGTCATTCATCCGCTTTTGGCATCACAGACCCGTCATCTGGTAGAGCCCTGGGCATTGACCACCTTGGAGACTTCCTCCCATGCAGGGTTCTCAGCCTCCTCCTTCCATCCTCGTGGTAGAGGACGCTCCTCCTGGTCTCCACTGCATTGAGCAGCACATCAAGGGAAGGGTCACTGAATATGGGGGCCAGAGTGCTCTGGGATTGACAGGCCATCTCCTCCTTCAATGGTGGCTATGAAACATTAAGTTGCTGTAGAGGCACCTTTTAAACATGGCACCTACCTCCACATTCAGCCTACCCCAACATTGCAATATCTCGAGAAACCCCTACCTGCATAATTAATTAAGCCAGCATTGTGTGTTTCAGTGTGAATTCCCACCAGCCCCCACAGTGGGAAGCACACCCAGTTCCTGCCCCCACAATGGGGCTTAGGCTTGGAATTAAATATTCTAGCCAATGAGACCAAAACTGTACACAATACCCCAGGTGCAGCCTCACCAAAGCTCCGTACAACTTCAGCAAGAAATCTTTACTTCTGCACTCATATCCCCTTGCAATGGAGATCAACATACCATTTGCCTTCCTAATTACTTACTGCACCTGCATGCTACCATTTAGTGACTCATGAACAAGGTCACAAAATTATGAGTGGCATAGACAGAGTAGATAGTCAGAAGCTTTTTCCCAGGGTGGAAGAGTAAATTACTAGGGGACTAAGGTGAGAGGAGAAAACTATAGAGGAGACGTGCGGGGCAAGTTTTTTACGTAGAGGGTAGTGAGTGTCTGGAAATCGCTGCCAGATGAGGTGGTGGAAGCAGGTACGATAGTGGTGTTTAAGACGCAGCTTGACAAATACATGAATAGGATGGGAATAGAGGGATACTCCCACAGCTACCTCGACTGCAGCTCCTCACACCCCGCTTCCTGTAAGGACTCCATCCCATTCTCTCAGTTCCTTCGCCTCCGTCGCATCTGTTCCGATGATGCTACCTTCAAAAACAGTTCCTCTGACATGTCCTCCTTCTTCCTTAACCGAGGTTTTCCACCCACGGTCGTTGACAGGGCCCTCAACCGTGTCCGGCCCATCTCCCGCGCATCTGCCCTCAAGCCTTCTCCTCCCTCCCAGAAACATGATAGGGTCCCCCTTGTCCTCACTTATCACCCCACCAGCCTCAGCATTCAAAGGATCATCCTCCGCCATTTCCGCCAACTCCAGCATGATGCCACCACCAAACACATCTTCCCTTCACCTCCCCTATCGGCATTCTGTAGGGATCGTTCCCTCCGGGATACCCTGGTCCACTCCTCCATCACGCCCTATTCCTCAACCCCCTCCTATGGCACCACCCCATGCCCACGCAAAAGATGCAACACCTGCCCCTTCACTTCCTCTCTCCTCATCGTCCAAGGGCCCAACCCAAACACTCCTTTCAAGTGAAGCAGCATTTCACTTGCATTTCCCCCAACTTAGTCTACTGCATTCGTTGCTCCCAATGTGGTCTCCTCTACATTGGAGAGACCAAACGTAAACTGGGCAACCGCTTTGCAGAAAACCTGCGGTCTGTCCACAAGAATGACCCAAACCTCCCTGTCGCTTGCCATTTCAACACTCCACCCTGCTCTCTTGGCCACATGTCTGTCCTTGGCTTGCTGCATTGTTCCAGTGAAGCCCAACACAAACTGGAGGAACAACACCTCATCTTCTGACCAGGCACTTTACAGCTTTCCGGACTGAATATTGAATTCAACAACATTAGGTCTTGAGCTCCCTCCTCCATCCCCACCCCCTTTCTGTTTCCCCCTTCCTTTTGTTTTTTCCAATAAATTATATAGATTTTTCTTTTCCCACCTATTTCCATTATTTTTAAATATTTGTAAATCTGTTATGCTCCTCCCACCCCCACTAGAGCTATACCTTGAGTGCCCTACCATCCATTCTTAATTAGCACATTCGTTTAGATAATATCACCAACTTTAACACCTATGTGTTCTTTTGCACTGTTGTTTGTGACATCTTTTGATGATCTGCTTCTATCACTGCTTGTTTGTCCCTACAACCACACCAACCCCCTCCACCTCTCTCTCTCTCCCCCCACCCAAACCACCCCCCCCTCCCCCCCCAACCCAACACACACACCTTAAACCAGTTTATATTTCACCCCTTTCCTGGACTCACTCAAGTTCTGTCGAAGGGTCATGAGGACTCAAAATGTCAACTCTTTTCTTCTCCGCTGATGCTGCCAGACCTGCTGTGTTTTTCCAGGTAATTCTGTTTTTGTTTTGGATTTCCAGCATTCGCAGTTTTTTTGTTTTTATCTCTGTACTTTTCTTTGTTCTTTGGTTGTTCATTAGGTGCCTTTGAACATCAACACTTCTCAATCTCTTACCATTTAAGAAATACTCTGCCTCCCTGTCTTTTTTCAACCAAAGTGGATAACTTCACGCTTATACACATTATATTTCATCTGTCATGTCCTTGCCCATTCACTTAGCCTGTCCAAGTCCCCTTGAAGGATCCTTGCATC
The DNA here is from genome assembly GCF_017639515.1 of Carcharodon carcharias. Taxonomy (NCBI): domain Eukaryota; kingdom Metazoa; phylum Chordata; class Chondrichthyes; order Lamniformes; family Lamnidae; genus Carcharodon; species Carcharodon carcharias. The sequence goes on from NC_054474.1 coordinate 58,509,120, forward strand.
CTCTGCACAACTCACATTCGCAACCAGTTTTGTGTCATCAGCCAATTTGGAAGTATTACATTTGGTTCCCACATCCCAATAATTTATATAGATTGTGAACAGGTATGGCCTGGATTGTTGCAGTATCCAACTAGGAAAGTAAATTTGGTGTTCAGCAGTTTAGTGGGAATAGAGTCAAATGAAAAGGAAATGAGTGTCATGGGCAAAAAGTGTTTAGAGAGAATGCAAGAGAAAAGAGGAATTCAAGGAAGATGCAGATTCAGGGCTAGGCCAAGTGAAAATCTGAGAGAGCATTATTTATGGAATCAGAACAATACCTATATCCCTAAGAGAAAATTAATTGATTATCCTCCAGTTCCTCTGTGATGCTGCTTTATATACATTCCAAAGATATTGGCCTCTCAAAGAACTAGGAATTTCCACTTGCTGTCTATTCAACAATTAACGACACCTTTGACAGGTCTAACCTATTTGTGGCTGCATTTCTGTTGCTGAAACTAAATCTCAGAATTTAATGAGTATTTTCAAAGTGATTTTGGAGCAGTGGAGCATAAAAACAGCATGAGAAGTGGCGAGAGTTCGAGAGCAGAGGAGCATAAAAACAGCACAAGAAGCAGCAGGAGTTAGAGAGGGGTGGAGCATAAAAACAGTGTGAGAAGCGGCAAGAGTTCCAGAGGTAAGCAGGACCTGGTGAGTAAATTAAAAAAGTGCAATATTTTTTAAAAAGTAGCCACACTTAGATTTAACTAAGAAGCACCAGGAATAAAGAAAATTTAGGGCCAATATAATAAAGTAATATAAATAATCCAAAGTAGAATAAAGTTAGAGTTAAGACATGGCAGGGCAGCTCAGTCGAGTAGAATGCATGTAATATGTGCAAAACGCTTTTTGCACTGTTTTTATGCTCCTCTGCTTAACCCTACCGGTGGCTTAGACGACCACATGTGCAGGAAGTGCTGTCAGCTGAGAAACTTGAGCTGCGGGTTTCAGAGCTTGAGCAGCAGCTAGATTCACTGTGGCGCATCCGCAAGGCTGAGAGCTATGTGGATAGCACATCCAGAAGGTGGTCACACAGCAGCTTAACGGCCTGGAGACAGAGAGGGAATGGGTGATTTACCAGGCAGTCCAAGAGAAATAGGTAGGTAGTGCAAGAGTCCTCTGGGTTCCCGCTCACAAATCGTTTTCCATTTTGGAAGCTGGTGAGGGTGCTGGTTATTCAGAGTGCAGTCAAAGCCATGTTTGTGGATCACAAGTGGCTCGGCTATACAGGAGGAGATAAAGTAAAAAGAAAGAGCAATACTGATAGGGGATTCATTGGCTAGGGGAGCAGACAGGCGTTTCTGTCTGCAGAAGTGACTCCAGGATGGTATGTTGCTCCCTGGTGCTAAGACCAAGGATGTCACAAAGTGGCTGCAGGATATTCTCCTGGGGCAGGGTGAACAGTCAGAGATCGTGATCCATATTAGTACCAATGACTTAGGTAGGAAGGGGGATGTGGTCCTGCATTCAGAATATAGAAAGCTAGGTAGAAAATTAGCAAGAAGGACCTCAAATGTTGTAATCACTGGAATATTCCTAGTGTCATGGGCCAGTTAGTACAGAAATAGGAGGATAAGACATATGAATGCATGGCTGGGAAGATGATGCAGGAGGGAGGGCTTTAGATTTGTGGAACACTAAGACTGGCTCTGGAGGAGATGACACCTGTACAGGCCAGATGGGTTGCATCTGAACAGAGCTGGGACTTGCAGGGCATTTTGCTACTGCTGTTGGGAAAACTTTAAACTACTTTGGCAGGGGCATGGGAACCAAGAGAAAATATTAGAGAGGACTACCAGGGTGCACAAACTACTGGAAGGGGCAGATAGCACTAGCATAGAGAATAGTAAGTTAATAGGTGAAGTCGGGGTGAGGGAGAAAGTAACAAAATCTAAATCAGGGTTACTATACATCAATGTAAATGCATGGAGTATAGTAAATAAGGTCAGGGAGTTACAGATGCAGATTGCCATGTGGAAATATGATGTTGTGGTGATAACAGAGATCTGGCTCAAGGAAGCGCAGAACTGGGTGTTAAATATTGCTGTGTACAAGGTGTTCAGAAGAGATAGGAAAGGAAGGAAAGGAGGAGGAGTAATGATATTGGTTAAGGAGAGCATTACAGGGCTGCAGAAGGAGGATATCCCAGAGGGTTCAAGGGTGGAATCAATTTGGCTAGACCTATGGAACAAAAAGGTGCAGTTACATTGCTCAGTGCAGTCTATAGGCTGCCAACTAGTGAGAATGACATAGAAAAACAAATCTGCAGGGAAATTGCAGAGAGTTGCAAGCATTATAAAGTAGTCTAATTGGGGGACTTTAATTACTAGAATGTAGACTGGGACAGTGGTAGTGTAAAGGGCAGAGAGGGGCAAAAGTTCCTAGATTGTGTTCAGGAAAGTTTTCTACAACAGCATGTGTCCAATCCAACAAGGAAAGACGCACTGTTGGACCTGGTTCTTGGAAATGAGATGGGCCAAGTAGATCAAGTGTCAGTGGGGTAACCTTTATGAAACTGTGATCATTGGATCATAAGGGTTAGGATGATGATAAAAAAGGGCAATAGACAGCAGAGAGTAAGAATAATTAACTGGACGAGAGCTGACTTCGATGGAGCAAGAATGGAGCTGGGCCAGATAGACTGGAATGAAAGATTGGCGAGAAAAATTGTAATTGAACAATGGGCAACCCTAAAAAAAAATTGGTTCGGGCACAGTCAAGGTATATTCCATTGAAAGGTAAAGGTAGGGCAAACAAATCCAGAGCTCCTTGGATAAAAAAGGAGATAGAAATTAAGATAAAGAAGAAAAAGTGTGCTTATGATAGGTGTCAGGTAGAAAATTCAATTGAGAACAAAGAGGAATCAAGAAGGTTCAGAGGGGAGATGAAAAAGCATATTATAGAAGCAAAGAGGGGTTATGAGAAAAGACTGATAGCCAACATAAAGGGGAATCCCAAAGTCTTCTTTAGGCATATGAATAGTAAAAGGGTGGTAAACGGAGGAGTAAAGCCGATTCGGGACCTAGAGAGGAATTTACACATGGATGAAGGGGCCCTGGCTGAGGTAATTAATGAATACTTTGCATCAGTCTTTACCAAGGAGGTAGATGCTACCCAGGCCATGGTGACACATGAGGAAACTTTGTCACTAGAAGGGCTCAAAATTGATAAGGAAGAATTGTTCAATAGACTCAGTACTTAAAGTTGACAAGGCCCTGGGACTGTTTGAGATGCATCCAGGAATATTGAAGGAAGTGAGAATAGAAATTGCAGGGGCACTGGCCATAATTTTTCAGCCTTCCCTAGACTCAGGGCAGGTGCCAGGGGGCTGGAGAATTTGCAAGCATTATGCCCTTGTTTAAAAAGGTTGGAAGGATAAGCCCAGCAATTACAGGACAGTCGGTTCAACTTCAGTGGTGGACAAGGTTCTAGAAACAATTAGTCGGGATAGAATTAGTAGTTGCATGGAAAAATATGGTTGATAAGGAAGAGCCAGAGTGGGGGGGGGGGGGGGGGTGGGGGGTGTTTTTGGAAGGACAGCCAGCCCTTAACACTTCAACACACTGACCCATGCCAACACAATACTCACCCTTCCTGAGCACAGCATGTCATTAAACCTCTTGCGGCACTGCACCCAGGCGCACTACACCCAGGTGCACTGCACCACGCCTGGGTTGCCACCTTCTTCCATGCCCTCTTTCTGAGATGCAGTGGCCCCCTCCTCCCATCTCTGGGGACAAAGCTGTCCCTCCTGGCTGCCACCTCCTCCAGGAGGTTGGTGAGGCACTCATCCGAAAAATGGGGGAGCTGAGTGCCCAGCTGGCCTCATCCCCTGCCTGGCGTCTACATCTGTGTTTCTAGCCATGTTCTTGCAGCAACTCCAACATGGCCACCCTTCCTGGGATTGCCTGTGCCATTTTGTGAGCTGGCCGCCAGTTCACCATTGGACCCACCACCCGACAGGCCCCCACTCCCACCCACCCCTTCTTGAACATTCTGCAGCCAGCATGAAATCGTGATCACAGCCTGATCGTGGTTGGTGGTCCGTTTTGCGGCCGTTCCTTCTCGCCCATACCGAGCCCGCCCAGCAAGGGCAAAATTCTGTCCTCTGTGATTCTGTCATATCGCTACACTAGAGGTAATTTTACATATTCTTGTCCAAGTGGAAAGGATAAAAACTGCTTCCTACAATCTAGTGGATAACCTCTGGTAATTATTGCATGCACTTTATTGCAGGGGAGTTCTAATTATGTGATTCATTTGTCTGCCAACAACAATTTTCATAGTGTTGACTATCTTTACTCTTTTCATATGGAACCTTGGTCAGTCTTCCTTTGCTTCTTAATTCTATTGTTTTTATCTCTGCCTTCTCATGATATGGGAGGTTGATAGCTGCTGAGGTCTATGTTTTGAGGAATGATAATGCACCTTTTTGTCAACTTGTCGAGTAGTGCATTTAATGTATAAACTATAAATTATTTTAAGAAAAACTATAGCTTAAAAATTCCCAGAAAGTGACATTCCAGAAAACTTGTAAAAGTGAACAAAATTGATCAGCAAAGACTTAACAATGAAACAAGAGTCTTAACATCAAAATTTTACTGTCTTTTGTGGAACAGTAACAGGAGAAACATGCTTAATATCTTCAATGTTAAATCTGCTTTTGAGTATTAACATAAATTTACAGATCTACACATCATTTGACATAATTAATATCAATATTGAAGTATAATATGCAGGTACGCAGCTCCAAACCTAAATTTGAAATACAAGATTCAGGCAGGCGTACAATAGAAGACTGGTGCTATAAAGTGCCACCACAAAAACATTCAGTGAAATGTTTTTGCAAAACAATTGTACAAATCTTTATGAAATTGAACTGCACAGAGCTAAGCAAGCACAACAAATGTTAATTCTGTTCATGGGTTCTATCTTCAGATGCCAATATTGGAAATACTGACAATATAGGAATAAAATTGGAAGCCTAAGGCAATACATTATTTTTCCCTGATCTTCTCCCATTCCTTTAATAAAACGTTCAATCTTGCATGCAGGTTTTACATAATTTCAAAACAAATTTCATTTTATACCAAAACAGTTGACATTTTACTCCTTCCATCTTGGTTCAAACCTCGTTTATTCTTTTGACAGATGCTGTGCCTTGCCTTGTTCTCAGTAAGGAACTTTGTTTCCTCCTTTTCCATAAGAACATCAAAACAGGAGCAGGAATAGATTACTTGGCCCTTCAAGGCTGCTTCCCCATTCAGTAAGAATATGGCTGATCTTCTACCTCAACTACACCTTCCCGCACCATCCACATATGCCTTGACTTCAGGTCAATATATAAAAAGCTGTTGATCTCTATCTTGAATATACCCAATAACCTAGCATCTATATTCCTCTAGGCTAAAGAACTTCAATGATTTACAACACTATAGGTAAAGAGATTTCTTATAATCTCAGTCCTAAATGGCCGACCCCTTATTCTAAGAATGCGACTCCTTGTTCTTGACTCGCTGGCCATCAAGTCTATCAAGTCCCTTAATAGTTTGATATGTTTCAATTGGATGATGTTTCATTCTTCTAAACTTATTGGAATATTCGCCTAGTGTGCTCAATCTCTCCTCATTTGCTATCTTACAACAATGGCTACACTTCAAAAATACTTAATTGACTACAAAGAGCTTTGAGATGTTCAGTGGTTTTAAGAAGTGCTATATAAATGTAAGACTTTTTTTCCTCAATAGACAAACCCCTCATCCCTGGTATCAGGCTAGTGAGTCTATATATATTTATATATATATATATGTGTGTATTATATATATATGTATTATATATATGTGGCTAGGCCAGCATTATATGCCCATCCCTAACCCTTCAGAATGTGCTTGTGAGCTGCCTTGTTGAACTACTGCAGTTTAGGTTATGTAGGTACATTCATAGTGCTGTTGGGGTGGGTGTTCCAGGACAAAAACAAAAATATCTGGAAAAACTCAGCAGGTCTGGCAGCATCTGCAGAGAGGAGCACAGTTAATGTTTCGAGTCCGCATGACTCTTCAACAGAACTAAGGAAAAATAGAAAAGAGGTTAAATATAAGCTGGTTTAAGGGGGGTGGTGGGGGGGGGGTGACCCAGTCTAAAAAATATGTCCTTGAGCACTATGCCGGCTTGGTCAGTATTGGTGCTCCCAAGCCACTCTTGGTGATGGACATTGAAGTCCCCCACCTAGAGTACATTGAGTGCTTCTGCCAATCTCAGTGCTTCCTCCAAGTGGTGTTCAACATGGAGGAGTACTGATTCATCAGCTGAGGCAGATGTACGTGGTATCCTTCCTTAGGTAAAGAGACCAGAACTATACTCCAGGTAAGGTCTCACCGATGTCCTACATAGATGCAATAAGAGTTCTTTACTCTTACACTCCAATCTTTTGTAATAAAGGCTACATATCATTTGTTTTCCTTATTGTTTGCTCTCCTTGCATGTTAACTTGCTGTGATTCATGTGAAAGGACACCCAAGTCCCTCCAAATACTAATGTTTACTAGCCTCTATTAAATTTTTAAAGTAAATACGCTTTTCTATTTTTCCAACCAAAGTGAGTCCTAATTTTATGTAGCAGCCTCTTCAATTTACTTACTTTTAAAGATCTAGGTCCCATTTGACGTAATGATTGGACATTTTTTGAATATCCAAATACGTTACATCCACTGGCTCCTTCTTACCTAACCGACAAGTTACATCTCAAAAACATGAACAGATTTGTCAACCAGGCTTCCTTTCATAAATCCATGTTGACTCTGTCGAGCCATATGTCATATTATGATCTTCTAAGTGCCCAAGTGTCATATCTCTGATAATATGTTCTAGTATTTTCCCTATTACTGATGTCAGGCTAACTGGTCCATAGTTCCCTGTTTCTCTTTCACTCTGTTCTTAAATAGCAGGCTTAGATTTGCTACCTATCAATCAGCAGACCCATTCTAAAAGCTGGAGAATTTTGTGAGATCAAAACCATTATATTCAAAGCATTGCAGCCACTTCCTTTAAATGTCTAGGCTATAGGCCATCAGGTCCAAGTGATTTGTTAGCCTTAAGCCCCATTAGTTTCTCCAGTACTATTTCTTTAAAAATACTCATTTATTGTTGAACTCCTTATTCTCACTAGACCCTTAGGGCCATGTTTTCCCATCCTGATGAGAGGCCGGGGTGCTTCAGACAGGCTTCAAAAATAGCAACCAGTGTCTAAATCCAAGATTCTCATTGCACTTCTGGTGCCAGCAATTTGTGTAGGCATGCAAAAAGGGGACAGATTGGAAGCTTGCAATGTGGGCGCCACTGTGGAAGTGGGCATTTTGGACCTTCTGTAATTTTGATGGAGGGAGGAAGTTTTTTGGAAGGCGATGTAAATTACTCCAGCAGAGAGATGTCTTGAGCCATGGGTGAACCATGGTTTGGAAGCAGGAATTGTATGAAAGGTCAGTACAAAAGGTATTGGCTACTTCACAACACATTATGAAATGCAACAGTCTAAATTGTATCTGTTTTTACTACAGTGAGTAATGACTGTGCTTTAATTTTAAAAAGGTAAATGACCATTAAAGTGGTTGCCAGGTTGTTACTTCTAACAATTGGCAAGTTGCCAAGAGAAAGAACAGCATTGTGAAAGTGCAAAAGTCTTCAGATGCGTTAGAGTGGATTATCCACTGGATAAAGTGTTATTCTGTATTGTGCAATATTGAAAGGCTATCCCATTTTGACAAATTGATTATGTGAAATATACCCATTGTTTTAATTTTTTCCTAGGAGTTCAACTCAGCCATCTGTTTGCCTGTTTAAAAGCTTTGACAGTTGTCTGAACTTGTGGTTGTCTTCAAAGGTTCCAATTAATTCTGTTAAACACAGTTTGTTTGCACAGTTGTTCAGGCGAATGTCAATTTGAATGATTGGCTTCCTTCCTAAATGCGAATAGATTTTGCTCAGCAGGGCTTATTTACACAGTCATTTAGATGAATGTCATTTTGAATACTTGGCTGCCTTCTAAACCACTACGAATTCTGCTTAGCAGTATTTGGTAACACAGCATTCCAAGGAAATTTGAACATAAGAACATAAAAAAAAGGAGCAGCAGTAGGCCATTTGGCCCCTCAAGCCTTCCCCCCCATTCAATACGATTGTGGCTGATCTTCCCTCAACTCCTTTCATGCCAGATCCTCATAGCCCTAAGCTCCCTGATATTTTGAAAATCTATCTACCTCCTCTTTAAACACTTTCAGTGATCTAGCCTCCACAACTCTCTAGGGTAGAGAATTCCAGACATTCACTACCCTCTGAGAGAAGAAATTCCTTCGCATCTCATTTTTAAATGAGTGTCCCCTTATTCTGTAACTATGTCCCCGAGTTTGAGATTACCTCACTAGTGGAAACATCTTCCCAACATCTACCCTGTCAAGCCCCCTCAGAATCTTGCACATTTCAAAAAGATCAGCCCTCATTCACCTAAACGCTATTGAATAAAGGTCTAATCTGTTTAGCTGTTCTTGATAAGCCAACCCCTTCATCCCAGGAATCAGCCTAGTGAATCTCTTTTGAACTGTCTATAATGCCATTATATCCTTCCTTGAATACAGGGACCAAAACTTTACACAATACTCCAGATGTGGTCTCAACAACATTCTATACAGTTGTAACATGGCTTCCTTATTTTTAAACTCCAATCCCCTAACAAAACAGGCCAAAATTCCCATTGCCTTCTTAATTACTTGCTGCACCTGCATGCTAACAACGTTTTGTGTTTAATGTGCAAGAACACCCTCCAAACTGCACTTTTTTGGAGCCCTTCTCCATTTAAATAATTGTCTGCCTTTTGATTCTTACTACCAAAGTGCATGGCCTCACACTTTCCTACATTAAACTCCACCCGCCAAACTTATGTCCACTCACTCAACCTATTTATATCCCCTTGCACATTCCTTATATCCTTATCACAACATGCCTTCCCACCTATTTTTATCATCAGCAGATTTGCATACATTACAATCTGCCCCCTCCTCCAAGTCATTAATATAGATAGTAAATAATTGAAGCCCTAGGATTGATCCTTGTGGCACTCCACTAGTTATGTTTTTCCAACCTGAAAAAACCCTTTAATCCTGACTCTCTGTCTTCTTTGCATTAACCAGTCCTCAATCCATGCTAATACATTACCCCCAATACCGTGAGCTTCTGCCTTGGGCAATAACCTTTCATGTGGCACCTTATCAAATGCCTTCTGGAAATCCATTTATCAACTCTGCTTGTTATATCCTCAAAGAGCTCTAGCAAATTTGTCAAACATGATTTCCCTTTCACAAAACCATGCTGACTCTGTTTGATTGCATTAAGCTTTTCTAAAGGTCCTGCTATTTCTTCCTTAATAATGGACTCTAGCATTTTCCCAATGACATATGTTAGGCTGACTGGTCTATGCTTTCCTGCTTTTTGTCTCCCTCCCTTCTTGAACAGGGGCATCACATTAGCTTGTTTTCTAATCCACTGGGATCCTCCTGGAACCCAGTGAGTCCTGGAATATTTCAAACAATGCCTCCACTATCCCTGCAGCCACTTCCTTTAAAACCCATGGATGCAGGCCATCAAGTCCTAGCAACTTGTCTGCCTTTAGTCCCATTAGTTTGACAAATACTTTGTCCCTCTTGACAGAGACTATTACAAGATCTTTCCTCCCATTAGCCCCTTGCTTATCTGATATCTTTGGGATGTTTATAGTGTCCTCCACCATGAAGACTGATGCAAAATATTTGTTAAAGCTATCTGCCATTTCCCTCTTTCCCCGTTATCAATTCTCCATTCACATCCTCCAAGGGCCCCATGCTCACTTTAGCCACACTCTCTCTTTTTATATACCTGTAGAAGCTCTTGCCATTTGTTTTTTTTTTCTTGCCAATCTAGTTTCATAATCAATTTTCTCCCTCTTCATTAGCTTTTTAGCCATCTGCTGCTGGTTCCTAAAAAATTCCCAATCCTCTGGCCTACCATTAGTTTTTGCCGCTTTATATGCCTTAGTTTTTGATTGGATACTCTCCTTGCCCACCTTTGTTAACTACGGGTGGTCCATCCTTCTCATTGAGTCCTTCTTTTTGACCCGGATAAATTTTTGCTGAGCGTTATGAAATATCTACTTAAATGCCTGCCACTGCTTATCCACTGATCTTCCCCTTAGCCTGCTTTAGACAACTCTTTCTTCATACCTCTGTAATTGCCCTTATTTAAGTTGAGGACACTGGTTTGAGACCCGAGTTGCTTGACCTCAAACTGAATTTGAAATTCTACCATGTTGTCATTGCTATCCCCTACGGGATCCTTAACTATATTATCTCTTATTAATCTCACCTCATTATACATTATTAGATCTAAAATAGCCTGTTCCCAGGTAAGTTCTACAATGTAGTGTTTAAGGAACAATCCCTGATGCCTCTACAAATTTGTCTTCCATGTTACCCCTGCCAATCTGATTTTTTTTCAGTAAAAATGCAGATTAAAACCATCCATGACAATTGTTCCATCCTTCTTAAACACTTCCATTATTTCCCGATTTATACTTTGTTCTATTGTGAGGCAACTCTTTGGGGGCCTATGGACAACTCCCACCTGTGACTTCTTCCCCTTGCTATTCCTTATTTCCAAACTGATTCCATAATCTATTGCACCTATATTACTACTCACCACCGCACTGATACTTTCCCTTATTAACAAAGCTTCCCCACCTCCTGTTCCTTTTTGCCTATTTTTCTGGAATGCCAAATACCCTTGAATATTGAGTTCCCAGTCTTGGTCACCCTGTAACCACGTCTCTGTAATAGCTAGCAAGTCATATTCATTTATTTCTAATTGTGCCGTCAACTCATATACCGTGTTACAAATGCTGTGTGCATTCATATAAAGAGCCTTAAGCTTTGACTTTTTACCGTTATTTCTCATCCTGGTTCTGATTTCTGCTGCATTTTTTTGCTTATATTTTCTGCCCCTTCCTGTCATAATTAGATTACCTTTCACTTCTTCACTACCCTGCACCGCTGCTCTCTTGTTTCTTATTGATTTTTTAAAACTTTCCTTCAATTGAACCTTCCCCCCCACTAATTAGCTTAAAGTCCTATCTACAATCCTAGTTATTCGAATCACCAGGACACTGGTCCCAGCATAGTTCATATGAAGCTTGTACCAATGAAACAGCTCTCTCCTTTCCCAGTACTGGTGCTAGTGCCCCATGAATCAGAACCCATTTCTCCAATCTCTGAGCCACGCATTTACCTCTCTAATTCTCGACACCAATTCGCATGTTGCTCAGGTAGTAATCCTGAGATTATTACCTTTGTGGTTCTGCTTTCTGATTTATCCCTGAGCTGCTCAATAGTCCCTCAACAGAACTCTTTCCTAGTCCTGCCTATTTCTTTTGCAGGTACGGGAACCACGACAATTGGATCCTTCCCCTTCTATTCCAAGTTCCTCTCCAGGCCAGAAGAGAAGCCCTTAACCTTGCTACCAGATAGGCAACAAAGACTTCGGGACTCCCTGTCTTTGCTGCAGAGAACAGTATCTATTACCCTGACTATGCTATCCCTTATTACTACTACATTTCTCTTTTCTCCCCCAACTTGATTGGCACTCTGTACCATGGTGCTGTGGTCAGTTCGCTCATTTGCCCTGTAGTTTGCACCCTTCTCCACAGCAGGAGCAAGAACCTCATAGCTTTTGGACAAGGGCATTGGCTGAGGCTCCTCCAAAGCTAAATTTTGGATCCCCATATCTGCTTCACTTGCAGTCACACCCTCCTGTCCCTGACCACAGTCCAAATTTGATGTCATTAATCTAAGGGTGTGACTGTCTCCTGAAACCCACAGCGCCCAGGTAACTCTCCCCCGTCCTGATGTGTCACAGTGTCCGCAGCTTGGACTCCAGCTCATCAACTCTGAGCCGAAGTTCCTCGAGCAGCCAACACTTACTGCAGATGTGGTCACCGTAGATCACACCGCATCCACCAGCATCCCACATACTACAGCTGCAACACATCACCTGCCCAGCCATCTCCATTCTATTTAATTAATTAATTTGGATGTTAAATATTTTAAAAGTGAATCTCTTAACTGTTCTCTTAAGCTGTAATAACATCTCCTGATTTAAACCATTTGGCCAATCAAAAGGGACACAGAAGAGATACCAACCGATCGTCTACCTGTTTTCCTTAGACATCACATTTTGGCTCTGACAGGTAGAAAAAGGTTCTCCTCTTGCACGCTCCTCTAGGTGCAGCTGAGTGCTTGGCTCAGGGTCCTCCTCTCACACTCTTTTTTCTCAATTTATGAGCTTCTGAAGAGGATTTTTAAAAATGGCTACTCAAATAATGTTTGTTTATTTTGACAGATTCAGGAACTTTTCAAAGACTTCTAAATGTTATTATCGGATTTGTGAGTTCTGTTTATGGCACATACTGGGTGAGTGGGTTGGGGGTTCAGGATGTAAGGGGAAATAAGGAGGAGTAAGAGAGTATTTCTGGTGAGGGGTGACAGGGGTAAGTGAATGAGGGAAGGAAAGGAAGTGAGAGGTTGAGCCTAAAGGGGCCTTCAGAGATAAAGTGAGAGTGAAACAGTATAGTCATTTACAGCGAAAGAGTGTGAGAGAAACAGTTTGATCATTTATTGCGAGAGAGTGTGTGAAAAGCAGGACCATTTATAGCAAGAGAGTGTGAGAGAAACAGTGTGGTCATTTACAGCGAGAGAGCATAAGAGAAACAGCAGGGTATTTACAGAGATAGAGTGGGAGAGAAACAGCAAAGCCATTTACAGTGTGACAGTGTGAGAGAAGCAGCGTGGTCTTTTACAGTGAGAGAGTGTAAGAAAAACAACATGGTCATTTATAGTGAGAGAGTGTGAGAGAAACAGTAGGTTAATTTACAGCAAGAGAGCGTGAGAGAAACAGCGTGGTCAATTACAGGGAGAGAGTGTGAGAGAAGCGGGGCTATTTACAGTGAGAGAGTGAGAGAAACAGCATGGTCATTTACAGGAAGCGAGTGTGAGAGGATCGGGGCCTTTAACAGTGAGAGAGAGAGAAGACCGTGAGAGGGAAAAGAGATAATGAGGGCATGTAAAAATACAGTACATAAATCATGGGTGAGCTTAAAAGAGAAGAGCAGCTGATTGGTGAGGAGGATTGGTGAGTATTTCTAGTCTTTAAAGTAAAAGTAAGATCTTTAGTTTGTGTTTAGATCTAGTCTTTTTTCTTAAATATAGCTTGTTAAGTATAAGATCGATACTGGTGTAAAGAAAACAAATAATTATAATGAAGTGTAAAGATTGGGGATACTAGAGTAATTAATTAATAAATTGAATAAAATACAGTAACGATGGCAGGATGGATGATGTGTTGCCACTGCTGGACATCAAGGTGATCCAGAGTGAACACATCCGTACCAAGTGTTTGCAGCTCGAGGAACTTTGGATCCGAGTTAAGGAGCTGGAGTCCGAGCTGCAGACGTTATGCCACATCAGGGAGGGGGAAGCTACTTGGACACTTTGCTGCAGGAAGCAGTCACACGCCTCAGATTAGGTAATTCAAATTTGATCTGTGATTAGGGAAAGGAGGGTGTGACTGGGGACGAAGCAGGTTTGGGGATCCAGGGGGTAGCATTCAAGGAGCCTTGGGCCCCGCAACTGTCTAACAGTTACAAGGTTCTTGCAAGCTGTGTGGATGAGTGGGTTGGGGGTTCAGGATGTAAGGGGAAATAAGGAGGAGTAAGAGAGTATTTCTGGTGAGGGGTGACAGGGGTAAGTGAATGAGGGAAGGAAAGGAAGTGAGAGGTTGAGCCTAAAGGGGCCTTCAGAGATAGAGTGAGAGTGAAACAGTGTAGTTATTTACAGCGAGAGAGTGTGAGAGAAACAGTTTGATCATTTATTGCGAGAGAGTGTGTGAAGGATGAGCAAACTGACCTCGGCAGGGTGCCATTCATGCTGGGGGAGGAAATAGGGATGTAGTAGTGGTAGGGGATAGTATAATTAGGAGGATAGATACTGTTCTCTGCAGCTGTGAGTGTGAGTCCCAAAGGCTGTGTTGCCTGCCCGGTGCCAGGGTTAAGGACATCTCCTCAGGGCTGGAGAGGAACTTGGAGTGGGAGAGGAGGGATCCAGTTGTCTTCATCCATGTTGATACCAACAAAATTGATAGGATGAGAAAGGAGGTTGTGCTAAAAGAATTTGAACAGTTAGGAGCTAAATTAAAAAGCAGAACTTCCAAGGTAATAATCTTGGGATTACTACCTGAGCCATAGACAAACTGACATAGCGTAAATAAAGTCAAGGAGTTAAATGCGTGGCTCAGAGATTTGTGTGGGCAGAATGGGCTTCAGTTCATGGGGCACTGGCACCATGATATTGCAGTAGAAGGGAGCTGTCCTGGTGGGCTGGGCTTCACTTGAACCATGCTGGGGCCGGTGTCCTGGCGAACCGAATAACTAGGGCTGTAGAGAGGGCTTTAAACTAAATAGATAGAGACAGGGTTCTGGAAAGGGGGTACGTAGGCTTACAAAGCAAAACGATATGGCAGCCTGGCAGGGTAGTTACTCAGATAATGATACAAAGAGTGTGACAGGAAGGGACAGAGTGTACAAACATTTAAAAAAGCAGCAAATAGGGTCAAAGGGGGAAAAATGGTAAAAAAGCAATGATTAATGGCCCTATACTTAAATTTACATAGTACTATGAACAAAATAAATCAATTAGCGGCTCAAATAGAGTTTAATGATCTTATGGCCATTACGGAGACATGGTTACAAGGTGATTAAAGCTGGGAACTAAATAGTCAGGGCTATATGACTTTTCAAAAGGACAGTTGGGAAGGAAAGAGTGGGGTGGGGTAGCTTTGTTAGTATAAGATGGAATAAGTATGATAGCAAGAAAGGCTCTAGGATCGGAAGATGTAGAAACCATATGGGTGGAGCTAAGAAATAACAAAGAGAAGAAGACACTGGTGGGTGTAGTCTATAGGCCCCTTAACGGTAGCTAATCTGTAGGACAAAGAATAAATCAAGAGATAATGAGGGCATGTAAAAAATTAATCATGGTTGACTTTAACCTTCATTTGATTGGGAAAATAAAAATTGGCAGAGATAGACATGTGTAATACTTCATAGAGTATATTCAAGACAGTTTATTAGAACAATATGTTGTGAATCCAACCAGAGATCAGGCTGATGCAGGTTTAATAAATGATCTCGGAGTAAAGGATCCCATAGGAAACAGTGACCATAATATGGTAGAATTCAGTATTCTGCTTGAGAGTGAGAAACCTGGGTCGGAAACAACTGTGCTAAACTTAATTAAGGGTAATTACAATGGAATGAGGGCAGAGTTGACTGGTGTGGACTGGGAAAGCAGTTTAGCAGAAAAGACAGTTGATGAACAATGGCAGATATTTAAGAAAATAGCTTATGACTATCAACAAAAATATATCCCAGTGAGGAAGAAGGACAAACCAACCATGGTTAAACGAGGACATTATGGACAGTTTAAAATTGAAAGAAAAAACATACAATGTGGCAAAGGTTAGTGGTAAGCCAGAGGATTGGAAAAGTTTTAAAAACCAACAAGAGATGACCAAAAAAATATAAAGAGGGAGAAAATAAACTTTGAGGGTAAACTAGCAAGTAATATAAAATCAGACAGTAAGGGCTTCTTTAAATATATAAAAAGGAAGAGAGAGGCCAACGTGAACATAGAACTCTTAGAGAATGAGACTGGGGAAATAATAATGGAGAACCAGGAAATGATAGACGAGTTGAATAAATGCTTTGCTTCAGTGTTCACGGTAGAAGATACTAATAGCATACCTAAAATACTAAATAATCAAGGAGCAAAATGGGACGGAGGAAGTAAATACAATAACTATCATTAGAGAAAAAGTACTTAGGAAACTAATGGGGCTAAAGGCCGATAGGTCCCCTAGGCCTGATGGGTTGCATCCTAGGATATTAAAGGAAGTAGCTACAGAGATAGTGGATGCATTGGTGGTAATCTTTCCTTAGATTCCTTAGATTCTGGAAAAGTCCCAGAGGATCAGAAAACGACCAACGTAACACCCTTATTCAAAAAGGGAGGGAGACAAAAAATAGGTAACTATAGGCCAGTTAGCTTAACATCTGTCATTGGGAAAATGTTAGTGTTTATTGTAAAGCATGTAACAGCAAAGCATTTAGAGATACATAATCTAATCAAGCAGAGTCAGCATGGCTTCATGAAGGGGAAATCATGCCTAACAAATTTATTAGAATTCTGTGAGGAGGTAACAAACAGGATAGATAAAGGGGGACAAGTAGATGTAATATATTTGGATTTCCAAAAGGCTTTTGCTAAGGCACCAGACATTAGGCTACTTAATAAGATAAGAACCCATGGTGTTGGGGTTAGGAATAGAAGTTGAGGGCACCTTTAGAGCCACTGGCATGGGGTGTCCACCCACACAGTTAGTGGAGATCTCAGGCCCTGTCATCTAACAGATATAGTTGACTGTCTCCCTTGAGAGATGGTGCCTCCTTTGGCACTGCACCTCAGTCATATTGAGGTAGCCACTTCGCCGCCTGTATACCCTGGCAGCAGGATAGTGGCATCTTCTGCAGCCCCTTCCGCCTTGGGCTATCTCTTTTTCCTGCACCCTTGTGCCTGCGCCTGACGTCCCAAAGGTAGCTCCCCTGGAGGCTGGATGTGCGCTCCTGGCCTCCTTCCTCTTCTCGCCCTCCCTTCCTGCTCAGAGGAGGTGCCACCAGTGGAGTGTTCAGCTCCCAATCCCAGGCTAAGGGAAGGCTTCCTGTAACCTGCAGGCCCAGAAAAGATTCCTCACTGCAGAGTGCTGACCTGAAGGTTGTGAGTCCAGACCAAGCAGCTGGTATGCGTTTTGAAGTATTGCAGATCGCACAGGCAAGTTTTAATAACTTTGAAAGATTCCCATTGCACCTGTGTGCCAACACAAAGATCGTACGGGTGCCAAAAAATCACCGTTGATTGGTGCTTCAAGGGCCTTACGTGGCCTGTTAATTAATGGCAGGCGCGCAGCGGACATCATCGCATGCCCGCCCAACGAAATATTGCGATTGTGAGAGGTGACGTCAGGACGCTCGCCCAACGTTACCGCACGTCATTTTACGTGCAGACGTGCGGGGCGAATGGGAAAATTCTGCCCAGAGAGTTGGGATAAGGAGGGGCATTTTCAGGATGGCAACCTGTAACTAGTGGAGCGCCAGAGGGATCAGTGTCGGGACCTCAATTATTTACAATACATATTAATGTCTTGGATGATTGAAGTGAATGTACTATCGCCAAGTTTGCGGATGACACAAAAATAAGTCGGAAGGCAAGAGGTAAGGATGGCACAAAGAGTCTACAGGGATATATAGGCAGGTTAGATGAGTGGGCAAAAACTTGGCAGATGGAATATAATGTGGGAAAATATGAGGTTATGCACTTTGGCAGGAAGAATGGAGGAACTGAATATTATTTAAATGGAGGAAGACTGCAGAAGACTGCAGCACAGAGGGACTTGGGATTCCTTGTGCATGAATCCTAAAAAGCTAACATATAAATTCAACAGGTAATAGAGACGGCAAATGGAATGTTAGCCTTTATTTCAAAGGGAATGGAGTATAAAAATAGGGAAAAAATAAAATACTGTGGATGATGGAAATCTGAAACAAAAACAGAAAATGCTGGAAAAATTCAGTAGGTCTGACAGCATCTGTGGAGAAAGAAACAGAGTTGATGTTTTGAGTCCATGTGACTGTTTCTCTCTCTACAGATGCTGTCAGACCTGCTGAGTTTTTCCAGCATTTTCTGCTATAAAAATAGGGAAGTCTTGCTAAAACTACAAAGCACTAGCTAGACCATACCTTGAATACCATGAACAGTTTTGGTCCCTTTATCTAAGGAAAGATATACTAACATTGGAGCCAATCCAGTGAAGGTTCACTAGGTTGTTCCCGGGGATGGAGGGATTTTCTTATGAGGAGAGGTTAAGTAGGTTGGACCTGGATTCATTGGAGTTTAGAAGAATGAGAGGTGACCTTACTGAAACATATAAGATTCTTAGGGGGCTTGACAGGGTAGATGCTGAGAGGTTGTTTCCCCTTGTGGGAGAGTCTAGGACCAGAGGGCATAATCTCAGAGTAAAGGGCGCCTATTTAAGACAGGGATGAGGAGGAATTTCTTCTCTAAGGACAGTAGTGAATCTATGGAATTCTTTACCTCAGAGGGCTGTAGAGGCTGGGTCATTAAGTATATTCAAGGCGGAGAGAGACAGATTTTTAATCAATAAGGGTATCAAGGGTTATGGAGGAAAGGCAGGAAAGTGGAGCTGAGGATTATCAGATGAGCCATGATTTCATTGAATGGCGGAGCAGACTCAATGGGCTGAATGGTCTACTTCTGTTTCTATGCCTTATGGTCTTATGGTTATGGTCACGCTTATTTGCAGAACTGCGCTGATATCTTTATGAATGGAGGCAGGCCTCTTAACCTGGCCACCTTGGCATTGGCCAGCTTCTGACTCCACCTTGGGCCTGTCACATCTGGCCTTCCCAACTCTAGGCCGTCCTCACTTCTGCCAGATGTAAACTTCTTTGGCTGGCATTGCTGGACAGGAGGCAAGATCATGACATTGGGAAATTTCCTGAATCCCGATTCCTGCCACAGTTCTTGGTTCCTCACTATTTCTGGAATTTTTTTGTGCCCTCTATCACACAAACAGATACAAAGTGGGAACAAAATTGTTCACGCATCCCATTATCAAGTAGTGCCATGCAGACTTAGGTTGATTCTTCAGGAGCAAACAGCATCGCGGACTGCTACCTACAGGACCCAAGCTGATTCCTTCATTGACATCAATAAAGATTGAAGTGACAATAAATGAATGAATTTTTCTCCGAAAGCATTCATTAAATGCCCATGTCACTGTGTTATTCCCATTACAATTTCTCCTGTCTCTACCTGTAAGGGATCCATGGTTATTTTTTTCAAATCTCTTCCTTTTTACTTACCTATAAATGTTTTTACGATCTGTTATGTCTCTCGCTAGTTTACTCTGATATTCCCTTTCCCTCACTTTAACAATTTCTTGGTCATCCTTTATTGAATTCTAAAATGCTTCCAACCCTAATGCTGACTATCCTTTTTGGCACCATTATAAAACCCTTTCTTTTATCTAATACTGTTTAACTTCTCTTGTTAGCCATGGCCGACCACTCTTCCCGTAGGGCTTTTATTCCTTAACAAAATGTATATTCATTATCAATTATGAATTATATCTTGGATGTTTGCCATTGCTTATCTACCATCACATCTTTTAATCTAGCTTCCCAACCTATCTTCCCAGTACAAAACATCTTCCTGCCTTAAATGTGTGGCACACATTCACTTTTCAGAAAACTGAATACATATGAACATAGATCAAACTTCAGAAAACTCTCATTCAGATAAAGCAATTTCATATTGGACATGGACTCGATTTTCTTGCAAAGGCAAATGTTTTTTTTCACGAATTCTATACATAAACAACAAGGGTTTTGAAAAAAATAATACAGTCTGGTTTTTATATCTGGTTATTTGCTTCATGTTTTGTTGCTTGTTATTCATCTAGCTGTTCTGTATGGCTGAGGTCATTGGAGGTTCACTTATACACTTCTGCCCCATTGATGCAATGCAGCAAAGTGGAACTTGCTTCACGGCTGGGCTTCATCAATTTACACTAATTGAGGATGCCTTACCAAAGATGTACCATTTCACATGATCAGAATAGACCTTGCAAATGAAAAATGCTTCTCAAAAAGAGTTCAGGTTCCCCTGCAAAATATGCCAGTTCTGCTTTAATAAATTTAGAGAGGTTAGTACGTCTCTTCTCCTTTCACTCTGCTCCAGCCCAGACCGCTCTGCATAAACCTGTCTCAATGTATCCATTTATTTGATGGATCATTTTATTTAAGAGGGTGGGCTGCAATCAAGGTCATTTTGATGTGGAACGCATCCAAGGTTATTTTTTTAATGAGGGCATTTCAGATCAGAACCAGGCTGACACTGCAAATCAGATAAGAGTATGTCAAAAACTATAAGTTCATGTGGAATTCAGGTCTAACAGTACAGACTTCCTCCACACATGCTCAATTCACACACTATAAACTGTGAGAAAGCCAATGAACAATTCAGAAGTCCTGGGTTTATTTTTAAAAATGGAGCTTCTGTAACAAGTACTACAAGGTGGCAGGCCTGCATCGCCAAGTCTGTCATTGCAATGACACTGCTATTTAATGGAAAAGACCTGAGAGTGCCTCCACTAGGAACAGCAGCTAATTTAAAAAAAATAGATTCATGAATAAATATGGAAATGGAAAATATAATCAACTTTGAAGGAAAAATACGAAAGACAAAAACAATCAAAGTTTATAGTGATTAATCAGCTGAAGCTTAAAAAAAACAGATGTAATGGAATTCTGGAAGTGCTGTATTCATAAGCATTCCTTATAGCATGGAAAAAGCACTAAAAGCTGATTGTACCTCTGCCAGCGCCCTTCCGTCAAACTGATGAAGCACAAATGTAATCATAAGCGTATGAATCAGAGATTGCATAGAATGAGTGGCCCTTCAGTATTCCTAGTTCTTTTGATGAACCTGCAGCAGCTGGTTGATTTTACTGCTCTGTAAGTAGCACATTTAAGGTCAAGTAAAACAGCAGTGAAGAATTAGGCAATTGATCAAGAGGAAAGGTAAATCTTTGAAACAATCAAATATAACACTGGAAAGCAGATTAAGCTATTACCTTTATCTATGCGTGTTTTTCTACGATAAAGTGCCTCAATCAAAACACAATTAGTTTTAAGGTACAGAATTGGAAAATTAGGTCAGAAACTAGAGGGGGTCAGGGCTGTAATGCATTCTCTGCTGAAGGTATTGATTTGTGCTGAAATAATGAGGGGAAATGACAGGGAATTAGTGGCACTCTTACTTGCAGTAGGATTACAAAAACTGATTTATGATTTTATTTACCAGTGTAAGAATATGGGGACTGCTTTGATCACATTTATTGGCTTGGCAGAAATTACATTGTATTAATTTATGTATTGGATTTCTGATTTTTATTTTGAATTTGTTGGAGCTCTTGGTGTTGATTGTTCACTAACAAAATGCAGTATATTATTTTTAAATGTAGCGTCATTGTGTTTCCAAGTCTTGTAATCTAAAATATGACTGCATCAGGCAGTTTAAGAGCAACAAAGCAAAAAGATTTACCATTGTGAATTACATGAGATAACTCGGTTCAAGTGTCTTAATATTCCATTTAAAATGTAAAAGCCAGCAAATGCACTGGGCCTTCTACACAATTTTAGAATGATGGTGACTAAGAATTGTGTATTTGATTATAGTAGTGTGGCAATAATGGTTTGAATTTTGCATGAATGAATCAGATAAAGGCAACTTGTCTTTTATATACCCTGCAAATAGAACATTTCCATTTATATTGAGTTGGAAACAGAGGATCTAATTTACATTTAGTCCATTGGCAGTGTGTTAAATGAGAGCTAAATTTCCTTTCTTTTTTAATAAGAAATGCACGAGAATACCTGCAAAATTTTATGTCATGATTCATTATGATGTTATGGATCAGCACCAACCAAGAACCCAGCACACAAAATATCAACAATACAATGATGGAAATCTGTGTCATTATTCATTAACAAAGACAGTTGGCACATAAGATGCCATTGCAGCTGTGAAGTGAGCACATTTGAGGAGTTGTGAATGCAGTAAGACGCAGAAAGATGTGAAAAGCCCTTTGCTGCTCTGAAGATGACTCACTACCAAGCAAACAGTGTGGCACTGGAGTTCGATGCTACCTTGTGCCTTATATTCGGTGGACATAGAGTCTTAGAAATCATAGGATGCAAGAGTAAATCTCTGCAGGAGAAAATCAGCTAGTCCCACTCTACTGCTCTTTCCCCATAGCCCTGTGTTTTTTTTCCCTTCAGGTGCTTACTCAATTCCCTTTTGAGAGCTAAAATTGAATCTGCTTCCACCACAACCTCAGGCAGTGCATCCATATCCAAGCCACTTGTTGCATAAAAGCATTTTTCTTCATGTCACCATTGGTTCTTTTGCAAATCACCTTAAATTGATGTCCCCTGGTTCTTGATCCTTCCATTAATGGAAACAGTTTCTCACTATCGACTATGTCTAGATCCCTCATAATTCTGAATCTTCACTTCTCTAAGGAGAACAATTCCAACCTCTCATTAAATTTCTCATACCTGGAACCATCCTCATATATCTTTTCTACATCCTATCTAAAGCCTTCACATCCTAAAGGACAGTGCCCAGGATTGGACACAATACTCCAGTTGATGCTGAGCCAGTGTTTTGTAAAGGTTCAACATTACTTCATTGCTTTTATAGCCTATGCCGCTACTTACAGGGCAGAATTTTTCTCTTGTCAGGCAGGTGTGCACCCAACCTGAGCAGGAGAAAAATAGCACGCAATATTTCAATGGCATGCGGAAGTCGGCAGCATGCCTGCTGACAATTAAGAGGGCTGTTAAGACCATTAATTAATCAGTTAAATTTAATTTTTCCCTGCCTGTCCAATCGTACGATTGGCAGGTGGCCGAAAAGGCCAAGCGGCCTGTAGGTTTTTGAGGAAGCCTTATCCACGGGCAGGATGAGGTTTAAGATGTTAATTAAAAATAAAATAAAAATGTTTAAATCTCATTTCTATGTTTACATGTTTACCATAATTTTTAAATCTTTATTGTTAATATTATAAATCTTCAGTTCCCTGGGGCAGCTGTGTTCTTTCAGGGAGCTTTCACTCAACGCATCCGTGCGCATACGCTGACTTCTGCGCTCACCCTCCTCCTCCCCCCACTCAGGCAGCGCTGAGCATTTCAGCGCGTCTTTCATGTTGGTTGGCCATTAATTGGCCAGCTAGCATGAAATCGCAATTGGGGCCCGATTGCAGGCAGCAGACTGTTGCATGGCCGCTCCGGGGACTGCCCTCTGCCCTATGCAACGAGGGGAAAATCCTCCCCATAAAATCCAGGACCTCATATTTCTACTTAACAGCTTTCTCAATCTGCTCAGCCACCTTCAATGTTTTGTGCAATTTTTTTTTATTCATTCATGGGATGTCGGCATCGTTGGCTAAGCCAGCATTTATTGTCCATCCCTAATTGCCCTTGAGAAGGTGGTGGTGAGCTGCTATCTGCAGTCCATATGGTGTAGGTACAACCATGGTGCTGTTAGGGAGGGAATTCCAGGATTTTGACCCTGTGACAGTGAAGGAACGATGATATATTTCCAAGACTGGATGGTGAGTAGCTTGGAGGGGAACTTGCAGGTGGTGGTATTCCCATGTGCCTGCTGCCCTTGTTCCTCTAGATGGTAGTGATTGTGGGTTTGGAAGACGCTGTCTAAGGAAGCATGGTTCATTCCTGCAGTGCAATTTGTAGATTTGACACACTGCTGCTACTGTGCGTGGGTGGTGGAGGGAGTGAATGTTTGTGGATACATTGCTAACCAAGTGGGCTGCTTTGTCCTGGTTGGTGTCAAGCTTCTTGAGTGTTGTTGGAGGTGCACTCATCCAGGCAAGTGGAGAGTATTCCATCACATTGCTGATGCCCCCAGGTTTCTCTATTCTGGTAGCCCTTATTTGTAGAATTACACCCTATTTTACATTACCGCTCCTCGTTCTTCCTATCAGCGTTTATCTCTTTGCACTTATGCGTATAAAAATTTCATCCATCATAAGTCCGCACATTCAACCAGCTTGTCTATGTCCTCTTGAATTCTATTGTAATCTTCCTCACAGTTCACAATACTTCCAAGATTTGTGGTCATTTGCAAGTTTTGACCTTGTGCCCTGTACACCCAAGTCAAGATGATTATTGTACATCAAGAAAACCGTGGGCTGAATTTTGACGTTGTTGGGCGGGTGTGGTGGGCGGGCCTGGGAGCGGCTGGGAAATGGCCCCTCGCCCACTATCGACTCCTGACTGCAATTTCACACTGGCTGGCCAATTAACGGCCATCCAGTGTGAAACCTGCACTGAAAGGCTCAGCACTGCCAGGGTGGGGGCCGGAGGAGGACGAGCCTGAAGTCAGCGTGGGCACAGGGGAGTACACACTGAAAGCTCTCTGAAGGCAGAGACCTGCCTCAGGGAGCTGAAGAATATAAGCCATCAAATAAAGATTTATAAATGCAGAAAACAAAATGTCCACACATCGGACTCACTCACCTAAACATAAACATTATAAAAGTTCTGCCCAAACATTTTTTTAAAATTTAATTAAGGAAAACTTATCCCGCCCTTGGATGAGGCTTCCTGAAAAATGCAAAGGACGCCTGGCCAATTCTCCCACCCACCAATCATAAGGTTGAGCAGGCAGCGAAAAATCGCTTTAATTAATACTTTATTGGCATTAATAGGCCTCTTCACTATTGGCAGGCGCGCTGCCAACTCTTGCGCACACCCACCGACTGAAATATCGCGCAAGTGCACAATGACGTCAGGACGCTCACTCGATGTCATTGTGTGCTATTTTACATCCAATTGGGTCAGGCGTGCACCCACCCACAGGACGTAAAATTCTGTACAGTGATCCTAAATATTGGCCCCTGGGGCGCAAAACTGTATACCTTCCTCCTGTCCAAAAAATAACTATTCACCTCTATTGTATTTCCTGTCACTCAGCCAATTTCATATTCATGCTGCCAATGTTCCTTTTATCCCGGAGCATCAGCTTTGCTGACAAGCATATTATGTGGCATTTTATCAAACTTCTTTTGGAAGTCCATGCACACATCAACTGCATTATCCTGATCAACTCGCTCTATATCCCAACAAAAAACTCAATCAAGTTAGTTAAACATGATTGGTCTTTAACAAATCCATGCATGTTTTAATTCTAATTCTCACTTGTCCAAGTGGCTGTTAATTCTGTCCTGGATTATCAGACCGAATTTTGCCAGTCACCGGGAGGTGGGGATGGAGGCAGGACGGATGGTTAAATTGTGGGAGCGATGTTGGATTAGTTCCCAAACCATGCCCTGCCATTGGGAATTTTACCAACAGCGGGACCAGAATCAGACAGGTGCCTGCCCAAGGAGGCTGCCAGTCAATTTATAGATGTGAAGGCCCTATAAAAGCCGACAGTGTTTCAACTCCCAACTGCATGAAGCGGCCACCAGTTAAACAGAGGCAGCCTCCTCAGCAGCTGCTGGAAGGGCAAGGTTTTTTAAAGCAAAAAGGGTCCACAAGCAGGGAAGGCAACACCCACAGCCCTAATAATCTCCCCAGGAGGGTTTTGCCTCGAGTACCCAGTCTTGCTGAGGCTGCTGAGCTGTCAGTCCTCTGAATAGGACAACAGCTCTAGTGTCAACTATTTATTTAGCTGCCACCTGTAAAATTCAGCTGGAAGTCCAGCCGGATACCCGTGGTATATATTTCCATCCAATGTTGGGCTATCTGCCTGATCAGTAAAACTCTGCCGAGTCAAAGTGACTAGCATATAGTTGTTGGATTTATCCTTATGCACTTTTTTGGGCAAATATGTAATATTTGAAATTCTCCAGTTCTCTGTCTCTACCCCTATATTTAAGGGGAATTAGAAGATTATGGCCATGGTGCCTCTTTGCTTACTTCCCTCAGTATACTTGGATGCCTCCCATCTGGTCTGGGTGACTAATTACATTTAAGGACAACCAGCCTTTCTAATATCTCCTCTTTATCAATTTTTAGCCTATGCAATATAGCAGTGGCCTGACTTCGGCAGCATCTTCTTCCATGGCAAAGGCAAATGCAAAGTCATCATTTAGCACCTCAACCATGCCCTCTCCCACCATGTGTAGATTCCCCTTTTGGTCCTTAATCTGCTTGACTCCTCCTTTTACTACCTTTTTACTATTTATATTCCTACAGAAGACATGGAAGGCAATAGGAAGACAACATCTGATTTCAACAAATTTCCAAAATAAGGATAATTGCTTGTATGTAAATATAAAATTGTTTCTTTTCTCAGCAATGAATGGGTCGAATTTGTAATAACATAACTTGCCGACAACATTATTGAACAACAATGTCAATGGAACAGCAAAGAGTAGCAGCTGGCAACCATTCTTTACTGATGTGTTTCAGTAAATACTATTAAATTGACTTCGGTATGATACAAAGAGCAGCACAAAAATAGATAATAAGGAGATTGCACATGGAGAAGCATCTGTTGTAAGTTGCAGCTGAGAAAAGAATGTGTGAATTCTTTTTGATTCAGTATTTGCAGCTCCAAAGCTATTTCACTTTACAACTCATCAGCAATATAGAATGTCACTTGTGCACCGTTCATTTTCTCTTTTATGGTCAAAATTTAAATATTCAATTGCTAATTGTGTTGTTATGCAGCCATGTTTTAGAAAAAAAAGTGACTATAAATTTACTAGCTGGAAACCACTAATTGAGTTTTTAAAAAGACTAAAACCATATTCCAATGATTCAAAATTACTGGAAGCCATCTCCCACTCTTTAGCAAAACATCCAGACAATTGGTTGGGCACTCAACTGGGTGAGGGCAAATCCATTAGACATAATCACTTGGACAATGGGACTCTGGCTGTAAAAGGAATTTGCGCAGACTTCATCTAATCATGTAAGCCACACACCTGGAATCAACTATACCACAGCCATGTTTGGAATAACTGGGCAGTTGGAGAGAGGATTGTGTGACAAGTCAACTAACCCTTTGTGAGTTTAAGCACCTGTTTTCTCTGCACTCCAGGAGAAGCAACTGAGATGCTGAAGAAGCAACATTCTCTCCTTCCAACTTGCACGTTTGAACCCTGTCTGCTAATCTTGACTTTCCATGTGCCACAGACAGAGATTTACAAAGAACTCAGCCCCACAGCTGTGATCTTCCAAATATGTAAATCATCTGTCACCATGTTTATACTGCCTCGACTCTGAATCCAGAAGGATCACTGAAGCCAGCCGAGTCACCAACATTCAAGGGCTGTATACCTTTTAACTTTACTGGACTTTAAATAGATTAATCTACCTTCCCACTCTGTAATCTGTTTGTGATTCTGTGAACTTTAAGTCTGAATGTGTGAAACAGAGGGAAGCCATTCAGCCCTCCTCACCTGATCGTAAGAGTGTTTCTTTCCAACAGAAAATGTTAATCCCCATCTCCACTACAGTATGCTGTCATCTGTTTCACTTGAAGCAATCAATCAACGGATCAGCTCAAAACTCTGCAGTCCTGCCACATCTAGTCATGAATGGTGATGGACAATTAAACAATAAACTGGAGGAGGAGGCTCCAAAAACATCCCCCTCCTCAATGATGAAGGAGCCCAGCACCTACATGCAAAAGACAAGACTGAAGTATTTGCAACTATTTTAAGCCAGAAGTGCCAAGTGGTTGATCCATCTCTACCTCTTCCTGAGGTCCCCACCATCATAGACTCAGTCTTCAGTCAATTCAATTCATTCCATGTGATATCAAGAAATGGTTGAACACACTGAATACAGCAAAGGCTATGTACCCTTGGCAACATCCATGCTGTAAGACTGCCAATTTCCTTTCACAGGATGTGAGCATTGCTGGCAGAGACAATGAAGGAACCCAGTGACAGTGAAGGGATGGCAAATATACTTCCAAGTTAGGCTGGTGTGTGGCTTAGAGGGGAACCTGCAGGTGGTGCTGTTCCCACGCATCTGCTGCCCTTGTCCTTCCAGGTGGTTTGTAAGATCCTTCCGAAGGAGTCTTGGTGAGTTGCTCCAGAAATAGCTGCATCATTAGCCAAACTGTTCCGGTGTGCAGCTACAACACTGGCATCTACCCAACCGATGTGAAAAATTGCCCAGGTATGTTCTACCCACAATGAGCAGGAGAAGTCCAGTCTGGCCAGTTACTGTCCTATCAGTCTACTCTCGATCATTAGAAAAGTGATGGTGGGTGTCGTCGATCATGCTATCAGGCGGCAAGCCCTCAGCAACAACAACCTGCTCACTGATGCTCAACTTAGGTACTTCCAGGGCCTTCTGGCTCCTGACTTCATTACAGCCTTGGTTCAAACATGGACAAAGAAAAGCTGAATTCAAGAGTTGAGGTGAGACTGACTGCACTGGACATAAAAGGCAATAATTAACCAAGTGTGGCATCAAGGAGTCCTAGAAAAATTGAAGTCAATGGAAAGCAGAAGGAAAACTCACCACTGGTTGGAGTCAAATCTAGCAGTAAGGAAGCTGGCTGTGGTTTTTGGAGGCCAATCCTGTTAGCCTCAGGACATTGCTGCAGGAGTTCCTCAAGTTAGCGTCCTAGACCCAACCATCTTCAGCTACTTTGTCAATGACCTTCCCTTCAGCATGAAATCAGAAGTAGTAGTGTCTTCTCATGATTGCAGAATGTTTGGTTCCTTTCAAAACTCCTCAGACACTGAAGCAACACATTCACTTTGATAAGGCTGCCAAATCATAGCCAGATTTTGAGAGTTGGAAAGCTGGTCAAAGTGAAAACATTCAATGCATTCAACAAAAGCCAGCCCACTTGGCAACTTGGACTCTGTAAAGCAGTTGTCATCTTGATCATACACGGTGAGAGTGAGCTACCAGGCATATTGTCGCAACTGCAGACATATACATGCAACCGGAAAAGCTGCTCCTTCACATCAGACAGCTGATGATGAAGAGTTGATTT
Organism: Carcharodon carcharias; assembly: GCF_017639515.1. Lineage (NCBI taxonomy): Eukaryota > Metazoa > Chordata > Chondrichthyes > Lamniformes > Lamnidae > Carcharodon > Carcharodon carcharias. Next base: position 58,537,918 of record NC_054474.1, read on the forward strand.
TGCCCACTGAGCAAGGAATGGAACAACCATCAGATCCGAGTTCAACTTTTCCCCAACAAGGTATTGGCCAATATGCCACACTCACACTCTCCACAATGCCAGAGAAGATGGAAAAGTTGGTGGAATGGGAATACAACTGACAGATGAAGTTCAATGTGGAGAAATGTGAAGTGATTTACTTTGGAACATGGAGAGACAATATAAAATAAAGGGTACAATTCTGAAGGGGTTGCATGAGCAGAGGTACCTGGGTGTATATGTGCATAAGTCATTGAAGGTAGGACACCAGACTGAGAGTATGGTTAATGAGGCATACTGTATCCTAGGCTTTATTAATAGGGACATACAGTACAAGAGCAAGGTAGTTATGTTGAATTTGTATAAGACACTAGTTAAGCCTCAGCTGGATGTTGCATCCAGGTCTGGGCACTGCACTTTCGGAAAGATATAAGGCATTGGAGAGAGAGCAGAAAAGATTCAGGAGGATGGTTTCAGGAATGAAGAATTTCAGTTATGAAGGTAGATTGAAGATGTTGGGACTGTTTTACTTGGAGAAGAGAAGGCTGAGAGGAGAGTTGATTGAGTATTCAAAACCATGAGAGATCTGGACAGAGTAGATAGGAGAAACTGTTCCCACTAGTGAAAGGATCGAGGATGAGATGAACAGGTTTAAAGTACTTGACAAATTAAGCAAAAGTGATATAAGAAAAATCTTTTTTCACAGTGTGTGGTTAAGGTCTGAAATGCACAGCCTGAGAGTGTAGTGGAGGAAGGTTCAATCAAAGCATTCAAAAGGAAATTAGACTGTTATCTAAAAAGGAAGAATATGTAGGGTTACAGAGAGAAGGCACGGGAATGGCACTTGGTGAATTACTCATTCGGAGAGCCATTGCAGACATGATGGGCCAAATGGCCTCCCTCTGCACTGTCACAATTCTCTGATTTTATGATTCTATGCCACTTGGAGCAAGACCTGGACAACATTCAGGCTTGGTCTGATAAGTGATAATTAGCTATCACACCACCTAAGTGTCAGGTAATGACTATCTACAACAGGAGACTATGTAACCATCTCCACTTGACATTCAATGGCATTAACATCACTGAATGACCCCCATCAACACTCTGGGTGTTACCATTGACCAAAAACTTAACTTGACGAGCTATATAAATACTTTATCTGCAAGAGCACGTCAGGGAATTCCACAATCAGTAACTCACCTGATTCCTGAAAGTCTGTCCACAAGTCAGGAGTGTGATCGAATACTCTCCAATTGTTTGGATGAGCGCAGCCAAGCTCAGCTCCAAAATCTCAATGCCATCCAATACATAGCAGTCCATTTGATTGGCGCCCCATTCACCACCTCAAATATTTACTCCCTTGAATACAGGCACACAGTGGCTGCAGTGTGTACCATTTACAAGATGCACTGCAGCAACTCACCAAGCCTCCTTCAACAGCAACTTTCAAACCTGCAACCTCTACCACCTAAAAAGACAAGGGCAGCAGGCCCACAGGTACACCACAACCTGAAAGTTCGCTTTCAAGTCACACACCATCCTACTTGGAAATATATTTCTGTTCCTTTGATCCACTGCCACTGGGTCAAAAACTGATGTCTGCACCTGCTCTCTAAATAAGCAAAATAAAAGCAAAATATGTTGATACTGGAAATTTGAAACAAAAACAGAAAATGCTGGAAAAACTTAGCAGGTCTAACAGCATCTGTGGAAAGAAAAACAAAGTTAACATTTCGAGTCCATATGACTGACTCAAAACATTAACTCTGTTTCTATCTCCACAGATGTTGTTAGATCTGCTGGGGTTTTACAGCATTTTCTGTTTTTGCTCTAATTGAGCGATTCATTGAGCTGGGTCAAATCCTGGAACTCTCTCCCTAAAAAGCACTAGTGTGCACCTACACCACATGGACTGCAGAGGCTCAAACAGATAGTTCACCACTACCTTCTCAAAAGCAATTAGGGGTGGGCAATAAATGCTGGCCTTGCCAGTGTCACGTACATCCCAAGAACAAATTGAAAACACACACACATTTTGGAATGTAATGATGAGCATGAAGAGAGCACATAAAGGCATATTACTAATCACAGGTGCAGAAGTTACCAAAGTGATGAATTATGAATGATGAAGGGCAACTTAGTGCTCAATGCAGGTTCAGAATGGTGGAGTTTCACTGAGTTTCTTTGGCTTTGACTTTGTGGAGCTTCCTATTCCAATGTGTATTACTCCATAAACACCTAGTGTCTTGCTTCAGTGTAAGCTAGGATAGCTACGTTTATGGTTTGTACCTCATAACTTGCTACTCCATGCTGCTTACTACCTTCATACAGCGAGGGTTGCCTGACCTGCTGCCACCTTTTTGGCAATGTGTCCCATCAGTGGTTCCCGCATGGAGGTGTTGGGGTGAGATCCTGGCTCATTGGAAAAACTTTTCTTAATTGGTTGCTCTCCACAGAAGGATTAAAGCCCCCCTCATCTTCAGCCTGTTGTGTGCCTGGAGGCTGATGCCATATGTTCTTTCTGGCATGTAACATACCATTATTATTCTATATGCACCTCCAAGTACTTAACAGCAAGGCATTATCATGATAGTCTAAATATCTGAAATGCTGCTTCAGTCATCCAAATGTGAGTTCTATATTATTTCCCCTATCATGTGCAATGAAGAAAACCCTTTTGTGAGGGATATCCAGTTTCCATAATGTAGTTGCTATCATGTTTTGAGTAGGCGGAGACTCATCTAACCCATGTCTCACTTGAGCCTATTTTGTATCAATTTTTAGATTGGAATAGCTGTGGAAACCGATTCCATCAAGGAGTAGGGTAGGGGGTTGAGCACTTGCATAATTTCATATCTGTAATATGTAAACTGACTAGTTACTCTCTCTATTTACAAAGGGTAAAATGTTAGAGTTTATGTAAGTTTAATCATTTTTTTCTTGAACTAAGCAAATACTACACAACTAGAAAGAATTGTTTTCCTTGTTAACTGTTGCTCTATATCATTGTTGAATGGTATATGAAGAAGCATAGTGTTAGCTCCCTAACCGTGGTCTCCTGTTATTCATTTCTCTTATCCTCCATCATGCCCAGCGCATGACATTAATCCTGTACCTGTGCAATATAAAGTACCTTGTTGCCAATGTCAGAAAGCTATGTGCAATTCATCTCACTAGTCTAACAGCTCCCAGAACTACTCCAACTACAGTCTCTAATGAAATTAAATAGCAGCGTGATAAATAGTTAATATATAGAATTTTGCAGTTTTTTGTTTTGCTATGTAACTAGAAACTAATCTGGAAAACAGGTTTGTGAGCTTTTTTAATCATAGGGTAATTTCATGAGTGTGTACTAAATACAAATTTAATGCAACTCACAAACTTAGTCTTCCATTACCACACAATCTATCACTAAATAAATTAAACTCTGATTTTCATCATGAATTTTCCATGGTATTTAGTTTTACAGAGAAAGTTCATTGTAAATAGTGTAATTAATTCTATGATGCCATCACATTTATGTTGTGGAACATTTAATAAATTCCATTTTTAAACAAGTTATTTTATGAATTCAATTATAGAAAAAAGATAAGAAAATTGCACTGTTACGTATAGGACAATCAGTTTATTGAAAAAAAAAGGCCTGAAACTTGCTTCCAAATCATTGTAATGGATATTTCAACATTTGGCTACTCATGAACACAGAGGGCAAAATTTTCTGCCTGTCAGGAAGGCGGTGCAGGAGTGGGCGTGGATCCGATTGCCGCCCGTGAGTTGGGTCCGCATCGCCATTTTTCGTGGGCTGGCCAATTAAGGCCAGCCCAGCATGAATCGGACAGCGAGAGTGGGTGGGCGGCGGCGGGTCTGCAATGACCGCTGGGTCTAATGGCGACCCGGCAGCCTGTTTAAAAAGCTGCTGCAGCCTTTAAAAGGCTGTGAATCATGGCCAGTGGAAGGGCTTCCCAGAGCGCTGCTGGTGAGCAGGCCAGGCAGGAGGGTAGGGTGGGGGGGCCAGTGTGCCCCCCGTTTTTTAACCCAGCAGTTTGGCTTTCCCCGCTGCTGCTGCCCACCCCCTCCCGGCCCCCCCAAGTCTGAGTGTAGTGGCTGCATTGAATCATTGACGGCATGTGTCCTTCACTGGGTCAATCAGCAGACCTTGTCCATGCCGAGGTCACCGTGATAGGGTGGTGAAGAGATGGATTCTGCACCTGCAGTATGTGATACACTGAGACCCATATGACTGTTTTGGGGGTAACCTGGAGGAGCTGCACCTAGACGCTATACTGGAACTCCAGGACATGCCAAAGTCAGGGTGATGACATGCTAGGAGGGGAGCTTCAAGGTGGCGTGGCACCGATCGATCTGCTGTCTTCTGTGCTCCACGTTCTTGTGCCTCCTTGCTATGGAAGGTTAGACCATGTAGTACCTAATGTGATGTAGGCAGCATGTGGCCAAGGGGGTGGCAGCGGGTGGGGGAGACAGGCCTAGCATCTTTGTGTGAGTGTTCGGCAGCAGTGGGGTGAGGAGGCACTGGAGCCCAGCCATGCCCCACTCTGGTTGCGGTGGGCCGTCCGTGAAGAGAATCCAGGTACAAAATATAGCACTAATCAATGCTCTTGTCTCCTTTTCAGGAGAAGAATGCACATAATGCCACCAAGCGGGTGAGGACTGGTGGAGGGACCAGTTGGTGATTCTCACCTGCTTCGAGCAGAAGGCCCTAGATTTGGGGAGGCGCCATGCTCCCAGGTCCACCAGTATCAGTGAGTCTGGGATGCCACAGGCTGGTATGTGTGCCCAGCAGTGAGATCACTATTGTTCTTCTAACAGCCATGGCAGTGCTGAATGTTCAGTGATTGAAGTTTGCAACATGGCTTGACCATTGTTTAGGGAAATTTGAGCACATAATGATCCGGGGTCAGGGATGCACATTGTCATTGTCTCCATGTTAACTGATCCAATGTCCTTGTTCTTCCTTTCAGCATCAGCACAGCAGGGCCGGGAGAAGAAGCAACAGAAGCCCCCTCTCTCACCTGAGGGCCCTGAAGTCACCGACTCACCAGTTTCACACGATCTCTGCCATGTAGGCATCAGTGCAACTACTAGCACCTCAATGGGAATTAGAACATCGGCTAGTGTCCTGGATGAGGGCACTTCACAGTCATTGGAGGAGCTGGCAGAGACAGAGAGTGCCCATGGTGCCAGTAGTCGGAGGACTACAGGGGAACAGACACATGCTCAGTCGGTGGCTGATGATGTGCCTCTGGAGTCATCCACGGCATAGCAAACACAGGAAATGCAGCCAGGTCTGCGGGAGCATCTGGTGGAGATACATGAGGCTATGCTTGACTTTGTGTCCGTGGTGGAGGAGTCTACGCAGGCTATCACCGAAGCAATGAGCCTCATGGCCGAGCGCCATGTGTCCTCTTGGGAGAGAGTGGCAACTCTCACAGAGAGGCTCCTCCAGAAGACCAATCAGGGCTTCCTGGGGATGCGCTCGGACCAGCAAGCCCTCACATTGACCTCAGCTGGTCAGTGCCAGTGTGGGGGATGGTGTGGACAGCAAGTTTCCCAGCTTGGTTCTCATCCATTCACGGTGAGCAGGGAGGTCTGAAGTGACCTTACGTCAGCGCAGCAGCTGCCTGTCGTCTCTGCAGGTTCCTCTCAGGGTGCTCCAGATGAAGGCAGCAGCTCCTCCGCCCCTCTGCCAGTGACCATTGCATCCAATGAGGCTGCGATGCCTGGTGAGATGCCAGCTGTGGAAGTATCGGCTCCCTCCCAGGTGGGGCCAGCATAGACTTCACGGGCCAAGGTCATCGAGGCCAACTTCACAGAAGAGTGAGCAGGCTGTCTCAGATGCAACTGCCAGTGAGGGGGCGGTGCCAAGACTTAGCAACTGAAAACGTAAGCATAAGGCACCTTAGGCAAACCACGGGTTTATCACTGGTGCTTTTGTGTTGGCCTGAGATGAGGTCTTTATGAGTGGTGTGATTTTTAACATCTTCGTCATTTTGTTTTCTTAAGTTCCTTTCATTGTCATATTAAATTCAGGCATGTCACCATGGCTGAGGGGCCTCTTTTCTTCTGCAAGTGGGTGGTTACTAATAATGTTATGAGTAATTTGTGGGACATTCAGCTTTATTAACAAGGCCCTTAGTTAATGCTCCCATCTAGGCAGATTTTGCATTTAGGTATCAAGTATGGAGCCTGCAGCCCAGGCTTTTCCTGGAGGCCAATATGTGGTGTGCTAGCTGAAGGTTCATTGGATTAAAGCCTCCTGGATGTCCCTGCCCCCCTGGAGTATGCCGGGTCAGCATCTACCCCTTCAGCATTTCCCTGTGTGTGCTCATCCTCAGACTCGCTGCTGGACTCATTGTGTGCAGGCACTGCATCTAAGTCTTCATTATCCACTGTGTACCCCCTTTCCAATGTAGAGCGCAGCATGAAGCCACTATCAGTGACACATGATCTGGGGGTACTGCACTGCGCCCCCTGAGCAGTCCAGGAATTAGAAGCATATTTTGAGAAAACCGATGACTCTCTCCACCACAGCGCTTGTGGGGGGGGGGGGGTGGGGGGGGGTGGGGGCGTGGCTCCTATTGTAGCGCTGCTCAGCTTCTGTTCTTGGATGGTGGAGAGATATCATGAACCACCTTCTGAGGGGATAGCTCTTGTCACCCAGCAGCCATCCATCCAGGTGGGCTGGAGCACTGGAGAGCTCCGGCACCTGGGAGTGTCTGAGGATGTAGGCGTCATGGGAGCTGCCTGAGTACCTTGCACAGATCAGCATCCTGTGATCACAGACTATCTGAACATTCATGGAGTGAAAGCTGTTCCTGTTGACGAAGGCACCGGGCTCACCTGCTGGCACCTTGAAGGCCACATGTGTGCAGTCTATTGCACCCTGGATGCAGGGGAAGCCAGAAATGGCCGCGAAGCCTCTGGTTCACTGTGTCTGGCTTGCCTGGTCCCAACAGTATTGGATGAAGGTCAATGCATGCCTGAACAGAGCATCTGTTACCTGCTTGACACAAGTGTGGGCAACTGATTGGGAGACACCGCAAAGATCACCCACCGAGCCCTGGAAGGTGCCAGAGGCATAGAAGTTGAGGGCAGCTGTGACCTTTAGAGCCACTGGGATGGCGTGTCCACCCACACAGTTTGCAGAGATCTCAGGCTCAATTATCTGATAGATATAGTTGACTGTCTCCCTTGAGAGATGGAGCCTCCTTCGGCACTTGCACCTCAGACCTATTGAGGTAGCTGCTTCGCCGTCTGTATACCTTGGCAGCAGGATAGTGGCATCTTCTGCGGCCCATTCTGCCTTGGACTACTTCTTGGTCCCGCTCCTAAACGACTAAGGATATTAGCATTTGTGATTTGTCTATCAGGCCTATGTACGAACGTTTACTTGTATGCTGCCAGGATTAAAGTCTTATTTGTGTTTCTGTGTCTTCTTACTACGTGCCACCTTCTTTCTATCACTGACTTTAATCTCGGCCTTCTTTTCAACTCCAATATTGGCCAGAATACTCTCGGATGCAAGCTCGACTTGAGTGAGCTCTGTGGTTGATTCTCCCAAAATTTCATCATCTGTCTGCTTCTTAGAAAGTTCTGCAACTTTTGCCCCCAAAACCTCTTTGGCTTCACGTAGCTGATTCTCTAGTTCTTCCATTTCTTTTTTGTGTTTATGTGCTGCCTCCTGAAAAATTGAGCATTGTTGTGTCTTCGCTGCGAACTCAACCTTCAGTTTGTTCAGAGAAGTGCTGAATTCTTTCTGTTTATCTTCATACTTTTCCAGAGGTACAAACTTTGACCTGAGGAAATCTTGTAGTGTGTGAAAGCCTTTCAGCAGGTTTTCTTTTTCCTTTCAGAGTTTGCTCACCTCATCTCAAACCCTGTCATGAAGCAGGCTCTCTTCGTGTTCCTTCTGTGGTTCTTCCAGATACTTAAGTCAGCCTGTGTTTCTTCAGGTTGTTGAGTCTTTACACTCCTTTTTCAAAACGGGAATGCTTCCAGCCTCCTTTTGGAATCTCAGTGGCCACTCAAGGTCGATTTCCCTCAGCCAATTTTGCCCAAGGAGGCTGGGTCGTCTGCTCTCAATATGAACACTGATAGCTTTACCGATGGGCTTCCATAATGGACAATTACTCTATTTGTGCCTCTGACTTAAATGTGTTCACCCATGTATGTTTTTAATTGGACAGTTGTTTCTTCTAAATTTAATTGATATTCCCCATGATCCAGATATCTGAAGGCATGTTCCCAATTAATGTAGTGGAAGATACTGTGTCCACTTCCATTCTAACAGGTTTGCCATTTACTTTCACTGTTACAAATATTGGTTCTGTCTTTCCAACCTTCAGATTAAACAACAAGCAAATATCTGAATTTGTTGTTTCAGGTGCTTCTACAATATAGATCACACTGGGTTTTTTTTCTTTCATGCACATATGTGCATTCACTTCAAACTCTCTCTCTACGCTACTAACTACTAACTACTGAGGTAGCCCATGCTACTCTCCTATTGGGTACTAAAGATCATGTGATCTTCCTTAACAAACATTCTTCTTAAAGATACATTACACACCAGATAAAACCACAATTACCGCAATGGGTGAAGATCATGGCTGCAAAATCTGCAAGCATCGTCCTTGTGCTTTCACTGGGATCATACCTGCCAGTGCCCACCAGTGTTAATTCTGTGGAGTTGGTGGGATCAGTAAGAAGTTAATATACAGATATAAACATTGACAGGCAGGAAAAGAACAGTTGGTCCATCAACTTGGCATCAAGATCCCCATTGTTCTTCCACTCACCAGCAATCTCCTCAGAGGGATCAAAAACACAAGTGAAAAAATCTGGAAAATTCCTTCTCAGAAGTGTCAAAAGACATTCTAGAAGACCATGGTGAGATATGTCACCAATATCCCACCAATTTTTGTATTCAATGATATCAGGCAGAGATTCATCTAACCCCTCTTGGATGCTTCTAGAAACATTCATTGGGTAGAATCATTTGGTGGGTGTTGGGAATCTGAGATCAGGGCCATTTGTAGGTCATGATCCTGTATGGTATGTATAGTGTTCAATGGCCTTATTTTACTGGAGGCGACTAATTAACAGGCTGCCTCTGTGTTCATCATCCAGTTAGTGAAGTCAGGCAGGAGCGCACTCCAGTGAAGTTCAGTAGATCCACTGTGAGACCAGTGAAATGTTGCTGAGGGCCAAACTGATGGCAGGGAAGAGCTGCAACTACCTTGAACATGTGTGGAGTGGATGAGAAGTAAAATGCATAGGACTCTCCGAGAAATCCATGGGCCAGGATTTTCAGCTCAGCTTGTGAGCACTTGCCCGACATGCACGAACATGAAATAGCATGTGATGACGTCGGGCGGGCATTCCAATGTCATTGCTCACTTGCGCAATGTTTCGGTTGGCGGGCACGCGCAGGAGTCAGCAGCACGCCTGACAACAATTAAGAGGGCTGTTAAGCCCATTACTTAATTAATTAAAGTGAGATTTTCCATGCCTTTCCAACCTTATGGGCGAATAAGCCAAGCCGCCTTAGCATTTTTTGTGAAACCTCAGATGGACAGGTTAAGGTTTGTAGCAGTGATTAAAAAAAAATTTTAAACTCATTTTTAACATGTCCCTGCTCATGTGACAGAGTCACATAAGGGGACATGTTTTCCTTACTTTTGAATTTTTTATTTTTAATGTTAGAAATTTTCAGCTCCCTGAGGCAGATCTGTGCCTTCAAAGAGCTTTCCTTGCATGCACAAACTTTAGCACTCACACTCCCCTCGCCCCCCCCACCCCCCAATCCTGGCAGCACTGAGGTTGTCAGTGCGCATTTCACGCTGGCTGGTCATTAATTGGCCAGCCAGCATGGAATCACGGGTGGGGCCTATTGCAGGCCGCAGACCATTGCACAGCCCTTCCCGGGCCCACCCGCCTGATGAGATAAAAATTGTGCCCGTGATTTCATTGAAGAATGGCAAGGCTGTGATATGGACAGACAGCAGCCTTGCCATTTGCTGCCAATAAGCTCTTAAACAGCTTCAGATGTAACAAGGCTGCAATTTCTTGCTGTGCAACTGACTAAGTCTTATTTGGCTACCCGATACTGCCAGGCAAGTAGCCACTGCCACTGGGTTCCCACTTCCAGGAAAAGTGCAGAGAGACAGGAAGATGTTGTGGAGCTGATCCTACATCTGACATTCCAAATAAGAAAATCCTCCTAACCTTAATCCAGTTCTGTGCTTATATAACTTATATGCATGGCCCCTGGGTCTCCAGGGTTCCCCTGGGTTCTCTAACTAAGTTGAGTCCTTTCATTATTTCAAAGGCTGACTGGAAACTCGTGAAATCAATGGAGATCCAGCATGAGCACCTACCCATTTTTTTTTCAGGAGGTTCTGCTGGAATTATGGCAGGAGTCCAGCAGAACCCTTGAGGAAACTTGGGGTCAATATAAGAAATTCAGTGACAAAGGTGATAACTAATTCAATAGTATTCCCTCATTTATTTATTTTTGCTAATCAGCAACACTAAAGAAAACAACTAAGATGGCCCTTCTGCATTACAGCAGAAAAGATGGTTGATGAACAATGGCAAACGTTTAAGAAAATAGTTCGTGACTCACAACGAAGATATACCCCAGTGAGGAAGAAAGATTGTCGGAAGCGGATAAACCAACCACGGTTAACCAAGGAAGTTAAGGATGTTATCAAAATGAAAGAAAAAACTTACAATGTGGCAAAGATTAGTGGTAAGCCAGAAGATTGGGAAAGTTTTAAAAACCAATAGAAGATGACCAAAAAATAATAAAGAGTGAGAAAATAAACTTTGAGGGTGAACTAGCAAGTAATATAAAAATGGACAGTAAGAGCTTCTTTAAATTATAAAAAGGAGAGAAGCCAAAGTGAACATTGAACCCGTAGAAAATGAGGCTGGGGAAATAATAATGGGGAACCAGGAAATGGTAGATGAGTTGAATAAATACTTTGCATCAGTCTTCACTGTAGAAGACACTAAAAGCATGCCAAAAATACTAAATAATCAAGGAGCAACAGAGAGGTGGGAAATAAATACAATAACTATCAGTAAAGAGAAAGTATTAGGGAAACTAATGGGGCTAAAGGCTGATAAGTCACCTGGACCTGATGGGCTGCATCCTAGGATATTAAAGGTTTTGGCTGCAGAGATAGTGGATGCATGAGATTCTGGAAAAGTCCCAGAGGATTGGAAAACTGCCAGTGAAACATCCTTATTCAAAAAGGGAGGGAGATAAAAAAACAGGTAACTATAGGCCAGTTAGCTTAACATCTGTCACTGGGAAAATGTTAGAGTCTATCATAAAGGATGTAACAACAAAGCATTTAGAAATGCATAATCTAATCAAGCAGAGTCAGCGTGGTTTCATGAAGGGGAAATCATGCCTGACAAATTTATTAGAATTCTTTGAGGAGGTAACAAGTAGGAAAGATAAATGGGGAACCAGTAGATGTAATATATTTGGATTTTCAAAAGGCGTTCGATAAGGCACCTTAATTAGGCTACTTAATAAGATAAGAAGCCATGGTGTTGAGGGTAGTATATTAGCATGGATAGAGGACTGGCTAACTAATAGAAGACAATGAATTGGGATAAGGGGGGTGCGGGGGGTCATTTTCAGGATGGCAACCTGTAACTAGTGGAGTGCCACAGGGATCAGTGCTGGGGCCACAATTATTTAGAATATGTATTAATGACTTGGATGAGGGAAATGAATGTACTACTGCCAAGTTTGTGAATGACAAATAAAATAGGTGGGAAGGCAAGTGGTGAGGATGACACAAGGAGTATACAGAGGTACAGAGACAGGTTAAGTGTCACAAAAATGTGCCAGATGGAATATAATGTGGGAAAATGTGAGGTTATGCACTTTGACAGGAAGAATAGAGGAGCTGAATATTATTTAAATGGAGAAAGACTGAAGAAAGCTGCAGCACAGAGGGATGTTGGGGTCCTCGTGGCATGAATCCAAAAAATATAGCATACAAGCTCAGCAACTGGAATGTTGGCCTTTATTTCAAAGGGAATGGAGTATAAAAATAGGGAAGTCTTGCTAAAACTGTACAAGGCACTAGTTAGACCACACCTAGATTGCTGTGAACAGCTTTGATCCCCTTATCTAAGGAAAGATATACTGGCATTGGAGGCAGTCCAGAGAAGATCCACTAAATTGATCCCGGGGATGGAAGGATTTTCCTGTGAGGAGATGTTGAGACGGTTGGGCCTGTACTTTGGAGTTGAGAAGAATGAGAAGCGACCTTATTGAAACATATAAGATTCTTAGGGGACTTGATAGGGTAGATGCTGAGAGGTTGTTTCCCCTGTTGGGAAAGTCTAGGGCCAGAAGACATCATCTCAGAGTAAGGGAATGCCCATTTAAAACAGATGATGAGGAATTTATTCCCTCAGGGTAGTCAATCTCTGGAATTCTTTACTGCAGAGGGCTGCAGAGGCTGGGCCATTAATTACATTCAATACTGAGATAGATGGATTTTAAACCAGTAAGGGAATCAAGGGTTATGGGGAAAAAGCAGGAAGTGGAGCTGAGGATTATCAGATCGGCCATGATCTCATTGAATGGCTGAGCGGACTCGATGGGCCAAATGTCCTACTTCTGCTCCAACGACCTATGGTCTTATTATAGTGTCTCTGGTCTGAAATTAATTTGACCAAGATTTCACTGAATACCAGTGAAATTAGTGGCCTGTTTCTCTACGGTGCAATCAAAAAGAATATTATATTTAAAATAAAGTATTTTCCAATTTCAATGGACCAAATGGGTGCAATGTGTCTGAAGGAGCATAATGTTTTGAAGGCAGTTCTCTAAAAACAGCTGATCCTTATGAAGGAAACATTTTGGGCAGGATTTTTTTGGATGGCAAGGTTTCCACCAGGAGTGGCCGAGAGTGGAGGCCATAGTGTAGCAGAGAGCACTGGATGGGTCACTGGGGTATATTTTTACTGTCTATGTGCACTGTTTCCCTCTCTTATAATTTTATAAGAAATCACACCACATGGCTAAGACTCCTTCTGTTGGTGGTGTGACAGAAAAACTGATAAATGGTGGTAAAAGAGATCAAGGGTGCAATCAGGTAGACGGCAAAGGCTCTGGGCTTATGTAAAATCTTCATTGGTGCTAAGAGTTCAAATGTTCCGGCCTTCTTCCCAAATAGATGTGTCACAGTTGCATCATATGCCCATAGAACATATTAGGGAGATGGACACTTTACTTTTTAAAGGCAGCAGTGAATATGGATGGTTGATCTTGACAGAATGAACTCCAGAGGGTCAGAAGACTTCTTTGAATGTTTCTGTACAGGCAAGAATTCATTCACATCTGAACTTTCCTCTGGAAAACCATTAAAATGTAAATATCCTTCTTAGAGAAGCCTCCATTGAAGAGATATCAGGATGCAAGCTCGCTTGTTGAAGTTACAGTTACTTTTGTCTAAATATTTACAGAACCTCAAATACAATGGTTGTCCCCTGACGTCGTGTCTGAAAACTTGAAATCTAACAAAGAGGGTTATGAAACAACCATTTTATCACATGCAGGTGCAAATTGTTTCATTCATTCCTTATTGTATAACAATAACCTCTGCTATCAACCCGTTGTGTAAGCAATGGAAAATATTGACACTGTTGTCACATGACAGAAACTGGCTTGAGATAGAAAATATCTTATTTATTGTAAGGAATGCCCAATGTGGTGGAAAAAAATCAACCATAGGCAGAGAAGTGGGGCTAATTCATTTTACCTGCAAAATTATATTTCTTCATCACAGAGACTTGATCACAACTTCAACTTAAAAGCCAGAAATCTCAGACTTTCATTTTTCCTCTTCAGTGAACTTTTAAAACATTTATACTTTCATGAGATACTTGTGTCACTGGCAAGGCCAGTATTTGTTGTCAATCCATAATTTCCCTTGAACTGAGTGGTTTGCTAGGTAATTTCAGATGACAGTTAAGGGTCAGTTATGTTGCTGTGGATCTGGAGTCACATGTAGGCCAGACCAGGTAAGAACTAAAGATTTCTTTCCCTAAAGGACATTAGTGAACCAGGTAGGCTTTACAACAATCAATGATAGTTTCATGGTTATAATCTCTGAGACCAGCTTTCAATTAAGCTGTGGTCAAATTTGAACCCAAGTTCCCTGGGTCTTTGGCTCACCAGGCTCGTGACATTACTGCTATGCCACCATCTTCCCAAATTAAGGAGAATTTCCAGGCTTGCAATGCTTTTAACAACCTTCTTGGTGAAACAGGATAATACTGACTTTTGGGACTTTAAGGGCAGAAGTTTCCCCCCGTCGCAGAGCATGTTGAAGTGCCGCGGGCCTCTGATCAAAGCTTTCAATCGGGGCCGCACCACCATTTTACGTGGGTCGGCCAATTAAGGTAAGCTATGCGTTCCCTGTGCGGGTGGTGGGGGGAATCCCCCAGCAGAGAGTGCGCTCTTTTACACATGCGCACGATAGAGCACACTTATCTCCCTGAGGCTAGGTGCTGCCTCAGGGAGATCGGCCCTACAATAAAAAATATTAAAGATAGAGAAAGAAATTCCCTGACATGTCCCCTCACATGACACTGTCACATGAGCTGGGACATGTCCATAACTTTTAAAAACACTTTAATTAATTTTTAAAAAACCTACATGAAATCTCATCCTGTCCATGGATGAGGTTTCATGCTTTTTCTCATGCCCGCCAAGGCTCCTGGCCTGCCTGCCAACCTTAAGGTTCGACGGGCAGGTCTATTAATTACCTAATGACTCTGTCAATGGCCTCAATTCACCATTGACAAGTCGGCGGGCGCAGAGCTGATTTTGCTGAGCCCCCACCTACCTGAAAATTTAATGGGGCGCGGTGACATTAGGAGTTCTGCCCGACGTCATCCCGCGTCATTTTATGTGTCGGTGAGTGGGCTCCGCTCCCTGCTCACCAATGGGAAAATCCTGGCCTAAGTAATCAAAGTGCATGTTACATTTTTGGAAATCACCTGTTGTGAGAAATAAGCTTTTTATTCGTTCTTTTGACTTAAACTTACCAAGAAGCCTGTTTTGTCACTGTTCTTAAAAGTCACAGCACTCAAGAGCTTAAAACACTGCTCCTCAAAAATATATCTTGGAAAATAGGGAAGAAATTATCCCACATCTCTTCACTATCTTCAACAGATGTGTTAACACAGTCACCTCAGAGTCCATTTCATCCCATGTCCTTCATCCTGGGCCAGAGGGCCTCAGCTGACATCCTGAAAGGACCTTCTCACTCTGCACTATTCCTGGTTACCACACTGTGCTGCAGAATTTGGTGTTCTACATCATCCACCTCCAGATCCACTTCTTCCTCTTCTCCCACCTCCTTCTCCTCCTTTTCCTCCAATGAGTTATCTAGATTTATATTCTCACCATCTTAAATGTCCTCATCTCTTTGAAGTCCGATGTTATGGAGAGAGCAGCAAACCACCATAATGAGTAATACCTGTGTGGGAGTGTACTGCAGAATGTCATCCAACTGGTCCAGGCACTGGAATAACATCTTCGGAAAGTAAATGGCCTACTGATTGGTGGTCCTTGTGGGCAAATGGCTGTGCTTCTATCATCTCTGTGTCTCTGCCTCAGGCTCTCTTAGAGGCCTTAGCCATCTCTCAAGGGATATCACTTGTCTCTTAGAATCCATCACTTTGAGGTGTGCAGTGAAGATCTCAGGCAGATTGGACTGCCACAGAATGAAGGCATCATGGCAGCTGTCAGAAAAGTGAGTTCACACACGTAGGAAGCTCTTGTAGTGGTCAGACTAGTTGAACATTGAGGAAGTAGAAGCCCTTTCTGTTGATGAATTTCACTTCCTGGTCACTGGGTGGCTTAATCACTACATGGATACAATTTATGATGCCCTGTAGCCTGGGGGAATCCAGCGATGGAGGTGAGGTCCACTGCCCTCTGCGAGACCTCATCTGTTATAAAATGAATGTATTTTCTAGTTCTGGCATGTAGGGCATCAGTAATCAGTGAGATACCTTGGTGTGCTACCATCTGTGATATGCCACAAATGTCCACAGCCAATCCTTGGAAAGAACCAGAAACAAAGAAGTTCAAGGCCACAGTAACATTGACAATTACAGACAGGGCATGGTGAGCAATACTATGAGCTGTGATATGCTTGGCAACAAAGGCACAGATGTCTATAACCTAGACAGTCACAGTTTCCTGAGGAATTGGGTCTCACTCATCTCCAGTATCTCTATCTTTGCTGGTAGATCCTATCCTGAGGGTATAGCATCCATGTCCTTCTTGCATCATATCTTTCTCCTCTACCCTCCTGATGCCCAGGGCTCCACCTTTCCTGTGGAGGGTGTTGCTCCTCAACACCTCTGTGCCAAAGACCTGAAAGCCATTCCCCTTTGCCAGCTGCATCTGTCTCTATGCTTAGCTGTTTGCCCAATTGGCCTTAGGGATAGCAAGAAATGACGGAGGGTCAGATGATGTAGAATCTGTGTGGGTAGAGTTGAGGAACCGCAAAGGTTAAAAAAAACATAATGGGAGTTATGTACAGGGCTCCGAACAGTAGTCAGTATGTGGGGCACAAGATAAACCAGGAGATAGAAAAGGCATGTAAGAAAGGCAAGATTACAGTGATCATGGGGGATTTCAATATGCAGGTAGACTGGGAAAATCAGGTTGGTAGTGGATCCCAAGAAAAGGAATTTGTGGAATGTCTACGAGATGGCTTTTTGGAGCAGCTTGTGGTGGAACCCACTAGGAAACAGGCAATTCTAGATTTAGTGATGTGTAATGAGGCAGATTTGATAAGGGAGCTTAAGGTGAAGGAACCCTTAGGAGGAAGTGACCATAATATGATAGAATTTACCCTACAACTTGAGAGGAAAAAGCTAGAATCAGATGTAAAGGTATTACTGTTGAATAAAAGCAACTACAGAGGCATGAGGGAGGAGCTGGCCAGAATTGACTGGGAAATGAGCCTAGCAGGAAAGACAGTGGAACAGCAATGGCGGGAGTTTCTGGGAGTAATTTGGGAGACACAGCAAAAAATCACCCCTAGGAAGAAGAAGCATACTAAAGGAAGGACGAGGCAATCATGGCTGACAAGGGAAGTCAGGGACAGCATAAAAGCTAAAGAGAAAGCATACAATGCGGCGAAGAGCAGTGGGAAACCAGGGGATTGGGAAGCCTACAAAGATCAACAGAGGACAACTAAAAAAGAAATAAGGAGGGAGAAGATTAAATATGAGGGTAAACTAGCCAAAAATATAAAAGAAGATTACAAGAGTTTTTTTAAATATATAAAGGGTAAGAGAGAGGCAAAAGTGGATACTGGGCCGTTGGAAAATGATGCTGGAAAAGTAGCAGTGGGAAACAAAGAAATGGCAGAGGAACTGAATAGGTACTTTGCGTCAGTCTTCACAGTGGAAGACATGAGTAACATCCCCAAAGTTCAAGAGAGTCGGGGGGACAGATGTGAGTATGGTGGCCATTACCAAGGAGAAGGTGCTAGGAAAGCTGAAAGGTCTGAAGGTGGATAAATCACCTGGACCAGATGGATTACAACCCAGAGTTCTGAAGGAGATAGCTGAAGAGATAGTGGAGGCATTAGTGGTGATTTTTAAGGAATTACTGGTGTCAGGGAGGGTCCCAGAGTACTGGAAAATCGCTAATGTAACCCCCCTGTTTAAGAAGGAAGTGAGGCAAAAGACAGGAAATTACAGGCCAATTAGCCTGACCTCAGTCGTTGGTAAGATTTTAGAATCCGTTATTAAGGATGAGATTTCAGAATACTTGGAAGTGCATGGTAAAATCAGGCAATGTCAGCATGGTTTCATCAAGGGGAGGTCATGCCTGACAAATCTGTTAGAATTCTTTGAGGAGGTAACGAGTAGGTTAGACAAAGGAGAGCCAATGGATGTTATCTACTTGGACTTCCAGAAGGCCTTTGACAAGGTGCCACACAGGAGGCTGCTCAGTAAGATAAGAGCCCATGGTGTTAGAGGTAAGGTACTAGCATGGATAGAAGATTGGCTATCTGGCAGGAGTGGGGATAAGGGGGTCTTTCTCAGGATGGCGGCCGGTGACATGTCGAGTTCCGCAGGGGTCAGTGTTGGGACCATAACTTTTCACTTTATACATTAATGATCTAGATGAAGGAACTGAGGGCATCCTGGCTAAGTTTGCAGATGATACAAAGATAGGTGGAGGGACAAGTAGTATTGAGGAGGTGGGGAGGCTGCAGAAGGATTTGGACAGGTTAGAAGAATGGGCAAAGAAGTGGCAGATGGAATATAGTGTGGGGAAGTGTGAGGTCATGCACTTTGGTAGGAAGAATAGAGGCATAGACTATTTTCTAAATGGAGAGAGAATTCAGAAATCTGGAGTGCAAGGGGACTTGGGAGTCCTCGTCCAGGATTCTCTTAAGGTTAACTTGCAGGTTGAGTCAGTAGTTAGGAAGGTAAATGCAATGTTGGCATTTATTTCAAGAGGACTAGAATATAAAAGCAGGGATGTGCTGCTGAGGCTTTATAAGGCTCTGGTCAGACCACATTTAGAATATTGTGAGCAATTTTGGGCCCCGTATCTTAGTAAGGGTGTTCTGGCCCTGGAGAGGGTCCAGATGAGGTTCACAAGAATGATCCCAGGAATGAAAAGCTAAGCATATGAGGAATGTTTGAGTACTCTGGGTCTCTACTTGATGGAGTTTAGAAGGATGAGGGGGGATCTGATTGAAACTTCCAGAATACTGAAAGGCCTGGATAAGAGTGGACGTGGGGAAGATGTTTCTATTAGTAGGAGATACTAGGACCAGAGGGCACAGCCTCAGAGTAAAGGGAAGACCTTTTAGAACAGAAATGAGGAGAAACCTCTTTAGCCAGAGAGTGGTGAATCTATGGAATTCATTGCCACAGAAGGCTGTGGAGGCCAGGTCATTGAGTGTACTTAAAAACCGAGATAGATAGGTTCTTGATTGGTAAGGGGATCAAAGGTTACAGGGAGAAGGTGGGAGAATGGGTTTAAGAAACTTATCAGCCATGATTGAATGGTGGAGCAGACTCGATGGGCAGAATGGCCTAATTTCTGCTCCTATGTCTTATGGTCTTATGGTCTTATGGCCCATTGCACCTGCACTTCTTCCCTGCAATTCCCAGGCTGCGATGACCCCATATACTGCCTGACTCTCTCTGCCAATTACACAGAACTGAAGACACCCATCTGCCAATATCTTAGCCCCCTCTGCGCTATTAAAGCCTTTTTGTCTCTGGTGTAATTCCATGGAGTGGCCATGATTGGCTTCCCACTCTGTACCTGTCTCCTTTCACCTGGGGCTGGATTTTCAACTCAATGTGCGGGCACGCGCCCCACATGCCAGAACGTGAATTAGCGCACGATATTTCGGTCAGTTGGTGTGGGTGAGGTTTCCGATGTTAATTAAAAACAAAATAAACATTTTAACATCTCATTTTTAACATGTCCCTGCTCATGTGACAGGATCACATGAGGGGACATGTTTACCTTAATTTTAAAAGCTTTATTTTGAATGTTAGAAATCTTCAGTTCCCTGAGGCAGCTCTCTGTCTTTAGGGACCTTTCACTGTGCACTCTCCCCAATGCCTGCACAGACTTCTGTGCTTGCCCTCTCCCTCCCCCACTCCCCCCCACTGTTAATTGGCCAGCCAGCATGAAAGTGTGGTCGGGGCACAGGTGGTGGTCAGTTTTGCGGCTGTTCCCAGTCTCGCCCACCGTGCCCGCCCAACGAGGTAAAAATCCTGCCCCTGGTCACTTCCAGACAGCACAATTAGCCTATGCTCCCATGTGAAACTCTCAACTCCCCTCATTAACAAGCCGCTAGTTAGCTCTCAAATTACCCTAATTGACCTTAATCAGGAGGCGGACAGGACCACGATGCCTGCCTAGCAAAGCCAGCAACAGCCATCGCAAAACTGGCACACTGACCAGCACTGGTATTTTCAGGCCCTATCCGCCTCCATTTCTGCACTCAGTGTGGCCCGAAAATTCAGCCATGAAACTTTTTTAAAAAAACAGCCAGGAGCGGTGGAGTCTTTGGCATGTCGCTGACTGCCCGCTTACAGTCAGTTACGCTACACTCCCCTGTTGGATCAAGAAACTGGAGACTAACTAGAAAATCCCAGTCAGCCTCCTTTAAGTGTGCTTAACAAAGCTCTAATAATCATAATTGGCAACCCACTTCCTGGGAGTGGGTAGCCCTGCTGGTCCTGATTACACCATGGCAAAAATAGCCAGCACTCTGAACGGGACCAGGAAAGCAGCGGACTGGCCTGCGCTAATATTTTTAGGCCCCGTTCACCAGCTTTCACATCCTCGATGGGGCCCCGAAAATTCAGCCCAGTGGGTGTGCAAAGCTATAGCAGTTGGATTGCAATATGGGGAAATGTGACATCGTTCACTTTTGATAGCAGAAAGAGGAATCAAAACATTTACTTAATGGTGAAAGACTGGGAGCTGTGGAGCAGCAAATGGGTTTAGGTGTCCATGAACATAAATCATTAGTTCACAGGTACAAAAAGCAATCAAAAAGGCTAATGGAATGCTGGCCTTTATCTCAAGGCGATAGTAATACAAAAGTGAGGAAGTGATGTTTTAGTCATAGAGAGCCTTGGTCAGACCTCATTTGCAGTGCTTTGTTCTGTTTTAAGCACCAAATCTCAGAAATGATATATTAGCCTTGGAGGGTACAAAGCAGATTCACCAGAATGATTCCAGTTCACAAATGGTTAAATTCTGGTAACTAAGTTGCACAAAGTTGTTTTGTGTTCCCTTGAGTGTAGAAGATTGAGGCATGATCAAATCAAAGTATTTAAAATGGTTAAGGATTGAACATGGTAGATACAGAGAACAAAAACAGAATTACCTGGAAAAACTGAGCAGGTCTGGCAGCATCGGCGGAGAAGAAAAGAGTTGACGTTTCAAGTCCTCATGACCCTTCAACAGAACTGAGTGAATCCAAGGAAGGGGTGAAATATAAGCTGGTTTAAGGTGTGTGGGGTGGGGGGGGGCTGGTTTGGGTGGGGGGAGAGAAGTGGACGGGGTTAGTGTGGTTGTAGGGACAAACAAGCAGTGATAGAAGCAGATCATCAAAAGATGTCACAGACAACAGAACAAAAGAACACATAGGTGTTAAAGTTGGTGATATTATCTAAACGAATGTGCTAATTAAGAATGGATGGTAGGGCACTCAAGGTATAGCTCTAGTGGGGGTGGGGGGAGCATAAAAGATTTAAAAACATTTAAAAATAATGGAAATAGGTGGGAAAAGAAAAATCTATATAATTTATTGGTAAAAACAAAAGGAAGGGGGAAGAAACAGAAAGGGGGTGGGGATGGAGGAGGGATCTGAAGACCTAAAGTTGTTGAATTCAATATTCAGTCCGGAAAGCTGTAAAGTGCCTAGTCGGAAGATGAGGTGTTGTTCCTCCAGTTTGTGTTGGGCTTCACTGGAACAATGCAACACGCCAAGGACAGACATGTGGGCAAGAGAGCAAGGTGGAGTGTTAAACTGGCAAGCGACAGGGAGGTTTGGGTCATTCTTGCGGACAGACCGCAGGTGTTCTGCAAAGCGGTTGCCCAGTTTACGTTTGGTCTCTCCAATGTAGAGGAGACCACATTGGGAGCAACAAATGCAGTAGACTAAGCTGGGGAAAATGCAAGTGAAATGCTGCTTCACTTGAAAGGAGTGTTTGGGCCCTTGAACGGTGAGGAGAGAGGAAGTGAAGGGGCAGGTGTTACATCTTTTGCGTGGACATGGGGTGGTGCCATAGGAGGGGGTTGAGGAGTAGGGGGTGTTGGAGGAGTGGACCAGGGTGTCCCGGAGGGAACAATCGCTACGGAATGCCAATAGGGGGGGTGAAGGGAAGATGTGTTTGGTGGTGGCATCATGCTGGAGTTGGCGGTAATGGCAGAGGATGATCCTTTGAATGCGGAGGCTGGTGGCGTGATAAGTGAGGACAAGGAGGACCCTATCATGTTTCTGGGAGGAAGGAGAAGGCGTGAGGGCGGATGCGCGGGAGATGGGCCGGACATGGTTGAGGGCCCTGTCAACGACTGTGGGTGGCAAACCTCGGTTAAGGAAGAAGGAGGACATGTCAACCGTGTCCGGCCCATCTCCCGTGCATCCACCCTCACGCCTTCTCCTCCCTCCCAGAAATATGATAGGGTCCCCCTTGTCCTCTCTTATCACCCCACCAGCCTCCGCATTCAAAGAATCATCCTCCGCCACTTCCGCCAACTCCAGCATGATGCCACCACCAAACACATCTTCCCTTCACCCCCCCATCGGCATTCCGTAGGGATCGTTCCCTCCGGGACACCCTGATCCACTCCTCCATCACCCCCTACTCCTCAACCCCCTCCTATGGCACCACCCCATGCCCACACAAAAGATGTAACACCTGCCCCTTCACTTCCTCTCTCCTCACTGTCCAAGGGCCTAAACACTCGTTTCAAGTGAAGCAGCATTTCACTTGAATTTCCCCCAACTTAGTCTACTGCATTCATTGCTCCCAATGTGGTCTCCTCTACATTGGAGAGACCAAACGTAAACTGGGTGACCGCTTTGCTGAACACCTGCGGTCTGTCCACAAGAATGACCCAAACCTCCCTGTCGCTTGCCATTTTAACACTCCACCTTGCTCTCTTGCCCACATGTCTGTCCTTGGCTTGCTGCATTGTTCCAGTGAAGCCCAACGCAAACTGAAGGAACAACACCTCATCTTCCGACTAGGCACTTTACATACTTCCGGACTGAATATTGAATTTGACAACTTTAGGTCTTGAGCTCCATCCTCCATCCCCACCCCCTTTCTGTTTCTTCCCCCTTCCTTTTGTTTTTACCAATAAATTATATAGATTTTTCTTTTCCCACCTATTTCCATTATTTTTAAATGTTTTTAAATCTTTTATGCTCCCCCCACCCCCACTAGAGCTATACCTTGAGTGCCCTACCATCCATTCTTAATTAGCACATTCGTTTAGGTAATATAACCAACTTTAACACCTATGTGTTCTTTTGTTCTGTTGTCTGTGACATCTTTTGATGATCTGCTTCTATCACTGCTTGTTTGCCCCTACAAGCACACTAACCCCCTCCACTCCTCTCCCCCCACCCAAACCCGCCCCCCCCACACACCTTAAACCAGCTTATATTTCACCCCTTCCTTGGATTCACTCAGTTCTGTTGAAGGGTCATGAGGACTCGAAACGTCAACTCTTTTCTTCTCCGCCGATGCTGCCAGACCGGCTGAGTTTTTCCAGGTAATTCTGTTTTTGTTTTGGATTTCCAGCATCTGCAGTTTTTTTGTTTTTAGATACAGAGAATCTATTTCCTCTGGTGAGGGGATTGAGAGAAGGAAGCATGATCTTAAAATTTGAACGCAACCAGGTAGCAGTTAAATCAATTAACACATTTTTCTTATAATGGGCTTTGGGAACCATGAACTACTCTCCGAAAAAGTTTAGTTGAAAATTTCAAGAGTTACATTGATAAGACTTTTCAGGTAAAGGTATTCAGGGAATCTAAGGAAAGGTAGGTAAATGGAGTTAAGGTTCTAATCCACCACAATATAATTGAATGACAGAACAGATTCAAAAGAATGAATGACCAACTCCTATTACTATGGGGCAGATTTTCACAGAGTCAAGGGGAAAGATCTTCCGATCGGCGAGCGGGGTCGGGGCCCGCTCACCAACCCGTAAAATGACGCGGGATAACATTGGATGGAACTCACGACGTCACCCACGTCATTTCCATATTCAGGTGGGCGGGGGCGCAGCCGAGTCAGCTGCCTGCCCACTGACCTATCAACGGCCTATTGAGGGCATTGAAAAACAAATTAAAGTCAGTAATGGACCTGCTCGGCCAACCTTAAGGTTGGCTGGCAGGCCGGGAGCCGTGGTGGGCTTCAGAAAAAGCATGAAACCTCATCCACGGGCAGGATGATGTTTCATGAGGGTATTTAAATTTTTAATAAAGGTTTCCATATAAATTATGGACATGTCCCAACCGATGTGACAGTGTCACATGAGGGTACATATCAGGAAATTTTTCTATCATTTGTATTACAAATTTTAATTCGGAGCTGATCTCCCTAAGGCAGCACTTAGCCTCAGGGAGATGAGTGTGGTCTTGCGCACGCATGCTTGAAAGAGCGCACTCCCGGTTGAGGGAATCCCCCCGCTCACACAGGCGCACCCACGACCAGGGGAGCCGATCAGAAGTGTGCCTGCCCGTGCCTGCTTCCCCACTTCCCTCCACAACGGGGGGAAAATTTTTCCTATGGAGACTGCACAGAGCGAGATTCCCACCCCCATTGCCAGCACCTCCAATTTTTATAGCACAGGAGAAGGGTGTTGGTAGCAAGCCTGAACCATCCAATCCTAAACTGGCCAGCTCCATCGCAGGGGCAGTCATCTCCTAGTCCCTTGCATTTTTCTTGATGTTGGGCTGGCCTCTCAAGGACTCATGGTTCTTGGCCCCTCAGCTGAGTCGTGAACCATAGTCTGAATGTGGGAATCTTTTGAAAGATAACTTCAAAAGGCCTAACCCCTACCCTCCGTGGCAACATATGACCCACACACCCCCAATGGCCCCTCATATCTTCCATGCAAACTCTTGGCACTTCCATGCTCATTCACTCAGGTTGCACTATATACAGAACCAAAGAATCCTATAATAATCATGGCATGTGTGGGAATGCTTTAAAAAGAGCCATTCATAACTTTCCTTAAAAATATTGTGCTGCAACAACCCTACAAAAGTGACAATCAACCAAACTTTTAAAGATACTATAATGACTTAACACCTTTTTACCTTGTGTAAATAAACGTGGAGCCAATGACAAAATGGACCCAAGAAAGAAAATCTTGAGCTGTTAATCAAGCAAAGCTTTCCTTTCTCTGCACCTATTTCAACAATATAATGGAAGTCTGGGCTCTCAGCCAAGAATAGAAATTTGGATGAGACTTCCATGACATGTTGAAATAGGTGCACAGAAGGGAAAATGTTGCTTGGCTTATAGGTTTACAGGCTTTCTTTTTCTTAGATCTATTTTGCCACTCACTCAATGTTTATTTACACAAGATAAAGAGGTGCCAATTACTTGTAGGTTCTGTCATTGATACTTTAAAGGCCTGGTTGATTGACACCTTCATACAGTTGTTGCAGCAGCATTTCTTTTTAAAGCAAGTTATGAATAGTTGGTTTTAACATTTCTACAATGCCATTTTTATTATAGGATTCAATTGTTCTACACAGAGTGTGTATTGCGTGAATGGGCATCGGAGTGCTATGAGTTGGCAAGGAGGATATGAGGGGTCATTAGGAATGGGTGAGGAACATGGGTTGGCATTGGGGGGGTCTGTGGGAATCATTGGAGTGTGTGTGGGCATGGGTTGGCATGGATGAGGAATGGAGAGTGGATGGGAGGGTGAGGGAGTGTAAGGGCTGGGGGGCGGGGGGGCTAATATTTAACAAAACAATTGGGATGAAGTCCCAGAGAAATAAGGTGGGCTTTTTAACCAGCTTAACACGGCAACCCCTGTGCCTGACTCCAAGATGCATCAGGGGGTGACGGGCCTGACCCCCATGTACACTCACCCACCACCAGAGCAAAAATTATGCCACTTTCCCCAGGTGGATGTGCCGAACTGGGAACTTTCCCAACCTGCCCCAGTGGTGAAAATATGGCTCTGTTTCTGAAAAAATCCTCCAAAATATTAAGTCTAACATTCAAATTAATCAGGGCCCTGGACTTTGTTTGTACCTTTGCTTTTTCCATAAATCACAGCACTAACTATACGATGCAACAGTCTTTAATGAAAAGAAAAAGACATCATTTTTTAAAAGTGAATAGTGCTTTTCTTATGGATGCTACGTTAGGGTAATCTGGTAAGCGGGAAATCTATTTTCCTTGATATGAACCAAAGGGTCACTCTGGGTTTAACTTAATTTCCTAAAAGCAGATTCACACTAATTGTGTATTATCTTGGATCATCACTTCCTTTCTATGTCATTTCTTAATGTTTTTTAAAATGGTTTTTAATTTACTGTTTAAAGCATGCTGTAGGAAGGGGTCTGTGAGCCCCTTTCGGAGTCTTACTTAGTTTTGGAGCCGTGCTCTGGACATAACAGGAATGATTGACTATGGCAAATAATGTGTTAAAACAATAATTTTATTGAATGTTGAACTATGATAATAATGTGACAATTATAATTGATAATATATAAATATATATATATATATATATATAAAATAAGAAACATAGGTAAAAGGAAAGAAAGATAACTTAATTGAAAGGAGAAATCTATTTTATATATCAGAAGAAAAGAAGGGACAATTTTTTTCTAAAGCACAAAGAATAACCATAATTTAGTCTGTTCCATGACAGCTTATCAAAATGGATAACCCCAATATAGTCTGTTCCATGACAGCACCCTAAATTAGTACATATGTTACCATCCCCTTGGTGCATACATTACCAAGTCACTGAGTAACCTACAGGTGGGCACCACGGTCAGTCACTCCGTTCCTGGCACTTCCTCCCCTCTCTGATGTTTTCTTTTACTTACCACTAACTCAGTTGTTGCACTTCTTAAGCCTTTTATTAAATTCTAAAATGTTGATTTTTAATAACTTTCTACAAAAATGGAGGGGTTTGTGCCCATCAGTGGCAACGCTGATTTTCTGGAATACAAATAAACTTAAGTTACATTTAACCTCGACCACAGCCAATAGGTATTTGGAGAGTGATTGTTCATTCAAAGAAAATAAAGTTTGATTCAGATTTTTTTCAGCCATTATTAGATAATGCAACAATAACACGCAGCTTATGATAATAGTAATGGTGACAATTATCTTGGATAATTTTCTAAATAAAAATTCTAATACTTCATGGAGAAAACCAACACACACATGCTAGTTTAACATCAATACTTGAATTTTCTTCTTCAGTAGCTTTACCTTCATTAGTGTCTAAATTTTTGCAGGAAATGGATTTTAATAACAAAATGAACTAATGTTCAAATATTTTATATTACTTTAGAAGGATTAGTATTTACAGTAAGCCCATGTTGTACATTGCGAAGTCTTTATGATTTGAGCTGCAAGTAATATATTTTCTGTTTAGTTAACATCCATGAAACATAGAATTGATTCCACATGATGTTACTGATGTCCTGCCTCATATATAAATCTAATGAATTGTAATAACTATTTACACTATATACTCAGGTCACTCGACAGCTTAGTGAGAAATAGATTATTGATCTGAAGACATTCTTGTTTACCATATATCTAGTGGTTTTCTGCATTGTGTGAGAGGCAATTTCCTGTCCACTCTTTATTTTCCTTGACAACTCAGGAACTCAATAATGTAATGATTGGGATTATTAAATACATTGCAGATGACATATGGTCCAATGTAGCCTCTTCTAGTTATACATCACCGTAAGTTTACACCAGAGGAATAAGTCGGTGTCTGGGCTGGGTCCTTACACAAAAGTAAGACTGATATTTTCCTTTGATGATACTAAAGGTTATCACAACATCAGAACAGAGGTTTCAAAGAAGAAAGCCCTTAAGCTCATTTGATTCCATTGTTCCAAAATTTTTCGATATGGTATCTAACTCTTTCTTAAATCAATCTAGTGTCTTGGCCTCATTGACAACTCATTCCAGCTTTTGTTTATCGTCTGTGTAAATAAATATTTCCTGACATTTGTCCAGGATTTCTCTTCACAAACTTGAACTGGTGACCTCTTGTCCAGCTGCTCTGGAGTAACTTGAAGTATTGCTGCAGATTTGCTTTCTCTATCCTGTTCACTATACTTATTTATCTTTAAAAGTTTCTTTCTGAGATTTTTTTTGAGACTGGAGATGCCTAACTTCTCAAATTATTCTTCTGATCATCTCTCTTTTATATCTGAATGAATCTCATTTTTCTGCTCTGCACTGCCTCCAGTGATGTTATGTTGAGTTGATCACATCTGTACAATGACCTGACCCTGCACAATACAAATTTCAGCATGACCCCTGGGGAGTTGAGCACCACTCATCAGACATTGTCAACCAACATCTTGTTTACACTTGATCTCCGTCTTACACTGCTTAGAGATGACAACATACAAGTTGAGAAGTTCAGATGAAGAGTCATACGGATCCAAAACTTTAACTGTATTCCCCTCCGCAGATGCTGTCAGACTTGCTGAGTTTTTCCAGCTATTTTTGTTGCTGTTTCAGGTTTCCAACATCCGCGGTATTTTGCTTTTATACAAGTTGTCTTGTGTCTTTCAACTTCCTCCTTACAAGCTCAATGCCCCCCAACTAAGGGAGCACACCATCCTTCTATTTTACTTTTAAAAAAGAGTATTTTGCTCTTATTCATAATAAATTTTATTTATCAAGTGAAAACAATACCGAGCAGCTTTTGCATAATCTTAACTGTTTTCTCTGTATCCACAATCACTACTCGGTTGTTTTCACCTGCTAATTAAACAACTTTGCACTGAGACAGTGGGGGGAAATTTAATCCCCAAGGGTGGATGGGTAGCTTTGGGATGGGTAGGAAGGTAAAAATGTGAACATTTTCAAACCTGACCCCAACTGACTTCAATGCACCCACATCTAATTTTAATGGAGGTGGGTGGGGGACTGGGTGAACAATTTGCTCTGAGAATGTGGATTGGTCATTTCAATCTCTATTTGAACTGCACTTTTATTTAACTTATGGGGGTCAGCATTCTTGAGTGGGTAAAAATGGCAAGAAGGGTGAATCCATGAAATAAATGCCATTATTGCAACGCTTGTGGACTAGGAGGAGCAAGAATGTTTCTTTCAGTTCCAACAAGCTTACCTTCAGACGAATGGCATCCCTGCGACTGTCCAAACCCAATGCCCGATTCACCCTCAATCTCTGACAAAACCACCAGCCAGCCCGTGGTCCCCCTCTACCGTTACTCAGCATCGACTGTCCAGCTGCTTTCCCACCAGACAGGCAGACTGCCTGTCAATATGGCTAGGTATTGAATGGGAAACCTATTGAAAAAATTTCAAAGATATCTGCAGTTAATTTCTGCAGGGCGTAAAGCACACCTGTACTTCTGGGTTTCCCATCCAAAATTCCTCCCTCATGACCCTCACACCCAACATCTCTCTTCCCCAGTTGAATGAAAAGCAGTCCTATGTTTCCCTCATTAATATAAACTAGAATCAGAAATAGTAGGGTCCATAAAATGGATGCCTGGGGCACTCCACTCAAACTTCAGGCTTGTGTGCAAAACTGCATATTTAATTACATTGAAGGAGATTTTCCAATATTCAGCCTACTTCCTCAGTCATTCTAAATTCAATTGAGATCTGTTTCCTGCTTTTTTTATTGTCCTCAATCTACTGCATAATTTAGTATCCTTTGCTATTGGCAAATTTTCCATGTACATGTGAGAGGTACTTCATTGGAGTTGATGTGTTTACAATAAAATTTCTTGAGTCTGCCACAACAAGCCACATCACATTACAGGTAATTAGAAAAGGGCCAGAATATTACAGGTTGAATGAGAGAGAAAGAGGGAGTTTTACAGACCGACGTAGAAAGATGCATCAGGTGAGTTTTCCTTTTTGCTCTGCTTTTGTAGAATTATAATAAACAGGGCACTGTGACAACCAGATGGAAAAATTTTAGGCAACAGTAAAGCGCACACGTTTTATTTAAGCATTAGAAATATAAAAATCACAGGACAATGTTAGACACCAGCTTTAACAAGATAAACAGATTTTCCATGGAACGTAGAGCACAAACAATTTAATTACTTCAGTAAATAGGATGTATTTCAGTGCTAGACAAAAACACTATCATGTCTGCTGTCATGTATGCTGATGACACCCAGCTCTACCTGAGTGCCACATCTCTCGATTCCTTCACTGTCTCTAAATTATCAGCCTGCTTGTCAGATACCCAGTACTGGATAAGCAGAAATTTTCTCCAATTAAATATTGGGAAGACTGAAGCTATTGTCATCGGTCCCCACTACAAACTCCGATTATAGCCACCAACTCCATCCTTTCTCTGGCAACTGCCTGAGGCTGAACCAGTCTGCTCACAACCTTGGTGTCATATTTGGCCCTGAGATGATCTTCTGACTGCATATCTAGACCATCACTACGTCACTCTTATACTGAATGCCTGTGAATGCATGAAGACGATGGAAATTTTTACTTTTTAAAGGAACATAGTTAAATGGACAATTTATCTTGACAAAATGGAATCCAAAGGGTCAGGTGACTTTTGTGGTTCCTGTACAGCTAAGGATAGATACATCTGAGCATTCCTTTGGAAAGGCATTAAAATGTAAATGACCTTGGAGGACCTTCCATTGAAGAGGCTTAAAATAACAGTGACTGTTAGACTTGCTGGACCAATGAAGATGGAATTACAAATAAAAACACTTCATAGGCTATTCACGGCTAGAATGTTGATAGATTATCAAACATCCTCCATTGTGTGGCAAATTGCTCAGCCATCAACCCATGGTGTGGATAATGGAAAACATTTATACTGTTCTCACATGGCAGAAACAGGCTTGAAATATGAAATAACTGGAAGTACCTTATTAATTCACAAGGAAAGGCCAGGGCAAGTTGACTGGGGCAAGGATCTCAGAGATAATATATCTCGCCCTAAGAAGAAAAGAACCCACGTCAAAAAAGTAATCTCTGGCAGAGAAGTGGACCGTTTCTTGTACCCGTGGATTGTAAATTTGACTATAAGGGCTCGGCCACTCTTTCTACTAGAAAAAACAAAATCTGATCATTCTTCGTCTCATCCGACGCCTCAACAAGAAACTTTTTCTCTTTCTCTCAAGTGCTAAGGAACTCAAGCTCCAACAACTCATCGACACCAACACCCATCTAGGACCCTCCACCCCTGCCTGTCCCTCCGTCCCGACCCCATCTTCCAATCCCAGCCCCGGCCGTGTATTCGCTATACCCCTGACCTTCCCCTCTCTGACACTGAATGTTCAGTGCTCAGCAAAGGACTTAGTTTCATACCCTTATGCCCTCATCTCATGAATTTCGGGCTCGGCATGA
Source organism: Carcharodon carcharias (assembly GCF_017639515.1). NCBI lineage: Eukaryota > Metazoa > Chordata > Chondrichthyes > Lamniformes > Lamnidae > Carcharodon > Carcharodon carcharias. Next base: position 58,569,121 of record NC_054474.1, read on the forward strand.
TGCTGAACTCTTCTTCCGCAGTCTTTGTCTCCAGGCTCACTTCTTTGGGCAGGATTCCTCTCCCAGTTCAACGGATCCTTTTACCCACCTCCAATATTCTCCCTCCACCTGGACCCCTCCCTCTAGATTCTTACCTTCTCTTGATCTTTTCATTGAGAACTGTCGGCGCGACATTAGTCGTCCCAATTTCTCTGCTCCTCTCACCCATTCTAATCTGTCTCTCTCTGAACTTACTGCACTCCATTCTCTCAGATCCAACCCCAACATTGTCATCAAACCCACTAACAAGGGTGGTGCTGTTGTTGTCTGGCGCACTGATCTCTACCTCGCAGAGGCTGAGCGTCAACTCGCAGACACTTCCTCCTACCTCTCCCTGGACCGTGACCCCACCACTGAACATCAAACCATTGTTTCCAGGACTGTCACTGACCTCGTCTCCTCTGGAGATCTTCCTCCCACAGCTTCCAACCTGATAGTCGGCCAGCCTCGGACGGCCCGCTTCTACCTCCTGCCCAAAATCCACAAACAGAACTGTCCCGGTAGCCCGATCGTGTCAGCTTGTTCCTGTCCCACGGAACTCATTTCTCATTATCTTGACTCCCTTCTCTTTCCCCTTGTCCAGTCACTTCCTACCTACATCCGTTATTCCTCTGACAACTTACGTCACATCAACAATTTCCAGTTCCCTGGCCCCAGCCGCTTCCTCTTCACCATGGACGTCCAATCCCTCTACACCTCCATCCCCCACCAGGATGGTCTTGAGGGCCCTTAGCTTCTTCCTCGAACAGAGGCCCGAACAATCCCCATCCACCACTACTCTCCTCCGTCTGGCTGAATTTGTTCTCACACTGAACAATTTCTCCTTCAACTCCTCTCACTTCCTCCAAATAAAAGGTGTGGCTATGGGTACCCGCATGGTTCCCAGCTATGCCTGTCTCTTTATGGAGTATGTGGAACATTCCTTGTTCCAGTCCTACTCCGGCCCCCTTCCACAACTCTTTCTCCAGTACATCGATGATTACTTCAGTGCTGCTTCATGCTCTCGTCAGGACTTGGAAAAATTTGTTAATTTTGCTTCCAATCTCCACCCCTCCATCATTTTCACGTGGTCCATCTCTGACACTTCCCTTCCCTTTCTTGACCTCTCTGTCTCAATTTCTGGTGATAGACTGTCCACCAATATCCATTACAAGTCTACTGACTCCCACAGCTACCTCGACTATGGCTTCTCACACCCCGCTTCCTGTAAGGACTCCATCCCATTCTCTGAGCTCCTTTGCCTCGTTGCATCTGTTCTGATGATGCTACCTTCTAAAACAGTTCCTCTGACTTGTCCTCCTTCTTCCTTAACCAAGGTTTTCCACCCACGGTCGTTGACAGGACCCTCAACTGTGTCCGGCCCATCTCCTGTGCATCCGCCCTCATGCCTTCTCCTCCCTCCCAGAAAAATGATAGGGTCCCCCTTGTCCTCACTTATAACCCCACCGGCCTCCACATTCAAAGAATCATCCTCCGCCATTTCCGCCAACTCCAGCATGATGCCAGCACCAAACGCATCTTCCCTTTACCCCCCCCAGCGGCATTCTGTAGGGATCGTTCCCTCCGGGACACCCTGGTCCACTCCTCCAACACCCCCTACTCCTCAACCCCCACCTATGGCACCTCCCCATGCCCACGCAAAAGATGCAAAACCTGCCCCTTCACTTCCTCACTCCTCACCGTCCAAGGGCCCAAACACTCCTTTCAAGTGAAGCAGCATTTCACTTGCATTTCCCCCAACTTAGTTTACTGCATTTGTTGCTCCCAATGCATTCTCCTCTACATTGGAGAACCAAACGTAAACTGGGCGACCGCTTTGCAGAACACCTGCGGTCTGTCCGCAAGAATGACCCAAACCTTCCTGTTACTTGCCATTTTAACACTCCACCCTGCTCTCTTGCCCACATGTTTGTCCTTGGCTTGCTGCATTGTTCCAGTCAAGCCCAATGCAAACTGGAGGAACAGCATCTCATCTTCCGACTAGGCGCTTTACAGCCTTCCGGACTGAATATTGAATTCAACAATTTTAGATCTTGAACTCTCTCCTCCATCCCCACCCCCTTTCTGTTTCTTCCCCCTTCTTTTTTTTCCAATAATTTATATAGATTTTTCTTTTCCCACCTATTTCCATTTTTTAAAAATCTTTTATGCCCCCCCACCCCCACTAGAGCTGTACCTTAAGTGCCGTACTATCCATTCTTTATTAGCACATTCGTTTAGATAATATCACCACCTTCAATGCCTCTGTGTTCTTTTGTTCTTTTGTCTGTGACATCTTTTGATTATCTGCTACTATCACTGCTTGCTTGTCCCTACAACCACACCACCCCCCTCCACTTCTCTCCCCCACCCAAACACCCCCCCCACCCCCCCCACTTTAAACCAGCTTATATTTCACCCCTCTCCTTGGATTCACGCAGTTCTGTTGAAGGGTCATGAGGACTCGAAACATCAACTCTTTCCTTCTCCACTGATGGTGCCAGACCTGCTGAGTTTTTCCAGGTAATTCTGTTTTTGTTTCCGATCATTGCTTGGTGTACCACTGTGAGTTCATTACCAGAAACCTCTGACCTTTATTTTTCTTCTGCAGTAAACAAAAAGAGAATTTCCAGGCCTGCAATGCTTTCGACAATCTTTTTGGCGAAATAAAGTAAGAGTGACTCATGAGACTTTAAGTAATCTAAGTGTATGTTAATCTTTGGAAGTCATCTTTTCTTGTGTGTGCATATATGTGTGTGTGTGTGTGTGTGTGTGTGTGGGTGGGTGGGTGTCTGAGAAATGGATGTTTGTTGCATACATTTTTGGGTGCTGCGAAAAATAAACATTTATCCTTTCTTTTGATATAAACTAAACAGGAAATCTCTTTTGCGCCTATTCATAAAAGTCACAGCACTCAAAGTATTTAAACACTTCTTCTCAAAAATATATCTTGTTGTGGTCAATTGAGAGGTGGGAAAAAGGGAGAAATTATCCCAAGTATCTCCCCTGTCCATATTAACTAAGATTGCCTGTTTCCACCTCCATAGCATTGCCTGACTCCATCCCTGCTTCAGCTCATATGCTGCTGAAGCCTTTTGTTAACTGACTATTCAAATAGACTTCTAGCCATCCTCCCACCTTCTACCCTAATTAAACTTGAGATTATCCAAAACTCGGCTGCCTGGATCCTAACTCTCACCCATCACGTGTGCTTGTTGATTTACATTAGCTCCCAATTAAACAGCGCCTTGATTTTAAAATCCCCATATATGTGTTCAACTCCCTCCATGGCCTTGACCATCCATATCTCCTTAACCTCCTCCAGCCCCACAACTCCCTGAGATACTATTTTTTTATTCATTCATGGGATGTGGGCTTCATTGGCTAGGCCAGCATTTATTGAATATCCCTATTTGCCCTTGAGAAGATGGTTGTGAGCTGCCTTCTTGAACCGCAGCAGCCCAAATGGTGTAGGTACACCCACAGTGCTAAAAGCAAAATACAGTGGATGCTGGAAATCTGAATCAAAAACAAAAAAATGCTGGAAAAACTCAGCAGGTCTAAGAGCATCTGTGGAGAGAAAAACTGAGTTAACGTTTCAAATCTGTATGACTTCTTCAGAGCTAAAGAGAAGTAAAAGTGTGATGAAATTTATATTGTTTAAAGGTGATGGAACAGGTGAAGCTGGATAGAAGGCCAGCAATAGATGGTGGCAAAGGAGAGATTGCCAAAGATGTCATGAACAAAAGGACAAAGGGGGTGTTGATGCTAGTAGTACTGGCTAAAGTAGGTGCTGATAGTGGCATTAAGGTCAGAAAGCAGAATGTGATAATAGCCTGACAAGGGTAAGCACTCTGGAAAGAACAATATGAACAAGTGAAAGAAGGGCCTTGTGGGGGTGGGGTGAGGGGACGGGATGGTGGTGGGAAAAAAGATTGAAAATAGGATAAAAGATGGGGATAAAACAATGAATAAAAATGAAAATAAATAAAAATAAGTGGCTAAAAAAAAAAAGAAAAAAAAATGAATATTGATAAAAGGGGATAAAAAATAGGGGTGAGAATGGAGGAGAGAGTTCTTGGTGTGAAGTTGTTGAACTCAATGTTAAGTCCGGAAGGCTGTAAAGTGCCTAATCGGAAGATGAGGTGCTGTTCCTCCAGTTTGCATTGGGTTTCACTGGAAGCGCACCCACAATGCTGTTAGGGAGGGAGTTCCAGGATTTTGACCCAGTGACAGTGATGAAACCTCAATATATTTTGAAGTCAGGATGGTGAGTGACTTGGAGGGGGCCTTTTAGGTGGTGGTGTTCCCATCTATCTGCAGCCCTTGTCTTTGTGGATGGTAGTGGATGGTAGTGGTTTGGAAGGTGCTGTCCTAAGGAGCCTTGGTGAATTCCTGCAGTGCATCTTGTAGTTGGCACACACCGCTGCTACTGTGCGTCGGTGTTGGAGGGAGTGAACGTTTGTGGATGTGGTGCCAATCAAGTGAGCTGCTTTGTCCTGGACGGTGTCCAGCTTCTTCAGTGTTGTGGGAGCTGCGCTCATCCAGGCAAGTGGTGAGTATTCCAATACACTCCTGACTTGGGCCTTGTAGATGGTGGACAGGCTTTGGGGAGTCAGGAGGTGAGTTACTCGTTGCAGGATTCCTAGTCTCTGACCTGCTCTTGTAGCCACATTATTTATATGGCTAGTCCAGTTCAGTTTCTGGTCAATGGTAATCCCCAGGATGTTGATAGTGAAGGATTCAGTAATGGTAATGCCATTGAGCATCAAGGGACAATAGTCAGATTCTCTCTTGTTGGAGATGTTCCTTGCCTGGTCATCTGTGTTCCTCAAATTCTGGCCTCTCTTGCATTCCCGATTTTACTTGCTTCACCATTGGTGGCCTTGCATTCAGCTACCTAAGCTCTAAGTTCTGGAATTTTCTCCCCAAACCTTTCTGCCTTTCTACTTCTCTTTCCTTCTTTAAGATGTTCCTTAAACATCACTACCTTGACCAAGCTTTAGGTCATCTGCCCTAATATCTCCTTATGCGACTCAATACCAAGTATTTCTTTATAATGCTCCTGTAAAACACCTTTGCATGTCTTATTACATTGAATACAACTTTTTGTCATCTTAGCTGCAATGAGATGGAATAAATATAGGGAAGGGCTTCAGGACACTGACTACCTGTAACATCACCAGAGATCTTCTATTACTCTACTTATGAGGAATAGAAGATATGTGCTGTGTCACTAACTGAGCTAGTGGCTACAAATATGATACAGATGACACTGCTGTATCTTTGTCATCATTCTCATCTTGTTGTTCCACCACTTGGTCAGATTGCATTTTTTTGGTATCTGAAAGCAGAAAGGCAAAAGTTAGGATTGTGTTGCAGGGTGATAGGAAAAGCGCAAGCTTACATCATCAGTAGCTGGTAAATCAAAAGAGAGTGTGGGATGTGGGATGTGAGAAGGTAGATTAGGTATAAGGATACTGCCATCTTTGATACTTTGAGCCCCCCTAAGGCCACAGCAATAGACACCCTAATAATGGTCAGCATTGTCTCCTCCGCATAGGTCAGGATATGCAGCCATGTGTCCCCTCCAGTTAGCTCCTGCTGCCTCTGGTTGCACACCATCTTGTCCTGCAAGAGAGAACAATGTGTGTCAATGACTGGCATGCAATCTGTTTGGCTGATGCAGCTATCATGGTTGAATAGCTGGCACTGTGTAAAAGCTGTGAGATGTAGGTGTGAGACTTGCAGCAGTGCTAAGTGCGTGAGGGTGTGATAGAGCACATGAAAGTCAGGTATGAGCCCTGATCGATGGAGATTGTTGACAGATGAGTGATGGGGTGTTGTGCATTGAGCAGTGCCAGAAGCTACTAGGGCAGTTTCAGAAGTGAAACTTGGGATTCAAGCACACATAACTGCTCAAAGGTTATATAACATTGTTTGTTTATTCCACCAGCATCAAAGCTGTATAAGCTCTCAAGGGAAAACTTAACTTCAGGAAACAAACTATTTACAGAGAATATTCATAGCTGGCGCACCAGATCTCTGCCCTATTCATGGCCTCGGCTCCTCAATGCAGTGACTCACCAGTCTTGAACTGTTGCTCCAGGTCCTGGCTGTAGTCCTGCTCTCTTTCTCCACAAGGCTTCTGGTCGCTCCTTCTCCAGCCTGCGCTCCTGGTTCAAGCCCCACCTTAGGCTTTCTTCAGCCCAAGCTCTGTGCTGAGGTTCTTCTTCCAGTTTGCCGTGGACTTCAGTTCTTGTTCTGAGGGGTGCCCCCAGGACCAACTGAATCCCCTGCCTGGCATCCTCCTAGGCCGATAACCTCTGTTGGTGGGCACCTAGTGTCCTGCAGTGGGCAGGGCCCCACCTCTAGTCCCACGAGTCGGAAGCGGGAAGTCAGGACACCAAGGCCCCGCTCACCATCCACGCTACAGAAGCTACTAGTTCAGTTGTGGGTAATGGCATTTAGTGACCATCTTCACTCACATGAAGTTATTGGGCTTCTTGCACATTGCATTCAGATCTTTAGGGCCAAACTCCTAACATTGACTCCAAGGGTCTCTGCCCCCAGTGCCTTTTGACGGTGTGTCTGGAGAGCCTTCTGGCCCCTTGTGGATACAAGATATTTCTCCTCCTTTCCACATGATCTACCAAGGCCTCCAGTTCAGAGCTGATGTTTCGAGGCCTCATGAGGACTCGAGGGTCATGAGGACTCGAAACGTCAAATCTTTTCTTCTCCGCCGATGCTGCCAGACCTGCTGAGTTTTTCCAGGTAATTCTGTTTTTGTTTTGGATTTCCAGCATCCGCAGTTTTTTTGTTTTTACCTCCAGTTCAGAGTCTGAAAATCTTGAATCCCACCCGCTCCCATGCGCCATTATTCAATATTTCACAGGTCAGGTTCACTTTCTGTGCACATGCCAGCTCCTGTTCCAGTCACAATAGGCCTCACCTTTATGTCGTATAGGGTAGCTTCGGGTTCCAAAGAAGAGTCATATTGGCTCAAAACGTTAACTCTGTTTCTCTCTCCACAGATGCTGCTAGACCTGTTGAGCCTCTCTAGCATTTATTTTTTTTTTAATTTAGCTTTAAACAGTGCAGGCTAGCTTCAATTGCTGCTGGTCACTTACAATATTTGCCCTTTGCTCAGGCATCCAGCCAATCAGTAGCACATTCAGTGCTGGCAGGATGCTGAGATCCTTTAAAACAGAAGGCAGAATGAAGTAAGCCTGCTGCCTGCATTGCAGTCAACAGGGACAGGCTAATCACATATCACAATCCCCACATCCGTTTTTGGAGGCAAACAAATTTAGCTCCCCCACACACTGAACTTTATCAATATGACTTCTAAAAGTCTAAGTAAATTATATTCACTAGATTTGAATCATCCAATCTTTTTCCTTCAAAACATTCAACGTTTGAGATATTATCTTTTTTCTTCAAAATGAATACTGTTTCGTTCTTATGGCATCAATGTTCTTGAAATAAACACTGATGGCATCTTGTAAACTGCAATTGAGTATCTTCATCGGCGCAGATGTGAGGTGAACCAATCGATAATTTCCGCATTCATATCTGACTTCAGAGCGAAAACCATCTGTTGAAGTTTCTTTAAAACAGTCAGATATAGGACACTGAATTCTATTTTTAAATTTACAGACCATATGAAACGTCAATAAACATTGACAAAAACATTGGCGTAGATTTTCACTGATTTCTTCTGCCTGTCCATTACAATTTCAATAGGAGTGCAACAAAATCTTGAAAAATGACATTTTACCATTTTTCCCTTTATAGCTTTATAAATTCAATGTCATGGCTTCATATTCAGATTTTGGGCAGAGGCAACAATTAAATCCATAGCATTTCTCATCCAGTAAAATGAAAGAGTGGAAAAGCCCTGTGTGAACTCTGACCTCTGTGACTCAATCTGCACTCCTGGTATGGCAAGTTATTTGCTGAGAGTGGGAACTTATTGGATTTATCATATTATGTCTTATTGTGGCAGATGTACTGCAGGTGCTGTTTGAGAGGGTTGTGAGCTGTCAGCACTAACTTGTACTGCTGATACTGCATCATTCTCATACTTGAGGAAACTAGAGTGCTGTGGCTGCAAACTTTGGCTCCACAGAAGTCAGGGGTCCCCAAAATGGTGGGCATAGCATTTTTAGCCGCTTCCACTGTGACTCACGCACACCTCATTTTGGGAATGGTGCTAGCATGCGCGTATAATGCATGCACTGAAAGCTTTTGCATTGGGAAGATCGTGGCAAAAGCAGCCTCTCAGGCTGCACAAGCCCAGTGAATGACCCGCGCTAACAACTCACAGCTGAATGGAGGAGACACCCTCACACGAGCACAATTGGGAGGGACCACCCCACACTAGTGCTATTTAAAGGGCCAAGCATCCAACACACAGCTGAGGTTCTCCTGCAAAATTAAGGTATGCTTTGGAGGAGTTTCAGTGAATTACTGGATTTGGAAGGGAATTTTTCTGCTGACAGGGTGCAGGAACTTTATGACCTATTCACATAAAGGGTGTAACAGTTATGAGGACTGTAGTTGCAGTGCCTCTGGGAACAGGGAAATGAAGTTGAGGCTACAGAGAAGGGAAACTGTATGCAGAGGGAGGAGGAGAAGGCCTCCACAGAAGATCCTATCCACCAAAGGTTTTGAGAGAGCACTTCCCTTGCCTTCATCTCAGCCAGGAGCAATGCCTGTAGTGCTTGAGCTTCACCAAGGAGGTGATCAAAGTGCAATACCACATCCTTCAACATTACCTGTTCAACAGCTCGAAGCAGTGCAAGGGCAGTGCTGCCAGTAACCAATAGTCATTGTTGCTCTCAGTTTTTACATGACTGGATCCTCCCAGTCAGGAGCAGGCAACAATGTATTAATATTTCAGTTCATCTACATTACTGCATGTGGGAGGTGACAAAGGCTCTGTACACATGGAGAGGAGAATTCGTTGTTTATTTTCTAATCAGGGAGAAGAAGGATGAACAGGTAGGCAGGTTTGCCAGGGTAGCATGAATTTTCAAGGCGGGGAGCTGTCAACATCACCCTTATGGTTCTGTTGGGCCCCATATATAAATGGGGAGAGGTACAGGAACCATAAAGTATTCCATTCCACTAATGTGTGACCATGCCTAACCCAACATTTTGGTGAAAGGCCACTATCCTGCATCCTGAGGCATTCTGTAGTTTTCACCAAATTCAGGCCACAAATAACTAGAGGCTGGCTACTTGGGGACAAGTGATACCCCTCTATCGACATGGCTGAAGACTGCCATTCACCACTCAACTGTGCAAGAACAACTGGCTCACAGTATGAGCCATGCTGCCATAGAAGCAGACCATTGGTGTTCTCAAGCAATGGTTCCGCTGCTTGGATTGCTCAGGATGAGCTCTGCAAATGTTGGAGCATATCTCCAAGTTCATCATGGCCTGCTGCATCCTTCAAAATATTGTGGGGGCAGCCATTGACATCAGGCAAGCAGTGGTCATCGAGGAGGGAAGAAGTGGAGGAAGGGAGGAGGCATTTGGAATCCCCTTATTCTGAACAGGTTGTTCTCTTATTGAGATGCTGGTTCCCCTAGGAAGTCATTCCTTCACCACCATTGTTCCACAATCCCCCACCTTCCCCGTCATCCATGATGTCCCATCACAGCATGCTCTTGGCCAAAATCCTGCAATAAAAGCCACAAATAAAAACATTTCCTGAACAACTTTATCCAATAATGTACCCAATAATGCATAGAAACTAAGCTGAACAATCCACTCCTGTGTTTTCCCCTTGTGCCTGCATTGCAGGTGCCTTTGACTGGCCCAGTTCTACTGCACAGTGCTACTTCTTTAGGTGCAATATTGCTGGTGGGAGGCTGCCAGTTTTAGTAGGGGAGACGGCAGGTGGCCTTGCAAGACACCTTCAAGCAGCTCTTGGCCTTGAAGACACAGTTTTGGACTGCACCATCACAACAACAGCAGTCTGGGCTGGCTGGCTGAGAGGCAATAGAAAGAGCACTGGTGTATTGGCAGCGCTGTCATCCTGAGAAAAGAAAGCAGATTTGTACTCCACTGATTCCACTGGCACATCCTTCAGCAATTCTAGTAACCCGATTGCTGGACCACTGCTTGAACTGCATACACCTTTCAGCACGAAGGTCTGCAACCATGATGGCAGCAGTCTGAGCCTGCAGAGCAGCATGCATGGATTTCATGCCCTGCTGCTGAGCTTCCCTGAGATGTTGGGTGGTTTCCACCTGTCCTGCAGTGGAAGCTGAGACATCAGCCACCACATGCTGCTTCACTGGGACTCCCGGTGTTGTGGAGTTATCAATCACCAGCTTGCTGGAAAAGATGGGCTCCAAGGTCTGCGCAATCTCCTGTGCCACGTTTGTGCTGAACTTTTCTATCCTCCTTCACAGTGACAACAGGTTGTCGACTGGCCTGCCAATGCACTAAGCAAATTGGTGTGCATGCTCATCAGCTTTCTTCTGTAGGCTGCTCCATAGAAGTCCTCATCTGAGTCTGAAAACTTGTTTGTAACCTCATCCTCCGAGGATCCAGCACACAAACTATCCTTCTCCCCAGGCCGGGCTGCAGCCCACTCAGGTGTGTTGACTCACCATGTGTAGATCCAAACTTTAAACTATGTTCTAAGGTACTCACTTGTGCCAGTATTTGAGCTAATGGCTGCACATGTCATATAAAGTAATTCTGCTTCCTTGTTAAAGGTCTATGGTAGCTCTCGCCCTTCCTCATGAAACTGCACTGGCTGGCCAAGTGGTACTACTTGGGTATCTGAAAGCAGAAAATCAGAAGAAGGTTGGGGTGGGGGAAGGGGAACATCATTTTTTGTTTTATAATGCCTCTGCAAAGCATATTGCGATGTTTTATTATGTTAAAGACGTAACATAAGTACATGTTGTTGTTGATGCCAGTAGCAAAAACGTTAGACATGAATAAAAGTGGTAATATGCCAGAGGAACGAGATCATGAACTATTCATCCATGTTTTGCTAAGGACTCCTGCCCTTTCAAAAATAGATTGACAAACATTAACACAAAAATAGAGCTAAAAGGCCAATATTTACTTGTTCAGGGATAAAAGCAAAGAACTCCGGATGCTGGAAATCCAAAACAAAAACAGAAACAGAAATACCTGGAAAAACTCAGCAGGTCTGGCAGCATCGGTGGAAAAGAGCACAGTTGATGTTTTGAGTCGTCATGACCCTTCAACAGAACAGTTGACACATCAACTGTGCTCTTCTCCACCTATGGTGCCAGACCTGCTGAGTTTTTCTAGGTATTTCTGTTTCTGTTTTTGTTTTACTTGTTCAGGCTTCTACCATATCCTGCTGCTACTGAAATTATTACCACTTTGTTCAATTTTTCCATCATTCTCCTCACTTCACTACCAACTCGACTTCACACAAACTCCAACTCATCCAAATTGTGCGACTCTTAATGTATCTTGCGCAATGTTCTATCCATTGACCCTGCCTTCCCTGTGCCTTTAAAATCCATGTTTTTTTATGACCGCCTGCCACTTTGATTCTGTATTATTCTGCATCTCTACAGCACAGTTTCCTTCTTCTGTTGTTCAACTTTTGAGTATTGTATAACACCCCTCCAATCTGTTCCACTATTGGTAGCAGGGCCTTCAACAACCATATCCTGTGTTCTAGAATGCTCTTAAATATTTGTGCTTACCAATTTCGCTCCCACTTTAAAATCTAGCTCTTACTATTTAAATGTCTTGTTAGCTGTTTTATAAGCAATTAAAGGATCACTATCATGGGTCCATGGCAATTAGTTACTAGTTTCTGTGGTTACCGCAAAATAAATCACATCATCATGCATTGCATAAGTTAGTGCCAAATATTCCCATAATTTTGTTGGCATTTTGGTGAAATGTAGTTCATGAACTGAAATTACAGCTAAAAGAAGTCTATTTAGATGTATCAATCCCATATCAACCGAGCTCACCCCACTCCACTCTAACTGCCATAATTAAAGCATTCTGAAATTTTTGCCTCCAAAAACCTACCTCACCCAGAAGGTCCTCGCAGGCATCGATGCTGTCTTCATGAAAAACATAACAAATGTAATCTATCATTTTCAAATACAATCATCAGAAAGGAAAACCTAACCAAAAATTTACAGAAAATTGTGATTTTATTAAATTTGAGTATCCATTCTAATTCTTGTAAAAATAATCACAACACTTAAGAAATATAAGACTCCATTTCCACATGTGATTCTCGGTGTTCTTAGCTCTTACTTTCATTACTTTTCAATGCATTAAAGTATTATCCCAGTAAAATGTATAACGTTATGTCAAATCTACTTGGGAAGCAGTGACAATATAAGAGGAGTAGATGCAAAAAAAAAATCATTTTTGATAATTAAAATAATCATGTATTTAATTATTATTCAATAAACCAATGAAAGTTAAGCTAAACTCCCGCAACCCACAGCCATGTAATGAGTTCGCTTTAGGAAATTTTAAACACAAAACAATTCTACAATGTTGCCTGTCTGTCTCATATAAATCATAAAAATCCCATCCTTCAACTTAACAATAATCCATGGGAAAACGTTGCTGAAATCTGTGGTTTTCATATGAGATGTTCTAAGAAGGAATTGACTATTTGTCACAGGTTGGTCTTAAAAAAACAGATATATCCTTGCTTCACCAGCCATTTCAGCTGCACAACGCAGTTACAAAAATGTGCTCATTGGTCCATCTTATGTTTGATTTTCAAAGTGCCAGATTCAATCAGGAAATCAATAAAGGAAAAGGCAGTGGATGTCAGTTTCGTAAATCTGTTTACAGGAAACAGATTGTGGCTTGCAATGATGATTACAGGGTTATGATTGTTATTACCATTGTGACATACATCTCAACCTTAGTGCCAGCTTCATTTATGGCTATCACAGATCTTTGTGTGTTCTTGAGAAGCACATTAGAATGTATTACGTACTTCAGTAATTATGGCTGTTTATTTCCACTTAAAAGGCATTGCAAATCCACACTTTGCATACTAACAGCCTTCCTTTTTTGATGAAGTCAATTATCAAAATGTCATTATTATGAGCAAGGAATCATTTTAAATAATTATACAATGCCATTGTAAGTTTCATGAAATATTATTGTCAGAAGAACTATTTCTTATATGACCATAAAATAGCCAGTAGCTAATCAATCAAATAAAGATAACTGTCTCTTTTACTACTTCATTGCCACATAACATTATATAAAACAGATGCTAGGCCTGTGACATCTGTTAATATAGTTCTGTGACTTCCACCAGGAGCTATGAGAACAGTATAGTTTGCCTTACAATCACTTCCCTTTGCTCAGTGTAAGGTACCTAGATTTTCCATTGAAAGCCCAGTCAATACTGGAAACTTGCTATATACGAAATCAAAGGTGCAAAAGTCCTTATACAAATTGGTATTCACAGTAGTAAGCGATATACATAATTTAACAAAACATGTCACAAAGGATTTACCACCTGGAATACCTGCAAGGGTTCCCCTGATCTTCTGCCATAACCCTGGGAAAAACCTTGAAGAACTGCTGTAAACGGCTGTTTCTCCAGGTTTCCAACAATCCTCCATTGAAACTATGATGGGAGATTGGAAGTACTCCATAGAAATTCTACCCCATTATATCTTAAATACACTAGAGTTTCTTGTATTCAAATCCAAACTACTGGTGAGCAGCTTAAATACATTTCTGTTCAAGTCCATCATTTCCACTGAAAGCAACTCACTGTGAACAATGTACTGTCAATGCTGATCAAAACAGGAACCGATGCAATGGGATAACTGGCCATTATGCATACCATATGATGATGTGCTTGGTATGACACAACAGATAAATATCTATGATTGAACAATGGCATTCTGATTTTCAGATGAAAATGAAGTGCTCTTAGCGAGTAATATAAAGGCAGACCTGCATTTATATAGCACCTTTCCTGATTTCAAATCGCTCAAAAGTGCTTTACAGCCAATGAAGTACTTTTCAAGTGTTGTCATCTTTTAATGCATGTAAGTGAGCTGACATTTAATCACCTCATTTGGACTTGTCTTGCAACTACAACAGGGAGTTTCAGGTATTCATCTCATACTCACTTTAATCAATTAGGGCTGAACTATGTAAAAGTGTTGCCTTGTCATAGCTAGCAACATCTGGTACCATGAATTTAATATTCTAGAAACTACAGCTGCTCATCTAATTAAAAGCTTACAAATGTGCTTTTATGCATTACTATGGAGGGCAAAAACTGGGTAGAAAACGAACAATGATAGACAACGTCTTGTTGAAATGTGTCATTAACTTCTCTTCTGGGAATTATTTCACAAGCTTGAGATATGATTTGGGCACAGTGTTGAAGGTGTAATAAACTAGATAATTGAATCTAACAGGGAAATAGTTAGAATAATGAGGTAAATCTTTGATCTGCTTTTCTTGCATTATAATTATTAAGGCTAACATGTCCTGAGCACTAATGGTAACAAGAGTAAAGCCTTCTCAGTATATTTAATACTTTAAACAAAGTAAGGGTGGGAGTGATCTACAAGAAATGTAAGCAACATAAATGTAACATAAAGAATAAGGCAGAGAATATTGGAAAGAAGAAAGTAAGGGAAGGGCATTGGTGGCAAGGGAATAAGTATCGTTATAAAACATGAGTCTTAAAAGATGATTGAATATAAAGTGTGCAGAAATCCTATTAAAAATTGAATGGAAAATGTCTGTGCAGCATTGTAGACATTGTCTGTAATAAAACAGGATGAGACCAGGCACAGTAGGGATTACTGAGACATGGGGCAGAATCTTCTGGTCGATGTGCAGGGGCGGGACCCGCACGCCGATGATTAAAATGACGCATGGTGACATCAGGGATGCGTCCCGACATCACCACGCATCCTTCTGATCTTCCGTTTGGCGGTCACGCAGCGGAGTCTGCTGCGCACCCGCTGAACTGTCAAAAACCTGTTAGGGCCATTAATGAACTAATTAAGCCTATTGAGAAGGCTGCCTGTAAAACCTTAAGGATGGTGGGCAGGCGAAGAGCCCAGGCGGCCCTTGCATTTTTCATGAAACCTCATCCACGGGAGCGATGAGGTTTCGTGAAGCTTTCATTAATTAAGTATACATTTGCATGAAAATTCATAAATACATCCCAGCTCATGTGACACTGTCACATGAGGGGACATGTGTAAATGGTATTTAACTTTCTTTATTTTAAACTTTAAACCTGAACTTAGTCTCCCTGAGGCAGCTCCGTGCCTCAGGGAGATTTCTGTGCTCTTTCGCGCCCATGCGTGAAAAAGCACAGGCCCCAACTCTCTTTCCTCCCCTCGCCTGCACAGGTAGCGCTGAGCGCTTCCAGGTGCACGTTATGCTGGGCAGGCCTTAACTGGCCCATCCACGCAAAATGGCCACATGCAGCCAATCATGGGTGGCGATCGGCTCCGTGCCCACTCCCGACTGGCCCACCCAACAGGGCAAAAATCCTCCCTGTGATCACAGAAAAACCAGGGCTGGGAATTATGCAAGAAATTGGGGTTTTTAATAAATGGGAATTTTCTGCATTTTATGCGATTGGCTAAAACTCATTATTGATTCTCTCTTTGGAAAGAGAATGCTGACATTCCTAAGCTGATAGAATGGCATCTTCTGAACCCCCTTATCTATGCAAGTCTTTAGAAAGGGCCAGGATATGACCCTCAGCAAGGTGTAAACTAAGAATCTGACCTCGAACAGGATGATGCACAAGGTGGGTGGTAACCACCCTGATGCTTTGAGGACTCGTCCTGTACCCATTGGTCAGAATAGTTACGTAGATGATTGACATTGGGTAAGCTACCAATCCCCACAAGATGGTATATATATTGGTGTCATACTAGTGGTAGAGGGTTCATGTACTGGGGTTGAGGTGCTGGGTCTGCTGAGATGCTGCTGAGACAGGGCTGAGGTGCTGGTGAGGTGGCAGTGTCCGTTCGGTAGCTACCTTCTTCAAATGGAAGATGGACAAGTGGAGGAGGAGGAGGAAGATCGTGGGAAAAATTTCCTAAGACTTTGACTACAGAGCAGAATGTTGTTATCGCAAACCACTGAGGTCAACACACTCTGCTAACCGTCTATTTGTCCTCTGGGATCAGTAAAACTGCTCTCAACTGTTGCGGGCTGTATATTTTTTTCTGTCTAATCAGTTAATATATCACATCTAAACTGTTGTTTCTTAATCAACTTAATAAGCCAACTTAAAATTACTTATGACTAGTCGACTGCCTATTTAGGTTCCTGTGGCCCTGAGCCCACAAAATTTTACAATTAAACATTGCAAGGTATAGCATATTTAAAAATGATAGAGAGGGAAAACAGGAAGGTGGAGTAGCTGTACTTATTAAGAATAGTAGAATGGCAGTAGGAAAAAGGGATGCAGTTATGAACAAGACAAAAATAGAATCCACATGGCTAAAGTTAAAAGATAATGAAGGATCAATCAAACTAATAAGTGTCATCTACAGAGGATGAAAAATGCAGATAAATTAGAAATTGGGTAAAAAAGAATAATAATAATGGGAAATCAACGATCCTTATATTAATTGGACAGAAGAGGTAGGCAATGAGGATAAGATACATTGCGTACAGGACTCCTTTCTAACTGAATATGTAAAAAGCCCCTCAAGGGAATATTCATTGTTGGATCTAAACATGGGGAAGGAACCAAAGCAATTAATATAAGTAAAAGCAGGAGAACATCTAGGCAATATTGACCATAAAATAATATGTTTTAAAATGATGTTGGAGAAGGACATAAGCATGACAAGAACCAAGTTACAAGATTGGAGAAAAGCTGATTTTGAGGAGTGGAGAATGAGCTTGGGAAAATAAAATGCACAACTATAATGGGAAACAACAAAGTAGAACAACAATGGGAAATACTTAAAACAGTTCAACAGAGGCAGGAAGAATATATTCTGCTAAAAGGAAAGAACAAACTAAACACTAACTAGACTCCATGGGTGCATAAAGAATAAGGGAATAACTGAAGATTAGAAAAGACGCATACATTAAGTACATAGACAGCAGAGAAGCACATGATATGAAAGAATATGAAGAGTTTAGGAGAAAAGTCAAAATACAGCACTTTGGAAAGCAAAGAGGAACATATTATAAGTATAACTTATATAGCAAGTATAAGTATATAAGTTATAATAATAAGTTAACTTATCCAGAAACATCAAATAATATTCTACTTTTCTATTCTGCCTGCCAAAATGGACAATCTTACATTTTTGCGTATTATACTCCATCTGCCAAATATTTTGCCCACTCACTTTGAAAATTATCTATTTATTCCAACTCTGTTTCCTGATATATAGCCAATCCTCTATCTATGTGCAGTAGCCTATTATGTGGCATCTTATCGAATGCCTCCTGGAAATTACATTATATCTACTGGTTCCCCTTTATCCACCCTGCTTGTTATATCCTCAAAGAATTCTAATAAATTTGTCAAACATGGTTTCCCTTTCACAAAACCATGTTGACTCTGCCTGATTGTATTGTGATTTTCTAAATGACCTGCGACTACTCCCTCAATAATGGAGTCTAGCATTTTCCCAATGAAAGACATTATACTAACTGGCCTATAGTTTCCTGATTTCTGTCTCGTTCTTTTCTTGAATAATTGTGTTAAATTTGCAACTTGCTAATCCATTGGGAGCTTTCAAGAATCTACGGAACTTTGGAAGAATACAACCATTGCATCCACTATCTCTACAATCATTTCCTTTAAGACCCTAAGACACAGGCCATCAGGTCCAGGAGACTTGTCAACATTTAACCCCCATTAATTTTCCTGGTACTTTTTTTCCAAGGATCATGATATATTTTAAGTTCTTCTTTCCATTTTGCCTTCTGCTTTTCTATTACTGTTGTGATGCTTTTTGTGGCTTCTACATTGAAGACAGGTGCAAAACGTTTGTTCAAGATCTCTCCTATTTCCTTTTTTCCCATTATTAATTCCCAAGTCCCACTCTTTAAGGGACCAACCCTCACTATAGCTACTCTTTTTCTGTTATATACATGTGGAATATTTTACTGTCAATTTTAAATTTCTTGCTATCTTTCTCTCATACTCCAATTTCTCTTCCTCCATTTTGTTTTAGTCATTATTTTTGGTTTCTGAAATTTTCCCAATCTTCTGGCCAATCACTAATCTTCACATCTTTTCTTTCAATTTGAAACTATCCTTAACTTCCTCAATTAGCCCCAGATGGTGCATCATTCACATGGAATCTTTCTTCCTCAATGGTTTATTGTTATGATCAGGTGAGGAGCTGTAGAGTGTCTCCCTTCATTTTCCACACGTTGTTTAACCACACCTTTTTTTTACAATGATACTTTTCCCAGTTCAGTGACAGTTGAACTGTTTATGTGCTGTGACTCTAAAAGACACACAGAGACTGGTTTCCTTGTGAGGTTTTTAAAAGAGAAGAGAATAATATTTATTGTCCTTAATCCGGTCCAATAAAAATTAATAAAAATACTCAAACTTTCATGCACACATACACTCAAGGTTCACATACACACAAGTGAGTTACAGAGTGGGAGGATAGATTAGGCAGTCTTTTTAGTTCCCCCCCCAAAGTCACTCACCATCTTGACTTGGAAATATATTGCCATTCCTTCACTGTCACTGGGTCAAAATCCTGGAACTCCCTTCCTAACAGCACTGTGGGTGTACCTACATCACCTGGACTGCGGCGGTTCAAGAAGGCAGCTCACTACCGACTTCTCAGGGGAATTTAGGGATGGGCAATAAATGCTGGCCTAACCAGTGATGCCTACAACCCATAAATGACTTTTTTAAAAAAACCTCCATCCAAACTGATCTTACATTTGATCCTCCAATTTGCAATCATTTCTTGCTACTGTACTGATCTTATCCATTATTAACAGAGCTGGCCCAGCTCATTTTCCATTCTTCATGTCTTTTTCAAATGTCAAAAACCACTGAATATTCAGGTCCAACTCATGGTGAAACCTTGTCTCTGTAATGGCTACTATATCATACTCATTTTTATTTGTATCTATTTGTTCGCATGATGTGGACATTTTTGGCTTGGCCAACATTTATTGCCCATTCTTTATTGCCCATCCTTAATTGCCCTTGAGAAAACAATCACTCCATTTATTTCTATTTGTGCTATGAATTAACCCATCTTGTTATTAATGCATGTGCATTCAGATAAAAAGTGTTCAATCCTGTCCAATTACCATTATTCCGTATTCTGATCTTATTGGCTGGTGCACTTTTATTTTTATACACTCTGTCCCTTCCTATCACACTCTGGTTATCGATATTGCACTGGTGGCTTGTCCTTTCTCTTTAACTTTAAAAATTTCCCCTCACATTAACTCTCCTTCCCTTCCTCCCGCACCTCCCCCCCACCCCCCCCCACCACCCTCCTACTATTTATTTTAAAGTCTTCTCCACAGCCCTAGTTATACGAATCACCAGTACACAGGTTCAGTATGGTTCAGGTGAAGGTTGTCCTAATAGTACAATTCCCTCTTTCCCCATAACCGGTACAGAGCCCCACGAATTAAACCCATTTCTCCCACACCAATCTTTGACCCACACATTCAACTCTCCGATCTTATTTATCCTACACCAATTTGTTTGTGGCTGAAGTAATAATCAGAGATTAGCTCAGACATTTAGTCAAGGTTAGTAAATTCATCTTCAAATGCCATATACCACCAACTACATCACCAGCCTTTCAAACTTTTTCATTCATCATCCCATCACACCTACCAACAATATGTCAATCATGACTCATGCCACATATTCATTGCATCACCTCCTTCATCATATACTTAGCACTGTTGTAAACGTTATAGCCACAGCTCACAGCCTGCACACATTTGCAGCTATTCAACTATGAGACACTTCACCCAAATATACTGACACACTGTCTTGCAGGATACAGTGGCATATAACCAGAGGCAGCCCCTAGCAGCACGAGACAGACATGTTTGCAGAGATGATGCTTACCATTAATGGAGCAACTATGACTGAGGACATGGCAAGCAGTGGGGCTGAAGCCATTGAAGATAACAGTATGCTCATTCTCAATCACACTTACCCCTCCTCTCAACACCTTTTCTGTTTTATAAACTGTTGATGACATAAGCAGGCACCTCTTGCTTTCCCTGCACATCCCTAATTCTGAGAACAATGTTAACTTTGTGCTTTTCTCCTTTCTGATGCCCAAGATCTACAACCTGATTAGGTAGTGGTGGAAGTGAAAAAGAGATGGAAGAGCAGGAAGACTAGATGATGAAACACTATTCCCCATTCTTACGCTCACAACCACTAGCTCAGAACATGGTACTGGGCATAATTTAGAGGCGATCTCAGGACGTTTTTGCATGTGGCAAGACATGTGGTGTGGCTGACACCAGGACAAAATTTGCAGAGGTGCCAGCTTGCTGGACAGTGAGCTCGCCCATGAGTTCTGCTCCTGAGTGTTCAGATGAAGACTTTGATGGGACAGCATTACAAATGAAGTCTTGTTGCGTTGAAAGACCTTCCAGAAAACCTGCAATCAATGTCAAGGAATATGGAGGAGTCTAGCATCAACAAGCCTTTGCACAGACCTTGGAGCCACCCAATACTCTCCAACAAGCAAGTAGTGGCCAACTCCATAAGAATACTTGTGGATTTAGCTATGGTGTAGTGCCTGATGTCCTATGTATTAATTTCCATTCCAGCATAAACAGAAGGCACCAAACATCTTTGTGCTGCAGTGGAAGCTCAGACTGAAGTCATGCAAGCTCAGCTTGCTGCTACGAAAGCATAGACTGCCGCCATCATAGCCACAGAAGCCAGTGTTCAAAGGGACTTGCAGTTCAGCAAACTGTCCTCCCAACAGATTGTGAGGATTATTGAGGCATCACCATGCAAAAGTGGCAGTGAAGCTCTGGAGCAGAAACCTGCATCCACTCTAGAGATAACAGCATTCATCCTCCAAACACCCCAGCAGTCCTCTTGCTGTTGCCTGAAAGCCAGCCAATGTGGACTGCTGCAACGCATGTCAACATGTTGCAATCTGAAGCTGGCCCCTATAGGGTCAGAGCTGTTTCAGGCCATTCTCCTAGGCCATCTGCATCTGTAGTGAGATAGTTGATGCATTGGTTTTAATTAGTGAGATAGTTAATGTGTTGGTTTTAATTTTCCAAAATTCCTTAGATTCAGGGAAGGTTCCATTAGATTGAAAATAGTGAAGGGAGGGAGACAGAAGGCAGGAAACTACAGGCCAGTTAGCTTAACATCTGTCATAGGAAAAATATTAGAAGATATTATTAAAGTTGTTAAAGCAGAGCACTTGGGAAAATTCAAGGTTATCAGGTAGAGTCGACATGGCTTTGTGAAAGGGAAATCATGTTTAACCAATTTATTGGAGTTCTTTGAAGAAGTAACATGTGCTGTGGATAAAGGGAACTGGTGGATACACTATACTTAGGTTCCCAGAAGGCATTTGATAAAGTGCCACATCAGAGGTTATTGCAGAAAATTAAAGTTCATGGTATACGGGGTAACATACTGGCATGGATAGAAGATTGGCTAGCTGACAGGAAACAAAGAGCAGGAATAAATGGGTCTTTTTCTGGTTGGCAAGATGGAACAAGTGGCATGTCACAGGGATCAGTGCTGGGGACTCAAATTTTTATAATTTCTATAAATGACTTTGATGAAGGGACCAAAGGTATGGTTGCTAAATATGCTGATGACACAGAGCTATGTAGGAAAGTAAGAAGTGAAGAGGACATAAGGAGGTTACAAAGGGATGTAGATAGGTTATGTGAGTGAGCAAAGGTCTGGCAAATGGAGTATAATGTGGGAAAATGTGAAATTGTCCGTTTTGGCAGGAAAAATAAAATGAAGCTTGTTATCTAAATGGTGAGATATTGCAGAGCTATGAAATGCAGAGGGATCCAGGGATCCTGGTGCATGATTTGCAAAAGGCTAGAATGCAGATACAGCAAGTAATTAGGAAAGCTAGTGAATGTTATCATTTATTGGGAGTGGAGTTGAGTACAAAAGTTGAGAGGTTATGCTTCAGTTACACAGGGCATTGGTGAGGCCATACCTGGAACACTGTGTACCATATTGGACTCCTTATTTAAGTAATGATGTAAATGAATTGAAAGCGGTTCAGAGAAGGTTTACTAGACTAATACCTGGAATGGGTGGGTTACTTTATGAAGAAAGGTTGGATAGGCTTGGCTTGTATCTGCTGGAGTTTCGAAGAGTAAAAGGCAGCTTGATTGAAACATATAAGATCCTGAGGGGTCTTGACAAAGTGGATGTGGAAGAACCTAGAACTACGGATCACAGTTTAAAAATAAGGGGTCACCCATTTAAGACAGAGCTGAGGATTTTTTTTCTCTCAGGAGTCTTTGGAATGCTTCCTTACAAGGCAGTATCTTTGGGCTGGACTTTACCGTCGGCGAGCGGGGGCAAGGCCCGCTTGCCGACATGTAAAATGATGTGTGGTGACGTCAGGTGGAACTCCCAATGTCACCGCGTCCCAATTAAATTTTCAGGTAGCCGGGGGCGCAGCAACATCAGCTGCATGCCTGCTGATCTGTCAATGGCCAATTAAGGCCATTGACAGAGCAATTAATGTAATTAGTGGACCTGCCCGTCCAACCTTAAGGTTGGCGTGTCGGCCAGGAGCCCTGGCGCAAACTAGAAAAAGCATGAAACCCCATCCATGGGCGGGATGAGGTTTCATGTAGAGTTTTAAATATTTTAATAACGTTTTTTTGGAAATTATGAACACGTCCCAACTTATGGAGCC
Source organism: Carcharodon carcharias (assembly GCF_017639515.1). Lineage (NCBI taxonomy): Eukaryota > Metazoa > Chordata > Chondrichthyes > Lamniformes > Lamnidae > Carcharodon > Carcharodon carcharias. The sequence continues at coordinate 58,592,043 of NC_054474.1, forward strand.
TCAGGGAGATGAGTGCGCTCTTTCGTGTTCATGTGCGAAACAGCGCACTCTCGACTTTAGGAATCCCCCCCACTCACACAGGGAGCGCATAGCACTTCCCTGTGGACGTCATGCTGGGCGGGCTTTAATTGGCCAGCCCACATAAAATGGCGCTGCGCCTCCGATTGAGAGCGCCGATCAGAATTGCGCCTTCATGGGCCTGCCCATCAACTTCCCCCCCCCAATGGGGGTAAAATTCAGCCCTTTGAATATTTTTAAGGCAGCGGTAGGTAGATTCATGATAATCAAGGAGGTGAAAGGTTATCGGGGGTGGGAATGCAGAGTTGAGGTTACAATCATGTCAGCTATGTTCTTACTCAACAGCGAGCAGACTCAAAGGGCCAAGTGGCCTTCTCCTGCTTGTATTTCAATTTGAATGTCCCCTTGAAGCATCATCACAGATGGCACACAGTATGTTTAACATAGACTGGCTGGAAACCAGGTCTCTTGGAATTTTCAAGCATTTATTAAATATTGTCACAATTATGGGAAATTGTGGCTGAGTGAGATATAACAAAACTTCACCAGCTAACCAAAATCATATTGAACTGTTTAAGAAGGACCTGTTTAAAAAAAATACGAGAAAAGACACTGACCAAAAATGGCAGCCATGATTCACTTGATGTCTGGGATTGTAAGTTGACCTTTAATGGAAAGATGGCACTGCTGACATGTTGCTCATGGAATTCCACACCTGGGGGAGGGCACTGTCCTCTTCAAAGGGTATCTTGAAAAGAAGCCATTCAAAATGCAAAGTGCTGGACTTGAATCAACTGTAATTCTTTCAAGATAATGGGAACTGCTAACCAGCCAGATACCCAACAGACATTCAAACCCCACCACCTCCCCCCCTCCCACGGAGGATGAAATACCCCTATCTCCTGTTAGTTTCTACTATCTTGAAATGTTCTGCAACAATGGGTAAAGTTTTGCCGTCAGTGAGCAGGGGGCAGGGCAAGCTCGCCGACGCATAAAATGACGCGGAATGACGTCGTGCAGATGGAACCCCCAACATCATCCTGGTCCATTTAAATTTTCAGTTGCGGGCCCGCCAACCTGTCAATGGCTAATTGAGGCTATGGACAGATCAATTAAATTACTTAGTGTACCTGCCAGTCTAACCTTAAGGTTGGTGGGCAGGCCAGGAGCCCCGGTGACAAACAGATAAAGCATGAAACCTCATCCACTGGCAGGATGAGGTTTCATGCAGGGTTTTAAAATTTTTAATAAATTTATTATGTTAATTATGAACATGTCCCATCTCATCTATTTTTATAAGTGTAAGCGATCTCCCTGAGGCTGCACTTAGCCTCAGGGAGATGTGTACTCTTTCATGCGCATGCGCGAAAGAGCGCACTCTCACTTTTGGGGAATCCCCCCCCCCGGTGACACAGGGAGTACATAGCGGTTCCCGCTGGATGTCATGCTGGACAGACCTTAATTGGCCCACCCACGTAAAATGGCGGCGGGGCCCGCTTCTTCAGTGGGGATCGTCTCCCCGCCCGCCAGAGATTGGGTCGGGCCAGGCAGACATAAAATTATGCCTAATGAGGGCAAGACATGTTGATCAAATTTCTTGTTGGAATATATAGTTAGGAGGTTTAAGAAATGGTTTTGCCAAAACAGAAACAGAGAAAAAAATCAAAGCCATCTGGAAATACTGGGAACAGTAAGGAATTTCTCTCTCCCTCTCTATCTCTCTCTCTCTCCCTCCCTCTCTCTGTCTTTTTCTCCCTCTCTCTCTCTGAAGCTAAAATTGACTCCAAGAAGGTACACTTACCTGAGCTTCAATTTAACTCCAGGAGCTTAAAGGAAACCAGCAATTTCAAATAGCTGCAAGTTCAACAATCTATGCCTCAACAACAAGCAAAGTACTTCATCCTATATGTTCTTTTAATTTATTTGGACTCTAACTTTTCTTACTTCTGAGATGTCTGTGTGTGTGTGTGTGTGTGTGTGTGTGTGTGTGTGTGTGTATGTGTGTGTGTGTGTGTGTCATTGCATCTTTTATTATTTTTTCTTGTGTTTAGTAACTAATAAACTTACTGTTTCTTTGATTCAAGAAAATCTGGTTTGATAGGCTCCTTACTACAAAGTAAATACATTTGGATTGGAAAAGACATTTACAAGCAAAATAAATATTTAAAAAAATATTTTTTTGCTACCAACCAAGGGGCTGAATAAAAGGGGGGCCAGTTCACTCCTCCTCACCTGGTCATAACAAAATTGGGGGCTTGTTTCCAAGATTTTTCCCACAGTCTAGTGAAAGAATTAGAGTGGGGAAAGTAAATTGTTCCTTCAAAAACAATTTAAAAACTGCAAAAGGCTTTCTTGGGTCTGTAATACTAAAGTGCAAAAATGTCCATATTTGATGTCAGGGCCTTTCTAGAAGAGAAGGAAGTTACTTATGAGGAGTTAAAAGTTCTGTCCCTTGAAGAAGTAAAAATGATGTCTAGACACTTAGAATTAGTTTCACCCAAAAGCCAAAATATGTACATTGTTAAAACATGTGGCCAGAGAATTTGGTTGTGAATCTAAGACAAGCGTGAGAAAAGAAATAGGATTGGCCAAAATACAGCTAAAAAGGAGATGAAGGGAGTTAGAACTCCAAGAATTAGAGAGAGAGGAAGTTTTCAAAAAAAAACCAGAAGAGAGTCAAAACTTTCCAAAGAAGACTGTGGGGACAGGAAAGGGGGATAGAGGCAGGCCAGAGAATAATACTCCTGAAAAGTCAGGGACATTCCAGAAAGGCTAAAGAGGCCGAAGAAAGGCAACGGGAATCCTTAGGAGTACTGGGAACCATGAATAGTTCAGAGGCCCTTCTGGGGATGATGGAACTTGCAAGGATTGAAGTAGCTAGGAAAAAGTTACTTGGATTTTAAAAGGCTGGAGAAAAGCATACAAACAAGGACCAGGAATAGGCCATTCATCCCCTCGGACCTGCTCTGCCATTTAATAAGATCATAGCTGATCTGAAAGTAACCTGAAATATGCATCCCACCTACTCCCAATAACCTATCACCCCTATGCTTAACAAGAATCTATCCACCTCTGCCTTAAAAATATTCAAAGACTCTGCTTCTACCACTTTTACAGGAAGAGAGATCCAAAGACTCACAATCCAGCCAGGTGGTCGAAGTTTCAGTAGGGGAGCATTTCGGGAAAAGTGATCATAATTTAGTAAGTTTCAAGGTATTGATAGAGTCCTCGCGTTAAGGTGCTTAATTGGGGGAAGGCTAATTATAACAATATTAGGCAGGGACTGAGGAATCTAGACTGGAGGTGGATGTTTGAGGGAAAATCAACAACTGACATGTGGGGAGCTTTCAAATATCAGAATAAGAATTCAGAACCGGCATGTTCCTGCTAGGATGAAGGATAAGCATGGCAAGTTTCAGGAACCTTGGATAACGAAGGATATTGTGAGATTAGTCAAAAAGAAAAGGGAAGCATTCATAAGGGCTAGAAGGCTGGGAACAGATGAAGCCCGTGGAGAATATAAAGAAAGTAGGAAGAAACTTAAGCAAGGAGTCAGGAGGGCTAAAAGAGGTCATGAAAAGTCACTGGCAACCAGGATTAAGGAAAATCCCAAGGCCTTTTATACATATGTAAAAAGCAAGAGGGTAGCCAGGGAAAGGGTAGGCCCACTCAGGGACAGAGGTGGGAATCTGTGTGTGGAGCCAGAAGAACTGGGAGAGATACTAAATGAATACTTCTCATCAGTATTCACCAAAGAGAAGGACTTAGCAGTCGATTTGTCTAGCGAAGAGTGTGTAGATAGCCTGGATCATGTTGAGATCAAAAAAGAGGAAGTGTTAGGCATCTTGAAGAATATTAAGGTGGATAAGCCCCCAGGGCCAGATGGGATCTACCCCAGAATACTGAGGGAGGCAAGGGAGGAGATTGCTGGGGCCTTGACAGAAATCTTTGTATCCTCACTGGCTACAGGTGAGGTCCCAGAGGACTGGAGAATGGCCAATGTTGTTCTATTGTTTAAGTAGGGTAGCAGGGATAATCCAGGAAATTACAAGCCAGTCCGCCTTACGCCAGCGGTAGAGAAATTATTGGAGAAGATTCTTCGTGACAGGATTTACTACCATTTGGAAGCAAATGGGCGTATTCGTGAGAGGCAGCATAGTTTTGTGAAGGGAAGGTCGTGTCTCACTACCTTGATCGAGATTTTTGAGGAAGTGACAAAGATGATCGATGATGGAAGGGCAGTGATTGTTATATACATGGATTTCAGTAAGGCCTTTGACAAGGTCCCTCATGGCAGACTGGTACAGAAGGTAAAGTCGCATGGGATCAGAGGTGAGCTGGCAGGATGGATACAGAATTGACTTGGTCATAGAAGACATGGGCTAGCAGTGGAAGAGTGCTTTTCTGAATGGAGAGCTGTGACTAGTGGAGTTCCGCAGGGATCAGTGCTGGGACCTTTGCTGTGTGTAGTATACATAAATGATTTGGAGGAAAATGTAACTGAGCTAATTAGTAAGTTTGCAGACAACAGTAAGGTTGGAGGAGTTGCAGATAGTGAAGAGGAATGTCAAAGGATACAACGGGATATAGATCAGTTGGAGACTTGGGCAGAGAAATGGCAGCTGGAGTCTAATCCGGACAAATGTGAGGTAATGCATTTTGGAAGGTCTAGTACAGGCAGGAATTATACAGTAAATGGCAGAACCCTTAGGTGCATTGACGAGCAGAGGGATCTGGGTGTACAGGTTCAGAGGTCACTGAAAGTGGCAACGCAGGTGGATAAGGTAGTCAGGAAGGCATATGGCATGTTTGCCTTCATTGGAAGGGGTATTGAGTATAAAAGCTGGGAAGTCATGCTACAGCTGTATAGAACGTTAGTTAGGCCACACTTGGAATATTGCATGCAATTCTGGTCGCCACATTACCAGAAGGATATGGAGGCATTGGAGAGGGTGCAGAGGAGGTTTATGAGGATGCTGCCTGGTCTGGAGGTTATTAGCTATGAGGAGGGGTTGGAGAAACTTGGATTGGTCTCACTAGAGTGACAGAGATTGAGGGGCGACTTGATAGAAGTTTACAAAATTATGAGTGGCATGGATAGAGTAGATAGTCAGAAGCTTTTTCCCAGGGTGGAAGAGTCAATTACTAGGGGACATAGATTTATGGTGAGGAGAAAACTATAGAGGAGATGTGCGGGGCAAGTTTTTTATGCAGAGGGTAGTGAGTGTCTGGAATTCGCTGCCAGAGGAGGTGGTGGAAGCAGGTACGATAGTGGTGTTTAAGAGGTAGCTTGACAAATACATGAATAGGATGGGAATAGAGGGATACGGACCCCAGAAGTGCAAAATGTTTTAGTTGACGGGCAATATGATTGGCACAGGCTTGGAAGGTTGAAGGGCCTGTTCCTGTGCTGTACTTTTCTTTGTTCTTTGATCTAACTCTCTGAGTGAAAAAAAATTGCCTCATCTCTGTTTTAAATGGGCAACCCCTTATTTATAAACAGTGACCCCTAGTTCTAGATCCTTCCACAAGTGGGAACATTCTCTCCACATCCACCCCGTCAAGGCCCCGGGATCTTATATGTTTCAATCAAATCGCCTTTTACTCTTCTAAACACGAGCAGATATAAGCCTAGTCTGTCCAACCTTTCCTCATAAGACAACCCACACATTCCAAGCATTAGTCTAGTAAACGTCCTCTGAACTGCTTCCAATACATTTACACCATTCCTTAAATCAGGAGACCAATACAGTACACAATACTCTAGATATGGTCTCACTAGTGCCCTCTACAACTGAAGCATAACCTCCCTACTTTTGTATTCAATTCTTCTCGCAATAAATGATAACATTCTATTAGCTTTCCTAATAACTTGCTGTACCTGCATACTAGCTTTTGTGATTCTTGCACTAGGACACCCAGATCCCTGTGCACCTCAGAGCTCTGCAATCTCTCACCATTTAGATAATATGCTTCCACTTTATTCTTCCTGCCCAAATGGACAATTTCACATTTTCCCACATCATATTCCACTTGCCTGGTCTTTGCCCACTCACTGAATCTACCTATATCTTTTTATAGTCTCCTTATGTCCTCTTCGCACTTACTTTCCCACGTATCTTCGTGTCATCAGCAAATTTGACATTCATCCCATCCATTCTTTCATCCAAGTCATTTATATAAATTGTAAACAGCTGAGGTCCCAGCACTGATCCCTGTGGCACACTACTCATTACATCTTGCCAACCTGAAAAAGACCCATTTATGCCTACTCTGCTTCCTGTTAGGGAGCCAATCTTCTATCCATGCCAATATGTTACCCACTATACCATGAGCTTTTATTTTTAACAATAACCTTTGATGTGGCTCTTTATCAACAGCTTTCCGGAAATCTAAGTGCAGTATATCCATTGGTTTCCCTTCATCCGCAGCACATGCTACCTCCTCAAAGAACTCCAACAAGCTAGTTAAACGCTTTTCCCTTTCACAAAACCACGTTGACTCTGCCTGATGACTTTGAGCTTAACTTCTTTAATAATAGCTTCTAACATTTTCCCCATGACAGATGTTACGCTAACCGGCCTGTAGTTTCCCACTTTCTGTCTTACTCTCTTTTTGAATAATGGAGTTACATTGCAGAATTCTGCAGTGGTGCAGAGAGCTGGGAAATGTTCAGAGGCCAGGAAGGTGGCAATAGAACCTGTGAGGGTTGGAGTGGCTAAGAACCAGTTGTTTGAAGTTTAAAAAAAAAGGCTAAGCTTAGGTTTATATAGTTAAAGGAGGTCTAGGAAGGTCCAGTGGAATTTAAGACAAAGGGAATGTCCTGGAAATTGGGTTAGTGGCTACATTTTTCTCAGAATTAAACAGGGACCAAGGAAGTCCTAAAGCAGGTAAAGAGACCACTGGAGGGCCACTTGAAGTTAAAAGGGCCAAAGACAGGCCAACAGAAGTACAAAAAGCTAATATAGAAACTGAGGGAGTTAAAAGACCAAAAGCTGGACCAGTAGGAAGAAAAGAGGTCCATGATGGCCCTGTAAAGGTTAGAAAGGACAAGGGAAATAGAGCAGTGATCTCTCTGGTAGACAGCTTCATTACAGGTTTAAATGAGGCACAGGGAAGTTCCCAAATAGACCAAGAAAGAGTGATGGTGATGCCTGACTTAGCTGAAGAGCAACACGGGAGTACAGCAGGAGCTGAACATCCACCTTAGTGCAATAGTGTTCCAGGGGACACAGGACAGGTTAGGGGAATGCTCCCTCCTAAAGCAAAGAGGAAAAGAGGAGAACCTACCCCAAAGCAGGCAATACTTGTGGATGTCACAAGGGGAATAGCAGTGAAAATCATGCAGGATTAACCACGGATAAGCAAGACGAAACAGACCAATTTTCAAAGCTCAACCAGAACTGAGTTGATGGAAAATTCACACAAAACCGGAATCCCTATAGGAGGTGAAAATCAAAGTACAGCCCACTGACCTCCAAACAATTAGATTTCTAAAAGTGCCTGAGTTTGAGCAAATAAATGAATGGGTTACAGAGGTGGAAAGGGAAGAGTTAAGTCTGACAAGAGCAGCTCAGCCCTACAGTTAAACACATTTGCATATTAATAGCCTTTGTGAAAAACAGCATGAAGACAGAACCAGAGTGTAGCACAGAATGCCCCTACAGGTAACCCAGAACAGCTTGGCTGTTATTAACAATCTGGGAGCTAACCATCAGGTAAGCCCACCAAACACATTAGCCCAGAGTTACAGAAAGGGACAGGCAAAGGGCTGTTGACAAAAATATATGTCATGACTACCACCAGAGATAAAGCAACTTCAGGTGCCTGATACCAGCCTAATCTTTCAATGAATTTAAGAAACTACCTGAAAGAAAAAAGAACAATGAATGAACTGGTTATTCAGGGCCTAACATAGTTCAGGGTCATATCAAGACACAGAACTCATGGTATAAGCAGATCAAGGCCAAGAGAGTGAATGGGAGTCAATGTGTTTGTTTTACATATATTGTTTATTTATATATATTGTAATGAAATGAAAGTGAATCTCCTTTCATTCTCCATGAGAGGGAGGTGTCACAATGACAGGGGATTGTAACTGAGTGAGACCTACATATAACTTCACCAGCTAACCAAAAAACATATTGAACTGTTTGAAGGGGACCCATTTTTAAAAAAATACACGAATAGACACTGACCAAAAATGGTTGCCACGGGTCACCTGATGCCTGGAATTATGAGTTGGCCTTTTTTGGAAAGTTACTTCATGGATTGCACTGCTGACATGTTACTCATGGGATTTGACATGTGGGGTATCAAGGTCCACTTCAAAGGGGCTCTTGAAAAGAAGGCATTAAAAATACAAAATGATGGACTTTAATCAACTGTAATTCTGTCAAGACAATGGGGACTGCTAACCAGACAGATATCCAACAGATATTCAAAACTCCCTGTGGAGGATGAAGTAACCCCATCTCCTGTTGGTTTCTACTATCTTGAAATTGTGAGAATGGATTTGTTTTTTAATATTTTGGGGAATATTGTGTTATACTGTAAAGAAGGCCGGGTGTCTGTGTGTGTGTGTGAGATTTAATTAAGCTGGGCAAGAGGTTGATAGGAGTCAGGCTGTCTGGGTACTTGGAAATTTGAAAAGATTAAAGGTGTTAAGTTTGAGGCACAAGTAAATAGATTAGACCTAACATTTATATTTTTAGATAAGTTGACAGGTTGTTTGGATTTCAAAAGGGAATCAGTGGTAAAAGGAAAATGTTTGCCTCTTGCAAGATTCCATAGATAAATAGTAGGGGGGTTATTATATTTTTATTGACCCAAAGCAAAGACAAGATGGAAACATGACAGATCTTATATTTGGAAGGGTTTGAGTTTCAGGCTAGTTTTTGATTGATTTCTACTGTTGCTGCTGAGTTTGAAGACATATTAAGTGGATTGTACTGTTTTTTAAAGTTGCTTATGCTTTCAAGGAGTGGAATGGCAAGTACTGAAGAACTTGGTCCTGACTTCAAAAATTCTGCATAAAACAGTTACTCCCAGACATGGGTGCAATAGCTTGCATCCCTTTTAGATGACAGCATTACAGGGAGAATGAGCAAAGTTAACATAGAGGAGGACAAGCTTCTAGAAGACGAGGGAGGGGGAAGAAAGCTTTCACCAGGAGACCATTTTTTTACAGGATCTTTAGGGAGCAATTTTCCTACCTCAACCTCATTGAAGAACAGTGCATCAGTCATTTCTGTTTCATTAAGGAAGTGCTCAGTGACATCTGCCACTTATTGCAGTCTGAACTGCAGTCTGAGTGCAGGGCAAGGACAGCATTGCCAGTGGCTGTGAAGGTGACAATGGCCATTGCCTTTTATGCATTAGCCTTTTTCCAGGCTGGAGCAGGTAAAATTTGTAATATCTCCAAGATGACCATCCATTGTGCCCTAAGGGAAATAACTGAAGCAGAATAAATCTCATCTTCTCTGGCTAGAGAGAAGCAGATGGAGCAAGCATGTGGCTTCTCAAGGATCACTGGCTTGCCCATGCTGCAGAATTCCATCAACTGCACACACATCAGTTTGTGGGCACCTCTTGCCAACTCTGTGATGTACCGCAACCACAGAAATTCCACTGCCTCCGTGTCCAGCTGGTTTACAATCATACTCAATGAATCATGCGGGTCAATGCCTGGTATCCTGGCAACCATCATGATGCCTTCAGTCTGCTGCAATTCACTGTATCCACTGCATTGAGCTGCCACAACAAACCAAAAGTGGTTGCAGTAGGTGGTGAAGTGAAAGCCAATGATTACAAGGCAGCCAGGAAATGACTGTGGCTGAGAATCAGAGCAAAAAGCATAAACGGAGTCCTAAGACAGTCGGCTAAAAGTAACAATTATGTAGCGTGTCCTACCTCTACCTGAATTCTTTGAACATGTGGAAGGGCCAATCAAGCAGCACATTGGCAAAAATGGCATTGCAGATTCAACAGGTATAGGACTGCTTTGTGGTTAGCAGAGAAGCCTGATAAAGAACAGGTCAGCATGCTACTCTTTTCCATTGGCAGCAGTGCAAACGATGTTTTAATAAGACAAGGTGTTAATGAGGGCACAGCATTCTAGGAAGAGGTTATTAAGACCTTCAATTCATTCTTTGGAGGAATACTATTATAAACTGGATGAGTTTTAACAGATGCACTCAGGAATCCAGAGAAAGTCATTAAAGACATATATTGCTTGTCTGATAGTTGCGAGTACAAGGCTCTAAAGGATGACCTTGTTTGAGACCACATTGTGGTAGGAGTGCATTGTGGGGGAGGTGGTGGTGTACTGGTATTGTCACTGGACTGGTAATCCAGAAATCCAGGGTGATGGTCTGGGGACCCATGTTTGCATCCTACCAGGGCAGATGGTGGAACTTGAATTCAATAAAAATCTGGAATTAAAAGTCTAATGATGAATATGAAACCATTGTTGATTGTCATAAAAACCAATTTGGTTCACTAATGTCCTCTAATGGCCTAGCAAGCCATTCAGTTGTATCAAACTCTAAAAAGGAATGAAACCAGACAGACCACCCAGCATTGACCCAGGCACTGGAAACAACATCAGCAAATCCCACCCTGTTGACTCTGCAAAGCCCTCCTTTCTAACATCTGGGGGTTTATGCCAAAATTGGGAGAGTTGGCTCACAGACTAGTCAAGCAAGAGCTTCACATACTCATGGAGTCATACATTACAGATCATGTTCCAGGCACTACCATCACCATCCCTGGGTATGTTCTGTCCCACCAGCAGCACAGAGGCAGTGGCACACTGGTATACAGTCAGGAGGAAGTTGCCCTTGGAGTCCTCAACATCAACTCCAGACCCCAAGAAGTCTCATGGCATCAGGTAAAACATGGGGAAGGAAACCTCCTGCTGATTACCATGTACCACCTCCCTCACACTGCACCGCCCCCCACCCTCAGCTGATGAGTCAGTACTTCTCCATGTTAAACACCACTTAAAGGAAGCACTAAGATTGGCAAGGGTGTAGAATGTACTCTGGGTGGGGGGCTTCAATGTCCATCACCAAGAGTGGCTTGGTAGCACCACCACAGATGGAGCTAGCCAAGTTCTAAATGACATAGCTGTTAGACTGTGGTGAGGGAGCCAACAAGAGAGAAAAACATACTAGACCTCATCTTCACCGACCTGCAAGTCACAGGTACATCTGTCCATGTAAGTGTCATTAGGAGTGACCACCACACAGTCCATCTGGAGACGGAGTCCCATCTCCACATGGAGGACACGCTCCATTGTGTTGTGTGGCACTATCACTGTGCTAAATGGGACAGATTTCAAACAGACCAAGCAACTCAAGACTGGCATCCATGATGCACTGTGGCCATCAGCAGCAGCAGAATTGTACTCAACCACAATCTGTAACCTCATGGCCTGGCATATCCCCCACTCTACCATTACCACTAAGCCAGGGGTACCCTGGTTCTATGAAGAATGCAGGAAGGCACGTGAGTAGGTTTAGCACTGCCACCATGAAGAGTTGTTGCAAATGGTCCCAGGGTGTGTTTAACATAGGCTGCTGAAAGCAAGGCCTCTAGGAACTTTCAAACGTTTATTAGCTATACACAACTAAATATGTTATATAAGCATGATAAGCATGAGGCTCCTTCCAGAACCAAATCTCTGTGAGCTCTGGTCACATGTGATGTGACATCTCTGATGATGTATATTAGCTATCAGCATAATAGCCATTAACCCTTTATACTACATCCCCCGCTGAAAGTCAGCAGCCTTTCACCAGCCATGCTGCAAAAACTGGGTAGCACAGCATAATAGCACTAGGAAAGGCAAAGACACGTGGAAGACAGGCACCACAGGAATGTGCAAGGGTGATTAGTTCATTTTTGTATGCACTACTACATGATTTGATTTATAAGTCTGATTTGGAATGTGTGTTTTGTGGTGGCTTTTAATTTTGTATTGTGGCTGAGATAATCAGTAACAGAGGGAAGGTGTGCTGTTGTTGATGAATGGGGAATGGGGTTGTGTTCACTGGTTCCATGGTCAGATGATTTGATCATGGACAGAGAGGGCTGTATTGGTTGCCTCCTTCTCCTCCTTTTCCCCTTCATCACTGGCCACTGTGTACCTGGTGGCAAAGCTTGTGCAGCATACCGCAGACCTTGACAAATCATGACATGCACTCTGCCAACTACTGAAGGGCACCACCAGAGCAGTCAGGCTCTGGAAGCATTGATTAAGCACCCGAGTGATCTGTGCAATCACATTTCATGTTGCACAGCTTTCACTGTAGGCAAGCTGCCCACATATGCGTGGGCCACATGCCAGTTTCATAAGCCATGTGGTCAGTGGATAGTCTTTATCAGCCAGGAACCACTTTCTGGTTTGTTGCGGCAGCTCAATGCAGATGATAGAATGAACTGCTGCAGGCTGAAGGTATCATGATTGTTGCCAGGATACCAGACATTAACCTGCATGATACATTGAGTATGGTCGTAAGCCAGCTGGACATTGAGGCAGTGGAATTTCTGTGGTTGCGGTACATCACAGAGTTGGCTTGTAGTGCCCACTAACTGATGTCTGTACAGTCAATGGAATTCTGCAGCATGGGCAAGCCAGCGATCCTTGCAAAGCCACATGCTTGCTCCATCTGCTTCTCTCTAGCCAGAGAAGATGAGATTTATTCCGTTCTCCTTACATACGGAGCCTCAGTTATTTCCCTTATGGCACAATGGATGGTCATCTTGGAGATGTTACAAATTTCACCTGCTCCAGCTTGGAAAAAGGCTGATGCATAAAAGGCAATGTCCATTGTCACCTTCATAGCCACTGGCAATGCTGTCCTCACCCTGCACTCAGACTGCAGTTCAGACTACAAAAGGTGGCAGATGTCACTGAGCACCTCCTTAGTGAAGCAGAAATGACTGATGCACTGTTCCTGAATGAGGTTGAGGTAGGAGAATTGCTCCCTGAAGATCCTGTAGAAATGGTCTCCTGGTGAGAGCTTTCTTCTCCTTCCATCCTCTTCTAGAAGCTTGTCCTCCTCTATGTTACTTTTGCTTATTCTCCCTGTCATGCTGTCATCCAAAAGGGATGCAAGCTATTGCACCTGACTGGGAGCAACTGTTTTATGCAGAATTCTTGAAGTCAGGACCAAGTTCTTCAGCACTTGCCATTCCACTCCTTGAAAGCATTAAGAGCTTTAAATAAAAGCACAATCCGCCTACTATGTCTTCAAGCTCAGCAGCAACAGTAGAAATCAATCAGAAACAAGCCTGAATGTAGTTGAAGATCCCTTTAAATGACACTGGTAGGGGTTCCTTCCTGCTGCTGAACGCGTGTTCAGCTGAGCATGTTTGAGAGATGGCGTTAGCTGAAGCGTTGAACTCCAAAATGGCACAGCTGGCATCAAATCAATGTTACATCGTGTTTGACTTCACAATCTGTCTACTCTGCATAGAGATAATGAAGAAATTTCAGAAGTATTGCAACAGAATAGAAAAGGCAATTGGGTTTATTAGCACATGAGCATGTTTATTTCATTTTTATTCATAAATAAAATATACTGGTCAAAAATACTTTGCTTTTCTACCCACAATTAGCAAGATACTTAACATTTTATTCTAATTGACCTGATGTGTGTGAAATTTGTTGCAATTACATTCTCTATGGCAGAAATCAATATTGTCATCTACAAAAGAAAGAAGGATATATGTTGCTTGAACATAATTTTCTTGTAAGAATAACAGTACTGCCATCATCCATTATTTCAGTTAAGCATGTGCCATTCTGTAACCCATAAAGGTATCCACAATGATGGTTTTCGGTATTCTGCACAATTTTGCTCTTAAAAGAATAACCATCCAGCTGATGGAAGAGAGGGGTCATTATGTAAATGCTGATAATAAAGCTGAGACGATTAAGCTGTTATTTGTATCGGAACAGCAATAAAGACAAAACCACCAAAAATAAATCCAGCAACATCTAATATACATTTTTTTCAATTAAAATTAATATTACCCAACACAAGCATTGCTAAATACATGTTGTCAATGAATTGGAGCACAAATCCCCACATTATTCTCTGCTTGATCACACTCCACCATTTATCTCTCACTGCAGAAATTCTCCCAATAGAAATTCACTCTCTGCAAAAAAGTGGAAATGCAATTTTAATCTTTTATTTTTCCAATGATGGTTGTTGTGTTGTCAGTTTAAATTTTATTGCCTCAGTTCTTCCCCTTTTCGACTTTGTGCTGTGATTGTATCCTACTAACTAATATTACACATTCAATGCTACCCTACTGAGAGAAGGAAAGGAGGCTTCTGGCTTATTGCATGTTACTTCCTGGAATGAAGCTGACTTTTTAACCTCCTCTTATGAAGACATAAAATAAGCTTGCAGCTAATAGCACTGTATATGATATTGTGCTGTCTCCTTGTATCTACTCTTTCTGGTTCTACATTAATCTTCCATGATCAGAAACAACTGCAGTTCTGCTGAAAGGTCACAGACTTGAAAAGTTAACTCTGTCTCTCTCTTTGCAGATGCTGCCAGACCTGCTGAATATCTCCAGCATTTTCTATTATTATTATTATTATTGTACCTGAAACATTGCTTCATTGAAGATCAGCCATTGTCTTGTTACAGTTTTTCTGTAAAACTTTGGTTCCATTTTACCCAGACTAGACCCCCTCTTCTCCCAATGAAGTTAGCCCTCTTCCAATATAGAATTTCTACTTTAGATTGTTTCTTGTTCTTCTTCAGTACTAAGCTAAACCTAATGATGCAATAATCGCCTTTATACAAGTGTTCCACTACTTGGCTCACTTGATCCACCTCATTCCTCAGCACCAGTTCCTCCTTTCCAGTTGGACTAACATGATACTGGTGAAGGAACATCTCTTGAAAAATTCTCAGAAATTCCTCCCTCTCCTTTCCTTTTACTTTCCCATTATCCTAAACAGTATTTGCATAACTAAAGTCCCACAATAAAATTATGCTACAGTTTTTGCACATCCCTGTAATTTTTCTGTAGGTTTTCCCGTCCATCTCTCTCATTATTTGGAGCCCATAGAATACCCCCAATATATGATCATGCCCTTTTTGCTTCTCAACTCTAATCAAACGGATTTTGTCCTTGCTCCCTCAAGGGCATCCTCTGTTTCCAACACTACAGTGCCTTCCTTAATCAGTATTCCAACTCCAACTCGCTTTCTTTCTTCCCTATATTTTCTGGACACTTTAATTTGTAGCGGTTAATATTAAGCACCCAGTCCTCACTATTTTTAAGACACATTTCCAATATTGCCTCTACATCATCTTCCCACACAACTTTGTGCTTGTAACTCATCAACATTATTCATCAGACTTTGTGCATTTTCATATAGTCATTCTAAACCTGCCTTTGTATTCCTCACAATCCTTATTAGTCCTCTCCTATCTAATATGGACTTCTTCTCCAGCAGTACCCAACACTCTCACTCCATTGTGCACCTTCTTCCTTGTCTCTACTTCAATTTGTTGGTGCCCATTGTCATGATGATAGCTGATTGTGGTTGTGGACTCCAATATTAGATACTATGTGGTACTATGTATTATATATGAGGTCACCTGACCTGGGGGTTGAAGGTAAAATAACACATATTGGACCCTGTCTTGATAAGGTTCAGATACTTGATATGTGCTCATGATAGGAAAATGTGTTATCAATAAAGTTAGCTTTACTACAATGTATGCATCATTAAAATAAGAAACAAGACGTGGTGTCAGAGGTAAACAAAATGCCCTGATATTGATTTCATGCTGGCTGGCCAATCAACAGCCAGCATGAAACTTGCTCTGAGGCACTCAGTGCTGCTGTGGTGGGAGTTGGCGGTGGGGGGAGGAGGGGGGGGTGCGGTGGTGCAGAAGGAGGATGAGTGTGGAAGTTCACGCATGTGCACGAGTGCATGCAATAAAAGCTCCCTGAGGCACAGAGCTGCCACGGCAGCTGAAGGTTTATAAACTGAAAAGTAAAAAAAAATAACAATGTTAAAAACATGTCCCCTCATGCGACTCTGTCACATGAGCAGGGACATGTTATGGATGAAATTTAAACATTTTAATTTAATTTTTAATTGCTGTTGGAAACCTCATCCCACACCTAGATGAGGTTTCCTATCAAATCCAAAGCCGCTTGGCCTTTTTGCCTGTCCGCCAACCATATGGTTGGACAGGCAGCAAAAAATTTCAGTCTATTACTACTTTAATAGCCTTAATAGGCTTGTTAATTGTCGGCTGGCATGCTGCTGACTCCCTCACGCACCCGCCAAATGAAATATCTCCCAAGAGCGTGATGACATTGGGACACTCGTCCAACATCATCACGTATCATTTTATGCTCTAGCGGGCTGGGTGCGCCCGCCCGCTCAGCACAAATTTCAGTCCAGTTTCCGGAGAGGCCCTGGCAGAAAATTGGAATGAACTTGTTCACATTTGACAACACTGAGTACCTACTAGCAGTAGATTATTACTCAAAGCTTTTTAAGGTTGTGCTGCTGATAAATGATAGTAAGAGCATCACTGCAATAAACCGTTTAAAATCAATTTTTGCTTGCCATGCATACCTGATGTGCACAATTCTCAGGCAATGAGTTTTGTAAATTTGTACAGGATTGGGAGTTTTGCCACACAATGTCAAGCCCCAAATATCCACAATCCAATGGAATGGTGGAAATGCCATGCAGACCTTCAAACACCTGTTGAAGAAGGCAAAGGCAGACAGAAGAGACCCCTACCTGGCTCTGCTGGATTTCAGGAATACTCCATTAGATGGTATTGGATCGTCTCCAGCACAGCTCCTGAAGGGGAGAAGACTAAGATCTAAGCTTCCAGCTGCAACCCAGTTATTACTTCCACAGCGAGTGAGCTACAGCGTGCAAGACCTGCTCAAACTGAGACAGCAGAAGCAGAAGCAGTACTTTGATCAAGGTGCCCGACCTCTGTCTGACCTGAACATGGGCGAGACAGTGAGGGTTCATGCATGAAGGAATCTGGGATCCTGCTGTTGTCAGAGGAACCTCAAGAGAACCAAGGTCTTATGTAATGCAGACTCCAAATGGACAACAGTACAGGAGAAACCAGAAATTCCTATGGAAAAAAAATGAAACACAACCCTGAGCCCAACCAGAAAGTGTCGCTGAAGATCAAAAACCAGCATGCACCAGTGAAGCATCAGACAAAGTCTGAGAGCCCTGAAAACTATCCTAGGGTTGATAGTGACACAGAGCTAGAGAAGGCCCCTTTTCCTTCAAAATCACCTCTGTCACCATTCAGAACATCTAGTGGAAGAATTGTGAAAAAAACAGAGATACAGGTATGAATAAAGATAAAACAGACTGATCAAAACAAAGTGAGAAAGAAAAGATAAGAGACTTTGTGTACTTGAGTTGTATATACTTTTTTTTTTAAAAAGGAAATGTCATGATAATAGCTGATTGTGGTTATGGACTCCAGTATTAGATACTATATGGCACTCTGTATATATGGGGTCACCTGACCTGGGGATCGAAGGTCATATAGCACATATTGGAGCCTGTCTTGATAGAGTTCAGACACATCAGATATGTGTTCATGTTAGGAAAATTTGTTGTCAATAAAGTTAGCTCAGCTATAAAGTCAGTGGCCAGTGTGCATCATTAAAACAAGAAACAAGACACCCATGTTAATGTAGTTTAAACTCACCCCAACAATACTCTAGAGAACCTCCCCAAGAGGACATTGGCCCCAATTCTGTTGAAGTGCAACCCAACCCTTATGAATAGATGCCTTCTGCCCCAGAACTGGTCCCAATACACCAAGAATCTGAAGCCCTCCCTCCTGCATCATGCCTCAAATCATGTATTGATCTTCTCTATCTTCTTATTTCTACCCTCACTCAATTGCAAAACATTTTTATGAAAAGCTTTCATGGAAAACATCTCAAAGCGTTTTATTCTTTCATGGTCTTTTCACATCAATTACCAGTAAATGTTCACCACAAATGGATTGCAAAAATTCAATTTCACTTTTGATTCCCTTCTCAGACCACCGACTAATGGGTTTGAAAAAAAGGCCAACATTTCTAAAGAGCATGCAGATTCTGTTCATATAGGACTGGACTGCAATGTGGTTAAGAATTTCCCCTGTGGGATGACCTTGATATTGTTCACAGGGAAGAAAGAGATCAATAAAACCATCATTAGCAATCCTCTCTAAGCTGCTGAACCTTTGCTGTCCCAGAAAAACAACAGGAAATTTCAAACAATCAGCAATGTTAATTCCCTGGAATATTAGGTTTCTTCAGTTTCCTACATCAATGTTAAAACATGAAATGTTGCAAACTAATTTAACTACTTTAGTTTAATTAAGAGGCAATGAGAGAAAACTTGGATAAGACCTGAATAAGGGTAGGGACTTGGATGCATAATTAATCTGTGCCCATACCTTCTGCATGCAGTTTAATCAAGTTTGCAACTACAATGCTTGTGCCATCTGAAATTTTAAATGACGGTAGTGTTTAGCCAAGCACTGAACACTGTATTGAATTGCTGCACACCTCAACACGGGGCCCAAGTTCAGTAGAGACCAGTACTACTGAAAAGTTAGCCTGCTTAAAGCCAGCTGTCACCTCTTAAAGAGGAAGCACATTCAGCCTCTAGTAAGTGCCAGAAATAGTTGCAGAAGACATTCAGAGCAGGAACAACAGGGCAGGAGGCTTCCTAGGTGATGTCTCGATACCTTGGTGCAGAAGGTAGACAGGAGGGGAGAGGTTCTCTACCCAAGGGAGGCCAGGAGGCTACAGACACTGAAGATAGTGGGAGGAAATAGCCAATGTGGTGAATGCCAGCAGTGTAGCCACTAGGAAGTGAATACAATGCAAAAAGAAGTTAAATCTCCTCACTCGTGTGGCTAATGTGACTGAATACTTCCTCTAATTGTTAGAGCTGGAGCAGTAGTCTCATACATACAGTTCCATTCACCAATCCCTTTTTACTCACCTGTCAATGTTCTCAACCACAATTCATAATTCACATTAGCTCACCTCACTCTCTCACACTTACCACCGCTGCAAGCCTCACCCCCACATTTCACAGCTTACACAAAATGCCAGCTCCTCAACCATGACAGGCACATCACCCAAACACACTGTACCACCCTCAATGACACATGTTCCTCTCTCTTGTGGAACAAAGTGGCACATAGCCACAAGCAGCAGTGCCCAACCACCTGTGGACAGGCATGGCTGCCTGTTCTAATCCTGATGGAGGAGATGGTGCTTGCAATTATTTAATCACTCAGAGCCGAGGCTTGAGCTGGCTGGGCTGAAAACACTGAAGATGATGGTATGTTGCTACCGAATCCTATTTCTTCTATTCCATTTCTCCCTAATCCCATATTAAAATCCTGGTGTCAGTGTTGAGTCCAGCACCAATTTAATGCACGGTTTTGCGTGCTTCCAGTGTGGAAGCAGTGGCCAATTTTATGATAACAATTGTGGACTCAATCATAATAGTGTCTAATTGCCAATGCCTCAGCTTCCACAGAATTGTCCAAAAGTCTTGTTCCTGCAGTGAAAGCTCAGACTGAAGTCATGAAATCTCTGCTTGTTGCCATATAAATATAGTTTGCTGTCACACAGGCTCAGACTGCTGCCATCATGGCTGTGGATAACAATGCTAACAGTGTTAATAGGGGCTTGCAGAGTGTTGCAGCTGCCCAGCAATCGGATTACTAGAACTGATAGTATTATATAATTGCAGCATAGCTCCCACATCTTTTTATTCCAGCCCTCTTGAGATGAAGGCTAATATTTTATTAGCATTTTTTTCTACCTGTCCACTAGGTTTATGTATATGTGATTTCTGTACTTGGACCCTAAATCTCTCCACTCCTCCACAGTTGCAAGCTTCTGATCATTTAAAAAATATTCTAATTTATCTTTTTTAGTGCCAACATGGGTGACCTTGCATTTTCCCCATGTTCAATTCCATTTTTGTAATTTTACATAAGTGAGTAGCTATTAATTGTAGATTTTGCATTTCAGAATTTTTTTGCTTTTAACGGAGCTCAGTGCATTAAAAATAATTTCACACCTTCACATTTTCCATTGTTCATGAAGACCAGTTAGAATGCAGGTTACATTTAGGCACACAGAAGCATCCTAACACTTCTAAGCAGTTCATTTTGAGTATATACAGTGATGAGCCATCCATGTATGCTGAAAATCACTTTTTCGGCATTCCCACGCACCCATTCTCTTAAGCCTCAGTCCAAAGTACTTGTGACTTGTTCCCTTCTCCGACCACCTTCCCCTTCCTAATAAAATAGAGATTTATGAAAATCCTAGATGGAGAGAACATGTACATTCTAGTATGCTTTGGCAAATCTCTTACCCGCACCCACAATCATTGGTGTGCATTTTCAATTCCCCGCTACATGTACGCAATTAATGAACAGCCCTTAAGTTGAATCCTGCTGCACAAAGTATTTGGCTTGTTTAGTCATTCAGCATCTTGCCAACTGACCATATTATTGCTAATGTCTCATTAGAGCCACTACATTAAAAACTAATGCACATTAGCTAAGCTAAGCTGGCTCATAAAAATACTTAGTGGCAATGTAGCTTAGCAGTGCTTCTTGTTATAAAATAATCAATAATACCATGGCATGACTGAGGGCAAGGTCAGCATTGTAGACCTTCCCTTGGAGACTTTTTTTTACACTGGACTACAAACTGAAAAACCTACGGTGAGGAGCGAGTTATTTGATATACTTCTCTCTACTTAGGTAATTGATTTCAATATTATTTGTATACATTATACAATAAGTTTGCCATGATCAGTCATGTCATAGCAAATCATATCAGGCAAATCAGTCAGATATATCATGTATCATGAGCAGAAGGTATATTGGACAAAATGTTTAGCAATACATGTCCTTAAGCACAAATGCAACAATAGTACAACATCCAGAAAACGGGTTGAGAAATAACCAATATTGCATAGTAACAAATAAACTAATCCAGTCATACAATTTCAGTCTACACAGCCAAAATGGATTTTACATTAATTTCCATGTTTTTGGGTTTCGGCTAGCTCAGCTGGCTAAATGGCTAGTATGTGGTTTAGAATTATGCCAACAGCTTGGGTTCAATTCTTGCTCCAGCTGAGGTAAACTTGAGACCTGCTTCCTCACCCTCTCCCTATGAGTGGAAGGCAATGGCAAACTACCACTGACAAAAACTGTCAAGAGAAGCGGCTCAGGGTGAAGCATCAGTACACAATGAGCCAAGGATCTGCCTGCAGACAGTGTACAATAAATAAATAAATGTGTAGAAAGGCTTAATGGAACAACATAACAAATAATTTTTAATATTTTTGTCACAATTCTTATAATTTTTAATCAATTTAATTTGACAATGGTTGAAGGATCTTAGTGAGATTTGATGCTGACAGAGGTAAATCCTTGAATAATAGATTAGAGAAAAGTATTATTTTAATAGATATTTGGAGAACTCACTTTAAATAGTTATTTGGCAAAATGCAATGGTGTTACAGATCAGGAATAATACTGTTCTTCATGATTTGTTTTCATCAAAATGTCAAAAAGGTTCCAATGATTAAAAATTCTGCATCTGCAACAGCTGATTAATGTTTTTCAAATCCAATTCATTTTTTAATCAATTTCAAATGCTCTCTTGATTTTATTTGCTGCAACATTATCATCATAATCCCAAAGGATTTCTCAAACTACCACTCAATGCCACCAGATCCTACATATTGTCAAAACAAACAGAAAAGATACATAATGGTGAAATATGGTATTGTAATACAATATAATTGGCTACAACCCATAATTAATGAAATTAATTCTTCTATACGCTTACATATCTAAGAATTTTACTTTTAAAAGTCCCAACTTCTCCTTGCTTGCTTTAACAAGCAAAGTAACTAGGCAGTGCACTTGCCCAGAAATGCAAAACATTTTGACAATTACTTTGTAGTTGAAATCAGTCTAGATACTTCTGAGTTTTATGGAGAAGCTGTTGATTGCTAAGATCTTGACAATTTGAGGTCTGATGAAATCTTAGTTACCAAGGCAACACATCAGAATCCATCAATCACAACCCCCCTATATAGAGCTTAAGTGATGAGGGCTATTTAGCATGTGCACTCACCAAAAAGAAAATAGATTTTTCTTATCCTTTTTGCATCAAACAGATGCTCAATTTAGACACGTTATTTGGTAGCACCTACTTGAAAAAGGTTAGCATATTTAGGTATATATAAAGAATGCACACAACTTAAATATAGATGTAATTCTGGAATGATTTAAAAAGAACAGCAAAATATAGTGACTAAGGCACATAATCTATAATGAAAGCTTACTATGCAAACTGCATGTTAGGGTTGCAGCAAAAGCAGACAGCTAAATGCTGTAAAAGATCTTTGTGGAAATTAAACAAATTAGAAATTGACATTTTTATGTTTCGGAATTTTTTTTTAAGTTTAAATTAGTAAACAGTTAAGATAATTACAGGAAGCCACACTGTTGATTGTAAAGAATGCATTTCATTAGCAAGACAAAAACAGCAGCAGCTGTACGAGCAAAACAGATTCCTTTAATAAAAATATTAACAACTGGAAATCTCAGCAGATTAGGCAGCATCTGTGGAGAGAGAAACAGATTTAACATTCCCGTTTGATGACCTTTCAACTAGAGGTGTAACAGGTTTGAAGCAAGTAAAGAGTCAGAGAAAGTGCAGGGAGAAGAACAAAAGGGAAGATCTGTGATTGGGCGGAAGGCAGGAGAGATTAAATGACAAAGGGGATAATGGTGCAAGGTAAATGGAGACGGTAATGGGACAAATAAAGGAACAAAGCATGGATCTAGAGGAGGTGTAAATGGGAACAGAAAAAATGGGGGCAGAGAGTATCACCTAAAATTGTCGAACTCAATGTTAAGTTCAGAAGGCTGCAAAGTATCTAATTTAAGTAAGGTGCTGTCCTTCAAACTTAAACTCATTGGAACAGTGCAAGAGGCCACGAACAAAGAGGTCAGTGTGGGCAAGGGACAAACAATTAAAATGACAGGTGATCAGAGGCCTGGGGTCATAGTTGTGAACAGAATGGAGGTGCAGTAAACTCTTAATGAGATTCCAGGAGGGCCTCTTTCAAACCCAGGTTAAGTAGAGCTTTGAGATAGCTGAGGAGGCCCAATTTGCCACATTAATCAGTCCCTGATATGCCTGCAAACACATTCTACACTGTACTACCCAGAAATGTTACATATTGAGTCATTCTAATACATACACCTGGCGAACTGCACTTCACTCGGGACTTCGAGGTTTGTTTGCCTACCTTGCTTTGGGCAGCACTCACGGTCATCAGCAGCAGGCTTCGCAGCAGCACCACATCACTTTTAGGGGGTCTCATGGGCAGGTCTCTACCTACCAGACCAACAATTGGGGGATGGCTTTTCAATGGCTACAGGGGTAGGGCTTGCTTGTGGAAGGGAAGGAAGCGGCCTCGAGCAAGGGAAGATGCTGCAGGGCGTGGTTTGTACTGGGGAAGGGAATATCTCAGGGTGTGTGTGGGAGCAAAAGTTGATCTGTGCAAGTTGCCTCAAGATGGTGAGGGCTGAGGAGGCAGTCTCCAGAGAAGATGGGGCCAGATGGAGGTGTGAGGGTGTGTGTGAGAGAGTAAGTGGTGATGTCCCTTGAGTTGGCAGTGAGTGAGATGCCAGTGAATGTGTGATGAGCGTATAACTGTGTAGTTTAGAGTGATGAGACGGTTACTTTACCCTGGCAGCATGAAGGAAATCACCCACCCTTTTTCTGCATTGGATGACCAACCTCTTCTGTGCAGCACTGGCATTGATCACCCCTGTCATCGCCTCCCAAGACAGAGTGGTGAGATTGTTGGACCTCCTGCAGCCAGAGTGCAGGTAGAGGGCATCACAACAGGTCTCCATGTTGTCTAAAAGGCATTCCAGGGACACGTCACTGAATCGGGGCAGGGGGGCTGTAGTCTTCTTGCCTTTCGGGGCCATGTCTTCTGTGCAGCAGTCCTGGAAGCACTGAGGGGCATGTGTGTGGATGCATTTTAAATATGGCATTCGAAAACGGTGAGATGACGGCATGGTGGGCAAATGAGAGCCCGCCTGTCATCAAACAGAGCATTTTCAGGGAATGCATCATTAATGAGGTGGGATTGGAATGATACGGTGTAGTAAGCCATCATTGCGGCTGGCTGGTAAAATGTTGTTTTTCCCACCAGCTACCACAATTAGTGCAAATCTGAGACAATTCCGCCCTATGTGGTGACTCCCCTTTCCTGCAGGATTGGACTGGAGGTGGGCACATTCTCTGCTCGGGCTGCCTTGAAACAAGTTAGTAGAGCTTCTTCAACATCGGAATAGATAGCCGTTCACATTCTCTTCCTTGGTGGAGAGAATGCCGATTGTTGGAATGCTTTGAGATGTTCTTGACATTTAGAATGGTGGACAAACTTGGTGGAAGAATCTCCCACTCTTTTGCAATGTCCGCTTTCTGCTTCATGCCAGTTTTCCACTTGCTCAATCATCTTCACCTTAATTTTCTCAGAGGTTTTGCCATACACTTTGCACATCACTTCACAGAGAAATTTGAGTGTGCTTGGGTCTAACCACTTGGCTCTGATTGGTCAGCACGTTCACATGAGCTATGATGGAAGAGTCCAGCTTGCTTGGATCGCAGAAGCACCTCTTTTGTGAAGGATTTTGACATTATATTTCTTACTAGTGCCGAACAAAAGTTTGATTAACTTGGATCAATCACTGCAGAATTTCAGCTAATCATAGGCATCGTTCCATAACTTTTGCTGTTCTGCCAGAGGGCATGATTGATAAATTGGACACAAGTGAAATTTTGTGTCATCTGAGTTTGACTCATCAAGGTTTCACTGTATTCTGCAAAGCGATCCACAACCTTCATTTGGTTACTCCAATCTAAAGGAGGCTGCAGTGAGCTGTGAAGACATTATATTAAGTTGAAAGAAGTACAAGTAAATTTCTTTTGTACCAGGGTGGAACATTTATGGCCTTGGAAGGTGGGAAGAGAGGATGTAAAAAGGCAGGTATTGCATCTCCTGCACTTGCATTGGAAGAGTCCCTGAGAACAGAGGGTTATTGGGGGAGAAGAAGACTGGATAAGGGTGTCGCAAAAGCCATGGTTCCTTCAGAATGTTGAAAGGAGAGGAGAAGGTGTGATCAGTGGTAGCATCATGCTGCAGATGTTGGAAATGGTGAGAGAGGATCCTTTGAATGTACAGGCTGATGGGGTGGAATGTGAGAACAAGAGGAGGTCTATCATGGTTCTACAAAAGATTGGAAGAGGCAAGGGCAGAAGTTCAGAAAATGGAAAGGGCCCTGTTTAACCACATTGGGCAGGAGTTGATCATAAAGGAAGGCATATCTGATATGGAAGGTAGCATCATCATAATAGATGCTACATAGACAAAGAAACTGAAAGAATGGATTTGAGTCCTTACAGGAAGTGGAATGGGAGGAAGGGTAGCCAAGGTATCTTTAGGAATCAGTGAATTTATAGTGGATATTGGTTGATATACTATCTTCAGAAATGGAGAAAAGAAAGTCAAGGAAGGGAAGTGAAGAGTCAGAAGTTGCATTATCAATGAGTTGCCACACCTAAACAATGGATAGCTGAATTTAATAACAGGTAAACTATGCAGTTTACTGGTCAAGGTGAATTTTTATACTAAATATTCTATAACATAGTAATGCCTGGAGAAGAAAATAATGATGTGTAGAGCAAAGAAAAAGTGCAAGAAAGAAAGCAAAAATCTATCTACGAGTCAGGCAATCAAAGTAAGATCCTAGCAGGTCTGAAACTAACTGCTTCCTTCTTTGATCTGGACTGTGAAAAATTGATTAAAGATAGGCCTGAAGACAAGCAGAAAAAAAATAAAACACAAGACAGATCAAGCTGTACAGTGCAGTCTTACTTTAAATAAAGAAATAAGATAGTTCTGTAAATGGAAAATATAGCCCCAGAATCCTACTTTAAATTGCAAATAAAGTACTAGATTCAAAGGATCAAAGGAGTAAAAGCTAACTTTAGGGCTGATGTATCAAGACGTTCTTTTACATTATGTTTATGCTGGGCCATCAGCAGCAGCGGAATTGTATACAACTACAATCTGTAACCTCGTGGCCCAGCATATCCCTCACTCTACCATTGCCATCAATGAAGAATGCAGGAAGGCATGCCAGGAGCAGCACCAGGCATACCTAAAAATGAGGTTCCAGCATGGTGAAGCTACAATACAGGACTACTTGCATGCCAAACAGCGAATGCAGCAAGCGAAAGACAGAGCTAAGCGATCCCACAACCAACAGGTCAAGTCTAAGCCTTGCAAGCTTGCCACATCTAGTCATGAATGGTGGTGGATAATTAAACAACTAACTGGAGAAGGAAGGTCCACAAATAGCCCCATTCTCAATGATGCCGGAGCCTAGCACATCAGTGCAAAAAACAAGGCTGAAACATTCTCAACAATCTTCAGCCAGAAGTGCCGAGTGGATGATGCATCTTGGCCACTTCCTGAGGCCCCCAACATCACAGATGCCAGTCCTCAGCCAATTCAATTCATTCCATGTGATATCAAGAAATGGCTGAAGGCAATCGATATTGCAAAGGCTATGGAGGCTGACAATATTTCAGCAATAGTTTTGAAGGCTTCTGTTCCAGGACTAGCTGCACCCTTAGCCAAGCTGTTCCAGTACAGCTACAACACTGATCTACCCATCAATGTAGAAAACTGCCCAGGTATGACCTATCCACAAAAAGTAGGATAGCAATCACTGCCCCATCAGTCTAATCTCAATAATCAGTAAAGGGATGCAAGGGATTATCAACAGTGCTATCAGGCTGCACTTACTCAGCAATAACTTGCTCACTGATGCTCAGTTTGGATTCCGCCAAGGTCACTCAGCTCCTGACTTCATTACAGCCTTAGTCCAAACATGGACAAAAGAGTTGAAGTGGGAGTGACTGCCCTAGGCATCAAGGCAGCATTTGACCATCTGTGGCATCAAGGAATCCTATAGCAAAACATGAGTCAATAGGAATCAAAAGGAAAAGACTTAACTGGTTGGAGTCATACCTAGCACAAAGGAAGATGGTTGGTCAATCATTTCAGTTGCAGCACATCACTACAGAAGTTCCTCAGGGTAGTGTCCTAAGCCCAACCATCTTCAGCTGCTTCATCAATGACTTTTCCTCCATAATAAGGTCAGAAATGGGGATGTTCGCAGCTCATTGCACAATGTTCAGCACCATTCGCAACTCCTCAGATACTGAAGCAGTCCATGCCCATATGCAGCAAGACCTGGACAACATCCAAGTTGGTCTGATAAGTGACAATTAACATTCTTGCTACATAAGTGTCAGGCAATGACTATCTCCAACAAGAGAGACTCTAATCATGGTGCCTTGGCATTCAATGACATTACCATCACTAGACCCCCCACTATTAACATTCTGGGGGTTACCATTGACCAAAAATGGAACTGAATCAACCATATAAGTAGTGTGGCAACAAGGGCAGATCAGTGGATGGAAATTCTGTGGCGAGAAACTCACCTCCTGATTCCCCATTGCAATGACTGTGCGATGTATGTTGGCAACTCCGACTCTTTGATTATCTCATTAACTGATTGTTATGATGTATCCTGATTAATGTTAATCTGGATGCTTCATGTGCCATATTAATTCATCTCTTTTCACAAAATCACAGAATCACAGTGCAGAAGAGGCCCTTCTGCCCATTGACTCTGTACCGACACATGAGAAACACCTGACCTACCTACCTAATACCATTTACCAGGGCCATGGCCCATAGCCTTGTAGGTTATGATGTGCCAAGTGCTCATCCAGGTACTTTTTAAAAGATGTGAGGCAACCCGCCTCCACCACCTGCCCAGGCAGTGCATTCCAGACAGCCACCACCCGCTGGGTAAAAAAGCTTTTCCTCACATCCCCCCTAAACCTTCTGCCCCTCACCTTGAACTTATGATCCCTTGTGACTGACCCTTCAACTAAGGGGAACAGTTGCTCCCTATCTACCCTGTCCATGCCCCTCATAATCTTGTACAGCTTGATCAGGTCGCGCCTCAGTCTTCTCTGCTCCAACGAAAACAGCCCAAGTCTATCCAACATCTCTTCATAACTTAAATGTTTCATCCCAGGCAACATCCTGGTGAATCTCCTCTGCATCCCATCCAGTGCAATCACATCCTTCCTATAATGTGGCAACCAGAACTGCACACAATACTCTAGCTGTGGCCTCACTAAGATTCCATATAACTCCAACATGACCTCCCTACTTTTGTAATCTATGCCTCGATTGATAAAGGCAAGTGTCCCATATGTCTTTTACGCCACCCCACTAATGTGCCCCTCTGCCTTCAGAGATCTATGGACACACATGCCAAGGTCCCTTTGTTCCTCAGAACTTCCTAGGGCCAAGCCATTCATTGAATACTTCGTTGTCAAATTACTCCTTCTAAAGTGTATCACCTCACACTTTTCAGGATTAAATTCCATCTGCCACTTATCTACCCATTTGACCATCCCGTCTATATCTTCCTGTAGCCTAAGACACTCAACCTCACTGTTAACCACCCGGCCAATCTTTGTGGCATCGGCAAAATTACTAATCCGACCCCCACATAGTCATCTATGTCATTTATATAAATGACAAATAATAGGGGACTGAGCACAGATCCCTGTGGCATGCCACTGGACACTGGCTTCCAGTCACTAAAGCATCCTTCTGTCATCACCCTGTGCCTCCTTCAACTAAGCCAATTTTGAATCCACCTTATCAAATTACCCTGTATCCCATGTGCATTGGCCTTCTTTATAAGTCTCCTATGTGGGACCTTGTCAAAGGCTTTGCTGAATTCCATATAAACTACATCAACTGTACTACCCTCATCTACACACCTTGTCACCTCCTCAAAAAATTCAATCAAATTTGTTAGGCATGACCACCCTCTGACTAAGCCAAATTGACTATCCCTGATCAAACCTTGCCTCTCCAAGTGGCAATAGATACTCTCCTTCAGAATTTTCTCCAGTAATTTCCCTACCACTGATGTGAGACTCACTGTGGTGTCAATTATCTTAATCAGCCATGTTAATACCTTCCT
Organism: Carcharodon carcharias; assembly: GCF_017639515.1. Lineage (NCBI taxonomy): Eukaryota > Metazoa > Chordata > Chondrichthyes > Lamniformes > Lamnidae > Carcharodon > Carcharodon carcharias. The sequence continues at coordinate 58,621,322 of NC_054474.1, forward strand.
GGTCACCACAGTTGCTGGCAAACTCAGGGCCCAAACATATTAGGCAGAATTAATTTTTGTTACCTTTGTTGGCTCCAACTGAACAAAGAAGTGCTGCTTATGTTAATTTGTCAGTTAAGAAACTGTTCACCATATACAAGGCATATGTCGTGAGCGTGATGGAATACTCTCTAGTTGCCTGGATGAGCACAGCTCCAACAACACTCAAGAAGCTCAAAACTATCCAGGACAAAGCCGCCCACTTGATTGGCACCCCATCCACCACCTTCAACATCCACTCCCTCCACCACCGAGGTACAGTTGCAGTGGTGTGTACCATCTACAAGATGCACTGTGGTAACTCACCAAGGCTCCTTTGACAGCACCTTCCAAACCCGTGACCTCTACCACCTAGAAAGACATGGGCAGCAAATGCATGGGAACACCACCACCTGCAAGTTCTCTTCCACACCGCACACCATCCTGGCTTGGAACTATATCACCGTTCCTTCACTGTTGCTGGGTCAAAATCTTGTAACTCCCTCCCTAACAGCATTGTGTGTGTGCCTACACCACCTAGACTGCAGCAGTTCAAGCAGGTGGATTACCACCATCTTCTCAAGGGCAATTAGGGATGGGCAATAAAAATGCTGGCCTAGCCAGTGAGGCCCATGTCCCTGAAAAATTTTTTTCTAAACCAAGGCACAGTGCCAAGTAAATCATCTGAAATATAAAAAGAAACAGCTTAGTGAAGACAAACTTAGGTCCCTTACAGTCTGAAATGGGACAATTTATAATAGAAAACAAGCACAGCAATTAAACAACTACTTTAGTTGTGTCTTCAAGGAGGAAGATACAACTAACTTTCCAGAAATAGTAGGGAACCAAGGGTCTAGTGAGAAGGGTACTAAAGGAGGTGGCCATGGAACTAGTGGATGCATTGTATGTCATCCTACAAAATTCTATAGATTCTGGAACAGTCCCAGCAGATTGGAGGGCGGCAAATGTAACCCCACTGTTTCAAAAAGGAGGGAGGGAGAAAACTGTAAATTACAGACCAGTTAGCCTAGCCTCAGGAGTAGGGAAAATGCTAGAGTCTATTATAAAGGATGTGATAACAGGACATTTAGAAAATATCAATGGGATTAAACATCGTGGATTTATGAAAGGGACATCATGTTTGGCAAACCTATTGCAGTTCTTTGAGGATGTATCTAGCAGAATAGATAAGGGCAAACTAGTGGGTGTGGTGTATTTTGATTTTCAGAAAGCTTTTGATAAATTCCAACATAAGAGGTTAGTGTGTAAAATTAAAACACATGGAATTAGGGATAATATATTGACATGGATTGAGAATTGGTTAAGAGATGGGAAACAAAGAGTAGGGATAAATGAATCTTTTTTGGAGTGGCAGGCGGTGACTAGTAGGGTACTGCAGGGATCAGTGCTTGGGCCCCAGCTATTCACAATATATATCAATGATTTGTATGAGGGAACCAAATGTAGTATTCCCAAGTTTGATGATGACACGAAACTTGGTGGGAATGTAAGAGGCTTCAAGGCGATTTAGACAGGTTGAGTGAGTAGGCAAACACATGACAGATGCAGTATAACATGGATAAGTGTGAAGTAATCCACTTTGGTAGGATAAACAGAGTGGCAGAATGTTATTTAAATGGTAATAGATTGGGAAATGTTGATATACAAAGGGACCTTGCTCACCAATCACTGAAAGCAAACATACAGGTGCAACAAACAATTAAGAAGGCGAATGGTATGTTGGCCTTCATTGCGAGAGGACTTGAGTACAGGAGCAAGGATGTCTTACTGCACCTGTACAGGGCCTTGGTGAGACCACACTGGAGAACTGTGTGCAGTTTTGGTCTGCTTACCTAAGAAAGGCTATACTTGCCATAGAGGGAGTGCAGCAAAGGTTCACCAGACTAATTACTGCGATGGTATGTTTGTTGTATGAGGAGAGATTGGGCCAACTAGCCCTGTATTCACTGGAGTTTAGAAGGAGAGAAGATCTGGATGCAGGGATGATGTTTCCTCTGGCTGGGGGGTCTAGGACAAGCAGTCACAGTCTCAGGATATAATTTAGACCATTTAGGACTAAGATGAGTAGAAACTTCTTCACTTAGAGGGTGGCAATCATGAGGAATTCTCTACCACAGTAGGCTGTGGAAGCCAAGTCACTGAATATACTTAAAAATGAAATAGATAGATTCCTGGACTCTGAAGGCATGAGGGTATATGGGGAGAGCACAAGAGTACAGCGTTGATATAGGGGATCAGACATGATCATATTGAATGGCAGAGCAGACTCAAATGGCCAACTGACCTACTCTTGCTCCTATTTTCCATGTTTCTAAAATGGAATTACAGCTTAAGGTATAAAACAAAATGGAGCAGACAAGCATAAAGAATTCTGCCATATCCTAAATGGCTAAGAGCTTTGAATGCCTTTGAGAATAAGGCATTTTCACAGGACAGCACAAAGTATAACAGCAAGGTCACAGACCACAACTATCACAGCAGAAGGGATAAGTTTCTTAACAGACAAATTAACATAAACACCACTTCTTTGTTCTGTTGGAGCCAAAAAAACTAACAAAAATTAATTACTACCTAATGTGTTTGGGTCATGAGTTTGCCCGCGACTGTGGTGACCAGGAAGGTATTAACATGGCTGACTAAAATAATTGACGGCAAAAGAGGTGAATTGATATGGCACATGAAGCACCCAGATTGAGATTAATCAGGATACGCCATAAAAGTCAGCTGGTGAGATAGTCAAATGGTTGGAGCTGCCAACGTACGTCGCTCCTTCATTGCAATGTCTACATAAAACAAATTTGATTCTGATCTCCTGACGTAATTTACATACTCCACACATTGTGTTTGCGGCCTTTGGTGGCAATCCATAAAATTTAGCAAATATTATTAGGTACCTATTGATGATATTTCAAGATATTGCAAAACTGTAAAGTATATTTCCTGTCAAAAGTTTAATTATTAAAGGAATAGTCAAATAGCTGCCAAGCATTCTTATCATGCTTCTTTTTGTCCATTCCACAAACAAAACTTTGAGAGAAAAACAATTCTCCCCATCTCACTCTGAAAATGGAGACCTCTTATTCTTAAACTGAGTCCCTTAGTTCTAGCCTTCCCCAACAAGAGGAAAAATCCTCATGGTATCCACCCTGTCAAGTCCCCTCAGGAGTTTATGGGCAGAATTTTAGGTCCTGCGGGTGGGCGCGCGCCCAACCTGATCAGGCATAAATTCGCACAAGAAGACATCAACTAAGTGTCCCAATGTCATCCTTGCACTCGTGTGATATTTTGCTCAGCAGGCGTGCACAAAAGTCAGAAATTGGCAATTAAGAGGGCAATCGAGCCCATTGACGGTGCAGTTGACTCCGATTTTTCATGGTATGTCTGACCTTATGGTTGGTGGATGGGCGAATCGGCCAGGCAGACTTTGCATTTATCATGAAACCACATCCATGGGTTGGATGAGGTTTCTGTCATCAGATAAAATAAATATAAAACATCAATGGACAGCATTTTTATCTTCTAAATGTTCAGTTGTCTGATTGTCATGCTTGGACAATTTTGTCCTGATTTTCAAAAGTATATTTCATGGTTTTCATGCCAGCAGCTCTAGCCTGCGGAAACATCATCGCCCGCCCTCCTTCCGCCCCCATCCAGCACTGCTGAGCATTTCAGCACGTGTTTCACGTTGGTTGGCTGTTAGTTGGCCAGCCAACATGAAATCGTGGTCGGGGGCCGATTGCAGTCTGTTCTCCAACTGCTCCCGGGCCTGCCAATTGCCCGAGCTGAAAATTCCGGACTATACGTTTCAATAAGGTCATCTTTCATTCTTCTAAACTCCAATGGTTATAGGCCCAAACAGCTCAAACTTTCTTCCCAGGAATGAGTCACATGAAGTTTGTCTGAAATGCTTCTAATGCAATTATGTCTTTTGTCAAATAAGGAGATCCAAACAGTATGCAGTACTCCAGATGTGGTCTGACCAAGGCCCTATTTGGCTGCAGTAAAACTTCTCTACTTTTATATTCCATTCTCCCTGCAATAAACAACAACATTCCATTTGCTTTCCTACCCACTTACTGTACCTGTATACTAGCTTTTTGTGATTTTGTGTACCAGAATACCCAGGTCGCTATTTATCACCGAGTTGTGCAATCTCTCACCATTTAAATAGTATACTGCTTTCCTATTCTTCTTTCAATGTGAACAAGTTTACATTTTCCTAAACAAAAACAGAATTACCTGGAAAAACTCAGCAAGTCTGGCAGCATCGGCGAAGAAGAAAAGAGTTGACGTTTCGAGTCCTCATGACCCTTCAGCAGAACTGGGTGAATCCAAGGAGAGGGGTGAAATATAAGCTGGTTTAAGGGGAGGGGTGGGGGGGTTGGTGGGGGGAGAGAAGTGGAGGGGGTGGTGTGGTTGTAGGGACAAGCAAGCAGTGATAGGAGCAGATAATCAAAAGATGTCACAGACAAAAGAACAAAAGAACACAGAGGTGTTGAAGTTGGTGATATTATCTAAACGAATGTGCTAATTAAGAATGGATGGTAGGGCACTCAAGGTATAGCTCTAGTGGGGGTGGGGAGGCAGAAAAGATTTAAAAATAATGGAAATAGGTGGGAAAAGAAAAATCCATATAAATTATTGGAAAAAAAACAAATGTAAGGGGGAGGAAACAGAAAGGGGATGGGGATGGAGGATGGAGTTCAAGATCTAAAGTTGTTGAATTCAATATTCAGTCCAGAAGGCTGTAAAGTGCTTAGTCGGAAGATGAGGTGCTATTCCTCCAGTTTGCGTTGGGCTTCACTGGAACAATGCAGCAAGCCAAGGACAGACATGTGGGCAAGAGAGCAGGGTGGAGTGTTTTTTGCATACTCATTTAACCTATGTAAACCCTTTGTAGACTCATTACTTTCCTACTTATATTGGTGTCATCGGCAAATTTAGCTACCATACATTTGGTCCCTTTATCCAAGTAATTGATTTAGAATGTAAATAGTTGAGATCCCAGCACTCATCTCTGTCGGTCTCCACTATTTACAGCTTCCAATCCGAAAAATACCTATTTATCGCTACATTCGGCAGCCTATTAGCTAACCAATCCTTTCTCCTACACCATGATCTCTTATTTTTCGTTGCGACCTTTGATGTGGCATCTTGTCAAAGGCTTTTTGAAAATCCAAGTACATCACATCTACAGGTTCCCCTTTATCTACCTTAATTCTAAACTGAGCTTTCATTTAATTCTAGATTTTCTGGAGCTTGATATTCTTTAAATTTAACTGAGCAAGTTGATAAGTTGGTTAGTTTTACCTCAGTTCTCATGCAAGTTGTTTGATAGAGTCAGCTAATTCTCTGCTCATGGACTCTCAGAGGTGCTTCAGTCATCACTGTCCTAGCTTCTCCCTTTACTATCTTGTTGCTATTGACATGTGCAGAGGGTTAGGCATGAACACTATTGTTTATCAACTGGTTTATGAATTTGTGAAGCTAATAGACTGAGGGAACCATCCCCAGGGAATGATTGCTTGTCCTTTTTTCTTGTGATTATCCTTTTCCTGTCTACAAAATGCTACACTGGCCATCTTTTGCATTTTTCTCTGCCCTTTGTGGTAGACTTATTGTTTTACTCAATTTGCTTTACTTCCCTTGCCTGTCTGATTAATGGAACAGGCTGCTGCTATCTATATGTTGATTATAGTATTTAAAAGGCTGACATAATCATTGGTACCCTCAGACCCCTAGAGATGTTATGACGTCAGTTTGCCATGAATTTCCTTGGCACGAGTCCAATCCAGAAAGGAATAAAATAAGAAATGTGCTAATTGCTGCAAACAACTCTAAATATAAACCAATGAAGTTGAATCTGAAAGATGTTTGGTTTAACGAACTGAAAATAATGAGTAGTAACCAAGGCTAGTCAGATAGCAACACTGAAAACATAGAAACATAGAAAATAGGAGCAGAAGTAGGTCATTCAGCTCTTCGAGCCTGCTCCGCCATTCAATATGATCATGACTGATCCTCTATCTCAATGTCATACTCTCACTCTCTCCCCATACCCCTTGATGCCTTTAGAGTCCAGACATCTATCTATTTCCTTCTTAAATATATTCAGTGACTTGGTCTCCATAGCCTTCTGTGGTAGAGAATTCCATAGATTCACCACCCTCTGAGTGAAGAGGTTTTTCCTCATCTCAGTTCTAAATGGTCTACCCCATATCCTGAGACTGTGACCTCTTGATCTAGATGCCCCAACCAGAGGAAATATCATCCCTGCATCCAGTCTGTCCAGGCCTGACAGAATGTTATCTGTTTCAATGAGATCTCCTCTCATTATTCTAAACTCCAGTGAATACAGGCCTAGTCAGCCCAATCTCTCCTCACACAACAATCCTGCTATCCCAGGAACCATTCTGGTGAACCTTCGCTGTGGTCCCTCTATGGCAAGTCTATCCTTTCTTAAGTAAGGAGCCCAACACTGCACACAATACTCCAGGTGTTGTCTCACCAGGGCCCTGTACAGCTGCAGTAAGACATCCTAGCTCCTGTACTCAAGTCCTCTCGCAATGAAAGCTAACATGTCATTTGTCTTCTTATCTGCTTGCTGTGCCTGTATGCTTGCTTTCAGTGATTGGTGCACAAGGACACCCTGGTCCTTTTGAACATCAACATTTTCCAATCTATTACCATTTAAATATTATTCTGCCATTCTGTTTTTTTTCTATTGAAGTGGATAACTTCACACTTATCCACATTTCATTGCATCTACCATGTATTTTCTCACTCACTCAACCTGCCTAAATCATCCTGAAGCCTCTTAACGCCCTCATTGCTCACATTCCCAACAAGTTTTGTGTTATCAGCAAACTTGGAAATATTACATTTGGTTCTCTCACCCAAATGATTTATATATTTTGTGAATAGCTGGGGCCAAGCACTGACCCCTGCAGTCGGCCACTAGTCATTGCCTGCCACTCTGAAAAAGAGTCATGTATTCCGACTCTCTGTTTCCTGTCTGCTAACCAATTCTCAATCCATGTCAATATATTATCCCCAATTCCATGTGCTTTAATTTTACACACTAATCTCTTATGTGGGACTTTATCAAAAGCTTTCTGAAAACCAAATACACCACATCCATTGGTTCTCCCTGATCTATTCTGCTAGTTACATCCTCAAAAAACTCCAATAGGTTTGTCAAACATGATTTCCCTTTCATAAAGGACCGTTTTCTTTTACCTCAAAGTGAAAATCCAGGGAGTGAGGGCTTAAGCAAATGGTGAATAGTCCAGACCCCCTGCAATGAAGCTTGGAAGATCTTGGGATAGATTTTCAATAGACCATAAGCACAAGGTTACATGCGGGTGCGAATTGAAAATTGCAATCTCGTATGCCATCACTGAATCCCAATGTTTCCATAACCTGAAGCAATTTTCAAAGGGAGGGTGGAAAGGGGAAGAAGCCGCTATCCATAACATCTGCTGCCCAAGAGCCAGCTACCTACAAATAACAAAGCATCAGTGCCTATCCAGGCTGTTTGCCTCGGTCATTTGCACTCTCAATGGAAGGGCTCTTTCACTCAAAACCCTGAGCCATACTGTTGCACATGTGCTGCATTGAGCTCTCCAATATTAGTCCATGGCTCCACAATGCCTCAGGGATCTCAGATATTCAGAAACTCATCTTTCTTTGATGCTCCAGAAAACCCACCTCATGTCTGACAATGGAGGCTCAGTATCTTCGTTCAGCAGAGCATGGCTGTGTCTGTTCTCTGTCCGCTGAGCAGGACAGTCCACAGCTGACTCTGCCTCATTTTCTTTCTCCACCTCACTTGTGATGTGCTGCTCACCATGTGCTCCCCATTCTAACTTGATTGAAGCACAAATGGTGAGTATGTCTGCACTAGTAGAAGGGGGGGAGCAATGATGTGACAGTGCTGCCCAGGGACATTTCTCCACACCAGGGAAGGTGATGGCTGGGCTGGAACATCTTGATCCCTCTCCAGTGGAAAGCACAAGAAGGAGGTGATGAGAATGTCGTCTGCCCAGTAGATACCTCAGTGCAGCAGCTCAACAGATGACAACTGTGGTATAGCCACAGTACACACTGGGGGGTGGGATGAATCAAATCGTTGAAGACTGACAGCCGTGACGCTGGAAGCATCAGGAGAGGCAGCCATGTCTTTTGCACTGATGTTCTGGGCAATCATATCATTGAGAATGGGGGTATTTGTGGAACTTGCACCTCTGGTTGGTTGGTTGGTTAATTCATAGTCCTCCAGCATTCACAACTGGATAATACAGGTCTGCAATACTTCAGTCTGATCCATTGATAAGGGATCTCTTAGCTTTGTCTATCACATGCTGCTTCCACTGTTTGGCATGTGTGAAACCCTGTGTTGTAGCTTCTCCAGGTCGTCACTTCATTTTTTTAGCTATGCCTCCTGGTGCTATAGCAGGCACTCCTCCACTCTTCACTGAACCAGGGTTGAACTTCTGGCTTGACAGTAATAGTAGACTGAGGGATATGCTGGGCCATGGTGTTACATATTGTGGTTGAATAAAACTCTGCTGCTGCTGTTGGCCCACAGTGCCTCGTGGATGTCCAGTTTTGAGCTGCCAGATCTGCTCTGAATCTATTCTATTTAGCACGGCGGTAGTGCCACAAAAAGCAATGGATGGTATCATCCTGTGAAGACGGTACTTCATCTCCACAAGGAGTGGTAATTTCTACCAGGACTGTCATAGACAGCTATACCTGTGACAGGTAGATTGGTGAGGCAGAGGTGAAGTAGGTTTTTCCCTCCTGTTGGTTCCCTCACCACTTGGTGCAGACCAAGTATAGCAGGTATGTCCTTCAGGATTTGGCCAGTTCAGTCAGCAGTGATGCTACTGAGCCACTCTCGATGATGGCCACTGAAGTTCCCCACCTAGACTACATTCTGTACCTTGGTCACACTCAGTGCACCTTCCTGTTAGCGTCCAGTATGGAAGAATATTGTTACCATGGGCAGAATCTTCGGCTCAGTGAGCGGGGGTGAAGCCTGCTCGCCGAGGCGTAAAATGACGAGAAGTGATGTGAGGCGTACGCCCCGATGTCACTGTGCGTCATTTAGATTTCAGTTCAGTGGGTGTGCAGCCAACTTGGCTGTGCGCCCACCAAACTGACAAAAGCCTATTAAGGCCATCGAACTAACAATTAAAATAATTAATGGAGCTGCCCGTCCAACCTTAAGGTTGGAGGGCAGGCAAAGAGCCCAGGTGGCCTTCGCATTTTTCACAGGCTGCATGAGGTTTCAGGAATGCTTTTAAATTTCTCAAAAATTTTTATTGAAATTAATGCCCATGTCCCAGCTCATGTGACAGCTTCACATGAAGGGACATTTGGTAAAAAAAATTTCAACTCTTGATTGAACTGATAAAATGTAAAACTAATCTGTGTGCTTCAGGGAGATTTCTGCGTTCTTTTGCGCACATGCACGAAAAAGCGCATTCCTGACTCAGGGGAACTCCCCCACCCGCACAGGGAGCGCACAGCGCATCCGGGTGCATGTCACGCTGGGTGGGCTTTAATTGGCGCGCCCACGTAAAATGGTGGCGCAGACCCGGTCAGGGCCACCGATCGGGTCTGCGTCTGCCCGTGCCTGCCCCCGCCCAACCCCCGCCGACAGGGGGAAAATTCTACCCCATGGGCTGCACCTTCCAGTCAGCGAGCGGGGCTCAGGGCCCACTCGCCAATGTGTAAAATGACGTGGGGTGACATAGGGCGTGCGTCCCTACATCACCCCGCATCGTTTAGATTTTCAGTTCGGCAGGTGTGCAGTCGAGTCAGCTGCGCGCCTACCGAACTGTCATAGGCCTATTAAGGCCATTAAAAAAGTAATTAACATGATTAATGGACCTGCCTGTCCAACTTTAAGGTTGGTGGGCAGGCCAGGAGCCTTGGCGGGCTTCGGAAAAATATAAAACCTCATCCATGGGCGGGGTGAGGTTTAATGAGGGTATTGACATTTTTATAAAATGTTTAAATAAAAGAAATTGACATGTCTCAGCTCATGTGACAGTGTCACATGAGGGGACATGTCAGGAAAATTTTTTCACCCTTCAAAAATTTTTATTATTTCCAGCAATCTCCTCGAGGGGGCACTTTGCCTCAGGGAGATGTGTCCGCTCTTTCGTGCGCATGTGTGAAAGGACGCATTGCCGGCTCAGGGAATCCACCCCCCCCACCCCCCCCACCCCCGCAACCGCCCCTCTCTGCCCTAACGGGGGGGTGGAATGTTGCCCCATATTTCCAAAATATTTCACACTAAAAGAAGTTTGCTCAAAATTGAAATCAATAATAAATTGATTTGTTTACACAGGAAAACTGGTGTGATGCCTATGTAAGATCTTTTTATTGAAAAAAATTAAGGAAACTGTTGAACTATGAGCAGCACATGTTCAAACAAGGATAGCTTGATGCCTTCCTATCCCCGGGGAAAGAGTTTCTGTGGGTCCCTGGCTGCAACCTGACCTCTTTCACCAACTCCCTTCCTAACAGCACTGTGGGTGTACCCGCAACACAAGGACTGCAGCAATGCAAGAAGACAGCTCACCACCCCCTTCTCAAGGGCAATTAGGGAAGAGCAATAGATGCTGTCCTTGCCAGTGATGCTCACATTCCATGAACACAAAAAAAAAGTGACTGTGGCAATGTTTAAAACGGAAACCAAACTCCAGAGGATGATGTAGATGATATATGTTTGGTTAGACTTAAGTGGTAACATTAAAGTGCCAATTTTAACTCTTACTTTTCACCTGGAACAGGTCAGGCAGATGATTAAAATTGAGGTTGGGCACTTCACATTGTGTTACCAATGCACTTGTGTCCACCAATATTTTAACTGACAGATTTTTTTTCTGAAGTGTCGAGCCTGCTCCTCACAGACAGGCAACAGCCTCAGAAAAATTAAATACAGGGATTTGATGACATCATTCAAACCCTGATTTAACTGTCAAAACTGGTGGCAAGCAGGAGTGTGTCTAGAAAAGGGCCAGGTAAGTTTAACATTTTTTGAGGCGTCCTTATGGAAAAAGGAGGAACAGGAGCGCTCTTCTTAACACCATGCTTGCCTTCTTCCCTCCTGAACCCCTCTTGAACATTATCCCTCACCGGATACATTAGCCCCCCATTGTTAATTTTATATTATTTGTGTTTAATTGTTTACAAGTGGTGAGCATTAGTTGGTGATTCAACTGAATTCTTACAGTTAGCTACTGTGGTTGTTGGGTTAAGTGGTGTATGCTTGTAATGTGTAACTCTGAAAATAAATGTACAAGTATGTAAAGATTTGCTCCAGTTCTGTCCTTCACCGACTGGCTCTTTGGAATAGAGCACCCATGACCATTGTGTCAGGACCATGGCAGCTGGGTTGTGCAAAATCCCACTTCTGGCTGCCAGCAACTTCACCATTCTAACTTGGTTTGAGCAGGACTTCATCCTCAAAGTTGACAATGAAGCCCAGGAGTTAAAATGGGTCAGACCTCATACTTACACACTGTACTTATGCCCTGGGTTAAAATCAGGGCTTAACAGTTTGAAAATCTATAATAGTAATCTTTACTGTATCTAGTGAGGATTGAATATTTTGGCTTTAGTGCAATGATTAAATTCGATTGAACCCAGTCCAATTTATCAAGATTCCCCTGCATTGCAAAATTGACATTGTTATCTTCATGGGTTCAAAGGATGCCATTGCAATTATTAAATGTTGAAGATTCAGAAATGAAGCATAAAATGAAAATTAGTAACTGTGCATAACTGCTCAATTAGGAATTTGAGGAATTCAGATATACTTTAATTTAATTTTTCTGGAATACATGAGATTGAAATCAATTTGCATATTTTATTTGCTGCTGCGCTTCTCCTGATTAAATCTTAAGCTTTTTATTGCTAATTCTACACTAACAGTTTAAAGCATCCACAGCAGTCCAAATGTCAGGCCCCAGTACCTTATCCTCAGGTGTAAGTATGAATACATGTCAGCAGTCCAAGAGTTCTTGGGTCCTTGATCTGCCACTATCAACTATCAGTAGCTAGCTGTTATCATATTGTGCTCCACTCCCTGCTCAAAGATTACACTCGCAATACCACAAACTGAAAACCATTCTGAATTCCAATACTATAGTCACTATTACTTTCTATTCCAACTAGAACTGACATATAGCACTGTTAACTTTATTTTATGGCTAGAAGCTGAATTCCATCAAATATTGCTTAAAGGCCAAGACACAAATCTTTCACGTCAGTTCCACATGCACATTCATATTTCAAATTTGTAGTCAATTTTCACTTTTAAATTTTTTAATAGAAGTATGATACATTTAAAAGACTATTGCAAGATTATCACTTTAACATTTAGACTGATGACAGTTTCATTGAATTCTCTAGACTGGACAGTTTTCTAACAATTTCAGCTAAATGAATGAAGTAAACTTTAAAACTTAAATAATAAAAATGTTGAAATTTTCCTTTAATGTTAGCTTTATTTAAATGGTCATTAACATACAATTGTAATTAAAGATTACTGCCAATCTCAGCACTCCTGTTCCCTCATTTCCCTTCTTATTTTCTTTCCTATTTGCCTCTTCCATTTTTAACTTCATTTTAATATAATTTCTATCTATAAGTAGTTGCGAACATTTTACTTACCCAATTTATAGGCTGAATTTCCACCCACTGCCCCCCAACCCCCCCAAAAAAAAGCAGGAAGGGAAGTTGGAGGTTGGTTCGGGGTTCATGGTGTGGAGGTGGTAATTACAAAACTACCAGTGTCAATTTCAAGGTACCAATTCCAGCGTCAGCAATAATTTCTAGAGTGGGACAAGAATCCTGCTCCTCCCAAGTGAGGACAATTAAAGCTGTTGAAAAGTTCATTAAGACGTTAAGAGCTAGTCAGGGTTTGAGGTTTAATTTTTTAAAGGTGCAGAAAGGCTACCCACATCTTCAGAAACACATCATCTGACAGGAGGCAAATACAGAGTGGGAAGCTAGACCTGAATTTTCACGAGTCAAATGGCCTTTCTCAGGAGTGATTATCTTGTGATCTTGTGCTCTATGAACCAAAGCCATGGGCAAAAAAAATTGTGGAAAACTGAATTCCAGCCTTCTTTGGTCTGGAAGTAGTATATCATTTCCTCCAAGAATTATAAATTTGCAGTAGTCCCCTTAGTGCCAAATTTTCAGGTGAAAATATCACAAAATAATGTATTCTTTTTGTCAATAAGCAGTTTCCAGAATAAAATGAGAGAGTTTCTATTTAGTTGAGCTGCTCAGTAATGAGCCTTATCCCCCATGTTAATTTTGTTCAGCGATGTTCTCCTCCCAATCTCTCTTGAAATTGTTGCCAACTTGCTAAGGTTTCAATGGTACCAGTTACCCTCCAATGCCTTGCTCGATGGTTACTTTTCATGTGTGATTGCTGAGAGTAGGTATTAGTAGGCAATTCAAATGCTTTGCTATCCAGTGCCAAATTGGCACCTGAAATGAAAATTGAGCCTGATTTGTTTGCTCATAGCTTCATTCTGTGATATATTCGTCTGCAGTGATTCACTGCAGCTTGTTCATAAGAGGGAAGTATCAACTTTACAGGATAAAGGCATCATCAATAAGGATAATTTTTTCTGGCTTTCATAGAAATTGAGCAGCGCAAGCTCAGTGGAGATTTTGTGATAAGAAGATGGAAGTCTGTTTGGAATGAAAGTAAATTATGCATTTAGAGCTACCAGTTTGTCAGCTTCTCAATGAAAGTGGGATGTCATACTCTATCAAAAGACTCTGGTAACATTAAAAGTCACTGGGTAATGAGAAAATCATTCAATTTCTCGATCTAGGAAATGCAGAGAGTTACAGATTGACTAGTTTGCCCTGAAACCAAGTTGGTGATCAGATAGGAAGTGCATTGAAATGTTATAACACACTCCTTGGCTTTAGGCTGTTTTGACTTAATAATGATGAATTCATATCAATGGTTTTAAAAGAAAAGGGATAGTGGAGTATCAATTCATTTTAGCCAGTAGCACTAAAGGTGATAGAGAATTGGGCGGAATGCAAAATAGTCTGCAGATTAGTTATCACTCATTTTGCACAGCTAGCTAATATAAATTTACACCCCAATTTGTTTTATCAAGAAATTCAAACATTATTTCCTAAACATTAGAAAAAAATCAGGACTGATTTGCAGTCTGAGGTAACTGATCACAGCCAGGGTCATAAACATATATGGATATATATAAGGAAAGGACTAAGTGGGCACAGATACTTCAAAGACCAAGTGATCAACTAATGCTTCCAGAAGGACAGTTTAACATATTCATCCCTCAAGCTCACTACACTCTAACATCCAATTCAACCAAATTGTTGGTTTATCCCTCGCTCTCTAACTGCTTGTGCAACAAGTCATCACTGGTCTCAGGCTCCCCTTATTCTTCTTTCACCTCTTCCAGTTCGGCATTCTGCAAGCATAATTATTAGGACATTGTCTGTGATTACATGCATGTTCCTACATTACAACACTTGAAAAAGTATTTCATTAGTTGTAAAGCCTTTTGAAATGCCTGGTTGTGAAGAATAGTCTTTCTTTTTATTTTATTAACTGAAATGGAAGCATTCCTGTTCAGGAAGTCAACAGGCCCATGGGATTGTGCCCTCATGACAACATTCAACACTTAGTTAAAGCCTGCAATAGTTATGAAGCTAACAGCCACTCATGCTGGCCCTGGCAGCCATGGAAAAACTAATGAAACAATCAGCACCTTTGGAATATGCTTGATGAAGGAGTGTGTGGCTGATTGGCTATTTTGCCAATTGCTAGAGCCTGGAAGAACCCAGAGGTGAAAAAATGTAGAGCTGTCATGACCTTGATAGCTAAAAGGCCATAGCTACCTCTTAGTGGCAGTTTCACACCTGACTGGACCAGGTTTCACAATGTTGTGGCAGCCTCCTAAGAAATTGTTCTTCAGTTAAATTTTGGTATGTTACCGAGATTCCACAGATCCTGTTTTGTGACTATTGGCACTTTTGCTGTTCGCTCCCTTCTTCATCGCCACCCACTCTCTTTGTCATTGTTATAGTAGCTACTCCTGTCTCCTATTCCCTCTGCCACTACTGTTCTTTGTCGTCCTCCACCATCCAGGAAAGAGCTGCCAGAATAACTCCTATGCTGAAGAGATTTCACTTGTTAGAAGCTGAAAACACTATTAAATGCAAAGGAAAATCTCTATCCTTCTGGATATATGTCACTGCAATAACTAGAGCATAGTTATACAAGTATTGAATAATACAACAACAGACCCAGGTTAATGCTCATTTTCCTGAGTGGGTTTGAGACATGCCAACTCTCATGATTTATCAACACAAATTATTTCTCTGTAAAATTGAGCCTCACTTGTGCTTTTGCAAGTGGGATCTGAAAGATTGGCATTTTTGACTGAGGACACAAGAGCTACTTTCCTCTTCAGTGTGGACACATAGAGAGAGGGGTGCAGATTCGTTGGGGCAAAGTTAACTCAGGATAGTTAAATGAATGATTGGAAGTTGGAGAAAGATAGCATACGAGATTTTGTGATATGTGGAGAGGAATCTACTGGATCCTTTGAATTTAAACATCTAGTGACATTCTGCACATACGGACTGAATTTTTGCTATCGAGTTAGTAACACAAAGTCAGGAAAACTCCCGACACCGCATGCCCAACATGGGAGAAAGTGCCCCAGGTGTACTTATTTTTGTTCCGGAGGGGGGAGTGGATATTAACGGGAGTCAGACCCACCACCTCTGGAAACAATGCGGAGGCAGACATAGGATGTGCCGGTTGCGAAGCCAGGTTAAGTGAGAGGTCGACTTCAGTGCTCTGGGACTTGTGAGAAAAAGAATAAATAAAAAACAGTCCTCCAGCCCTCGCCCTTCAGGCACCCTCACCCACTATGCATCCCATGACCACCCATGCCAACTCATGTCGACCCCAAGGCTCATCATACTCTCTAAACTTATTTCCCCGCTCCCATGATCCCTCAAAGCCCCATACAAACCCATGCCCCTGCCCACCCCCATGGCCCTTTATAGCCCTATGCAATGTTACGCCAGCTCATGCCAACCCATGGCCCCAGCCCTTACACTCACACAGTATCCACCAAGGGCAGACTTCAGGACCCATGTTAAGATTAAATAAGAAATATTCTGTGTCTCTTAATGATTTCACTATTTTAAAAAAACACTCTCATTCATGAAAACCTATTGACTACATTTACATTCCTTCAACAACTTAATCCCCATAAAAGCAAACATTCATTCCGATACTTAATTTCTTATAAAAACAAGCATTTTTATTCATTGCCCTACATCAAAGACTTTATAACCACTTGGAGCTGTCAATCAACTGTGACCTGACAGGCACCATACTGTGATAATGATAAGTTGTGAAATCAGTCATGCAGCACAAACCCTATAAAGATAACCCTTAGGCTTAGATCAACAGAGTGAAATAACAAACATTGATTTTTTTAAACTGCAGACTGTTTTTATTTAAAGGGCAGGAGATTTAAATGCCTCAAAGGCTGGATAGTTTCAAAGGGCAGAATTTTACAAGCCCGCTGGTGCCGGGATGATAGGTGGCATGTGTGGAAAATATGGCATGGCCTGCTTCACGATGGCATGAAGGCAGGTCACAATCATCCGCTCAGCCTGCCGATGGTGGGCTGCTTTCTCAGCATCAGTCAGTGGGAAACTAATTGTAATACATCAGCATATACTTAAAAGGTCATCCCACCAGGCCTAGCTGTATCACCTGTCCAAGCATACTTGGACAGCATGGCGCTAATTCCATTTTACTTTCACCTCCCTATCCTTTACTCTCCCACAGTACTCATTTCTTCTCCCCCATCACAGTTTACCACCTCTTCACCCCTGGCATCACCTTCCACCTCCCCTCCATGACCTATCAGCCATGACCCTTTTCCTTTGGGGATGTCCAGGTGAACTTGCACATTCCCTTCCTTCCTTAAAATCCCACCCCCATCCATATTCACCTTCCCGACCTCCCTCTTCCCACCCACAGTGTCTGTGTCTATCTCCAGGTCCTCACCAACCATACTCACCATCCCTTCTCTTGCGACCGTCGAATCCTCACCCTTCCACCCTATCGCCTCACTCTGCCCTTGGCCATTCTCACCCTTCCTCCCACCCTTCCACCCACACTCAGTTCACGCCCCAGGAGGCAGACATAGACCTATCAGACCCCTCCTGTACATGTTCACCTGCACATCCCCCCTCCACACCTCTCTCCCCCTCTGCACCCCTTCTCTGTCCGTGCTCCTTCCACTCCAACACCCCCCCCGCTTAGTCCTTTCCCATTCCTGACTCCTTTCTCCACCCTTACCTCTTCAGCCACCCTGAGTCCCTTCCCCTCCCCACTTCTTCCTCCAGCATCACTTCTTCCTCCAGCTTTACTCCTACCCCCTTCCTGACTCTTTCCTCCACTGTTACTTCTTCGTCAACTCTTACTCTGCTCTCCGCACCCCTTCTTCCCCTCGACACCCTCCCCTCCCCACACTTCTTCATTTGCACTTTGCACCCCCTTACACCTAACTTCCCAGTTCTTGTCTTCTCCCCTGTCACCTCCTCCTCCCCGTTCTCCCTTCCCCCTCCCAACCTTCCCCCCTGACACCTTCACTCCTACCTCCCAACCTTCCCCCATCCTGACACCTTCATTCTGCCCTCTCAACCTCACCACCTCCCCCACACCTCTTCCTATCCCAGCTGATCCTAGCCCTTCCTTTCCCATTCCCTCAACCATCACCTATTGTGAGCATCAACAGTGACTATCCAACTTCAGTGCACTGCTTTGCAGCACAGTCATGTCCTTGGGAACCCATCCAGCATGCCATGTACATTCCTCCAGTGTGCATTTGATGTCAGGCTCCAGCATCTCCTGCTCCTCAGATGTCCGCGATGTGAACAAGGCCCTGGCGGGTAAATCCCGACTTCTACATGTCGTACTTGTCAAGACATGTCCTACACCAGCATGTTTGCCTGCCAATGTGGGCAGACGATCCAGCAAGTTGGGGGGTGGTGGGGGGGAATCAATTCCAGCTGCAGGCCTAATAATGATATGCTGATTTATTACAATGAAGTTCCTGATGTTCGATGGCGGAGAACGTGGCCCTCCATCAGCGGGCTGAGTGGACGATCGTGAACTGGTTTCACAATGTATTGAAACCAATCGTGTCATATTGTCCACTCATGCCACCGAACATGCCCGAAATCGACAAGCATCGAAAATCCTGGCCTGTGTCTCTACAAGAGAGAAAGCCAAAGATTTGGGCTTAGCATCTGAAGCTCCCCAACTTCCACTGCCTGCAGATTTAGCTAGTGAAGTTGCTAATTAAACCTCTTACTGTCCTCCAAGGTGTATAATCCTGGCAGTAATCATTCTCTATGCCTGCTGGACTCAAATAATTAACATTATTTTAACATAGCAGCACCATGTGTGAATGCTTCTGAAACTCATTCATGGCATAATCTGCATTTCCAGATGTTTGTGGTTCCTGTGGATTTAATTTCTTGTGACATAAATTTAACTTTAATCATAGGGTCCTCTTAAAAAAAATTAAATATCCCTGTGGCCAAATTGTCAAAAATTTGGAAATGTGATACTTGCCCTCAGGCATTTCTCATGCTAGGGGAATGCCTATTTTGTGCAAAATTGCATTAACTTAGTCAATGTGAGATATACAATGGTTCTGGTGGCTGCTTTTCTGGTATTGCCCATCTCTTACGCCTAGTTGTAAAATCTAAATTCTCAAAACACATGGGACAGAAATTTAAATTGACCCCAAGTCAAGAATCAGGCAAGTGGGGAGAGGCGGTGAGGAAAACCCATGATATCTCTGGCATGAGTCCTGGGAATTTTAACTTAGGTCTCATTTGAATAAAGCTGACACGGTTTTCCACCTGATCAGATATGAATGGGGAACCCTGTTCATGTGAAACACGGAATTTCTGGCACATCTCCTGGTGCCTATTTAAATCAGGGATTCACCTCTCCAGGTGATATTATAGCCACTACTTGCCCATATTAGAGCACAACGTTGGAAGACTTCTTGCCTACTTCAATGAATTGAAGGGCTGACTTCCCATCCCCCATCCCATTCCCACACCTCCCCAACTTTTCTGAAGCCTCCTTGGAGGTCTTAAAGAGAGCATTTGAATGGAGGAGAGAGGCTCTGTTCACTAAAACATGCAAGGGCATCATCCTGCTACCATGAAGCAGGCGTTGCAAGAGTAATTACCAACAGCATTATCCAAGGTTCAATGCTGGAAGAGGTTCACTCACTAAGGGTGATTGCAGCTCTTTACCTTTCAATCTCCTGTGGCAGCACCTGACAACATTCCTCTCAGTTCCTGTCACATCAATCTTAACAGTTCCCTCCCCTCCATTACATCCTTCTCTTATAATCACAAGGGTGTAGTACAACACCTTTCTCATTCGTCACATAATCACCCCACCCTGTCTTTACACCAGATGAACACCATTCCTTTCTCACATACAATCACTGGAACAACCACCAACTGTTCCCACCACACCTTCCCTTTACATTCATCATCACTCCATTCTCATTCTATCTTGCTTGTTCACCTCCCAGCATTTGAAATATACGAACAATCTCTACACATCTCCTTTTATGTTCTTACTCAACTGCAGGGGAAGAAGCTAGCTGTTTGGTGAGTATTTGGTGAGAATCTGGTAAATGGTAAGTCTATTCCGAATGCTTAAAATAGTATACAAGCTGGTGGCATGGTTAATAAAATATGCCAAAATGGACAATAATTAATTGAATAAAATAAATAAGTGATTAATAAAAACACATTAAGGATGGCAAGGGAGATGATGTGTCACGCCTGCAGCATATGGGAGCTCCTGCATGCCACTGTGATCCAGGACAAACACGTCTGTATTTGTACCTCAAGGAGCTTTGGCTCAGAGCCATTGAGCTGGAGGCCGAGCTGCAGACACTGTGATGAATTAGCATAGAGAAGTTAATGGTGACTCAAAGACTGGTATGGTAGAAGTGGGTTTCAGTTGCTTAGGCAATGGCACCAGTACTGGGGAAGGTGGTTGCTGCACCATTGAGACGGTCTATATCTGACTTGTGCTGGGACCAGTCTTCAATGAGCCGCATAACTAGGGAGGTGGAGAGGATTTTAAACTAATTACTGGGGGCATGGGATCAAATTTAGAAAGATATGGTAAATCAAAGAGTAGAGACAAGGCAAGAGAGAAAGGTACTAATATGGGAAATTATAAACAGACTGTGACAGGAGGGATATCGAGTAAAAATATAACAGTAAATCAACAGTTAAGGCTAGAGGTTAAAAAAAAATAAAAGGATAAAACCAAAGGCTGTGTATCTGAATGCCTGCAGCATTTGAAACAAAACAGATGAACTGAGAGTACAAAAAGTACAATCTGATAGGCATTACAGAGACATTGCTGCAGGATGACATAGATTGGGACCTGTATATTGAAGGGTACATGACATTTAAAAAAGGCAGGAAGCTAGGAAAAGTTGAAGAAGTAGCTCTGTTAATAAATAATGGTATTAGCACAATAGAGAAGGCTGACTTAAGTTCAGGAAACCAGGAAAAAGAAACGGTTTGGGTAGAGAGGAGAAATGATAAAGACAAAGAGTCACTTGTGGCAGTGGTGTACTGGCCCCCGAACAGTAGCCACATGGGTAGAACAGAGATAAAGGAAGAAATAATGGGAGCTTGTCAGAAAGGTACGGTGATAATCATGGGGGATTTTAATCTACATATAGACTGAAAAAATCAGATGGGCAAAGGTAGCCTATATGAGGAGTTCAGAGAATGTTTGCGGTATAGTTTCTTAGAACAGCATGCTCTGGAACTAAACAGAGAGCAGGCTATACTAGACCTGTTAATGTGCAATTGGATAGGATTAATTAGTGATCTCACAGTGAAGGTGTCTCGAGGTAGCAACGATCATAATATGATTGAACTTTACATTAAGTTTGAGGAAGACAAAAGTGGGTCCAAGACTAGTATTTTAAACTTAAATAAGGGAAATTATGAGTGCATGAAAGCAGAGCTAGATAAAGTGAACTGGCAAATTAGATTAAGAGATAGGTCAATAGAGCTGCAGTGGTAGACATTTAAAGGGATATTCCAGAATACACAGAATAGATACATTCCAACGAGAAAGAAAAATTCCAAGGGGAGAACCCAACGTCTATGGTTAACAAAAACATTACAGATACTATAAAACTTAAAGAAAAAGCATATAATTGTGCAAGGATGGGTTTCAGGTCTGTAGATTGGACAGAATATAAAAAACAACAAAGAATGATTAAAAGAATAATAAAGAGGTCAAAATTAGAGGACAAGAGCAAGCTAGCTAGAAATATAAAAACCAGATAATAAAAATTACTATAGATTATTTGAAAATGAAAAGAGTTAACAAAGTGAGCATTGATCCTATAGAAAGTGACACTACAGAATTTATGATGGAAAATAAGGAGATGGCAGAAGAATAACCCATAGAGGATATGGGTAACATCCCAGAAATAGCTGGAAATCAGGAAGGGAGGGAGAAACTCAAGAAAATTACAATCACCAGGGAAGTGGTGCCAAGCCAATTATTGGAGCTGTGGGATTTCATCCTAGGGTCTTAAAATAAGTGACTCATGAGATAGTATATGCTTTGGTATTAATTTTCCAAAATTCCCTAGATTTGGGGAAGGTTCCATTAGATTAGAAAATAGCAAATGGAATTCCTTTATTCAAAAACGAAGGGAGATGGAAAGTAGGAAACAATAGGCCAGTTAGATGAACATCTGTCGTAGGGAAAATGTTAGAAGCTATTATCAAAGTCATTATATGGGCATTTAGATAAATTCAAGGTAATCGGGCAGATTCAACATGGTTTTGTTGAAAAAAACAAAAATAAACAAACCCCAACAGAATAATCTGGCATTCTGTGTCTTAAACCTTTCCACAAAGGTTAAAGGGTTGTGGTCAGTATAGACTGTGGCCTCTCTGTATTCATTTCAGACATATATCTCAAAGTGTTTGAGAGCCAGTAATAAATCGAGAATTTCCTTCTCCAGTGTGGAGCACTGTTTCTGATGTTTGTTTAGTTTTTTGGAGAAGTAGCTGATTGGTCTCTCTACCTCTGATTCATCTTGTCCTTGACCCACTACGTGTCCTAGATAGGTCAACTGAATCTTAGCCAACTCACTCTTTGTGAGATTGACCACTAGGTAGGCTGACTTTACTTTCTGGAAGAGGGCGTCCAGTTGCTCTAAGTGAGTTTCCCAGGTGTGGCTGTATACTAGAAGATCAGCTAGGTATACCACGCAATTGGATAATCCCACCGCTACCAGGTTTGTCAGCCATTGAAAGGTGGCTGGAGCATTCTGTTGTCCAAAAGGCATGACTTGACACTGGTATAACCTATTCGGAGTTAATTAGGCAGTGATTTCCTGCTCACTGGCAGTCAAGGGAACCTGCCAGTATCCCTTGAGTAAATCTACCTTTGTAATGTAGGCTGCTTTACCTACTCTATCTATGCAGTCTTCCAGCCATGCATCGGGCAGGAGTCAGCTCGGGTTACTGCATTAACTTTTCGGTATTAATTCTCCAAAATTCCCTAGATTTGGGGAAGGTTCCATTAGATTAGAAAATAATAAATGGAACTCTTTTATTCAAAAGGGGAGGGAGACAGAAAGTAGGAAACTACAGGCCAGTTAGATGAACATCTATCATAGGGAAAATGTTAGAAGCTATTATCAAAATCATTATATGGGCATTTAGATAAATTCAAGGTAATCAGGCAGATTTAACATGGTTTTGTAGAATGCAGAATCTTGTGGAACATGAGCACAACTGGGGAGCTCCAGTTACTGCTGCTAGGCTCTATTAGTTGGTGCTCTAGCATGTAGTTAATCTCCTCCCAAACCTGTGCCAACTTTTGTGGGCCCAGACGATAGGGATGTTGTCTTATGGGAGCGGCCTCTCCCAAATCCACATCATGTAGAGCTGGTGTGGTGCAGCCTGGATTGTCTCCACATAAGCCTTTAAATGCAGTGAGTGGCCTTGTCAAATCTGCTCGCTGTTCTATACTTAGGTGGTTCTAGAAGGAGTCTAAATTCCTCAGTACCTCTGTGTTGGTTAGCTGGGTAGTAGGGGGTTCAATATGGGTCTCACCCATGCCTCCCTCCAATTCAACCCCACTGTTACCCTCATCCTCTAGGTCGGTGAAAACGGGACAGACTGTTACTTGCTTGTCACCTTCTCAGCTGTGATATTGCTTTATCATGTTGACATGACACAGCCATTACCTTTTCCCCTGACCTGGGGTCTCAGTTAGATGGGTTACTTCCCTGAGCTTCTTTGCTACTATGTACAGGCACTGAACTGGGCTTTTAAAGGTTCACCTGGTATTAGTAGGAACACTAACTCATAGCCTCCTGGCTGAAAGGTCTGGGACCTCGCCCATTTGTCTGCCCGTTTCTTCATAGCTGTTTGGGAGATTGTTAAGTGTTCTTGGGCCACATCACAGGCTCTCATGGGTCACTCCTGGAACACTTTTACATCATCTAACATGGAGGACTTCCTCCTTCCATTCTAAAAACCCCTTCTTGCTTAGTTTCAGAGGTCTTCACACCTGGTGCCGTAAATTAACTCAAATGAAGTAAAATCAGTTGGCTCATTGGGTGAGTCCCTGGTAGCTAACAAGAGAAAATCTAGTCCTTTATCCCAATCATGTGGGTATTAATGGCAGTATAACCTGATCATTGTTTTTAGGGTCTGGTGGTACCGTTCTAGTGCGCCCACGACTGCGGTTGATATGCTGAAGACTTCACCTGGGCCACATACCCATGACTTCCTGGAATATTTTGGACATGAAATTTGAGCCCTGATCCAACTGGATCTTGGTGGACAGATCATACCTGATAAAGAATTGGGTTAATTCTCTCACCACTGTTTTGGCAGAAATGGTTCACAGGGGAACAGCCTCTGGGAAGAGTGTAGCCACGTCCATGATGGTAAGGGTATACTGGTACCTCCTTTTGTTATGGGCAGGGGCCCCACACAGTCCACTGATAGCTTGTTGAATGGTTTCCCAAAGGCTAGCATGGGAATCATAAGTGCAGGTTTTATTGCAGGTTGGGGTTTTTCCCCCAACCTGGCAGGTATGGCAGGTGTGGCAAAACCTACTACATCTTTGTGGAATTGCAGCCAGTAAAAATGCTGGCTGATGCGGGCTTGGGTTTTGCATATTCTGACACGCCTAGCCTTAGGAATTTTGTGAGCTCACCGTGTTACTTCCCTACTGTACCTCAGCTACCTGGTGGATCACTGTCCACTCCTTGTGTGCAGGTCTGTGAGGCGGGTCTCCATTTCCTCATCAGCACCCCATTTTCAATTTTGTAGCATTCAGGGACTTCTTCTGTCTTAGCTTCAGTGTATGCAGTCTGAGCTAATGTGTTTTAAAATGGGTCAGCTTGCTGGGCCACTATCAAGGAAGATCTATTTATTATCTCCTTAGGGACTTCTGGACACCCAAAAAAGTTTTCAGATAACCAGACCGTAGGATCTTCTCTTTGCAATACTACTTCAGCCTCCACAGATGGACCTTGTCTGGCCATAGATTGCGTTACCACACAGTCATGGGAAATGCCAAGACAAGACTTTCTCCTGCAGCTGTTCTGCCTCACTGACCTCAGTTGGTTTCTCTGAGACCATCAGGGATGCTATTATCTTTGATTCCACCAGGTCACTTCTGAAGAGCAGGTCAACCCTGTCCACAGGTAAACTGGGGATGACTCCCATGGTCACTGGTCCTGGCACAAGGTCGCACTCCAGATGCACCCAGTGTAAGGGGATGGACATGTACCGTCCTTCAATCCCCTTTATCAACACCTTGGCACTTACTGCACTCTCTGATGGAAAGGTCCTGCCTTTTCCCAGCAGTAGAGTTTGGCTGGCCCCTGTATCCCTCAGTATCACTGTAGGTTTTCCCACCTCACCCTTCCTTTCAAAACAAAATCCTTTTAACTCTCAGGGATTTGTTTAACCTCATCAGCACACTCAGGCATGCATCTACAGGGATTCACAGACCATAGCCTGGTCTGCCATGCTCTCTGACTGACTCCCATTTTCTGCATGTTGGGTATGGGCCCCGATAAATCCCATTGGTTTTTCCAGTAACACCCAGCAGTTGGCCCGGAGGTACCCTACCTTTAGGCAGTTAAAAATACTGGCTTCGTAGCCTCACTTTTCATCTCAGCAGCACACTTTCTCTCCTGAGGTGGGCCCCCAGCATTTCCCTTTCTTCCATGGGTGCTCAGTTCCCTATCAATTCGTCGACATCTATCATTTCCAGTTGGTTGGGGGTGAGTAGGGGTGAGTCTCTTCTTGAACAAGGGTTTGTGGACCAGCTGATAATCATTCGCCAGTGTGGCTGCCTCCCTGGCCCTGTTACCCTTTGTTCCTCTACCTGTGTTCTTATTGCGGAGGGTATGGTGTTTTCAAACTCCTCTAGGAGAATTATTTCATGGAGGTTTTCGTAATTGGTTTCTGTTTTAAGTATCTGCACCCACTGGTCAAAAGTAAGTTGCTTAAGCCTTTCAAATTCCAGGCATGTCTGCTGAGGGTACAGCTTTTCTGAAGGCTCTCCTCTGACACTAACTGGTACGCACTTAAGATAGCCCCTTTTTGTTGCCTCACAGTCAGTGACACTTCCCTCAGGCATGAGGAAGTAAATCTCATGATCTTTTCTTGAAACCTTACTCTGCAGTAGTAGGGACCAATGTTGGACTGTCCACTTTAACTGCTGTGCTAGCAACTCGATAGAGATAAAGGCAGCTTCCACCAATGCTTCATCAAACTGAGGGATTAAATGAGCAAATTGGATTGCCTCAGCCCTGAAGTCTGAGCAAGTAGTGCCTTGAAGGGACACAGTAAGATTACTGCCCCTCAGCTTGAGCTGTTTTGTTTAAACTCATTTTCCCTCTCTCTGCCCTGAAATTCTCTCTTCTCTCCATGCCCTTCTTTCCTCGCTCTCTCATTCTCTTTCCCCTTTCTCTCTTTCCTTTTCCTTTTTCTTTTATCTTTCCTGAAATTCTAATTTCAGCTGCTCCAATTTTAATCTTTCTACATCTACTCTATTTTCATTGTCCTCAACTTTCACCTGTAGACCATTGACCACCTCTTTTAAAATTTCAGGTTTTCTGGATTTCTGGCAAAATTCTAATCCTAAGTGCTTTGTTAGCTCTTTTAACTCTTTAAGGGACAGAACTGTTACATTTTCATTACTAGCTTCTTTCCATCTGAATAGACACTGGCATCAAATGTGGACATTTTTTACACTTTGGTAGGATAGACTCAAGAAAACCTGTTTGCATCTTTTTTAAATTGGTTTCGAAGGGACAATTTGCTTACCTCGCTCTAATTCTTTTGTCTTGTCTGTGGGAACTATTCTGGCACCATGCCCCCAGTTTGTTAACTTCCTAAGTGGGACCCCAATTTTGAAATGCTCCCAGGTGAGGAGGAATGAGCTGGCTCCCCTTCTTTATTCAACTCTCTCAGCTGGCTGTAATTTAAAAAGGGTCCCTTCCTCTCGTGGATAATTTTCCCCAGTTCAAATGTACATTTTTTTTAGAAGGAGCCAATTTAACCAGGCTTTCTTGTGACAAAGAAAGAATAAGTTTATTAGTTACTAAAATTCCGAGAAAAATAATAAAAACATGACACACATACACACAGGTCAAAAACGAGAAGTTAAGAGCCAAATAAAAGTTAAAAAAGACATCTGAATCAGTCTTTGGCTTGTCTATGAGGTGTGGATGGTGAAACATTGCGACTGTTAAATTGGGTGATTCCAGTAGAGCTAATCTTGGCAGTTTCACAGTGGGTTTGGAGACACTTGGTTCTGCACATTAGCTGAAGAAATTGTCCTATTTCCTCTTTGACTGTGGCTTCTGCTTTAAGTGGCCGCACGTCCAGGAACAGAGAGAGAGGGAGAGAGATTTTGCCTGCTACTGCAGGGGTAGTTACTTGGTCTTCTTGTGCTGTCACTCTCATAGCCCACCAGCACATTATCATTGCAGCTAGCTTTTTAACACGCATGGGACAAAAACCATGTCTTGCACCCAGAGTCTGTTTTTTTCATCTCTGACCATTTTACATATTCTGGGATATGAATCAACAGGAGATGGATTTTAGATGCCTGTGAAATGTGATAATCAGACCTTTGTCTCTGCAACCATAGGAGATTAAATTTCATTCTTTTACATCTTTCCTATCTCCCTTTTAAGTGTCTCTGCTTGAAGAAGGCCATAACATCTTTTCAGGTGCGACATTCCATGATGTTCTCTCAGGACCGGTCTCTTAGTATAATCCACATAGGAATTTTCCAGGAAGTGGTCACTTTACATCAAACATCTTTCACTCATTGTCCTTGCTTGTATTTCTTTAAAAACACACACATCTTGCTTAAAAAGTTCAATATGCCTGTAAGTAACTTGTGGCTGTAGTCAGCTTTTTATGACAATATTTGAACCTTGTATCTCATCATGCACAGATCCCCCCTCTATCCTAGTTTTTAAAATAAATACAATGTTAATATCTGGGCTAGTGGCTATGAGTGTGAGAGTGAATGATGGTGTCTCTTCACCTTCATTTCTTCCTCTTCCTCACTGACTGAGTAGGTTCCTGTTCTTGGGTATCTGAAATTAAAAAGAGACAGGGGTAGGATTGTGGTGAAGGGAAAGGAAAAAGTAAAAACACCTGCTTGCATCATCTGCAGCTTGTGAACCAGAAGAGATTAAAAAACGAGGGAGCCGTGGGGTGAGGGAAGAAGGATTAGGTATGCCGATACCCTTTTCATTAATTCATTCAGCAGCACTAGTACTCATGGGCCTCGACCGTACCCTTTCCCATGATGGCCATCACAATCTCCTTCATTAGGGTTAAAGCAAGGAGGTGCTCTTGTCCCACTGCAGATCTTAACTGCTGCCTGAAACTGCTCCTGCAAAAGAGAGGCAAGAATGTCAGTGAGTATCATGCAATGATTTTGGATGAGGTGGCAGTCACGGTTGAATATCTGCCAATGTGTGAGTCCTGTGAATTGTGGGTGTGAGGTTTGCAAGAGTGCTAAGTGTGAGGGTGAAATAAAGCATATGATTGGTCGAGTGGAGTCCTGATTGATCGAGATTGTCAATAGGTGGGTGCTGGGAGTGTAATGAATTGAGCAACGGATGAGGCCAGTGGTGCAGTTGGTAAGATGTGGCATTTGAAGATGAATTCACTCATCTGTATAACTAGTATGAAATTGTTAAACTTCTTCCTGCACTGCATCCATGTTCTTGAAGCAAGGGGTCGATATCTGCTGCTGTTTCTTTCCAATGCCTCCTGAGTGTGATTCTGGAGGGCCCCCTGCACTCTCTGTGGAAAAAGGACATCTCTCCTCCAACATTTCCACGAGAATCTCCAGCATATTATCAGAAAATGTTTTTGCTGGCTCTCTATTATGATCAGCCATTTTTAACCCTCCCCCATCAATTCCAGCCACTGTGGTGCTGCCCTTTAAGGGGTTTGGACTTTGAGTAGCACTGGCCACGTGCACGTGCTAATGAGCAGCATGGGGAGCACTGGCTTCACGCAGCAATCATTTAAAACAGCAGGCAGCATGGATTTGAAGAACTGCCTGTGTCTTAGAGAATGGATACTGGTTAAACACACGTTGTGATCCATGCACCTGTTTTCAGGCATTATACAATTTTACTCTCAATACTCGTCAGGATTGATCACTCAGGTAAGAAATGAATGAAAGGAATTTATGATATTTGGCATTAAATTAATAATCGTCATCACTTTATTCTTCCCTATGGTTTCATAAGTGCTGCTGAATCTGTACCATCAGAATATCACCGATATAGAAATTGTCTGAATAGTTTGAACATTCCTCAGTGCAGGATAAGGGAAGAGAGGAAGGATGCAACAAGAGCTGCTATGCAGAAGGGTTCCCTCTAAGTATTCAAAGAAATGGGTGTGAGAAGCTCAGCGGATTCACTGAGCTAGAAGTTGATTCCTGATGTCTGGATGCAAACATTGCGATGATCCTCCTTCATATGCTGTTCTCTCTTCTTTCCCCAGGTTTCCTAATCCAATGATGAATGCTATTGCTGACAAACGGAGACATTGAAATACAATGTTTTGCAATATATAGCACACCACAATAATATGCAAGGCTCTTACTGTGGTGTTTTGTAGGGGATGTCCAAACAGTCAAGACCCCTGAAACTGCTTCAGCCTTCCAGTGTTGTATTCCACAATGATAGTGGATCTCTCTGGCTTTCATTAAATCTGTGGTGCTGGGTGTGGTTAGTTATACAGAGCTGCCATAAGCCATGTATGTGTAGGGTATTCCTTGTCTCCCTAGTATTCTCTATGGGATGAATACTGGGGAGATGGTAAACTGTTTCAGGATTAAAGCTTTGTGGCAACTCCTTGGGTATCTTGCACAGACCTGCACGATGGTGTTTCTTTAGTCAGCCCCTAGCTCCGCATTGGCGTGGTATTACAAATGCTTCCGTGTCATTTACTGGTACCATGGCAACATGTGTTTTTAATTAATAATGCTCTCCACACAAGTAAAGCCAGCCACTGCTGCAAAACCACACCGGCTACCCTATTGACTGCAAGATTATTGGGGAAGGTTATGATCTACTCCAACCTACCCATAAATGGCATCAGTCACTTGCTTAATGCAGCGGATGTCCCCTAATGGTCTGAATGAATCCATTGGGAGAGAAATTCATGGCAATGCTGATTTTGCAGCCATTGTGGCACCTGCCTCTCTGCTTCAGGAGGCCACAGGTCTGTGATGGCCTGCCTGGAGAAGCACAGTTGTCCTCAGACATGTTCAAGAAGGGGATGCTTGGCCTGAGGACCCGGTGTGCTGAGTGGGTATGACCTCCCATAAGCAGTCCTCCTCATCTACTGTTTCCTGAGAAAAACAGCTTTGACTGAGGCCACTGCTTCTCCAAGTCTTGCTCCATCCATAACAATGTAGCAATAGATAAAGGCAAAATACTGAGGATACTGAGAATCTGAAACAAAAACAAAAAATGCTGGAAACATTCAGCAGGTCTGACAGCATCTGTGGAGAGAGAGACAGAGATAACGTTTCGAGTCCATATGACTCTTCTTCAGATCTAAAGGGAGGTGGAAATGTGGTGAAATATATAGTGATTAAGGGGGGGTGGAACCGGTGAAGCTGGATAGAAGGCCAGTGATAGGTGGAGGCAAAGGAGAGATGGCAAGAAATGTCATAAACAAAAGGTCAAAAGGTTGTTAATGGTGGTGGCACCAGCTAAATGAGGTGCTAATGGTGACATTAAGAAAGCAAAATGTGATAAAGGCAGGACCAGGGTAAGCACTCTGGAAAGTGACAGATGGCCCTAGTGGGGGTGGGGTGGGGGGAGGGGACAGTGGTGGGAAGAAAGATTGAAAATAGGCTACAAGCTGGGGATAAACAATGAAAAAAAAATGGAAATAAATTTAAAAAACAATAATAATGAACATAAGTGGCGGAAAAATTAATAAAAATTAAAAAGGTAAAAATGAATATGGAGAAAAGGGGGATGAGAAAGGGGCGTGGGGATGGAGGAGAGGGTTCATGGTCTGAAGTTGTTGAACTTAATGTTAAGTCCGGAAGGCTGTAAAGTGCCTAATCCAACCCGGACTCTGTTATCAAAACAACCGACAAGCGTGGTGCTATTGTTGTCTGGTGTACTGACCTCTACCTTGCAGAGGCTGAATGCCAACTCTCAGACACTTCCTCCTGCCCACTCATGGACTACGACCCCATCATCGAACATCAAGCCATTGTTTTCAGGACTGTCAATAACCTCATCTCCTCTGGAGATCTTCGCTCCACAGCTTCTAACCTCATAGTCTCCCAACCATGGATGGCCCGCTTCTACCTCCTCCCCAAAATCCACAAGCAAGTCTGTCCCGGTAGGCCCATCGTGTCAGCCTGTTCCTACTCCATGGAACTCATTTCTTCCTATCTTGATTCCATTCTCTCTCCCCTTGTCCAGTCTCTTCCCACCTACATCCGTGATTCCTCTGATGCTGTACATCGTATCAACAATTTCCAGTTCCCTGGCCTCAACCGCCTCTTCTTCACCATGGACATTCAATCCCTCTATACCTCCATCCCCCACCAGGATGGTCTGAGGGTTCTCTGCTTCTTCCTTGAAAAGAAGCCCGAACAATCCCCATCTACCACCACTCTTCTCCATCTGGCTGAACTTGCTCTCTCACTGAAAAATTTCTCCTTAAACTTTTCCCACTTCCTCCAAATAAAAGGTGTGGCTATGGGTACCCACATGGGCCCCAGTTATGCCTGTCTCTTTATGGGGTATGTGGAACATTCCTTGCTCGAGTCCTACTCAGGCACCCTCCCACAACTCTTCTTTTTGTATATTGATGACTGTTTTGGTGCTGCTTCATTCTCTCACCTGGACCTGGAAAAATTGATCAATTTTGTTTCCAATTTCCACCCCTCCACCACTTTCACATGGTCCATCTCTGACACTTCCCTTCCCTTCTCTGACCTCTCTGTCTCAGTTTCTGGTGATAGACTGTCCACCA
Organism: Carcharodon carcharias; assembly: GCF_017639515.1. Taxonomy (NCBI): domain Eukaryota; kingdom Metazoa; phylum Chordata; class Chondrichthyes; order Lamniformes; family Lamnidae; genus Carcharodon; species Carcharodon carcharias. Next base: position 58,653,086 of record NC_054474.1, read on the forward strand.
ATATTCATTACAAGTCCACCGACTCCCACAGCTACCTCGACTACAGCTTCTCACACATTGACTCCTGTAAGGACTCCATCTCATTCTTTCAGTTCCTTCGCCTCCGTCGCATCTGTGCTGATGATGCCACTTTCCAAAACACTACTTCTCACATGTCTTCCTTTATCCTTAATCAAGTTTTCCCACCCATGGTGGTTGACAGGGCCCTCAACTATGTCCAAACCATCTCCCGCACCTCTGCCCTCACACCTTCCTCTCCCCCCAAGAACCATGATAGAGTCCCCTTTGTCCTCACTTTTCACCCCACCAGCCTCCACATTTAAAGGATCACCCTGTGTCATTTCCACCAACTCCAGCATGATGCCACCACCAGATACATCTTCCCTTCACCCGCCCTGTCGGCATTCCGTGGGACATGTTCCCTCCGGCATACCTTTGTCCACTCCTCTATCACCCCCAACACCTCAATCCCCTCCCAAGGCACCTTGCTATGCAATCGCAGAAGGTGTAACGCCTGCCCCTTTACTTCCCCCCTCCTCACCATCCAAGGGCCCAAGCACTCCTTTCAAGTGAAGCAGCGCTTCACTTGCACTCTCCTCAGTTTGATCTACTGCATTTGCTGCTCTCAATGCGGTCTCCTCTACATTGGAGAGACCAAACACAGACTGGCTGACCACTTTGCAGAACATCTTCAGTCTGTCCGCAAGCATGACCCAGACCTCCTTGTCGCTTGCCATTTCAACACACCACCCTGCTCTCATGCCCACAGGTCCATCCTTGGCTTGCTGCATTGTTCCAGTGAAGCTCAGTGCAAACTGGAGGAACAGCACCTCATCTTCTCATTAGGCACTTTACAGCCTTCCAGACTTAACATTGAGTTCAACAACTTTAGACCATGAACTCTCTCCTCCATCCCCACCCCCCATTTTCATCCCCCTTTTTTCCATATTCATTTTTACTTTTTTATTTTTTATTAATATTTTTCCACTTATTTTCATTATTATTTTTTTAAAATTTACTTCCATTTTCATTCATTGTTTTATCCCCAGCCCTTAGCCTATTTTCAATCTTTCTTCCCACCACCGTCCCCTCCCCCAAACCCACCCCCACAAGGGCCATCTGTCACTTTCTAGAGTGCTTATCCTGGTCCAGCCTTTATCACATTTTGCTTTCTTAATGTCACCATTAGCACCTCATTTAGCTAGTACCACCACCTTTAACAACTCTTTGACCTTTTGTTTATGACATCTTTTGTCATCTCTCCTTTGCCTCCACCTATCACTGGCCTTCTATCCAGCTTCACCGGTTCCACCCCCCCTTAATAAGCATATATTTCAGTACATCTCTACCTCCCTTTAGATTTGAAGAAGAGTCATACAGACCTGAAACATTATCAATGTAGCAATAGAGTTGTAAGGCAAAAAAAAGTAAGCCACAATCTGGAAGCTAGAAACTTTCCAGCAACCCAGCCAGCAAAAGATGCTGTAAATCCTTTCATGCATCCTCAAGAGCTGTTAGACACTGGTCCCATCAGATTTGATTGCTGAATCCAGGACTAGCTGAGGCTTCCACAATTTATTCATGAGGAGTGTCATGACATGATGAGAGTGTGATTTTTGAGACATTAATACTGTTCACCTGGGATGAGAGCCTGTTATGAATGGGAAAAAAGGTCAAAATAGTGGCAGGCAGGTGGTGCAGGAAGTACCAAGAAATGTGAGGATCAGACGAGGCTTGAAAGAGCTTATCAACGTTGCCTCTCATAGGCCAGATATTCTGCAATAGTCTTTTATGTATACTGACACATTAAAACTGTGAGATAGCAGGAAACTGTTGCCATCTGTGGAACTATGCTGCAGCAAAGTGAAAAACTTGATGTTAGAAACTCCTGAAACATCATGGGGATTTGTGAATGTAGCCCCAAGCATGTAGAAAATGTTGACAATATATTTGTATGTTCAGTGAATATTACTTAGAAACTTACTTTAGCAAATAATACACTTTGATGAAATGATGGTTTTAGCCTGTATATGAAATTGTTAACCTATTTTATTTTTGAAATAGCAAACATTTAACCATTTGTATAAATTGATTTATTAAAAAGAACATAAAGTTATTTCTACTTGTGTATATCCATTGAACATATAGATCTATGGCCAATATTTTGCTCATGCTCTGGGCTATGCTTTTCAAAGTAAAATAACATTGTATTGTGCCCCACCAGTGAGGTATCATTACTGGCAGAAAAGAAAAAGAGCATAGCAGACAGCTTACAATAGGCTATTTTTGAACAATTGTTGAATACAACTGAGGCATAACTTGCATTAATCAAGCTACAAGCCGTTACAAAACCAGCATATTTAGGTACAGTGGGAATCAAACACAATGGGAAACAAAAGCAGTTAAATAGTTTTTAAAATTCATAAATTAAGAAAAGGCCCATGGGTACCCAATAAATTAACTAACATAATTGTACAAAACTGAATTCCCCAAGCGGGACACCAACCAGCAATCCAACAATACCAAGAGCCACGATGATATTCTGAATGCAACTGGAACAGTGTACCCAATCTCTGTAGGATGCATACTAAATCAGTTATCCAAATGTTCTATCTTGCAATATAACATAAAATACTTCATTTTATAAACACATGATAGCATTTAGAGGTAAAGTAACATATTGGTTATGTTACTCAACTAGTAATCTAGAGATCTGAACTGGTGACGTGAGTTCAAATCCCAAAATGGGGGAATAAATCAGGAATAAGAGGCTGGTATCAGTAATGGTGACCATGAAATTACTGAATCGTTGTTAAAACCCAGCAGATTCACAAGTGCCCTTTAGGGAAGGAGATCTGCCATCCTTACTTGGCCTGGCTATATGTGACTCCAGATCCACAGCAATGTTTTTAATTCTTAACTGTTCTCTGAAATGCACTCAAGTGCATTCAAGAAGGTGACTCACCATTACCTTCTCAAGCAATTAGGGATGGGCAAAAATACTACCCTGCCCAGTGATGTCGAAATTTTATAAATAGATAAAAATATATATATATTAAATGGTTCTAGGAAATGTATGGTAGCTGTTTATTTGAATTTTTGCATTCTGATCTGTATAGTATGTTTCTTTTTCACTTTAGAAGATCTTTGATTCTTAGACATAACATATTATAATCAAATAAAATCAAATAATTTTTGTCTAACTGAAAATTTTAAACTTCATCATAAATTCCATTATATACTTAAAGATTATTTTTCTTTCCTCAAAAGTATTTCTTTTCCCATCTGCACCTAAGTAACTTGAGATGGTTAAGTATATTTTATTAAATATATTCTGTCTATGCATAAAGGTGAAATAAGTCAAGTCTGAGTCCCTATTTTTAATTTAAATTCAAATATCAATTTAAGCTTATAAGCTTATGTTGTGATTTGATGTGAAAATTAGGTTATTTTATAAAAGAAGTAATGCATCTGAAATTAAAGCGGTAAAGACCTCAGTCTATATTGTGAAGCACATCTATGGTAACAATTGGTTATTATACTTAGAGATTCTCATCACTAACAAAGGCCATCCACCTTCTACTTGTTCTGAAAAGGGCTCATTAAGATTTTGATTCTAAATGGATAATTTTCCACATTTAGTTAATTAGTTTAATCACAGATAACATACACAGCAGAGCTTTTTCACCTGGCCCCGACAATTTTCTGGTGACCTAGGGTGGGCGCCAACAGAAAAATTTTCCACTGAACACCCAACAACATCTTTGTTTTTTTAAGGTGGCTGGATCCAGTGACCTAAAAGTTACAGCTTATATGTGGGATGGTGCAGAGAAAAAGGAAATTAACAACAGGAGCATAAAGCCTGTGCTTTATTCCTCATTGTTTGCAGCAACTGAACACAGGGTGCTGGGGATAACAGTAAGACTCTACCTTGCAGCACTACATGCTTGTCAGAAGAAGAGTGGTTTTGAAAGAGGGGCCTCAACAATATCTCTGGATCTAGATCTATAGACCTCATTTAGACCAGATTTCAAGTGCAGTACACAGCTCTGGTTTCCAGAAAAGATATAGCAGTACTGGAGAAAGTGCAACAGAGATACAAAAGGATGAGATATCTGTAAAATTAAACAGACTGTGACTCTGTTCCCTCGAAAATAGATGAATTGATAGAGGTCTTTGAAATTATGAAGGGGTTCAATAGAGTTGACATGGGCAGGATTTTTCGCTCAACCCGCTCGAACGTAAAATGATGCATAAAATGACTCAGTGGGCACCTGTGGGAGTTGGAGCTGCGGCTGCCAATAATTAACAGGCCAGCTAAGGCCCTTGACAACCCAACTGATGGTAAATTAACATTGCCCGTAGGATTTTTCGCTCATCACATGGGCAAAGCGGGCAGGCGAGCAGGCCACAATTTGCAAAACCTCATCCACGGGCGGGATAAGAAGGGTCAGCAAGCAGCATTGTGCTGAAACGCTTCAGTGCTCCAGGGTGACAAGGGCTATCCTTTGAAAAGGTGGCCCCATTTGCCTCTCCACCGCCCAAGAACAGAGGTGGAGCAGTGATACAACAGGAGCCATGCCTCCACAACGCTGTGATAGAGAGGACCATAGGTCTTCTCAAGATTCACTTCCGGTGCCTGGACCGTTCAGGGGGTGCACTGCAATACTCCCCAGAGTGGGTGTCACTGATACTGATTGAATGCTACGTTCTCCACAATTGGGCACTGGCAAGCGGGTCCCACTGGAGGAAGAGGATCTTAATACAGCTGCACTGGCCACAGAGGATGAGTCCAGTAGTGAATCAGAAGAGGAGCACATTGAGGAGAATGCTGAGGGCATGGAGCAGACCTCAGTAGCTCCAGGGAAGCAGGGACACTAGGGATGCCTTGAACCAATGCTCCTTCAGCTAGGCTGCCAAATAAGAACCACCACCTCATGGCAGGGCTGCCGCCTCCATCCTGGATCTCAGAAATGACACGTTCCTTTGCCCCCAAGTTACACTCAGTGCCTGTGCAATAAAGTTTTGAGCCAACCGTGTTCAGCATTACATACTGGCCTACCCTACACCTACAAAATGAATGAAGCATACTCAGGCCAAAAACACAACAAATTAAATTTAATGTTGGAACTCACATAGTCTTGAACAGAAAGAAACCGCTGTTGGTAATCACAGCATTAAAAAAAGAAAAACAAAACGAGAGAACAAAAGATCACCCGTGACCAGTCCCTCTTGTGCTTAAGGTGCTTTAAACTTACATTTCCAGGTGCTACATCTTGGTGCTCCCTCCTTGCTGGTGCTGGTATTGGAGACAGCCCACTGACTCTGCTGCCTTGTTAGCCTTGATGACCTTGGCGGTCGTCCTCTGGCCAGTGGAGCCCATGCTGGCCCCACCTGGGAGGGAATGGCCAGTGCTACGGCTGGCATCTCCCCAGTCATCGCAGCCTCATCAGATGTCACAGTCACTGGCAGAGGGGCAGAGGAGCTGCTGCCATCATTCAGAGTGCCCTAAGAGGAGTCTGCAGAGATGACAGGCAGATTTTGCGCCAACGTGAGGTTGCATTGGACCTCCCTGAACACCATTGATGGCCAAGCACCTAGCTGGGATATAGGGTGCCCCATCCATCTCACACATGGACACCGACCACCTGAGGTCATTGCCTATATGAGGGCTTGCAGGTCTGAGCATAACCCCAGGAACCCCTGATTCTGTCCGCAGAGCAGCCTCTCCATGATAGTCACCACTCTCTCCATGGAGGAGACAGTGTGCTCGGCCATGAGGGTCAACACAGTGCTCACGCTCCACAGGCAATGCCCCACAAAGGAGAACGTGGCACGCATGCCCTCTTGGATCTCCGCCAGATCCTTCCACACACCCCATGGTCATCCAGCACTTGCTGCCTAATGGACGACTTCAGAGGCTCATCATCTGCCTTTGACTGAGCATCAGCCTGGTCTCCAGCAGTCTTCCAACTGCCAGCGCCCTGGGCACTCTCTGCCTCTGCTTACACATCAAGTAATTGTGAAGTGCCCTTACCAATGTGTATCAAGATAGTGGCCACCAAAATAATGCCCACCAAGGCACTGGTATGTGCACTGGTGCCTGCTTCAGAGAGTGGGTGTGACGCAGATACTTGGGGAGCATGGTGATCCTCTGGGTTCAGGGGTGACCCTTGAGAGTCCAGAGAGCGAACAACTGTTATCGAACCTAAAAGGGAGAAGAGGACATGTCATTAGTTAAAGTCATCACACTGTCACTGTGCATGCCAGGCACCCTGGTGAGACAATGGAGATCTGCATCATGGTGCCTTCGTCTTTCAATGATCAACGAGGACTCCAGTTTCGAGGCTCACATCACTGAAGAAACTACACTAGAATGGTTGCAGAAGCTGAAATTCTCACCTCAGTGCACTGCATTCTTACATTCGTATGACACCCCACCCTCACCGTGGCCACTTGACCGAGGTGCATGCGCCTCTTGAGCTTCAAGGCCTCCTGCTCCTACGGGAAGAGGGTGAGGAGGTGAGGGGGACCTCCGCCAGTCCACAATCTCTCAATATTGTTGTGGGATGTTTTCTCCTGAAAGGGCAGAGGAGCTTTGATTAGTCCACCCTGTACCTGCAGCGCCATTCTAGCCTGGCCAACCCCACCTGAGGAACACCTTGCAGGGCACATCCAGGTCATGGGCCTCGAGCTGCAATGCACTCCGTCAAAGCAGTCAGGTCTCAGCCCCTTGGCCAGCTTTGGCATGATTGACAAATGGCACTCAGACTCTAACACCCCTGAGCTCCACGGGGGGGCGGCCAGCCCAAAATACTTCAACACACTGACCAATGCCAACACAGTACTCACCCTTCCTGAGCGCAGCAGGTCATTAAAGTGCTTCTGGCACTGCACCATGTTGTGGCTGCTCATCTGGGCTTCCAACTCCTCCAATGCCTCCTTTGTGAGGCGCAGTGGTCTCCTCCTTCCAGCGCTGGGGACAAGGGTGTCTGTTCTGGCAGCCACCTCTTCCAGGAGGGCATCTAGGCACTTGTTGGAAAAACGGGGGGGCTGAGTGCCCACCCAACCTACCCTCCCGCCAGGCGTTTGCTGCTGCACTTGAGTCCATCTTTACAATAGCAGACAGACGTCCTTCCCTGGCAGCCTTTCTGGGCCTACCTCGGCCTGGGTCGCCATTGGATCCAGCAGTCGACAGGCCCCTGCCCCTTCTTGGCCCTACCTGGCCAGTGATGAACTGCCTTTCACGCTGGGCAGGCCTTAATTGGCCCCCCAGCATGAAATTGCAGTGGCGCTCCAATCACAGGCCATGGCCAGCTTCCCTACAGGTTCCGCCTGCCCCTGTCGAGCTTGCCCAATGAGGCCATAACTCTGCTCATGGAGGACTTTCTATTTGTGGATGAGTAGGGACTTTTAACGTAATAAAGTGTCCCAAGGCACTTCATGTCACGACATAAGGTGATATTAGGGCAGACTATCAAAGCCTTGGTCAAAAAGGTTTAAGGAGAAGGGTCTCAGAGGAGTATGGAGATAAGAAGTAAAAATAGGGAAGGGAAAGGTTGAAATGGAAGCGATGGGTGTGGGTCCAGAGCAGCAGCTAAAACATGGGTGCAAATGAACATAGGGAAAAACTCAAGTTACATAGACCAAGTTACATATCAGTTATTAGGATACAACAAAACCTGATAGCACTGATAAATATAATATGGAATTCAGGAGAAACATCTTCACTTTTAGTGGTGAAAATGTGGAACTTGCTACCACATGGAATTTTATGGTGAATACCATAGACACACTTAAGGAGAAGCTAGGTAAGTGTATAAGGGAGAAAGGAATAAAATAATAAGATGATAGGTGAAGTAGAATGAGAAGTGGCTCATGAGGAGCATAAAAATTGGTAATAATCCTGTTGGACTGGACGTCCTGTTTCTATGTTGCAATTTTTATAAAATTCTGTGCAAGGCCTTTCAGACAATGGCAATGTACAGGCCCCATCGGCAGCAGCACAAAAAAAAAACTCAGGCAGCTCAGAGGCTTGTTTATTGCACCCAATATGACAGGCCATTCAATTCGTGTGACTCTCTGGCAAAGGTCAGGCATCTGACCTTCAAATTATCCAGGGCCTGGAAATACCACTGGGATCAGAAAGGTATCTCCATAATGAACAAAGAACAAAGAAAAGTACAGCACAGGAACAGGCCCTTCGGCCCTCCAAGCCTACGCCAATCATATTGCCTGTCAAACTGGTTGAAAATTCCGGCCTAGGGAAAAGTTTTCCCTCCGATGGGGGGGATGTTCAGGAGCGGGCTCATGCGGGCACACCTCCAAACAGTGCCCCCAATCGGGGAGGGGGAGGGATGCTGCCATTTTATGTGGGCAGGCCAATTACAGCCCGCCCATCGTGATGCATGCACGTGAGAGAGTGCTCTCATCTTCCTGAAGCTAAGTGCTGCCTCAGGGAGATCGGTGCCAAATTCAAAACCGTGAAATATAGAAAAATAATATTCACTGTCACCTGAGTTGGGATATGTCCATCACTATTAATTAAACTTTTATTAAACATTTAAAAACCTACATGAAACCTCATCCCACCCGTGGATTAGGTTTCATGCTTTTTCTGAAGCCCGTCGTCTGTGCCTGTCAACCTTAAGGTTGGATGGGCAGGTCCTTTAAGTGCTTCAATTAGTTTTTAAATGGCCTCAATTGGCCGTTGACAGGTCGGCGGGTGCACAGCTGATTCGGCTGCGCCCCCGCCGACCTGAAAATTGAAATGACGCGGGGTGACGTTGGGAGTTCCACCCGATGTCATCCCGCATCATTTTAAGTGTTGGCGAGCGGGACCACCCCCCCCACCCCACCACCCCCACCCCCGGTGAGCGGGCCCTGCTCCCCCACTCACCGAACTCAACACCCTGCCCTAAGCGAAAAAGAATTAAAAAACATCTAGAGTATTTTTTTCCCAATCTTTATGGAGAGTTGTCTTTTCAGACATTCACCCTGATCTACATCATCTTTGCTCATTAGTCATGTTTGTGGATTCAAGAGTAAAATCTGCAGAGACATAATGACCTAAAATACGATTACAGCATTTACAATTGATTGTATACACCAACTTTGCTAATGTATTTGTAGATAATAAGTTGCAAGCACATCTGGTCATGGGCACTTACTCTTCCAAACTGGTCTAATGATAGCAGCGGCAATCTGATTATCTTCTTCAGTCACTTGATCTTGGGCTTGCTACTTATTTTTATTTCTAGCCTTTTGTTTAAATTCTCCAGGGTCTTCTCCATCCACTCGCTGCAACATGACCTAAATGAATTCGCCTATCCACATTTCTGCTACACCCTCTCATTCATCAGGTGCTCAATAATTCCCATCTTGTTATACCAAACTTGCCACAGCAACATGTTATTGCATCATATCTGAAGCACTGCTCATCCTCCCAGTCAAACCCTTGGCCAAAAATTGTAATACATTTGGGTATATAGGTATGCCTTCAAAACATAAAAGGGAAATGTTAACTCCCTCCACCCAGTGGAAATAGAGCAGCAGTGAAGTCAAAAGGAGATGGTGGACTCACTATTCTGTTAAACAAAAACAGAATTACCTGGAAAAACTCAGCTGGTCTGACAGCATCGGCGGAGAAGAAAAGAGTTGACGTTTCGAGTCCTCATGACCCTTCGACAGAACTAGACGAATCCCAGGAAGGGGTGAAATATAAGCTGGTTTAAGGTGGTGGGGGGGGTGGGGTTGGGTGGGGGGAGAGAAGTGGAGGGGGGTGGTGTGGTTGTAGGCAAAAGCAGTGATAGAAGCAGATCATCAAAAGATGTCACAGACAGCAGAACAAAAGAACACATAGGTGTCGAAGTTGGTGATATTATCTAAACGAATGTGCTAATTTCTTTTCTTTTCTTCTCCGCCAATGCTGCCAGACTTGCTGAGTTTTTCCAGGTAATTCTGTTTTTGTTTTGTATTTCCAGCATCCGCAGTTTTTTGTTTTTTGTTTTTATCACTATTCTGTTTCTGCTCTGACACCACTTTTCTTCTTTGGGGCTCACCTGAATCAAACAGGAGCCTCATTACTTGAGGCAAGTCCAGAGCCTATTATGTACAGAAGGCCCTAGTGCAATTTTAATTACCCACTCAGTGGTGTGCGTAGCATCGACACTCACCTCAGTAAAATCTGGTCATACAGCAGACATTCTTAAACAGGTAAATACTTAAAATATTTTGTGGGGCTAGGAGGAGAAGATGTGTTTCTAAAAATGCCACTAAAATTGATGCCGGAAAATGGGCCAGATGCAAAATATGTGCAGAAGTTTGGCTTAATGATCTTGATCCAGTTCCTCATTCTGGATTATCTGGTTTGCTCTCATCAATCAGAAGAGCCTAATAAGAAAATGTAGGCCATAATAATTATTTAATAAAAAATATTGTGTTCCAACTTCATCTTCAAACACATTTTTAAATAATTTTAGTTACATCTTGACTGGTGGAAAGGCAAAGCTCAAACATTGAACATAAGAGCAAGGTACTGCAGATGCTGGAAACCTGAATAGAAACAGAAATTATGAAATACTCAGTAGGCCTTGAAGCATCTGTGGAGAGACAAACAGAATTTAATTTCCACGGCAGTGGGTCCATTGACAATAGCAGAGCAATTCCAGGGCTCCTCTGACCTGCTTCAGTGCCAATCAGACACTTAACTAGTTGGTGACAGGGTCCTTGGCATCTTCAGGGGGAATTTCCCATTACTGGGAGCTGCCGGCCACTTAGTGGTTGAGTAGACCCAGGCTGAATATCGTTGCTGGAAACCTCGTGGAAAGATAAGTGAGAAAGATTGTCGGAGCCAGTCAGAGAGGCCTTGGTGAGGGGTGGGGGCAGGGCATGGAGAGGAGCTAATTCTAAGAGCAGATGGGGGTCTTCAGGCTTGAGTGGCCCTTGCTGGTAGTGGCTCTCTCTGTTGGGCACAGGCTACCCAAGTAAGAGGGACTCCTCACTAGCAAGTTACAGGTTTTCCCACATGGTGTGGCCATGAATGCCAACAGCAGAATGTTGAGACCCTTAAAATTGACCCTTCAGTGGCCACTTAAAGGCCTCAATTGGCCCAGGTGGGAAGTTCATCCTCTACCCTTCCCACCCCAGACTTAATCACTGTGGAGTCAGTAAAGTGACAAAGTCTTCATCTTCCACCTTCCCAGCCAATTATATGGCCCCCCGATGCCCAGTCCTCTCTGGGGTGGCATTAAATTCTGTCGATGACCCTTCATCACATCATTTCATCAAACCATACTGTCGAAGGATCACTCAACTAAAACACTGGGTGGAATTTAATGTGTGTGATGGGGGTCCTACCCACCATCGCTTCTCTCCTGGATGCCTGACACAACTACCAAGCAATTATGCCATCTAATTGGGCAGTGTTGGGCTTCCCATGCAATCAAGTCCCCAGTAGGAGGGAGTTCCACACAAATCAAAGGCTGGCAGCTCTCCGTTTCCAGCAGTTCTAATTGGAGCATTGGCCACTTCCAGTACAACTTTTGTACCTTGAGGATTACAGCTGTATACTGAAATTGTGGTGATTGTGCTTGGGCTGGGGGCCACAGGAAGGGCATCACTGGCAAGGGGGAGAAGAGATTGGAAGCAAGGGCAACAGAGTGGCTTTCAGCAGGGCTCCCACGTCCCGTTCCCAAGTCCCTTGATCGGGTACAAAGCGTCTGAGGAAGAGGGACACCCCTCTACTAGGCCACAGGCAAACCCGACAGAGTTTGCTGGGCAGATTTTTCACATGGTTAGTCCACTTTTTGTTCAATACCACCAACAATAGGACAAGGTCCTTAAGTGGTCCTTAAGTGGCTATGAGAGCTTCGATTGGTCTCAGAGCTGGAAGGCCACCCTTCACCCTTGTGCTCTGAGCATGATCAGGGGGAGTTGGGAAGGTGACAGGATCCCCACCACACACCCTCCTGTTCAATCAGGTGCCTCAGCTTCTGAACTCGACTCATGCGGGGAGGCATTAAATTCTTTCCATTAACTCTGTTCTCTCAAACATTGACTGTTGTGACAAAGCAGAGGCTGGGGGAATCTAGGTGGAGCTTGTCACCTAAGAGGATGAGGCTGATTATGCAGACATTAGGGACTATTAATGTTAGGTATCCATGCATAATTGAAGATAAATTCAGAGACCACAATGGTGTGAGGAATTCTGACATGAAGGCAGATGGAGTAAGGGTTTTTCAATGCAGTTTTGTGGAACAGTGACTATACTAAAGGATTGATTAACTGTCACTTCCTGCACCAACAGAAATTTGGTGCTGCAATTGTGATGATTTACTGCTGCCTTAAAAAGTATATGAGGAGGGGGATAGATATCCCAGGGGCATTATCCCAGTGATGCATACACTGTATAAAGAATAAATCATCCTGTTTTTAATGCTATAACTTTACACTGTGCAACAATAAATTATTGGAAACTTTTGTAACTGTTTTCTTATTTTCTTTTTGAGTTCTAAGAAAAGCACAGCAACATCAATATGTGTTCTTATCAAAAATGATACATGCTTTGTTGGTCTTTATTTGAGAGAGTATAATGTAAGTATGATGGAGTTGTTTTCAAAGTAATGAATCTGCTGATTACACACCCTCTTAGGAACAAGGACAAAATTATGTCTATCTGTAAAGTGCCCTTAGAGATTTTTCGATTTACAAATAACTTGTCAAGTAAATGTGATACTGGTATGCGAATGAATATTGAGGTTCTTTTTAATTAGGCTCAAGTAAATATTAGGTACTTACACCTAAATATAACTCAAGAAAGTATTCATTATCCTAAAAGTTGAATATTAAAAAATAAAGTTTCAATGAATATTGTAAAAAGCTTTTGAAAGATCTCCTTCCACCACTCTTCCATTTCTTAATAAACCTCTTTATGAAAAATATTCTTATTGTTAAGGGGGTTAAGACTTCATACTATATTTTTGTGAAGTATACATATATATATATATATATATATATATATATATAACCTTGTAAAATTACTGAAGCCATATGTGGCTGTGACCTTTGAATAATAGGAGTGAATCTGGCAACATTCGAGGAGTTTGCAGCTTTTTATCTCTGAAGAAGTGCTAACAACCCCTGTGGGCTGCAGAAGCCAAATTCAAAGAGGATTATACGAAGGCCATTTACATTTCGTAAACTAGGCCTGACCACGGGAGCCTACTAATTACTAACCTGCTAGGACAAAGAGCCCTGCTAAATTCATTTCAAATTCTTAATGGTTGGAACACTAGCCATCTCGGGAACCCAGACAAAGGAATATACACCCTTTGGGTGGAATCATTTCAGATTTGCGCTACGTGCAGGAGTGGACAAATAAAACGACATTTTCCCTCCAGTCGCAAAGGTGGCTTTTCATGCTGTAATCATTTCAAACCCGCCACTTTAATTATGCAGTTCCGGGAAACATGCCGTTTCTGCAGTGGATGGGCACTCATTCCCCTGCCATGCCATCACATCGCCGCATCACCATGCTGGGTGCCATATTTAAAGTTCAACTGCATGCACACCTCCCAGTGTTTTCAGCCCATGACTGCTGCAAGAAAGACATGGCCCTGAAAGGCAAAAAGACTGCAGCTCCCAGATTCAATGAAGCATCCCTCAAGTGGCTTTTGGATATTGTAGAGGGTCGCCGTGATGTCCTCTACCCCCACTCAGGCCACAGAATGGGACAGAAACCTCACTAATCTGGCTTGGGAGGCAGTGGCAGTGGCGGTCAGCACCAATGTCCTGCAAAAGAGGGCAGCCATCCAGTGCCATGACAGGATGAATTGCCTCATCCATTCTGCCAGGGTGAATCACTATTCTCATCACTCTCAACTCACATATGCAGAAACCTATCATACATCCACAGGAATCTCACACCTCACGGGACAACACCACTAACTCTCACACACACACTCATATCTCCATCAGGCTCCTACCCTCTCGAACTCATGTCCTCATCCTGTCCATGGCTCCGCTCATCACACAAATATTTCACGCAGTGCCATGTAGCCTGCTCACACTCTCTCCATCTGTTTTCATGCAGGAGAAGCCTGCTCATATCAGCAGGGAGAGGTCCCAGACCAGAGGTGGAGTGGCCCATATTAGGCCCCTCACTCACTTTGAGGTATGTGCCATCACACTGACTGGTGAGTATGTGAACCGTGTCTGTGGCAATGGTAAGGTCAGCAGTGAACACCCTCATAAGGATCCTGCACCACATCATCCCTCTCTCAACGCAAATGTGAGTCCTTTCTCTTCTGTTTTTGACTGCTGCCATGCACTACTTATCTCTTCTTCAGTTCATAGTGAGCTCTGCCAAGCGACCTGCTTCCTCAGCCAGCCATTCCCTCAGCTCTATAAACATCCTCACCTCCAGCCAAGAGCACATCTGTTCCACTGAACAAATGGAAATAAGCAGCCTTGAAGACCCATAACAATGCTTATCCACACCCTGCACCAGCTTAGAAACACAACTTGGTGCAACCTAGATCTAGAGCAGGCTTTGGGTCTAAAATCTGGTGGTCACCACACGGACACGTGTCCGCAGAAGCAGGAGGCAGGTTCAGTCGAGCTCCCCAGCACTTGGAGGACTGCTAGGGAAGAGGCATCTGTGAGGTCTGAGTCAGATGACAAGCCTCTAGATTTGGCCTTCCAGCTCATCCTGGAGAGGCAGCAGAAGGTGTGGGAACATCAGGCTGAGCTGTTGGAAGCCTTCAGCAGAGTGGCACGTGAGTAGGAGGAGTGTGTCCACTTGCTCCCTGATGAAGTGGTTCCCACATGTGCATCTTTGGATGTTTCGATGAGGAGGACGGCAGATGCCATGGAATCCTGGCCCAGCAGAACACAGAGATGTGTGCAGACCAGCACTCCATCACGAGAGTCATGGGTGAGTTCCTGTAGCGGCAACATGAGAGGGAAACAGGAAACCTTGAGATCCCTCTAAGTTCTCCTTCCCCTCACAGAGTCAGGCCGGGATGCCTGGACACCCGGAGGGAGGACGAGCGGGAGCTGGACACCCTTGAGTCACCCACTTAGGAATCTCAGAGGCTGTCCCCTCCCTCTGACTCCCCTTTGCCTGTGAGCCCATCAACTTCATATTTTGTTACCACAGAGGGAGCAGCCGGCCAACCAGTGATTCTCGAGGGAGAAGTGTGTGTGTGTGTGTGTGTGTGGCAGGACCTTTCAGAGCCTCGTGCGAGCACTCTCACATGCACACGGATCCTTCACGTATCATTTCACCTCAACGTCCTGAGCATTTTGAACACTGTCTGCAGGGGTTCACTTTCAGTTGCCATCTGAGTTGACCTGCATCCCCGCCCACTCAATGATCACACTCCCATGCAGCACCTGATCTCGCCCATCACGACTCTTGTTTCACTTTCAATTTGGACAGCATGGTGCTAATCCAGTTTTACTTTTGCTTCCTCTCTTTTCCCCTCCCACAGTCAACCATCTCCTTTCCCCCATCACTGTTGACCACCCTGGCATCACCTTCCACCTCTCCTCCATGACCTACCAGCCACCAACCTTTTCCTTTGGGGTTGTGCAGGTGAATGTGCACATTCCCTTCCTTCCCAAAAATCCCACCCCATCCCATTCACCTTCCCGATCTCCCCCTTTCCACCCCCACGGTCCGTGTCTGCCTCTGAATCCCCATCAACCATACTCGTCATCGCATCTACCACTGCTGTTAAACATTCAGTCTCCCACCCTACCGCCTCATTCTGCTCTCAGTCATTCTCACCATTCCCTCATACCACATCCACACTCAGTTCACTCCCTAGGGGGCAGCCATGGACCCATCAGATGGATCTCTTGCACGTTCACTTGGACATCCCCCCCCCCACCAGACCCTTGCTCCCCTTCGGAAGCCTTTTCCCCCTTCAGACCCCTCCTCCCCCAGGAATCTCTTTCCCCCATAGACCCCTTCCCCCGGAATCCCCTCAGCCCTCCACTTTTGGAACGCCTTACCCCCTCTGAACCCCTCCCCACCCTCTGGACCCCTTCCCCCTCAGAATCCCTTTCCCCCAACTTTGTCCTCCCACCCTCCTGGACTCCCCTCTGCGCTTAGTCCCTCACCCTTCCTGGCTCCTTCATACACCCTTACTTCTTCCTCCACCCTTAGTCCTTCTCCCCCCAACTCCTTCCTCCAGCCTCACTTCTTCCTCCAGCCTTACTCCATCCCCCTTCCTGACTCACTCAGACACCCTCACTTCTTCCTCCAGCTTTACTCCTTCCACCTTCCCTACTCCTTTCTCCAAAATTTCTTCTTCCCCCACCCTTACTCTCTCCCCTCTGCGCACTCCTTCTTCCCTCCCCTCTCTGCACTCATTCCTCCCCCTGAACTCCCCCTCCCCTCTCCACACTCCTTTCCCCCCTCCAAACTCCTTCCCTTACATTCTCCAGCCCCCTTACACCTACCTCCCTATTTGCCATCTTCTCCCCCGTTATGCCACCCGGCCCCAGTATTCCCTCACCACCTCCCAACATCATCCCCCCGACACCTCTTCCTCTCCCAGTCGATCTTGGACCTTCTCTCCCACCCCTTCAACCATCATCCATTGTGAGCATCAACAGTGACTTTCCAACTTCTGTGAGCTGCTCCATAGCAGAACCATGTCCATAAGAATCCACCCAGCATCCCATGGACGTTCTTCCAGGATCCTGTTGCCATTGGGCTCCAGCATCTTCTGATCCTCAGATGCCTGCAATGTGGACAAGGCACTGGCCGTAAGTCCCGTCTTCTGCACATCACAGTTGTCAAGATGTGTTCTGCACCAGTGTGTTTTTCCACTGACATGGGTGGACAATCCAGCTTGGGGGGGAGTGAAAAGAGTCTGGCGGGCTGACCTTATAATGATATGCTGATCTATTACAATGAGGTTCCCAATGTCTGATGACAGGAGTTATGGCCTAGCATCGATAGGCTGAGCGGACGTGAAACCAATTTTTGGCCTTCTTGCCATATTCTCCACTCACACCACCGAACGTGCCCGAAGCCAGTGGGCCTAGAAAATCCCAGCCTTTGTCAAAGCCAAAGTGGAGAGATGAGAGTCATGTGACTCTGGGCTCACGTGAAACAATAATTCTTTGCTCTGTAGTCTTTGCCCTGTAAACCTTTCTTTCTCTATCTCCTTCTTTTATTGTATGAGTGAAATGGAGGTCATGTTGCTACCCTGCTCCCGAGTTTGAGTGTGTGCAAATAAACTAGCTCTCTGAGTTTACCCTATCTCGAGTTTGCTATGGGATTGCTAATAGAAAATTGGATCACAACAAAATGAGGGGTTTGGAAATACACCACTGCTTATAAAGGGGAAAATCAAAATCAAAACACCTCTCTGTTTATGGACAAGTGGTAAGAGGAGAAATCAGGGCTGGTTGAATTAAACCCTCTCCTGTCTCTGTAAAATCATCATTTACCTTTTAGTCCTTTTGGAGGGTTCCACTGTGGTTGACAGAGCCCTTAACCCTGTGTTTTCTATTTCCTGCACTTCTCTCATTCCTTGCCTTTCCTCTTAGAACCACAATCATTTCCCATTGGCCTCATCTTCCACCCTACTAGCCTTCACATTTAGCAGATCATCCTCTGCTATTTCTGTCACCATCCTTTTCTTTCCCAATCAACCTGCCAAAGGGACCATTCCCTTTGTGACACCCTGCTCCTCTCCTCCATCACCCCCAACACCTGCTTCTCTTCCCACAACATCTTCCCATGCAAGCATAGGAGATACTTCCTCACTTCCCACCTTCCAAGACCCCAAACACTTCACCCAAGTGGAATTACTCATGCTTCTTGCAGTTTAATATACTGTATTCACTGTTCACGATGTGGACACTTCCACAGTGGTAAGACCAAATGCAGATTGGCTGATCGCTTTGCGGAACATATCTGTTCAGTCCATTAACTTCCAATCACCTAACTTTTAATTCTCCACCCCAATCCCACTTTCACTTCTCTATCATTAGCCTCCTGCATTGTTCCAATGAAGAGGGGCCTCAGCTTGAAGAAAAACATCCCATCTTATTTCAGTCAGGTACTTTACAGCCTTCAGGACTCAACAACTGAGTTCAACTTCAAATCATAACCATTGCCTAATTTATCTTGGGCAGCAGTTGTTGGTAAGAATTGTTACCCTTCTTTTGTTTCTTTACATGTCGCATTAATATTTCCTTTTTGCCTTGCAACATTATCCCTTTTGTCATTTAACCCCTCCTGCCTTCCACCTAACTACAGGCCCTCCCTTTTGCTCTTTGGCTCCTTTCTTTTTCTTATCTCTGAGTACTTCATAGGATCATAAGGTCATAAGAAAGAGGAACAGAAGTAGGCTATACGGCCCCTCGAGCCTTCCCCACCATTCAATAAGATCATGGGTGATCTGAGTGAAGCCTTAACTCCACCCTCCTGCCAGCCCCAATAACCCTTGACCCCATTGTTGATCAAAATTCTGTCCAACTCAGCTTTGAATATGTTCAGTGACCCTGCCTCTGCTGCTTTCTGAGGATAAGAATGCCAAAGTAAAACAACCCTCTGAGAGAAAGAAATTGCTCCTCATCTCTATCTTAAATGCAAGACCCCTTATTTTGAAACTGTGCCCCCTAGTTCTAGATTTCCTTACACAGGGAAACATCCCAGTATCCACCCTGTCAAGTCCCTTCAGAATCTTATATGTTTCAGTAAGATCATCTCTCATTCTTCCAAACTCCAATGAGTATAGACCTAATCTGCGCAACCTTTCGTCATAAGACAATCCCTTCATCCAAGAAATCAGTTGAGCGAACATTCTCTGAACTGTTTTCAATGCAATTATATCCTTCCTTAAGTTAGGAGACCAAAACTGCACACAATACTCCAGGCCCTGTACAGCTGTAGCAACACATCCCTACTTTTATAATCTATTCCCCTTTTAAGAATGACCAACATTCCATTTTCCTTCATAATCAGTTTCTCTCTAATAAATAACATTCTGCTTTTCTATTCTTGTGAACAAGTTCACATTTCCCCACATTAAAATCCATCAGCCAAATTTTTGTCCACTCGCCTAACCTATCTATATCTCTTTGCAGATTCTCGGGTGAAATTTTCCCACCCGTTGGTGGTGGGTGCGTTTGGTGGCATGAGCAGACAATATGGCGAGAAGGCCAAAAATCGGTTTTACGCCGTTGTGAAACCAGCTTGTGATCGTCCGCTTCACCCATCAATTGCGAGCCGTGTTTCCCGCCGCCATACGTCGGGAACCTAATTTTAATGCTTTAGCATCTCATTATAAGCCCAGCTTGCCATAATCATCCCCCCACGCTGGATCATCTGGGTCACGCTGATATGTTTCACAGCTGTGCATAAGCGATGTGCACCTGGTGAGCTGCAAATCACTCAGGACTTCGAGGTTTGTTTGCCAACCTTGCTTCAGGCAGCACTCGCAGTCATCAGCACCAGGCTTCACAGGCAGCACCACATCAGTTTTAGGGGGGCCCACAGGAAGGTCTCTACCTACCAGACTAGCCGTAAGGTGGGGTGGCATTTCAATAGCTGCAGGGCTAGGGCTGCTTGAGGAATGGGGAGAAGTGGCCTCAGGCAAGGGAAGAGGCTGCAGGGCAAGGGCGGTACTGGGGAAAGCGGTGGGGGGGGGGGGGGGGGGGAGGTGGTGGGGTGGTATCCCAGGGTGTGCAAGTAGCCTCAAAATGGTAAGGGCTGAGGAGGCAGTCTCCAGAGGAGATGAGGCCAGATGGAGATGTGAGGGTTTGTGTGAGAGAATGAGTGGTGATGTCACAGAATCACAGTGCAGAAGAGGCCCTTCAGCCCATCAGGTCTGCACTGACACATGAGAAACACCTGACCTACCTACCTAATCCCATTTACCAGCACTTGGCCCATAGCCTTGAATGTTATGATGTGCCAAGTGCTCATCCAGGTACTTTTTAAAGGATGTGAGGCAACCCGCCTCCACCATCTCCCAGGCAGCGCATTCCAGACTCTCACCACCCTCTGGGTAAAAAAGTTTTTCCTCACATTCCCTCTAAACCTCCTGCCCTTCACCTTGAACTTGTGTCCCCTCGTGAATGACCCTTCAACTAAGGGGAACAGCTGCCCCCTATCCGCCCTGTCCATGCCCCTCATAATCTTGTATGTCTTAATCAGGTTGCCCCTCAGACTTCTCTGCTCCAACGAAAACAACCCAAATCTGTCCAAACTCTCTTCATAACTTAAATGTTTCATCCCAGGCAACAGCTGGTGAATCTCCTCTGCACCCCCTCCAGTGCAATCACATCCTTCCTATAATGTGGTGACCAGAACTGCACACAGTACTCCAGCTGTGGCCTCACCAAGGTTCTATACAACTCCAACATGACCTCCCTACTTTTGTAATCTATGCCTCGACTGATAAAGGCAAGTGTCCCATGTGCCTTTTTCACCACTCCACTAACATGCCCCTCTGCCTTCAGAGATCTAAGGACACACATGCCAAAGTCCCTTTGTTCCTTAGAACATCCTAGTGTCATGCCGTTCATTGAATACTTCCTTGTCAAATTACTCCTTCCAAAGTGTCCAAACACTTTTCAGGGTTAAATTCCATCTACCAGTTATCTGCCCATTTGACTATCCCTTCTATATCTTCCTGTAGCCCAAGACACTCAACCTCACTTGAGTTGGTGGTGAGTGAGATGCCAGTGAATGTGTGATAGGCTTGTGAGTGTGTGAGTTTAGAGTGATGAGATGCTTGCCTTACCCTGACAGCATGAATGAAATCATTAACCCTCTTTCTGCACTGGATGGCCAACCTCTTCTGTAAAGCATTGGCACTGATCACCACTGCCACCAACTCCCAAGCCAGAGTGGTGAGATTGCTGAACATCCTGTGGCCAGAGTGGGGGGTGGAGGACGTCATGGCGGGCCTCCAGAAGGCATTCCAGTGACGGGTCACTGAACTCTTCATGGCTTTCAGGGCTAGGTCTTCACTGGAGCAGTCCTGGATTGCAAGCATTGAGATCTGTGTACGCGCTGCTGTTTAGTTATAGCACCCAGAGTGAGGAAACATTGAGGTAATGGTGTGGCAGACACCTGCCAAAGAGATGACATGTTTTTTGTGGCTGCACAATTTATGATGCAGAGAGCAGACAATATGGCACCCGCTACCACACTTAGTGGAAGTCTGGGACGATTCCGTCCTTTGGCCTAGATTTGTACTCCTGAGGCGGGTGCACAGAGCCAAGGGTTTGTCTGCCTCACCATACCTGTCTCAGAAAAATGTGCCTGGAGTTTTAAGACCTTTGTTCTGGAGGGCCAGATGCTGGAGTTGGGCCCTCCTACCCCAGAGGCAGATCAGAGGCAGCCAAAGGCAGTGCCGAGTGCCGAGGCAGACTGGTTAAAGTCTCAGTGCTCTGGGAATTTTTACAAGTTGTGTTGTTGAATATTAGGCTTTCTAGCCCTCATTCCTTACACCTCCGAATTCCCCACATATCGCATCCATACCAACTCATGCCCCTCCACCCAACCCTAATGGCTTGTCATACACTTCATGCCAAACTATGCCCTGCACCCACCCTCAAAGGTCCCTCATACACTCCATGCCAACCCATGCCCCTCTACCTGCCCCAATGGCCACTCATACCATCCAAGCCGACCAACGCTCCTTCAACCATTCCATGACCCCTTATAGCCCCATGCCAACTCAGTGTGAACTCATACCTACCCTTCTCCCCACCCCTACCCTTTGCCCTTACACCCTCCCTGCCAAATCATCCAGTATCCACCATAGGCAGCCTTCAGGTGCCATGCTGAGATGAAATAAATTTAAGTTCTATGTAGCTATTGCAAGCCCCACTATATGAAAAACACCCATTGATAAAACCCCATTTAAGACATCTAAATCCCCTCAAGCACTTAATCCCTTATAAAAACACACATTTATGTTTGTAACCACACACCAAAGAAAGCTAATCATTTCCCAACTTCTGGGAGCTGTCAATAAAACTGAACCTACAGCCAAACACCACTGAGACAATAACAGGGTGTGGAAACAGCCAAGTAGTAATAATGCTATTATGATAGCACTTAAGGTTATGTCAACAAGCATCTATTGAAACTTCAAGCACCGATTTCTTTTTCAACTCACAAAGGTAAGCTGTCTATTTTCAAAATTTAAAGGACTGGCCATTTAAATAATTTGACAGCTTCAGAGTTCCACAGACCTTATCCACCTTTTATGAGCATTTATATCTACTCTAAAGAAAAATCATACATCACACGCTATAGGATAAAACTCTAATGCCATTGAAAATTTGATTTATTTGAACTCAGCACTGCGTCCAAATGGCCCTGCTGGATTCAGGTTTCCCCCATGTGTGTGTCACATCCTGCCCCCTTCCCCTACTGGTTAAAATAGGACCTGTCGGAAATTGAGGCAGGACCTGGATCTGGGGTCCTAGCATCATTTTGGAAAAGGCGCAGATTCTCCATGACTCTGAAAATTTAGGCCTTTGTGTCTTTTATAGAACATGTTTAATTTCGTACCTATTTTTACCTCATTAGCAAATTTAGCTATCACACATTCCTTCCCAATATCCAAATCGTTGATTGTAAATAGTTGAGACCCCAGCACCAATCCCAAACTGGTGGCACTCCACCAGTTACAGCTGATGAACCCATAGGAGAACCATTTATCCTGACTCTCTGCTTCTTGTTAGCTAACCAATTCTCTATCCATGCTAATATGTTACTCCCAACACCATGAGCTCTTATGATGTTTAGTAACATTTTATGTAACATCTTATTGAATACCTTTTGGAAATCCAAATGTAGTACAGCTATTAATTCCCCATTATCCAGTCTGTTTGTTATTTCCTCAAAGAACTCTAATAAATTAGTCAAACATGATTTACCTTTCACAAAACCATGTTAACTCCACTTGATTTTACTGTAAGTCACCATTTTAACTTGCCCTATTTTAAGTGGTTCCACTTGAAAGTTGATCGGTTAATACGTTTTCATGTTTAGCATCAGGAGGTTCATTTTAATGCTGTTTCACATCGGGTCTGATGTTGGGTTGTGTGACCCAATCAGCTCCAGTTAAGAGTGGCCTCTTCTGCTCCCTGACCCATCCAGTCTTTGCTGAGCTTCTCTGCCAATCTTCCCTCTCGCGGACCTTCCCTCTCGCCAACCATTATAGTCAGTGTCAACTTTCCCTCTCTCCAATCCTCCCGGTCACTGCCAGCTGTACCTCACACCAACCCTCCTTCTCCCAACTCTCCAGCTGACAACTTACCTCTTCAACTTTGCAACACTAAACTGCTCTTCCTACCTCTCTCTTCTAATCTCACGAGCCCTTGCTCACAGCAAAGGTTCAGGAGAGGGAAGTGATGAGTGGAAGGTTTGGCAAGAGGGAGGTTTGGCGAGAGGTTCAGTGCAAGGGAGGGCTGGTGAGAGGGAAGTTCAGCTAGCACAATTGTGGTGACTGGAAGGATAGGGGAGCAGGAGAGACAGCAAGCTGAAGGCCCGGGGTGCGGGAGAGGTGACAAGCTAGAGGGATGTGGAGTGGGAGAGGTGGCGAGCCAAAGGGTTGGGGAGCAGGAGAGGTGGTGAGCTGAACAGTCGACAAGCAGGAGAGGCAGTAAGCCAGAGGTGAGTAGAAGGAGTTAGCACATTTCTTTCATATTTTGAAATTTGTTTTACTCTAAAAGTTATTTATTTATAAATATAGGAATTTAGTAGTGTAAAGTATTTCAATTTACAGGGTAAGATGTTTTAATACTTTTTTTTCCTGATAAGATAGGTCCTACAGAACCTAACTACAGCTTTTACATTGGTTATAATGGGAAAATCTGATTCGCTTATCATTGTTTAAAGTTGCACTTTTCAGGAACACAACCACAACATTAAAGTGAAGAATTATTGTATTAGGATTTTCTAAACGTTCTGTCATTACTTCCTTAATGTTGGGTTCAAACATTTTCTCTATGACAACGTTAACATAACTGGCATATAATTTCCTGCTTTCTGTTTTGCTCCTTTCTTGGATGGACGAGTTGCATTTGCAGTTTTCCAATCTACTGGGACCTTTCCAGAGTCTAGGGAGTTTCAGAAGATTACAACCAATGCATCCACTATCTCTGTAGCAACTTCTTTTAAGATCCCAGGGTACAGGCCATCAATTCTCAATAGTTTTTTTCCAATGTTGTGTTTTAAGGTCCTCCTTCCCTTTTCCCTCTTGATTTTCAATTATTAGATGCTTTTTGTGTCTTCTACCATCAAGACAAATACAAAATAGCTGTTCAACCTTCTGACCATTTCCTTGTTTCCCATTATTAATTGCCCAGTCTCACCATCTAAGGGACCAATGCTTATTTTATCCACTCTTCCCTCTTATACACTTGTAGAAATTCTTACTGCCTGTTTTAATATTTCTAGCTAGCTTTCTCTCATACTCTAATTTCTCCCTCATTTTTTTTTTAGTTATTCTTTGCTGGTTACTAACTTTTTTCATTTCTGACAATATGTCATTGACTTGAAACCTTAACTCTGTTTCTCTCCACGAATGCTGCCAAACCTGCTGAGTGTTTCTGTTTCATGTTCAAAGACAGCAGTGTTTCTTTAGTGTTTTTCTCATTGTGTGGTTTTTATCGAACTAATCTAAAATGGCAGTTTACAGGGATCTTTCCACATGGCAGCAGTCACATGACTACAGCAAGACAGATAGGACATGTAGCACTGTTGCATTTCAAATTCCAAACATACCACTTTTCATACTGAAGAAAAAACACAAACATCCTCTTTTTCTAATGAACAAAAGACAAATGTAAGTGCACGATCATGAGTAACTGTGAGTTACTCAAGTTACCCACTATACACTAACTGTTATCATGCATGAACGACTGTTTGTTCTATGGCCAGTCTCTGCACCTGCATGGCATACATAGGGCGGGATTTTATGGTTCCGCCAAAGTCAATGGACTTTTGAATGGGTCGCCGCACTTTACAGCTTCGCCTCTGCCCTACATGGACCATAAAATTCCACCCATAGTCTTTAAACCATGCAGGTCTCTTAATTATTCTCATGCACATTGTCATTGTGATGTTCCTTATCTAGAGAGTTTTGTTCCTGTGGCACTTGTTGCTGTGGTAACTGTTGTTGTTCCATTACAATTGTTGGGGACCGGGAACCTCTGGAATTGATGGTAGTTCTGTACTCAGTACAGATGGTTAGATCCCTTCTCATTGACCAGCTGATTGCTGTGAAGGAACAGCTTTGCTAGTTGTACGTATATGCCTGTCGGTGTGCCGGTATATTTGGTCATTCACTTGCACTGCATATTATTGCGGTGGCAGCTTCCCTATGTATATCACACATTGCCATGTGGGTTGACTGCTGTTGAAGGCGTTGAAGAATTGTCCCCTAATTGACTCCCCAGTGCTCAGCTCTGGCAATGGTTCGACAGTTTTGTCAAAATGAAATTTGGCTTTCTTACTATTTCACCGAGATTTTTTCACTCATGCCTGTTACTACTTATGGTTTCAGTAGCTTTTTTGTTATCGGAAGAGTAGCTTGTGCACAGCATGACATTAGTCTTGGGACTGCACTATTTTCCATTCCTTCAGTCAGTACATTTCTCCACTCTAGGATTGCCTTGTATTCATCTGTGCAAGATTTGCTCGATTTCTTGGTGATTCCCTTGCACAATTTTCACTGTCGCCTCAGTCTTTCCGTTCAACTGCAGATAGTGCGGCCTTGATCTGTAGTGTTAAATTTCCCAACCTTTGTGAATTGGCTGAATTCTTCATTCATGAACTGAGGGCCATTGTCACTAACCACAATGTCTAGAATGCCGTAGTGACTGAAGTCTGCTTTCAGGCATTCTACAATTTTTCCTGTTGTTGTTGAAGTTAGCTGGTCTAACTCCCATTAGTCAGAATAGTAGTTTACAGTAACAGGAAGGTTAATTCCTGCCATAATGAAGAGATTTACTGCCAACTTCATCCATGATCTGTTTGGGATGTCATGGGTCATCAGTTGCTCTCCAGCTTGGCACTTGCTACAAGCACCCCACTGGCCTATGTGGTCTTTAATTTCATTGCTCACATTTGGCCAGTAGAATGCTTCTCCTGCCTTTGTTGGACTTGATTCAATTCCTTGATGGCTTGCATGGTTGTGCCTCATCATCTCTCCTTTCATCACCTTAGGGATGATGACTCTATTTCCTTTGCACAAGATGCCACTTCGGGTTTTTAATTCATCCCATAAAGCCCAATATGCTCTTGTGACCACAGGTGTGTCTTTGGTGCTCTCAGGCCATCCTTTCATCACTACTTCTTGTAGCACTTGGAGAGTTGCATCTAGTGTAATTCGCTTGATTTGAGCAAGGCGATTGTCTGTCAGATTTAGTATCTGCTGTATTGATGACTTCCAGATCATGTCAAGCTGCTGCTTCTTTGTGAAATCTTCCAATTCAACAACTGTTGTAGCATCCTCAACTTTCTTCATGGGGAGCACTGCTCTCGACAACATGTCTGCGATGTACACCTGTGACCCTTGGTTGTATGTTACATCCAGATGCTATCTCTGTAAACAAAGTAACATTCTTTGCAGACACTTTGGAGCAGATAGTAGCTGTTAGAGAAAATTGTTTCGAAGTGGCTTGTGGTCGGACTCCACTGTTACTTTGTCTCTCTCAAGCAGGTATTGATGAAAATGCTCATCTGCAAAAACAACAGTAAGGCACTCTTTCACGATCTGAGCATAGCATCGTCCGCTTGTGTTAGTGCCCTGGATGCAAATGTGACTGGTTGCCCTTGCTGCATTAGGGTTGCTCCAAGACCTGCCTTGCTGGCGTCAAACTGCAAGGTGACTTCATCATTCATGTCAAGGTACTTCAGCACTGGCGTTGTTATCGCTGGTTGTTTGATTTTAGTGTACACTACTTCTTGTCCTGTGCCCTGTGCTCCTTGGCAGTGAGCTTGCATCATGGTTCGCACTCATTTAACAAATTGGGTAAAAATTCTGCTAAATAGTCCACAAATCCAACAAATCATTGCAATGTTTTTTACATCTGTTGATCACTGCATCCCAGCTGCAGCTCTCACCTTGTCAAGATCTGGATGAACACCTTTTGCTGTCAGTACTTGACCTATCTACATGACTTCAGGCATCTTCAATTGCAATTTATTCTTGATCAGCTTCAGGTTTATGTGGCAAACTCTCTTTAGCAGCCATATTAAATTCTGATCATGGTCCATCATGGCTTCTTCCATTGTATCTCCACATCCATAGACTAGTAGATCTTTGACTATGGCTTCCAATCCATGAAGATCACTGACTATCCCATGTTGTCTGTGTTGACACTCTTCTGGAGTTGTGAAAATGCCAAACAGCATGCGCAACCATCTGTATCACCCGAACAGCATCCAAAATGTCGTTAGAAAGCTACTGCTTTCATCCAGCTTCACTTGCCAGTAACCATCCTTTGAATCTAGGGTAGTAAATATCTTTGCCTTGGCAAGTTGCGGCAAAATTCGTTCCAATGGCTGGCATGCAGTCGTGAGATCTCTTCAGCGCTTCATTTAGATCCTTTGGGTCTAAGCATATTCACAGCTTTCCTGGTTGTTGCACTGTTACCATGCTGCTAGTCTATAGGAGTTGTCACTTTATTGATTACACCTTCTTTTCCAGCTCTTCTATCTTGTCTTTTAGGTTTTATTTGAGGGCAGCTGGACCTCTTCTCGGCAGATGCTGAATCGGTCTTACACTCTCATTTACTTTGAGATGATATTCTCCTGGTAGGCAGCCTAACCCTGTAAACACATCTTTGTATTCCTCTCGAATCCATTCAGCAGGCAATGGTTTTGTGTGCTGTGACACATTGTAAATCTCTGTTGGCACATTCAATGTTACCCGTCCAAATTTTAGACTTTCTTTAACTGAGATGAGTGGCTATTGCATACCATTTATGATTTGTAACTCCAGGTCTTCATTCTTGTCATTGCACTGGGCTCTTAGACTAATTTGTCCTCTCAGTATGAATATCATGCCATCATATAGCTTTAGCCTTGCTTTTGGGGGTTTCATCTTTGGATCGCCATGCTGAGCCATTTCACACAGGTCTGTGAAAGTCACAATGTTGAATGACGTACAAGTATCTGTCTTACACTTATTCGCCTGATACTCTCCTTCTGCGGTCACCATTGTGACAGTCATGACTATAAATTACCTATAAACTTGATGTAATCAGCCTGTTGTATTGTGTACAATGCTTCATCAGACTTTTCTGCTGATATCTCTCCAGTGGTGATCTGTATTGGCTTGTTTTACTTCTTTCTAGCCAAACACTTATGTGCAAAATTATTCAGCTTCTTGCAGTTAAAACATTGTTTTCCCCGTGCTGGTCAATCCTTATTTTCCTTTGTATGTCAAGCACAGTATTTGCATCCTGCCTTTATCCGTGATTGTTCTGCTCTTTCAGTCTGTTATATCTCTCAGCATAACAAATCTCCTAGTCTGCTCTGCCATACATGTGCTCGAACTGACATTTTACAAGTTCTGCATTTCTATACATGCCTATAACTTTGTTGAGTGTAAATTTCTCCTTTTTCAGTCAACTTGCTCTCACTGAGGGGGTCTTGTATGCCTAAGAGAATTCTATGTCTAATCAGGTCATCCTTTTTGAAGGGTTCTCAAAATTCCCACATTTTTCATATCATCAACAAGGATATGACTTTTGGACTTTTATGGTAGAGGACTCTACTGCTGGGTTAAGTCTAGAACCCTGCAGACAGGAGGCTAGGACGAGAGAAGACAGAATACGCATTCTTCCCTTTAAAACAATCAATCCAGAGAAAACTTCATCTTACATGAAACTAAAGCCCATCAAAACCTTGCATAAATAATTACTACTAATTACTAAAGCAGGAAGACAACAATCAATGCAATTGTGCAAACCCATCAATACTCCACATATACAATGGCTTTCAGTTCAAAACTAGTTACGGGGACAGGAAGACAACGATAAACATCCAACGAGTCCATTAAAAACAACGAGACAACAATCACCTGAAGAAGCCCAGATCAGACAAAGAACTAACCTTGATTTGGTTTCAGATAAGAAATTTGAAAAACCAGTATAACTGGGCCACCAGTTACGAAGAGAAAGCACACACAGGAGGGTGATCAGCTTTTGGAGCAGTTGAAGCAGAGTTTAAGCAGGGAGCTGAGCCAAGCAGAGGGAGGAGATCTGGAGATTTGCAGGCCCACAGGCAACATCATAGCGAGGAGCATGGGGTGGCAGGCTCAACCGAAGACAACAAGGCCGCAACCGCAGCCCTCCATGAAGATCGACCACCCACAACCGCACCCTCCAACCAACTGAAGAACCTTTGCAGATTCCGCAGACCAGGACCACGTAGGGATGGCAGGCCCAGAGAACACAAAGAGCGACCCCAAAACTGCAATCGGCTTACCTGGCTGGATTTCGAACTGTCAAGGAACTCTGGTTGGTGAGCATGATCCCTGACCTCTCCTAGTTCAATTTGGTTAGGCTTTGGGGGTGGGACAAGGGTAAGGGGATTAGTAGCGTGATTTTCCCTCATTATGCCGTGTGTTCCCATTCTTAACTAAGTGTATTTTGTAAGTCTGTATGATCTCAGTGTAATCCTAATGTTATAAGTTCATTTGTGACTTCAATAAACAGTTTTTTTCTTGCACCAAAACCAGTTGTCTGCTGCACTTTGTTACAACCCCCAAATAAGTCCAAGGTCTAGGACCCAGGAAATGGGAGCGATTCGAACTGCTCAGAAGTCAGAGGTGAAGCTGACACACACCACACCCCTTACATTTAGCTGTCCAAATTCTCATGATTCTGAAATCTGGTTACTGCAGTCACATACTATTCAATGGGCTCATTTACATCTTGAGCTCTAGTATTAAATACATAGTGATCATGAGCAACCTTCACTCGGGGTTCAAGATGTGCATTCAAGGCATTCAAAATCTCTGTTGTCTGTTTCCTTTGTTCGACGGATAGATTTAGGGTGGAATACAATTTGTAGCAGACCTTCTCCAGCAGGGTTAGAAGTGTGGCTACTCTTATCAGGTCCAGCTTGTTAATTAAATCTGTTGAAAGTTTGTAGCTTTGCTATTGTAAGTGGAAAAAACTGCCAATTTTTCCATATATCACCTTTCATTTCCACAGGACCTGGGAAGGGGTGTTTACAGCCATGTTAACTTACCCATTATTTAACTTGCAGCCTTCAGTTCGTGTCTGCTTTTCCTTGCCCTTTTTCAGCAGTTTTTAGCAGGTTTGAACATGTCTGTGTGCCTTTGTGAGCTGTGGCTTCTCTGCAGAACTTCCAGGATTTCAAAACTCTATTTTAAATCCACTTCTGACACCATGTTTCATGTTCAAAAACAGCAATGCTTCTTAGTGTCTTTCTCAGTATGAGATCTTTATTGAACTGATCTAAAATGGCAGTTTACAAAAAGCTTCCTTTGTGGCAGAGGTCACATGACTACAGCAAGCCAGGAAGGACATGTTGTACTGTTGTTTTAAAAAAACAAACAGTTCCCAGCTTTTTCTGTTTTTACATCAAAATTGTGGGGTGGAATTTTGTACTCTTCCCCATAATGAATTTGGTGGCAAAAGCAACATTTAATTAGGCGGGAAGGTGGAGATCTCACTGGGTCGGTAGTGGGTCACCTCAATTAAGTACATGGCCGGAAGGCACATGAATGATTTCACACCGAGCCCCCAGTTGAGGCCAGTAAGTAGACACTTAATGCCTACTTAAGGGTCTCATCCTATTAATTGGTATCAAACCAGTGGCACTTGGAGGCTCTTCATGCAGGAAGCACAATAAGCAAACCTGTGCAGGGTTGTTTGCAGGCTCAAAAGGGGCATCCCTCATTTAAAGGCACCCAGCACTTCATTGAGGGACCTGGCAATGGGAAGGGGGCCCTTCTGAGACCC
The DNA here is from genome assembly GCF_017639515.1 of Carcharodon carcharias. Taxonomy (NCBI): domain Eukaryota; kingdom Metazoa; phylum Chordata; class Chondrichthyes; order Lamniformes; family Lamnidae; genus Carcharodon; species Carcharodon carcharias. The sequence goes on from NC_054474.1 coordinate 58,684,082, forward strand.
AAGCCCTCCCCTTGCTGCTCATTCCCCTTACTGCCCACAACCCCTATCCCACACTCACCCACCACCTTCCCCCAACTATCACTCACATGTGACCTTCGATGCAGAGATGATCCTAGGCTTTGGGTGTGTATCGTACCAGCAGCAGCCCAGTGACACTGTCGTTCATTGGAACTGCTGGCTGCTAATTGTCTGGAAGCTCTCAGCAGATGAGACTTCCACCCTACCACACCACTGCCGCCACCACCCACCCCCCCCCCCCCCGAACCCACCTCAGCCCAATGCCCCGTTGAAATGCCTGCCTCTGGTCTGTCACATCCCTGAGTAGAACAAGATGCAGCAACTCTTCCCACAAAGAGGCAATGCAAGCCTCTCACTGGCTCTCCAGTTGGCACCCAAGACCTCTGGTGCCTCCCAAGATTCTGGCCCTGATCTTTCCTTGCAGAGGAACAGCTGAATGAGCTAACAGTTACCCTAATTGCAACAAATTGTGTTAAAGAATAAGCCTCAATATCAATACACAGGCAGAATCTTGTAGCTGCCTTGGTTACCCAGTAAAGAATGGAAATTAGACAAGTATTATAACATAAAGCGATGTGCACAAACATAGTACAGGAATGTCATAATATAAGTTCTATTTTTATTCATTCACAGAATGTTGATGTCATTGGCAAGGCCAACATTTACTGTCCTTGAGAAGGTGACAGTGAGTCACCTTCTTGCTGGTCTATTTTGGAGACCAATTAAGAGGCAATCACACTGTTGTGGGTCAGTCACCTGTAGGCCAGATCAGTTAAGGATGGCTGGTTTTCTCTTCAATTGGACATTCGCAAACAAGATGTGTTTCCAAACAAACCTGTTAGTTTTATGGTCAACATTGCTTCAGAAAAATCAGTTGGAGATAGGTACAACTGAATCTCTATCCTTAACTCTACAAACCTGATTCCCCACCAGGATTTAAATCAGGGCTCAAATACTCTAAAAAGTTGAAATATTCTGAAAATAGTTACTAAAGAAAAGTTGCATTTCATCAATGAAACCCAACGTTCTTCTCTCTGCTGGCCATCAATATTTCTGCCACTTCAAATTAAAATTTTCCTTAACTCTGCTCCATCACATAACTTTGCTCAGTACAGCAAAAAGCTGGCTTGTAAATTTATTTGATTTTAAATGTATGCGGGAATTGGTCGGAGTTGTGGGTTGCAGGGCTCGTGCCACCCATAGGTTATCTTTCTGGTCTTTTGTGGGCCCTACTCTCTTCTTAGTTATCCCCTTTTAATTTATGGATAAAAAATCTTGGGGCTCACCATGATTTTGCTTGCCAATATTCTTTCATGCCCACCCTTTGCTTTCCTAATTTTCTTTTTCTACACTTCTCTTGGCTTTCTGTAATATTGAGTTCTCGGTGTCTGACATAAGCTTTCCTTTTCTGCCATATCTTGAGCTGTAAGTTCCTTGATATTCAGGTGTTTCTACATTTGGCCACTGCACCTTTTTGCTTTGTGGGAACATGCTTACTCTGAACTCCTTGAATTTCCCCTTTGATTTCCTCCCACTGCTCTGATACTGATTTACCTTCATGTAGTTGTTTCCAGTCCACTTTTGCTAAATCACTTCTCAGTTTAGTAAAATTGGCCTAACTCTAATTTAGATTTGTAACTCCTGTTCTATCTTTGCCCGTTTCTATAATTATGTTAAAACTAACTGAATTATGATCACAGAGATAAAAACAAAAAACTGCGGATGCTGGAAATCCAAAATAAAAACAGAATTACCTGGAAAAATTCAGCAGGTCTGGCAGCATCGGCAGAGAAGAAAAGAGTTGACGTTTCGAGTCCTCATGACCCTTCGATAGAACTGTTTTTGAACTTCTCAGAGATTTGTCTATGTATTTGCTTTTCTATCTCCCTCTGACTGCTTGGAATCTTTGTACATTCCCAATAGTGTGACTGTACCTTTTTTGTTCCTACACTCAATGCATATGGCCTCGATTGATGATCCTCTAACATGTTATTCCTTTTCACAGCTATAATTACTTCTCTAACCAAAACTGTCAGCCCCTCCTTTTTTATTTCTCTCTCCCTATCTCACCTGAAAACCCTGTAACCAGGAATGTTGATCTGCCATTCCTGTCACTATTTAAGCCATGTTTCTGTAATAGCGTTGATATTATACTGCCACGTTTCTATCTTTGCCCTCAGCTTGTCTGCTTTATTTGTTGTACTCCATGCGTTGAAATAGATAACCTTCAGTACTGCCAAACTCTTTCTTTTATTATTTTCTATCTTTTGTTTCTTCAGCCTTCCAGATTCAATCACTTTCATTTCCATTTCTGATTTTGCCCCATCTGAGTCCACCCCCAGGTTCCCACCCCACTGCCAAACTAGTTCAAACCTTGCCCACCGCACTAGCAAACCTCCCAGCAAGGATATTGATACCGATCCTATTGAGGTGCAAACTGTCCGGCTTGTACAGGTTCCATCTCCCCCAGAACCAATCCGCAAACCTCAGGAATCTGAAGTCCTGCCTCCTGCACCATCTCTCCAGCTTCGCTTTCATCAACTGTAACCTCCTATTTCTATGCTCACTAGTGCATGGCACTGGGAGAAATCCTGAGATTACCTGAGGTAAATGTCTTGCCTAGCTTCCTAAAATCTGCTTTCAGGACCTCATCCCTCTATCTACCTATGTCATTTCTACCATTGTGAACCATAAGTACTAGCTATTCACCCTCCACCTTAAGAATGTCCTGTAGCCACTCTGTGTCATTTTTGACCCTGACATATAGGAGACAACATGCCATCCTGGAATCACATCTATCACCTCAGAGGAGTCTGCCTATTTCCCAAAATATCGAATTGCCTATCACTATTTCTCTTCTACTGTTCTTCCTTCCCACCCATGAAATTGAGCTACCCATGCTACCCTGAACTTGGCTCTTACTCTGAGGAACCCTCCAAAATGGAAAACTGGTTCATGAACGCAATTGACTCAGGGGACTCCTGCACTACCTTCCTGATTCTCCCAGATATTCTGGTAGCCACCCATTCCCTCTCTGCCTGGATGGTCCTAACCTGTGGTGTGACCATCACACAAAACATACTATCCATGTAGTCCTCAGCCTTGCAAATGTGCCATGGTGACTCCAGCCGCCGCTCTAGTTCCGAAACCCAGAGCATTAAGTTTCTGCAGCTGGTGACACTCCCTGCAGATATAATTGTCAAGGCCACTTAAAGTGTTCATGACTTCCCACATACCACAGGAGGCATATTCCAGTTGACCATACTATCCTGCCATACCGTAACCTTATTTTTAAAGTAGTTGAAAGTAGTATGTAGAATTACAGATCCTCAATCATCAATCAATTTCTTCTCCTGTAGGTATCATGCATCTATTAACACACAGTCCCCTATAGTGGGTACTCAGTGATCAATTGGCTTACAAGTTGAGTTGCACTCTCATAGCTTGGAGACAAAAGAATAACACTCACCAACTACTGGAGTCTGAAAAAGGTGGAGAAAGAAAGGAGCACCTCCTTCACCATTGGTGCACCAAACCCCTCGCTCACCAAACTCCTAACTTCAGGCTCTGTACCCAAGCCAAATTCCATTGGTGAAAAGCTAGTTTCCATATCCTCTCCTTCAAAGTTGGGGACAAATCGGGAATACTTTAGCAAATTAAAATTTGTCTCTGGGCTAATGATATTTAAATTACCATTAGATAAAGCCAAGTCCTCCCTAGCTGTTTCAATCTGTATCAATTCTCTATGGCTAGGATTTTATGGCCCCTCCTGCTCGGCAAGATATTATGGTCCCGCAGAAGCTGAATGGGGATTTAAGTGACTCGCTGGATCCGCCGGTGGGGACAGACCATGGCGGGGCCACAAAATCCTGGCCTATCTTTCTGTGTCTGTTACTCTCTCTCAAGCTTTTCAAGCTGGAAAGTACACTCCCCCTATCCCACCATCTCTTGGAATTCCCTCCCCTCCCTTTCCTCCCACCTTTCCCATTCCCCTTTCCTGGCCTGAGACTCTAACTGAAGCCTCTGCTCTGCTCTGCAAATTTTGGCAAAGCTAACCTGGTCTGTTTTAGGTTCTGTGTGTTCTACCTGTTCCTATTCTGCAGTGAGGTCAAGATGCTCAGCCAGCATCTTTAGTACATCGGGCTTCCAAGACTTATCAAGTATACTCACTTCTACCTGCTTAGCTATATCTCTTAGCTTTCCTATGTTTAAAGATGCTAATTTTCACCAAGTTAAGTCCTCCTCTTGTATAAATGCTTTTACATCAAAAGTAGCCATCCTATTTTCTATTGTTAGTACTCACAAAGCTTACTGCTGTAATCCCTTTGTGTTTCTTGTTTCAACAATTTTGGCTTTATGGGCAGAATATTACACTCGGCATGCGGGCATGTGCCCAACAAGCCCAGGTTGAAAGTGACGCGCGATGATGTCGGGCGAGGGTCCCAACGTCAACGCGGGGTCTCGCGATATTTCGTTCGGTGGTCGTGCGCCACAGTCAGCTGCATGCCCGCTAACAATCAAAAAGGCCTATTGAGGCCATCAAAAAGCTAATTAAATTCAAGTTTACGCTGCCCGTCTAACTTAACGGTTGGTGGCAGGCGAAAAGGCCAAGCGGCCTTTAGGTTTTTTAAGAAACCTCATCCATGATGGGATGAGGTTTCCTAAAGCATGTAAACATCAAATAAAAATTTTATTTTTGAATTAGAAACATGTCCCAGCTCATGTGACAGAGTCACATGAGGGGGCATGTTTTATGACATTTTTATTTCCTTTTATTTTAAATAGCACTTCATCTCCCTGAGGCAGTGCTCCCTGATTGAAGCACTCTTTTGTACACATGCGCGAAGATCGCGCTAGGCCTGCTTGCCCACCTCCCCCCACCCACACAGACAGTGCTGAGTGCTGCTGCTCAATTTCCACACTGGGCGTGCTATAATTTGCTTCCCGACTGCCCCCGCTCGTCCCCACCAAGCTCTCCCACCAAGGACAAAATCCTGCCTTTTTTTTCTATTCCTTTTACTTCCAATTCTTTTAAAGCCAAATTTGACTCAATTGAAATGGATTTTATTATGAACCCAATTTTGACATAGACAAAATTTCCATGTTCCTTTTTACAGCCTATGATCAACATGTTTGTATGTAAAGAAATCTTACCCTTAGAGCCATTGTTTAAATAAATCCAGCAGCAAGCTTTTTTGTGAATTTTAAAAGGTTATTTATTATCACACACTTAGCTCGGATGTTTAAAACGCAACTCCTCACTCAGTCGTCTCACCCACACTATCACATAGGCAAAGATGATGCAGATGAAGGTAAAATAACACAGTTACGACTTACAATTATATCAGTCTAAATCATGGCAGGTCTATAGTTTCTTAGATGAGATGATGGCTTAGATGAGGTGAGGAGTATTGTAAAGCAGAGAATTCTCAGTAAGCTGCAAAGCTTCTTGTATTCAAATTCCCATTAGGTTAGTTCTCAGGTGAACTTAAGTTGGAAAAGGTTGTGGAGAGCCTTTATCACACTTTCAAGGTATTGTTGTTTATTAGCTTGGCTGCTTAAATGACTTACAGCTAGTTTGATGGAACTCTGTCTACTGACAGCTTCTTGCTGTTTTTAAAAAAAACAAACAGTAAGTATGGTTATCTCATCATACAACTTATACAAGTTCAAAGTCCTTTTCCAAATAAGGTGGGGCATTAGGTTGATTCAATTTCCTGCATTGTAGAGTTTACACCTTGTGAGTTTAACACAGCCAGTGTCTTTGTACTTGAAAGGTCCATTCAATTGATAATACCATTTTTATCTAGTTTCAGGAAAGCATTAGTACCACATTAGTCTGGGAGGTTCCTTTTGCACCCTCTTGAGACAAGGTACTGGTTTCAATCCACAAGAGAAGTCAAGTGATTCTCATCTTTTTGCAGTCTTTTGAGGTCATTTTTTTTACGATATAAAGATTAGTTTGAAGTTCAGAATATACTGGGGCATGACAGTGGCGTCAACTGCACTTTCATGTCTGCCCCCCATAACCCTTGACACCCTTGTTGATCAGAAATCAATCTAACTCAGCCTTGAATATATTCAATGACCAGCCTCCACTGCTCTAGTATGGAAGAGAATTCCTCAATTCACACAGCTTAGCACCTACAAGCAACACGGGTGATGATATGCCCATTAATAAAATTATTTACCAGATTTGGGGGAATGGGGGGGTTGCTAAAACTTACCTAGTTTTCACCAGTACAGCATTTAAGCAGAAATCTCAGAGTATCAGTTTGTAATGATAAGAGTAGGCCCCAAGGTAAACACATTCATTTTTGATGGATTTGCATATCTATAGTTACTTTTTTTGTTGAATTGACTTTATAAAGACTAAACAAATTGAACTACTCCATCATTGCATTTTATGACAATTAAGAAATCAATTCATGCCAGAATATTTAAAGCACTATTTAATGTGGAAAATGTCAAGAGGAAGGTATTGAGTAACTGGAAAACTGATGGTGATACTTTGTGAATGACTGAACGTGCTGATGAAGCATCACTCAAAGAAATGCAATATATATTAGATTGAAAATATTTCACTTCCACCTATTAATGTAGATTTATTTGTATCAGAGTGTATTTTTTTTATTTTTAGATATGTTTGAGAGAGTTTTACAACACACTTAGTATTTGTTGTAAAACATGTGGCAAATCAATGGATTCTGCTTCCAGTCAGCCATTGCTGGAAGATCTTTCTAAAAGCGCTGATACAAGTTCTGTGATCACAGAACAGTTGAACATTCCCTCCCTGTTACAAAACATATCCGTTCCTAATGGGTAAAATGTAGGGGAACGTTTGGAAGGTGAATGAGACATTGCACCAGGAGATATTTAGTGATATGGGGATATCCAAGTGCTCTCGCCTCCTGATCAGCAGCCTGCAATGGGAAAGCAATGTATTGTTATCTCCTTGCGAAGAGGGTACCCATCACCTGCTTGATGATTATATGGATAGAAAACTGATGTTTCTCATGTCAGTCGAGGCAGCCCAGAATGAGCCTGTGACATAGACATTGAGAGCCATTGAAAACTTCACAGCAATAAGGATTGCTGTGTGCACATTGTGTTTGACTCCAATGTTTGCTGCATCAGATGGCATAGGTGAGGGACAGCCTGCTTGCTGAAGTTCAACTTCCAGGTGCACTGCTCTCCTGTCATGTTGCGATAAAGACATCTAGTTCTGGAACACTCATGTAAGGTAAAGCCTCCTTGTCTCCTTTCACCCTTGTCAGTTTCTTTGAACCTCCACAGATTGGTGCTGCCATGTTTGCTTCAGTTTCTATTGCTGTTGCTGTTACTTCTGGGGCAGTATCAAAGGTAATCTCAGCAACATTCCCATCCTTTCTAGTAATTCATACAACTAATGAGGTCAAACACCAGAGCTGGACCAAGGTTCAGCTCTTCAGCGGCTCAGTTGCATCAAAAACTGCCTAAACTCAGCCACAACTGCCAAAAAATTGATAAAAGCAAAATACTACAGATGATGGACATCTGAAATAAAAACAGGGAATGCTAGAAAAACTCAGCAGGTCAGGCAGTATCTGTGGAGAGAGAAAAAGAGTTAACGTTTCAAATCTGTATGACTCTTCAGAAGAAGAAGAAGACTCTTCTAAAGGAGAAGAGTGATATGGACTTGAAACGTTGGGCGGTATCGTTCCAGATTTGCATTGTGTGGTTGCGGGCGAGAAAAAGGATGTTTTATCCGGCGGCCTCAATGGCGGCTTTTCACTCCGTAACATCTCAATCCTGCCTCACTAATTATGCATTCCCGGGAAACACACCATTTCGATGGTGGGCGGGCTCTCATTCGCCTGCCACGCCATCACCTTGCCGCTTCATCACGCCGGGAATCATATTTAAAGTGCAGCCATACGCACACCACTCTGTTGCTTCCAGCCTAGGATGGCTGTAAAGATGACATGGCCCCAAAAGGTAAGAAGACTGCAGCCCCCCCGGTTTAATAATGCATCCCTTGAGCATCTTTTGGATGTAGTGGCGGCCCGCGGTGATGTCCTCTACCCCCGCTCTGGCCACAGGATGGACAACAACATCACTAATCTGGCTTGGGAGGCGGTGGCAGTGGTGGTCAGTGCCAGTGCCCTGAAAAAAGACATCAGCCACCCAGTATCGCTACAGGATGAATGGTCTCATCTGTAACACCAGAGTAAGTCACTCTTCTCACCACTCTCAACTCACAAACCCATCACACACCTACAGGGAACTCACACCTCACTAATTCTCACACACACCTTCACATCTCCATCAGGCTCATATGCTCTCGAGCTTGTGTCCTCATCCTGTCCATGTCTCCCCTCACCACACAAACATTCCACACAGTGTCATGTGTCCTGCTCACACTCTCTCCATCTGTTTTCATGTCGGAGAATTTGGCTCACAATAGCAGGGAGAGGTCCCAGACTGGGGGTGGAGTGGCCCACATTCAGCCCCTCACTTACTTTGAGGAGCATGCTATCATGCTGACTGGTGGAAAAGTGAAGTGTGCCTGCAGTGACAGTGAGGTCGGCATCAAACACCCTCTTGAGGATCCTGCATGGCATCATTCCTCACTCAATGTAACTGTGAGTGCTCTCTCTGCTGCTTTCGACTCAGCTGATGTGCACCAAATTTGGTTCACAGGGAGCTCTGTCAAGCAACTGACACCCTCAGCCAGTCAGTTCCTCAGCTCCATCCACGTCCTCACCCCCAACGAAAAAGACTCCTCCTCCAATGAAGAGCTGGGAATAAGCAGATTGGAAGAACCATCACAGCACTTACCCACATCCTCCACCAGTACAGAGAATTACGCCTTGGTAGGATCTAGATCTGGAGCAGACTCGGGTTCACAGTCTGGTGGTCATTGCATGGACACATGTCCACAGCAGGAAGAGGCATGTTCAACCAAGCTCCCTGGTACTCGGAGGAGTGCTGGGGAAGAGGCATCTGTCAGGTCCAAGTCAGATGGCAAGCCTCTGGATTTGGCTATCCAACTCATCCTGGAGAGTCAGCAGAAGGTGGGGGAACATCATGCAGAGCTGTTGGAAACCCTCAACAGGCACATGAGTCTGAGGAGTGCGTCCACCTGTTCTCTAATAAAGTGGTGACCACATGTGTGTGCATGGAGTACTACCTGGGGAGGATGGTGGATGCCATGGAGACACTGGTCCAGCAGAACACAGTGATGTGCACAAACCGACACTCCATCACAATAGTCATGGGTGAGTTCCTGCAGTGGCAATGAGGGAGGGAAATGGAGCATCTTGACATCCCCCAGGTGCTCCTGAATCTCAAGGAGTCAGACCGGGGCCCTTGGGCTCCTAAAGGGAGGAACAGTGGCAGCGTGACATCCCTGGGTCATCCATTCAAGAATCTCAGAGGCTGTCCCCTCCCTCCGAACCCCCTTTGACTTTGGCTCCCCCTACCTCGTCCTCTGTCACCACATAGTGAGCAGCTGGCCCACAAGAGGACAACCAAAGCAAGCCGAGGCCCCCAGGACCCACATCGAAGTCATCAGGGGTGATAGGGCCAATCATTGCAAACCCTGTCTCCAGCCCTGCTGCGGATGTCAGGGCAGCACCTGGAAGTCTAAGGCATTCAAATTTTAAAGAATTCTGATCACAGTTCGTTGCACAGGTGAACACATCCTGTCACTTTATAATTTGAAAATATATTCACATTCACTGTATAATGTGTAATGGTGTCTTTCAGTTTCATTTGCAGGCTTCACAAGTCCTCGCCCTGCATCCCCCCAACTAGCAGTTCAACTGCACGCAGCCACCCCAAGAGTGATTCTTGAAGGAGAAATGTGTCTGTGACATGTCCTTTCTGAGCCTTGTGCAAGCACTCTCCCACGCACTCAGATCATTACTGCATCATGCTCATCTCAATGTCTTGAGCATTTTCAATGCTGCCTGCTGGTTTTCGCTTTCAGTTGACCATCTGAGCTGACCTGCATCTCCGCCCACCCACTGATCACACTCCCATGTTCTTACCCACCACGATTCTCATTTCACTTTTGATTTAGCCAGTATGGTAGTGCTATAGTTCTTTTCTTATGCTCCCATGTCCTTTCCACTCCTCTAGCCACCCATGTCCTTTACCCCATCACTCTCAACACCCCTGGCATTACCCTTGGGCTACCTCCCCACCGTGACCTACCAGCCACAACCCTTTTCTTTTGGGGATGTCCTGGTGAACATGCACATTCCCTTCCTTCCCAAAAATCCCACCCCATCCAAATTAACTCCCCCGACCTTCTCCTTCCCACCCCCAGGTTCGTGTCTGCCGAGTTCCCACCAACCATCCTCACTGCCCATTCTACTGATACCATCCCACTCTAACCCGTCCCACCAAGCTGCCTCACTCTGCCATCAGTCATTCTCACCATTCTCTCTTACCACACGCACCCTCAGCTCGCTCCCCAGGAGGCAGTCATGGACTCAACAGACCCCTCTCTTGTATATACACCTGGACATTCCCCCACTCTGGACTCCTTCTCTGCATGGAACTATTTTTTTCAGTTTTCTATTCGAGAGTATTTTAGCAACTAAAATCTCCTGCAATTTTAATTGTCTACTAACAAATATTTGCTCATTTTTCATTAAATGTTTTCCTCAGTTCATTTCCATGATTTCATTACTTATAATGTTCTTGGAATGGTGACTAATTTTACTCCTGGACACTTTATATTCAGGGGTATTTAATGGTCAGTCTTGACCCAGGTGCAGGCATGTTTTCGATACTATATTTATCATTTTTAAATTTGAATCCATTGCTCCAGTTCCCAATGTTTTTTGTCTTGTCCTTTGATCATTCATACATTGTTTGCCTTCCTTACTTTGTGCTTTTTAATATCATGCCCTGTTTAACCTCTTACAAGCTTTTTTTTATCTCATTACTAATATAGAACCATAAAAAAGTTACAGGGTAAAATCTTCAGCTGTGCTGCCTATCCAACCTTAAGGTTGATGGGCAGGTGAAGAGCCCAGGCGACCTTCGCATTTTTCACGGAACCTCATCCATGGGCGGGATGAGGTTTCATGAATGTTTTTAAAGTGTTGGAAAAATTTTAATTAACTTTAATGGACATGCCCAGCTCATGTGACAGTTTCACATGAGGGGACATGTCCTTAAAATGTTTTTCTCCCTTTATTCAATGTTTTCTACATGAAACAGATGTGTCTCAGGGAGATTTCTGCACTCTTTCGGGCACGTGCGCAAAAGAGTGCACTCCCCGACTCAGCCTACTGCCCCCCCACCTGCACAGGGAGCACTCAGCACTTCTGAGAGCTCGTCACACTGGGAGGGCCTTAATTGGCTCACCCACGTAAAATGGTGGCGCCCAGCCAATCAGGGGGACCAATTGGCTGCGCGCCCGTCTGCACCCGCCCCCACACAACTGCACCCCCCCACGTCCCCCCCCCCACCCGGATGAGGAGAAAATTCTCCCCACAGTGTACAAAGAGGCCATTCAGCCCTTTGTGTCTTCACCAGCCAAAAAGAGAAGAAAGAAACTAGCCGCTTATTTTTATGCTCACCTTTCAGCACCTGGTCTGTAGCTTTGCAGGTTACAGCACTTTAGGTGCATATCTTTCAAATTTGTTCAACATTTCAGGCTCAACCACCTTAGGCAGTGAATTGCAGATGACCACCACTCTCTGGGTGAAAAAGTTTCTCCCCTTGTCCCTTCTAATTCTTCTATGAATCATTTTATATCTATGTCCCCTGGTAATTGACTTCTCAGCTAGGAGAAACAGGTCTTTCCTGTTTACCCTATCTGGGCCCCTCATTATTCTGTACACCTCATTTTGGTTACCCCTCAGCCTCCTCTGTTCTAAGGAAAACAACCCTAGCCTATCCAATCTTTCTTCATAGCTGCAATTTTCAAGCCCTGGCAACACTTATGTAAATCTCCTCTGTTCTCTCGCCAGAGCAATTATGTCCTTCCTGTAATGTGGTGACCAGAGCTGTACACAAAATTCCAGCTGTGGCTTAACCCCAGCATTTTATCCAGTTCCAACATTACATCTCTGCTTTTGGATTCAATACCTCTTCCAATAAAGGGAAGCATGCCATATGATTTCCTTACCACCTAATCCACTTGTCCTACTATCTTCAGAGATCTGTGAATATGCACTCCAAGGTCTCTCACTTCCTCTACCCCTCTCAATATCTTCCCATTCATTGAGTATTCCCTTGCTTTGTTTGCCATCCCCAAATACACTACCTCACACTTCTCTGGATTGAATTCCATTTACCACTTTTCCACTCACTCAACTAAACCATTGATATCATTCTGGAAACAACAACTATCCTCTTCACTATCAACTATGAGGCCAATTTTTGTGTCTTTTGCAAATTTCCCACTTTTAAGTCCGAACCATTAATACATACAACAAACAGCAAGGGTCACAATACTGAGCACTGTGGAACACACTGGAAACTGCTTTATACTTACAAAAACATCCATTACCCTTTGTTTCCTGTCACTGAGCCAATTTTGGATCCAATTTGCCACCTTCCCCTGTATCCCATGGGATCACACTTTTCTGAACAGTCTGCCATGTGGAATCTTGTCAAATGCCTCGCCAAATTCCATGTAGACAACATCTATTGCACTACCATCATCAATCCTCTTTGTTTCCTCCTCAAAAAATTCTATAAAGTTAGTAAGACATGATCTTCCCTGAACAGAACCATGCTGACTATCACTGATCAATCCATTCCTTTCTAAGTGACAATTTATCATGTCTCTCAAAATTGATTCCAATAATTTGTCCACCACCAAAGTCAGATTGACCAGCCTATAATTTCCTGGCTTATCCCTCACACCTTTTTAAAATATTAGTACAACGCTCGCAGACTTCCAATCCTCTGGTGTCTCACCTATTTCTAGTGGGGTTTGGAAAATGATCCTCAGAACATCTGCTATGTTCTCCCTAGCTTCCCTTAATAACCTGGGATACAATCCATCTGGTGATTTATCCACCTTCAAGGATGTCAATCCCTCCAGTACTTCCTCTCTCATTATGCCTATTATATCTAATACTTCACACTCTTCCTCTTTAATTAGAATGTCTGCATCTACTTTGTATACTCCTTGAGACTTCCTACAATATTAAGCTTTTTGTGACTGTCATAAGCTCTCTTTCTCTGCTTTATCTTTCCCTGTATGCTTGTGGATAACCAGGGGACATGTCTACGCTGTGCCCATAGATACTCGTTTTTACCTAAAGCTTGTCTGCCTATTCTTGCTTTCTCTCTCCTGTCCCCATGTTAGTTAATTGCTCCCCACCCCACCCCACCACCACGCCCAACACATCTCTAGTTAACTTTTCCATTGTTCCCAGCTGTCAGTTGTAAACTATCGCTTTCACATCACTTTGGAATATGCTCCAATGTCCAGGCAAATGATACATTCCAAACATTTTTAAATGCATCTAATTAAGGTAAGATATTGCACTTACTAAAGAAGGACATCAAGAAGGATACATTGGGAGGACTGATCAAAGGGTTTAGTTTCAAGGAGTGTCTTAGAAGATGGAAATACAGAGGCAGAGGGGCTTAAAGAGAATTTCAGAGCATAGGACTTCAACAGGTGAAGGTGTGGCTGCCAATGGTAGGAAGGGATAGACAAGAAGCTAGAGCCAGAGAAACATGAGGGTTAGAAATTTCTTTCACCCATTTTCAGGTGCAAAATGATTGGCATGCAGGGAGGACATGCCAGAGACTGAAGGCTCAAGGCTTGCCCAAAGGTGTGAGTCTTGGGCATCATCAGCATCTTTCTAGTGAATAGTGGACAAAATCAGGTGTCCAGAGGAAGTTCACTGGTTTGAAGAGGCAATGGCAATGCCCTCAGGTAAGTGCTGGGAAACAGTGGATGAGAATGAAAGAGGGGTCGTGAAGCCAGGAGGAGCACTCATGTTAGCAAGACTGCCCCAGCACCCCGTCAACTCATCCCTCACACTGCTCTGAACACTTCCACCTGCGCTTCCCACACTCCACGCACACACACACATACACACACACACACACACACATATACCTCTACATGATGGCAAGTTTAAAAGAAATCATATAACATTTTAGTGTCAACTTACAGCAGTACCTTTAAGAAGCTAAAATCCTGAGTGGAGTATTCCAGTGCAGGCTTCACTTAATATTAATGACATTTTGAGAGACACCCTAAAAGTGGCGTGAGGCCTCTCATTCACATAGCAATATGGTGTTGGACATATTTCAGGTGCCCACCCCATTGATGCAGGAGACTGCATGGGAAAATAACGCTTTTTTGCCCCTGTGCAATCACTCCCCCAGAGAGTTCTTGAGGGGGTGCAGTGTTTGCGAAGGTGTACAGGAGTAGAGCAGGTCAGAAAGACTTAGAAAGGAAAGGTTACAAACAGATTCAAACAGAGATGAGAATTTTAAATCAAAGCGATTGAGATTTTAGGAACAAGTGTAGGTCAGAAAATCACAGGTGAGTGTATTTGGTGTAGGATAGGACACAGGGAGCAGGGTTAGGATGCACCAAAGTTTGCAAAGTGTGGAAAATGGGAGGCTATCCAGAAGAGCAGTGGCAGCGCCAAATCTGGAGTTGATAAGGCCAGTGGTGAAAGTTTCGACAGTAGATGGGTTGATGCCTGGGTGAAGGCAGGCAATGTTATGGAGGTGGAATTACGCAATCCTTTTGATGGAAGGGTCCAATCTGTGGGTCTCTGAACTTTTCCAGTGATTCAATCATAAATTTTACATGTCCTTCAACTTGAAGCAGTACTGTCTCAGATGTACACTCTCTTTAAGCTTTTATCCTTCATGGGAATCCTTTGTCAGTTGCATTTGATTTGACTGAATCTCTCCTAGCTGTTCACGGTGTAAGTTGTCAAGTTTCATTATGTGGGGTATTTTAGAAGCAGTCATTATACCTCAGTAAATTTATTTCCTAGAGCAGCTGCAGGATGTGGTTTGCTGGAAGGATACATGGGTAACATTTCTCTGGCCAAGGGTAAGATGAATATAAAGTAACCAGCAAGCTTTTGACACTTACATATAGAATTGTTACGGAAACTATAATTACTATTCTAGGTACTAAGAGCAACATGGTTATTGGTACAACAGCAACATACTGTGCAGGCTGGAGATGTGAAATAAAAACATAAAATGGTGGATATGCTGAGCAGGTCAAGCAGCATCTGTGGAGAGAGAAACAGTTACTACTTCAGGTTAATGATCTTTCAATAGCAAATAATTACTGGTACTGTATACTGTACATAACAGATGCATTGCTTAGTGGACTGCAGAGAAAACCTAAGCTGCCTACAGTACATATCTATACCTAGTAAGAGAGCAGGGGATAATAAACTCAGCTACTGATGAGTGAAAGTTATGTCAGTAATTTTCAAAATTGGAGTACCTAATGCTGTTTCTTGAGGTGAGTAAATTGAGAAATGGAGTAAAGCAAACATGAATGACCTGTTCAAAAACAAAAATACCTGGAAAAACTCAGCAAGTCTGGCAGCACCTGCAGAGAGGAACACAGTTAACGTTTTGAGTCCGAATGACCCTTCAACAGAACTAAGTAAAAATAGAGGAGAGGTGAAATATAAGCTAATTTAAAGAGGTGGGGGAGTGGTGGGACGTAGAGCTAGTGATAGGTGGAGATAATCAAAAGATGTCACAGACAAAGGGACAAAGGGGTGTTGAAGGTGGTGATATTATCTAAGGAATGTGCTAATAGGTGACATTAAGGGTAGAAAGCAGGATGAGCAAGGTACAGATAGCGCTAGTGGGGGTGGGGTGGGGTGAAGGAATCGAAAAAGACTAAAAGGTAGAGATAAAACAATGCATGGAAATACATTTAAAAATAATGGAAATAGGTGGGAAAAGAAAAATCTATATAAATTATTGGATAAAAGGGGAATCGGAAAGGGGGTGGGGATGGAGGAGAGAGTTCATGATCTAAAATTGTTGAACTCTATGTTCAGTCCGGAAGGCTGTAAAGGCTGCCTAGTCGGAAGACGAGATGCTGTTCCTCCAGTTTGCATTGAGCTTCACTACAACAATGCAGCAGGCCAAAGACGGACATGTGGGCATGAGAGCAGGGTGGAGTGTTGAAATGGCAAACGACAGGGAGGTCTGGGTCATGCTTGCGGACAGACTGAAGGTGTTCCACAAAACGGTCACCCAGTCTGTGTTTGGTCTCGCCAATGGAGAGGAAACCGCATTGGGAGCAGCAAATACAGTAGGCTAAATTGAGGGAAGTGCGAGTGAAATGGTGCTTCACATGAAAGGAGTGTTTGGGCCCTTGGATGGTAAGGAGAGGGAAAGTAAAGGGGCAGGTGTTACACCTTCTGCGATTGCACGGGAAAGTGCCGTGGGAGGGGAATGAGGTGTTGGGGGTTACAGAGGAGTGGACAAGGGTGTGCCGGAGGGAAGGGGCCCCACGGAATGCCGATAGGGAGGGTGAAGGGAAAATGTGTTTGGCGGTGGCATCATGCTGAGTTGGCAGAAATGGCAGAGGATGATCCTTTGAATAGGGAGGCTGGTGAGGTGATAAGTGAGGACAAGGGGTACCCTATCATGGTTCTGGGAGGGAGAGGAAGGTGTGAGGGCAGATGCGTGTGAGATGGGCTGGACATGGTTGAGGGCCCTGTCAAACACCATGGGTAAAAAACCTCCCAGACCTCCCTGTCACTTGCCATTTCAACACTCCACCCTGCTCTCATGCCCACATGTCCGTCCTTGGCCTGATGCATTGTTCCAGTGAAGTTCAACGCAAACTGGAGGAACTGCACCTCATCTTCTGACTAGGCACTTTACAGCCTTCATGACTGAACATAGAGTTCAACAATTTTAGCTCATGAACTCTCTCCTCCATCCCCACCCTCTTTCCGATCCCCCTTTTTTCCAATAATTTATATAGATTTTTCTTTTCCCACCTATTTCCATTATTTTTAAATGTATTTCCATCCATTGTTTTATCTCTATCTTTTAGCCTATTTTGATCCCTTACCCCCACCTCACCCCCACTAGAGCTATCTGTACCTTGCTTGTCCTGCTTTCTACCCCTAATTAGCACATTCCTCAGATAATATCACCACCTTCAACACCTCTTTGTTCTTTTGTCTGTGACGTCTGTTGGTTATCTCCACCTATCACTGGCCCTCTATCCAGCTCTACTTGTCCCACCCCCTTAAACTTGCTTATATTTCACCTCTCTTCTATTTTTATTTAGTTCTGTTGAAGGGTCATTCGGACTCAAAACGTTAACTGTGCTCCTCTGCGTAGATGCTGCCAGACCTGCTGAGTTTTTCCAGGTATTTTTGTTTTTGTTTGGGTAGATTTTAAAGACCTTTTTTAAATCAGAGGGTGGGAGAGGAAGGTAGAGATGTTTAGGAAGGAATTCCAGAGCTTGGGGGAGGGCGCAGCTGCCAAAGGTGGAGCATTTAAAACTGGGTATGCACAAGAGGCCAGATTTGCAGGAGTGCAGTAAACGTGGAAAGCTGTGGAGCTGGAGCAAGTTACAGAGGCAGAAAGGACTCAGATTATGGATCAATTTGAAAATAAGGCTGAGACTTTTAAAATTAAGGCATTGCCAGACATGGAGCCAAACGACAAATGAATTAGTTCTGAAATGTGATTACTATGGCTATCTGTACCTTGCTCGTCCTGCTTTCTACCCGTAATGTCACCTTTAGCACATTCCTCAGATAATATCACCACCTTCAACACCTCTTTGTTCTTTTGTCTATGACATATTTTGGTTATCTCCACCTATCACTGGCCCTCTATCCAGCTCTACCTGTCCCACCTCCCCTTAAACCAACTTATATTTCACCTCTTTTCTATTTTTCCTTAGTTTTGATGAAGAGTCATATGGACTCCAAGTTAACTGTGTTCCTCTCCACAGTTGCTGCCAGACCTGCTGAGTTTTTCCAGGTATTTTTATTTTTGATTGGTAATTTAACCTTTTGTATTTTGCATGTGTTTACATTTATCTGTTTTTTCTTGTTCATGCTGTATGATTTATATAAGAGTGTTCTGGTTTACTTGTCCATTGAAGGGATACTGCCTGCAAAGAGAAAAACATGGGTTTTCCCTGTAAATGGGAATATCAATGAATAGGCTAAAGTAGCTCTCTTAATTATTCTCATCAGGTTTTCTATCACAGGCCAATCGTGCTTAGAGACATTAAAAACTGACAAAGCTTCAACAAATTACACTATTAAACTAAAATGGTGTTTACTTGGTAAATTAAGTTGAAAGGTGAAACTACTTGCAATCCATACTCAACATTACTCTGAAAGTTAAATACATAGCAGGGAAAGGAAAACTAATTAAAACTAAATCTTTTTCCTCATTTAGACTGTTAGCTTGCACTCTGAATTAAGTTAGCAGAATAACCTTTGCTAAGTTGATAGTACAGTCTTACACTGGTGTGCAAAAGCACCAATAAAATCTTGGTATAAGTTCTGGCAGACTGCAATACAAACTCAGTATGAAATCCACCTACCATCTACATTAAAACAACTCTTTCAATTGCCAGTGTACTTTCAAAATATCAAAAATATTGGTATCCCTTATTTTCAAATGCTCATGACATTCCTCTGGTGATAATAAAATGATGGTACTCCTGAGAAAATATAATTTATTTACATTTTTATAGAAAGCAATCATTTTAAATGTAATACATTTCCAGTGGGACAAAATGTTCCAATACAGAACAAGTTTATACTGCTAATAATGTTACTACAATATGAAATTATTTTGAATACCCAATAAGCCAATTATTTTATACCAAGATATGGAAATAGTACTGTGAATGTGTTGCTTTGTCCATTGCAGACCTGTGCCTTAAAGAGACAAGAATAACAACACTATTGGTCACAGAAGAACTCTCCTGAGCATTGTTGGGTAAACAGATTAATTGCACAGTATGTTAATGAGCTAAAACGATCTTATTATATAAATGCATTGAACCGATTATTCATATTGATTTAATTTCAAATTAATGGAAAATGATTCAGATACTCAAGTGTAAACACCCAGTCAAACTGCCAGTATGAACGACATGGTTCATACACACTTCACAGCAACAGTTGACAGTTATCCTTAATGAAAAGGGACCAAGTAAATTGTCTGTATCAACTATGCTCAGGTACACCACGCTTGTCATATTGCTTGACACAGAAGCACTTTAAAATGTATGTGTTTTTGAATGGATTGTAAGATTCTGGTCCAGGAATCACAGATTACCCAAAAAGAGGGTGAAGCTCATAGTGATTTTAAAGTAGTTTATTAAGATGCAACAGTTTAAAAATAATGCATGAACTAAATAGACAGAAAAAGCATATGACCCGTTTAAGGTGAAAATGGTTTACCAGTCCTGGAGGATGGAGTGAGCGTTGATCTCTGTGGCTGGTGGTGGCAGCCTTCTGCTCTCCAGCTGAAGTGTTAAGAAGCTCTATCTTTGAGCATTCATTTATATACCTTATTTCTAGGGACTGTTGCTTGCCTGATGTCAATCACTGGTTCAATACTATTTCACCAATTACCAAAGGCAGGTACCCATAGCAATGCTGGGTGCCATGTATTAACTCCTGCCAGACACTTCTATGGATAAGAGGATACATCTTATCAACTCAGGAATGTCTAAATAGAGGCCTTTAGCAGGAGACCTCGACATGAGATCCCTGACAGCACCATTATCCTTGCTTATTATCTTTGTTTACCTCTGCACATAGCCACAAAAAACTGTTTTTCCCAAAGAGGGAGAGAGGAAAAGAGAATAAGGCATCACAATTCTATGTCTGCTGATTCTAGGATTCTTAAAGATACATTAGCCAGAATTTTCCGGCTGACGTGCGGGTAGCGGAGCCTGCACGTCAGCCCTTAAAATACCGGGCAAGCCGACATCAGTGTGCGGCATCGCGATATTTCGGTCGGCGGGTGCGTTCAGCAGTGGGACGCTCGCCTGCCATTAATTGAAGGCCTTGTTAAGGCCCTTAATTTGCCAATTGTCCTGGATTTTGAGGGGCCCGTGCAAACTTCAGGGCGGAGCACGGGCTCAACAGGCAGGTGGGTAGGAGATTTTTTAAGGAAACTCATGTGATGTCCGGATATGTGGACTCAGAGGGTTGTTCGTGTTTTACACAATGTTTTAATTGCCGAAAGTGTTCAAAAGTTGCCTGTGTGATTGTTAGCAGTTCTCATCGATTTCCAAGAGCTTCTTGTGTACTTTGAAACCAGTCTGCAGACAGTAATCTTTCCCGGGCCTGCAGCTTTCTGGAGGCCTCCATTTAGCCTGGGGTAATGGGTTCTGACCTCTCCACTAGACGCAGCACCCCTGAGGAGGAAGGGAGGGATAGAATAAGGAGGAGGTCAGAACAGGACAATCAGCCACCAAAGGAGCCGTCTTTGAGAGGCCAGGGGCAGACACAAGGGGCGCAGGGCCAAGAGGTTGTCCAGGGTGCAAGGGGCCACAGGAGACGCCACTATCCTGCTGCCAGGGGATACAGGCAGCGAAGCAGCTACCTTAATATGACTGAGGTACAGTGCCGAAGGAGGCTCCGACTCTCAAGGGAGACAGTCAACTATATCTGTCAGATGATTGGCCCTGAGATCTCCCCTAACTGTGTGGGTGGACACCCCATGCCAGTGGCTCTGAAGCTCACAGTTGCCCTCCACTTTTATGCCTCTGGCTCCTTCCAGGGCTGGCTGGGTGATCTTTGCGGTGTCTCCCAATCAGCTGTCCACACTTGTGTCAAGCAGGTTACAGATGCTCTGTTCAGACAGGTATCCACCTTCATCCACTTCCGCTGGGACCAGGCAAGTCAGGCACAGCGAGCCAGAGGCTTCACGGCTATTGCTGGCTTCCATGTGCAGGATGCTATAGATTGCGCACATGTGGCCATCAAGGTGCCAGCAGTTGAGTCCAGTGCCTTTGTCAATAGGATGGGCTTCCACTCAGTGAACATGCGGATAGTGTGTGATCATAGGATGCAGATTTTACAAGTCTGTGCAAAGTATCCTGGCAGCTCCCACGACGCATGCATCCTCAGTAACTCCCAGGTGCTGGGGCCCTTCAGTGCTCTGGCTCGGCTGGATGGTTGGCTGCTGGGTGACAAGGGCTATCCCCTGCGAAGGTGGCTCATGACGCCTCTCCACCATCCAAGAACAGAAGCTGAGCATCGGTACAATAGGATCCAGGGCACCACAAGGGCTGTGGTGGAGAGAACCATCGGTCATCTCAAGATGCGCTTCCGTTGTGTGGACTACTCAGGGGGCGCACTCCAGTAACCCCCAGATTGCGTCTCCCTGATAGTGGTAGTCTGCTGCGCCCTGCATGATCTTGCGCTGGAAAAGGGGGATGCAGTTGACGATGAAGACCTTGATGCCCTGGATGAGACTGCACATGATGAATCCAGCAGTGCCTCAGAGGATGAGGAAGCACAGGGCAATGCTAAGGGCCACAACGATAACCCACGTTTACACCAAGGAGGCAGGGACACCCACAACAATTTAATCCAAAGAACCTTCAGCTAGCTCCACACACATGGATCAGCAGGAACAGCATTACCTGGCACTTCCACACATGGCACTTAGGAGCTACATCTTCCATCTGTTCAACAGCAACTAAGGGCTTAGCACAGAATCATCAATGGCCACGCAAACACTCATGATAAATATGTGGAAAAGAAAAATGCACCACAAACAAAAAGACCCTCAGCCATGGTTACAAAGGTGGACTTTATTCTGTCCAAAAGAAAAGGAAACAACACCCCATTGCAATAAAAGAAATTTGGGTCCCTATTCTAAGGGCAACACAAAATCATCAGTGACTTACCCGTGGAGTGCCTAAGGTGCCTTATGCTTACGTTTGCAGGTGCTACATCTAGGTGCCGCCCCTTCGCTCAGAGTGGCTTGAGAGACAACCTGCTGACTCTGCTGCCCTATTGGCCTCGATGACCTTGGCGGCCGTCCTCTGGCCCAAGGAGCCTGTGATGGCTCCCCCTGGGAGGAAGTGGCCAGTTCCTCAACTGGCACCTCCCCAGTTGTCGCAGCCTCAACGGAAGAAACTTTGACTGGCAGAGGGACGGAGGAGCTGTTGCCCTCATCCGGAGCGCCCTGAGAGGAGCTCGCAGCGACGACAGGCAACTGCTGTGCTGAAATGAGGTCCCTTTCAACCTCCCTGCTCACCGCAGATGCATGGGCACTGAGTGCCGATGCTTGGTGCCCACAACATCTCCCACATTGGGAATTTCCACCCCTGGCCAGTACCTCTGTGAGGACTTGCAGGTCAGAGCGTATCCCAATCATAAAATGTTCCATTCAATTGAAGCCCCTCTCTATGAGAGTCTTCAATCTCTCATTGGAGGAAGCCTAAAGCTCTGCCCCGAGGGTCAAACCTTCACGTGCACTCAGCCTGGACTCCTCCGTCGCAGAGAGCAACTGAAGCATTCCCTCATGCAACCCTGCCAGATGCAAACACATTTCCTGCCGCCTGTCCTGCAGCTGCTGCATTGGGGACAACTCCAGAGGCACGTCATCAGTGCCAGACTCAGCATGTGCCTTGTCCCCTGCTGCCCTCCGGCTGCTGATGCCATCGAAACTCTCTGCCCCTACCATCTCCTCCAGCAATTGTGATGTGCCTTCTCCGCTGTGACCCAGGACACTAGCCAATGGTAAAGTCCCCACCGAGGTGTGCGCTGGTGCCTGGCTGGCTGAAATGATGTGCCGCAAGTTGCACATGTTGGCCCTCAGGTGTGGAGGGGGGGCTGCGGTGTCGAGGTGCGGGTCGCTGTGGTGGTGATGCTGAAATTAACAACAAGGACACTGCATCAGTTAGCGTACAGTCAGTTCAACCTTTCATCCCTTTCCCCCCCACCAGCCTCATAAGTCACTCACCCTTTAAGACCCTAAGGAGATGAACATTGGTGAGGTGGGAAAGATTCAAGAGGAGCCCCAACCATTAAACGCACAGGCTGTCAGATGGCCTCAGGAATGCCACATGGCATATTATGTACCATTGGAGTGGGGAGAGTGCAGAGGTACCTGACCTGGATGCATGTTGACCTGGATAGTTGCGGGGCTGAGGAAACATCACAAAGAGTTGTGACATTTCCCGTGGATCACAGGAGATTGAGAGGTCACTTTATCGGCCTTCATTCCGTAAGGAGGGGCATAGACCAGGTGTGCAGAAGGCAACATTTCCCCTTGGCGCAGGGATGAGTAACTTGGTGGCATTTATTTAAGTTGAGACCATGAGGTTCACAGCTGAGGTGCTGAGGACCTTTTGGACAGAGTAATGTGGGGCGCACTGGCTGAAAGGGTGCTGGAGGCCCCAAATCCCCTAAGATGCTATAAGTCTTTGGTGTGCAGCAGCGATCCAATGGTGATAGTGGTCACAAATGGGATAAGGTGACTTTGGAAGGTGGTGGGAATGCGATTCCTCATGGGGACGAGGGTCCCTTCTGTATGACCCACACGTCAGAATGTCTCAGTCTATGAATCAGCAGTGTTTGAGTATTAACGATTGCAGCAACCATCAATGGTTTGGATGGTGGGCACACAGAGTGGATGGGACTGTGGACCTCAAATACCTGCCCGCCGGACCCCAGCCTCACTGCCCCCAGCCGCCCAGGCCTCCTGCCTCCTGCCCAGCTCCATGGCCTTTTCTTCAAAAGTTGTGAGGCACTGGAGGAGGATACGCCCACCTCCAGTCCCCTGGCGCGTCCACCTCCAGTCCTCTGGCGCTCCCGGGCATTGTGGTGATTTTTTGCCTGCAGAACAGAGAAGAGGGTTTATTGGGGTTAATCGCTCATGTCCTCTGCACGTGCACGCCGCACCCCAACCACAGTGGCCCATCTAAGGCTTCCAGTGGCTCCTGTCCACACTATTGGTGATCAGTCCCCAGAAGATAGTACAGCTGCTCCAAACCCCCCGCCCCCAATGGCCACCTTGGACACATTCGGCGTCCATCACTTTGAATAGCACATGGGTCTTAGCACCCATGGCAAGGAGGCGCAACTAGGTGCGACGTCGATGCCAGCTGATGGCACTTGGCCACGACACCTAGAGGCACCCCTTGCACCATCTCATTACCATCAATAAGACATGTGCTGGAGTTCTGAGTATGTGTCTAGCAGCCTCCCCTGCAGGTTGCCCCCAGACTACTCAAATACCACAAACACCAACATATGTTGCAGGGAGAACCCTTCTTCAGCTCAACCACTAAGGCTGATCTAAGCATGGTCAGTACCCATTTGCCCAACCAGCGTGCGCCAATGCAGTAATGACAGCAAGACAGAGTGGTGGGGGGTTGGGGGGCTCAAAGGCTGGATCAAATGGCCAAGACCGACATGGTACTCACCCGTCCAGAGTGCAGCAAGTCATTGAATCTTTTTCTGCACCGGGTGCCCCCCGCTGGCCTCTCCTGCAGCCTGCCCCATCCTCCTGCTCATGCCGCTCTGCACTCGCACCTCCCTCCCTCTCTGCACGAGTGGCCATGGTGCACTGCCTCAAGCAAGCTGCCTGGCCACTCTTTATACAGGCTGCCGGCTCCCCATTGGAACCGGGAGTCTGAGGTCACCCGCGACTATTTTCCCGTTCTCCACGGGAGTCGCTTACCCACTGGGCGGGCCTTAATTGGCCCGCCTGCAGAAAATGGCGGTGCGGCCCGTTTCTCCAGCGGCAATTGGCAACCCACCCGCCGCCGAGTCAGTTGGGTCCGACCGACCGACAAACAGAAAATTCTGCCAAATGTCTTGCAGAATACATGGGTATTGATGAGTAATTGTGCTATTTAATGCAATTTGTTGGATGTATGAATCCATATGTTGCTTTCAAACAATCACAACAATTTATACTTTGGAGAAAAGTCTGCTTGGTTGGCAAGTCGACTCTGATTGGTGAAAATTCTGAAGGAGAGTGTCTACCTCCACTTGGAGAGGCAAGGTTTAATCAGGGATAGTCAACATGGCTTTTCAGAGGGAGGTCATGCCAAACAAATTTTATTGAATTTTTTGAAGAGGTGACCGGATGTGTAGATGAGGGTAGTGTAGTTGATGTAGTTTATATGGATTTCAGCAAAGCCTTTGACAAGGTCCCACATGGGAGACTTATAAAGAAGGCAAATGCACATGGGATACAGGGTAATTTGATCAAGTGGATTCAAAATTGGCTTAGTTGTAGGAGGCAGAGGGTGATGACAGAAGGATGCTTTAGTGAATGGAAGCCGGTGTCCAGTGGTGTACCACAGGGATCTGTGCTCGGTCCCCTATTATTTGTCATTTATATAAATGACATACATGACTATGTGGGGGGTAAGATTAGTAAGTTTGCGGAAGACACAAAGATTGGCCAGGTGGTTAACAGTGAAGTTGAGCGGTTGGGCTACAGGAAGATATAGACGGGATGGTCAAATGGGCAGATAAGAGGCAGATGGAAGCTAACCCTGAAAAGTGTGAGGTGATACACTTTAGAAGCAGTAATCTGACAAGGAAGTATTCAATGAACGGCATGACACTAGGAAGTTCTGAGGAACAAAGGGACCTTGGCGTGTGTGTCCACAGATCTCTGAGGGCAGAGGGGCATGTTAGTGGGGTGGTGAAAAAGGCATATGGGACACTTGCTTTTATCAATCGAGGCATAGATTACAAAAGTAGGGAGGTCATGTTTGAGTTGTATAGAACCTTAGTGAGGGCAGAGCTGAAGTACTGTGTGCAGTTCTGGTCGCCACATTATAGGAAGGATGTGATTGCACTGGAGGGAGAGCAGAGGAGATTCACCAGGATGTTGCCTGGGATGAAACATTTAAGTTATGTAGAGATGTTGGATAGACTTTGGTTGTTTTCATTGGAGCAGAGAAGACTGAGGGGCAACCTGATCGAGGTGTACAAGATTATGAGAGGCATGGACAGGGTGGATAGGGGGCAGCTGTTAACCTTAATTGAAAGGTCAGTCACAAGGGGCCATAATTTCAAGGTGAGGGGCAGGAGGTTTAGGGGGATATGAGGAAAAACGTTTTTACCCAGAGGGTGGTGACAGTCTGGAATGCATTGCCTGGGAGGGTAGTGGAGGTGGGTTGCCTCACATCCTTTAAAAAGTACCTGGATGAGCTCTTGGCACATCATAACATTCAAGGCTATGGGCCAAGTGTTAGTAAATGGGATTAGGTAGGTAGGTCAGGTGTTTCTCACGTATTGGTGCAGACTCGATGGGCTGAAGGGCCTCTTCTGCACTGTGATTCTGTGATTCTGTGAGGCACTGCAATAGGAAAAACAATGGGCAACTCCAGGGTACTCAAACTCCCGGATAATTCAGAAAAGGTGCAAGGCTTGAACATATTCCTTTTATTTGCAGAGCATGCGTCCTTGTACATGAATGTATTTCACTTCAAGAAAGCACAAATTTGCCATGTCACAATTGGTTGTTAATATCACTGTTAGGGCACTCAGGATTGTTCAGCAAGTGCTGCTCAATCACATCTAACAAGAGACATTTTGCAGGTGTGGGCTGGTTGAATATGATCTATACGCTGCTGTTTGATTCAATCAGCCAATTGTTGAGATATATAGCCTAAATACCTGGCATTGCACTGGCACTGAAATTCATACATGACATTGCTCAGTTGTGTAGTAGGCAGAACATATTTTTGGACTCTCTTTTCAACAATATTTAAGTTTTGTATTTATGGAACATCATCAAAGTACAAATTGAAAAGGTAGAAAATATATGAATCAAACATGAGGAAAGTTAGTAGATAAAATGTGAATGAGGAACTATTAAGTTTCTTTCTACACATCTCACACTTTTGAAATTTGGCACGCTTGCATTTGTCCTGATGTCCAAGATTAAAAGCTTTGGCAACATGTCTCTCTTTTCAGAAATATTCAAGTTCTGTGCAAATAGAAAACTATTACAAAATAAGTTATAATATCCAATAAAGGCACAACTTGCATTTGTATGGTGCCTCTCTCCTCAAATTGCTGTCATGCCAAGCTTGCAGAGGTTGTTGATCCAGAAAAAGGAATGTAACATTGTAGTCCATTTTCATTGTTTAGGATTCACTAGTCATTTTTGTTTCACAGTAAAGAATTGAACATGAGCTATGTTAAACAAAAACAAAAACAGAATTACCTGGAAAAACTCAGCAGGTCTGGCAGCATCGGCGGAGAAGAAAAGAGTTGACGTTTCGAGTCCTCATGACCCTTCGACCCTTTGAGCTATGTTAAGATGTGTGTGTTATTTAAAGGCTGCGTTTGTTGCCATTGCAGTTGAGATGTTTTATGCTGGATGGGGTTTAGGAGCATGGGGCGGGGTTATGGTCCAGAAACCAGGAAGTATAGATTTCTTTGACCATCTTTGAGTTTTAACTCCTGCCAGTGTGGAACTTCTTCGTGTATAAAATTAGGAAAGGGAAATAATAAATTGGGCATTTAATACAATATTAACTGTCTGAAATTGAGGTCAGCTCTGGATCCATGTTGCATTGTCCCTCAGGCCCAACAGGTATGATGTCATTGCATTTCTGTGCATGTGTGGATCACTGCGCAAGTGCAGTTGAGTATCCATGGCCATTTTGCCCGTCCATATTGTATTGGCAGGAGACACAATTCTTTAAAAGCAAAATTCGTCTTAAAAAAGTGATTAAATTCTCAAGACAGCCCCATGTTGAGCGGGGAATTGGTTAGGCAGATAAGGTTTTTACAATGTGAGGTGGAATGCTCTTGCTGAAATATATAATGGGCAGTTCATTAGCCATGAATTGTTATTTAGAATGACACTTCACATTTTGATGTTGGAAACTTTTTTGATCTCTATGGGCACTGTAAGGCAGGTTTAATAAAAAATCAGGGCAATTACGTGAAGAGTTGAGCAGTAGAGGTAGCAAAGGAAGCAAACTATTGCATTAACCAGTAGAACAACATAAAGAGAGAATATGTTTTTTTTTAATTGAGGATGACCTACTAGAGTCCGTTAGAGCCCACATCTTCTTTATTGTTGTTACGGCACACAGAAAGAAATTGTACCGGCTGTATCAAACAACTCACTGATAGAATTTGCAAGAGATCCCTCCAGAGATAATGGACCAAGGTTATTTTGGTCAGTTTCAGGAAAACACACAGTGTTTTCCCTACCTATCTCAGGTAGGCGAATAAATAGCACAACTGCATAAATAAATAAATCCCTGCATACAGTATGGCAGATCAATTTTACTGGAGATTGAAGGTCAGATAGCACATGGTGGAGCCTGCCTAGATAGAATTCGGTTACTGCAGGTATATGTTTATGTTAGGAAAATATGTTATCAATAAAGTTAGCTCAGCTACAATGTCGACAGCCTGTGTGCATCATTGAAAAAAAAAATGAGACATGGGTCAGAATTTTATGGCCCCATCACGATGGGGACAGGGCCGTAAAATGCAGCAAGCCATTCTAAGCTCCATTGACTTTGACAGGTCCGTAAAATCCCGTTGGTGTAAAATTCCACCCATGCAACAATGGAGATTCTGAAACCACCAACAGAGCTCAGTTTGGAGGGAAATCTCACTGAAAACTGGAGGAGTTTCCAGCAACAATTCAAGCTGTACCTCACAGCGACAGGCAGTAATTAAAGAGACCCTCAGTTACAGTCTTCCACCTTTCTTCATGTGGCAAGGGAAGCAGCCTTAGAAGTCTGTAACACATTCATTTTTGACAGTGATGAGTGTGAGGAAAATATAATAATTTTCATAATGTTATTGGAATTTATTGTAATGTAGAAATAGTTTTGTCTTTGTATAGGACTTAATTGAATTAGAAACAGCTGGTCTGAAGGTTTTGATGTATCAAGAAGAGAAGCTAGGTTTGAAATGTTAAATAGGTGAACATGGTGGAAGTTTTAGAATGTAAAGGTGTAAAGGGAACATTTGCATTTTTAAATAAACCAGACTAGCTTAAATTCAAAAGAGAGGATGAAATGTTTCACCTAGCCAGGAAAAGTTAAGAAACAGCGGGTAGAATTTTGCCCTTGATGGGCGGGCAGGCCCCACTGGCTCGGCGGCGGGTGGGCAGCCGATTGCCGCCGCCGAAATGGGCCCTGCCGCCATTTTAGGTGAGCGGGCCAATTAAGCTATGCGCTTCCTGTGCGGGCGGGGGGGATTCCCCAACTGTCAGAGTGTGCTCAGACAGGGAGATGGGCTGTCTCAGGGAGATCGGTGAAATGTTTATAAACTTCAAAAATAGAAAAAAATAAAACAATTATTAACATGTCCCCCTCATGTGCCGGTGGATGAGGTTTCATGTCTTTTCAGAAGCCTGCTGGGGCTCCTGGCCTGCCCGCCAGCCTTAAGGTTGGATGGGCAGGGCCTTTAATTGGGTTAACTACACTGTCAATGGCCTCAATTGGCCACTGACAGGTTGGTGGGCGGACAGCTGATTTCACTGTCCGCCCGCCTTCCTGGATATTTAAATGGGGCGGGATGGCATTAGGGGATCCCCCCAATGTCATCCCACATCGGCAAGTGGGCCCTGCCCCCAACTCACCGACAGAAAAATTCTGGCCAGTGTGTTTATTTTTCCTAAAGATTACTGGTAAAATTGGTACTATGATAGATTTTATTATTAGAGAAGTAAAGTCCAAAGACATAGTGAAACAATGGGAATTTGCATTCAAAGGGGAACAAATGTATAAAGGAGAGAAGGCTGTGTGCGAGGGAAGGCATTCTAAGATCTAACAAGAGTGAAAAGCCTCCAGAATCTAAGTCTCAAGCTGCTATCTACAAGGAAACAAAGCTGAGAAAAACTCACATTGAATTCGACTGTCCAGGGTATCGTATTACTTTACCTGGGTCTTACTGTTGCCTTAATGGAGGTGTAACTGGGAGTTGGATTTCCCTCTGGGATTTGAACAGCTCAGTATTTATCATCCACTATGCCATAACAATGAGAAACAAAATGAATTAAAAGAAATAATGAAAAATTCCGAAGCCTGCTGCAGCCTTAAGAAAAACATCACTCATAAAAGATATCGATTTTGTATGTGCACGCAAGACAACGACAACATTAGTCAGTACGTAACTGAGCTGAGAAAATGAGGTAAATCGTGTGAATTTGGAGAGCTTGAAGAATCACTCATCTGAGAGAATAATTTGTGGAATCACAAATGACACTTTGAGGGAATGACTTTTAAGAGGAGTTGATCTCACGCTGAAGAAAGCAATAAATATCTGCAGAGCAGCAGAGACAACAGAATGCCAGATTAAACAGATGACGGAAGATGATAAGCCACACACAGTCAAGCAGTTAAATGCAGTTAAACACAAACAGCCCTGGGAAAGAACAAATAGAGTGTCTGAACATAAAGAAACAACAAAACTGATATTAAAACATTTAAACTCAGCCAATGCAGAACAGAGCATTTACCACATAGTTATCAAGCCTACGGAAAGCAGTGTAAGAACTGTGATAAAATAAATCACTTCACTAAGATGTGTAAATTGAAGAAAATGTACTCGATTGCAGATGATGACACAAACACTGATACAGAACTTTTCGTTGGTGCTGTAACAACAAATTCCAAAGAAGGCGAATAGAAGGTTGATTTAAAAATTGCCAACATGACAGTGAATTTCAAGCTTGACACAGGTGCACCAGCAAATGTCATTCCCATAAGCCTGTATTGTAAGATAAGCAAAGAAAAACAGCTAACTAAAACAAAAGTGAAGCTGTCTACTTATATAGGTGAAAAAATTGCAGTACAAGGCAAGTGAACACTTAAACTACAAAAAACAGTCTCAAGCACTTCCATTCATAGTGATGAAAACTGATGCAAAACCCATTCTTGGAATCAAAACTTGTGAAAATCTGAAGCTAATCAAGAGAATAATGACTGTCACCACTGATGACATCCTGAGTGAGTATAAAGGGGATAGGCTGCCTAAAGGGAGAACACATCATCAAGATTGACGAAGCTGTGACACCAAAATACACCTGCCCAGGAAAATACCAGTAATGCTGAGAGACCGGCTGAAAGCAGAGTTGGACAGAATGAAGGAACTTCATGTCATTAAGAAAATTGATGAGCTGACAAAATTAGTTAATCCAATTTCAATTGTAGTAAAATCAGAAGGGAATCTGCAAGTCTGTCTGGGTCCCAGAGACATAAACCTGGCAGTACAAAGAGAGCATTACCAGCTGCCCACAGTAGAAGAGATCACGTGTAAGCTAGCTGATGCTAAATACCTTGTTCCAGTCCTACTCCGGCCCCCTTCCACAACTATTTCTCCGGTACATCGATGATTACTTCGGTGCTGCTTCGTGCTCTCGTCGGGACTTGGAAAAATTTATTAATTTTGCTTCCAATCTCCACCCCTCCAACATTTTCACGTGGTCCATCTCTGACACTTCCCTTCCCTTCCTTGACCTCTCTGTCTCAATCTCTGGTGATAGACTGTCCACCAATATCCATTACAAGCCTACCGACTCCCACAGCTACCTCGACTACAGCTCCTCACACCCCGCTTCCTGTAAGGACTCCATCCCATTCTCAGTTCCTTCACCACCATCGCTTCTGTTCTGATGAAGCTACCTTCAAAAACAGTTCCTCTGACATGTCCTCCTTCTTCCTTAACTGAGCTTTTCCACCCACGGTCGTTGACAGGGCCCTCAACCGTGTCCGGCCCATCTCCCGCGCATCCGCCCTCACGCCTTCTCCTCCCTCCCAGAAACATGATAGGGTCCCCCTTGTCCTCACTTATCACCCCACCAGCCTCTGCATTCAAAGGATCATCCTCCGCCATTTCCGCCATCTCCAGCATGATGCCACCACCAAACACATCTTCCCTTCACCCCCCCCCGGCGGCATTCCGTAGGGATCGTTCCCTCCGGGACACCCTGGTCCACTCCTCCATCACCCCCTACTCCTCAACCCCCACCTATGGCACCTCCCCATGCCCACACAAAAGATGCAACACCTGCCCCTTCTCTTCCTCTCTCCTCACCGTCCAAGGGCCCAAACTCTCTTTTCAAGTGAAGCAGCATTTCACTTGCATTTCCCCCAACTTAGTCTACTGCATTCGTTGCTCCCAATGCATTCTCCTCTACATTGGAGAGACCTAACATAAACTGGGCGACCGCTTTGCAGAACACCTGCGGCCAGTCCGCAAGAATGACCCAAACCCCCCTGTCGCTTGCCATTTTAACATTCCACCCTGCTCTCTTGCCCACATGTCTGTCCTTGGCTTGCTGCATTGTTCTAGTGAAGCCCAACACAAACTGGAGGAACAGCACCTTATCTTCCGACTAGGCGCTTTACAGCCTTCCGGACTGAATATTGAATTCAATAACTTTAGATCTTGAACTCCATCCTCCATCCCCACCCCCTTTCTGTTTCCCCCTTCCTTTTGTTTTTTCCAATAACTTATATAGATTTTTCTTTTCCCATCTCTTTCCATTATTTTTAAACCTTTTATGCCCCCCACCCCCACTAGAGCTGTATCTTGAGTGCCATACCATCCATTCTTAATTAGTACATTCATTTAGATAATATCACCAACTTCAACACCTCTGTGTTCTTTTGTCTGTGACAACTTTTGATTATCTGCTCCTATCACTGCTTGCTTGTCCCTACAACCACACCACCCCCCTTCCACTTCTCTCCCCCAACCAAACCACCCCCCCCCCCCACCTTAAACCAGCTTATATTTCACCCCTCTCCTTGGATTCACCTAGTTCTGTTGAAGGGTAATGAGGACAAGAAACATCAACTCTTTTCTTCTCCGTCAACGCTGCCAGACCTGCTGAGTTTTTCCAGGTAATCCTGTTTTTGTTTTGGATTTCCAGCATCTGCAGTTTTTTGTTTTTAAATACTATTCAGTCTTGGATGCAAGTTCAGGTTTCTGGCAGGTCAACCTGGATGAACGTAACTCCTATCTCTGTACCTTCAACACACCACACGGGCGATACAGATTTTTATGCTTACCCTTTGGCATTAATTCAGCTCCAGAGGTGTTCCACAGAACAGTGAAGCAGCTGTTTGAATGGTTAGAGCGGAAACCTATGTGCTGGTCTGGGGAACCTCACGAGAGGAACTCGACCACAGGAGGAGGCAGGTGCTGGCCAGAGCTAGAGAAAGGAACCTCAAGTTGAAGAAGGAAAAGTGCAAAATAGGTCTTCACAAAATCAAGTACTTGGGACATGTGCTAACAAGTGAATGACTGAAGCCAGTCCTGAGTAAAATTGAAGCAGTCGTAAACATGCCACGCCCAGAATGTAAGAAAGAATTGGAGAGGTTTTTGGGAATGGTAACCTATCTTGGCAAATTCATTCCAAACATGTCGGATCTGATAGCACCTTTTAGAGAACTTCTATAAAATGATGTGGAATGGCACTGGGAACAAGGTCAACATGAAACTTTGAGCAGCCTGAAGAGAACACTGACCCAGGCACGAGTGTTAAAGTATTACAATCAGCCAGTCAAGATCTCAGTGGGCATTTCAAGGACAGGCCTGGGAGCTGCCGTCTTGTATAAGAAGGGAACAGTTGCATATGATTCAAAAGCAATTACTGAAACAAGGCAGCAGTATGCCCAGATAGAGAAAGGAATGCTAGCAATTGAGTTTGGCCTAGAACACTTCCACCAGTTAGTCTATGGGAAAGACGTAGAGTCTGTTCATAAACCTTTAGAAGCTATACTTAAAAAGCCTCTGAACTGTGCACCACCAACAATCCAAAGATTACTAATGCATCTGCAGAAGTACCAGGTCAGAGTTAAATACAAACTGGACAAGGAAATGTACATCGCAGACACTCTGTCATGTGCATCCCTTCCCATCACGGAGGAAAAGGATAAAGAAATGGAAGCACAGCACTTACTTGTGTGTATAACCAAGCTGGATGAGATCAGGGAAGTGACCAAGAACGACACCGCCCTGAGTTAACTGCAGCAGATTGTGCAAACTGGCTGGCCCACACATCGGAGAGGAGCCCCTTCTGCTATACAAGAGTACTGGAACTTTTGTGAGGAACTTCATTGAGCAGAAGCAGTAATTTTCAAGGGAGAAATGATCATAATTCCTGCAACACTGAGGAAAGAAATGCTGCAGCGCATTCATAAAAGTAACCTCGGCTTAGAAACATGCAGGAGAATAGCTTGAGATGTAATGCGTGTAATTGGTGAAATGGTGAATGTGTGCGCAGTGTGCGAAAAGTATAGTGAGTCGCAACAAAAAGAACCACTTCACCGGAACAGTTTTATTGAGAGGCCCTGGCAGAAAATTGGAGTGGACTTGTTCACATTTGACAACAGTGACTACCTACCAGCAGTAGATTATTACTCAAAGTTTTTTGAGTCTGTGCTGCTCAGAAAGAATAGATAAGAGACTTTGGGCAGGATTTTGAGTTCGGCGTGCGGGCACAGTCACCTGCGATCAGCCCATGTCCACAAATTTACGCTGGCTTGCCATCAACGGTCAGCCAGCGTGAAAGACGCACTGAAATGCTCAGCACTGCCGGGGTAGGAGGTAGGGGGGCGGGAGCAGGGTGAACGCTGAAGTCAGTACAGGTGCAGGGGAGCGTTCACAGAAAGCTTCCTGAAGGCAGAGAGCTGCCTCAGGGAGCTAAGAATTCGAAAACCATAAATAAAGATTTTCAAATGCCAGCAAAAATGTCCAAACATCAGGATTAGTCACCTGAACATATGGCTGATGTAAATTCTCTCCAAACGGTTTTATGTTTTTTTAAATTAATATCGGAAACCTCATCCTGTGCTTGGATGAGGTTTCCTCAAAAAGGCAAAGGCCGATTCGCCAGCCTGCCAACCGTGATGATGGACGGGTAACAAAATGTCACTGTTGATTACTATGTTAATGGGCTTAATAGGGCTCTTAATTGTTGGCAGGCGTGTGCTGACACTTGCAGGAGACTGCCGACCGAAATATTGCACAAGTGCGCAGTAACATTGGGATGCTCACCCAACGTCATCATGGGTTATTTCACGCTCGGGCGGGTCAGGTGTGCGCCCGCATATCAAGCAAAAAATTCTGCCCTTTGTGTACTTGAGTTGCATAAAAGTTTATTTTTTAATAAAGGGAAATGTCATGATAATAGTTGATTGTGGTAGTGGACTCCAGTATTAGATACTATATGGTACTCTGTACTAGATATGGGATCAGCTGACCTGGGATTGAAGGTCAGATTGAAGGCCATGTTGGAGCCTGCCTAGATAGAATTCAGTTACTGCAGATATGTGTTTATGTTAGGAAGGTGTGTTATCAATAAAGTTAGCTCAGCTACAATGTCAACAGGCTGTGAGCATCATTGAAACAAAAAACAAGACAGGGGCCTCCAGGTCTCAGCTCACCAGAGGGCACCCATCAAGGTCATCACAGACAGGGTGTAGCAGTCAACAGGCCATCTCCACCTCTACTGTGGCTGTTGGGGGAGCACCACAACATAGCGGCAGGGTTAGGAACGTTAGGAAGACGTAGTTGCACGGCCTGGGCCCAGGTGTTAATCATTTGTACACAATTTTCACTGTTGTGAATAAACTCCCAAGAATGTCTACTTGCCTATGGCTCCTTGATCTGATGAGCAGTGTTCGTGTCACTCAGATGTGAAACCTTGGTTTCTGCACAAGATAAAGGCGGTGTCTCAATCCCAGGGCCTCTTCCCTGTGCTTTGTGCAGTCGTCAGGCCAAAGTGTTGGTCCGGCCTCACACTCCCTGGACACATTACTGATGCTTGCGCCTCGGTAGTGCTTGTCATTGCTGCCAGGATGTCATGGGCAGGCATCACAGATTTCCATCATTCTCTCAGCACCTTTGAGATGGGGCTGGCCCCCATCTCATCAGCACCTGTGACCAGTGATGCTGTGCTCCTGAAGGGGTCAAGTGCCGAAGGCTGACAAAGGATCGGGTGCATTTAAAGTTTCATGGCTGCGTCTCCGTGATATGACCCTCAGGCAAGTGAGCTGCCCTCGGCCAGACAGGAATCAGGCATTCACAGAGGCTATGTGAAAACCTATGGAGTTTCCTCACTGTATGTTGTCATCATCCTCCTGGAATGGAGCAACTATTAGGGTCTTCGCTGCGTCTCCATGACAGGAGTCTTATCGCAGAGGGTATGCGCACTGCCATTACCCAGGCTGGAGTCAAACATTCACAGGTACAATATAAGGATCTATGGTGTCTTCTCACTGCTTCTTGTCATCATCCTGCATGAATCTAGAAGCTATGAGGGCCTCCTGAGTGCAACTGCCTCGTCTGGTCAGTGCGATGGCCTCATTGTTTTCATCTTCGGGGACCTCCACACCCTCATCCCCATTGATGTCCTCCTCATTGGAGGAAACCTCCAGCTCCTCCATCTCCTCCTCAGCCAGCTCCTCTCCCCATTGCAGCATCAGGTTGTAAAGGCTGCAGCAAGCAACAATGATGCATGACACCCTCTGTGGACTGTATTGCAGGGCACAGCCAGAGCGGTCCAGGTTCTGGAACCTCATTTTCAGCATCCCGATAGTCTGTTCCACCAAGGTGTGAACTGCTGCATGAGCCGCATTATATCATCACTCTGCGGCAGTCTGAGGCCACCACAGGGGTGTCATTAGGCCCGGCCTCTGTGGGTAGCCTTGTCCCTTATGAGCCAACCCTGCAGCTTCTATGGACCCTCGAAGATGTCAGGGATCTGAAACCAACTGAGAATGTAGGAGTTGTGGACACTCCCTGGGAACCATGCAGAGACCTGCAGGATGCATTTGTGGTGGTCACGCATCAGCTAAACATTCAGCGAGTGGAACCCCTTCCAGTTGACATAGTTGACTGCTTGTTGCCACCAAGATCTGAGCATCATGTGAGTGCAGTCAGTGGCACCCTGCACCTGTGGAAAACCTGAGATACGGGCAAATCCAATTGCTCGTGCATTCTGGTTTTGCTGGTCCTAGGCAAAATGCACAAAGTTGTGTGCCTTCGCAAAGATGGCGCCTGTGACCTCATGGATATATTTGTGGGTGGAGGCTTGTGATAACCCACAGAGGTCACTTGTGGAGCCCTGAAAGGAGCCACTGGTGTAAAATTTGAACACTGCGGTTACTTTCACAGTCACTGGCACTGGATTTCCTCCATGTTCCTGTGGCACCAAATCCTGCAGTAGGTGGCAGGTGTGACCGACCAGTTCCCTGGACATGCGCAGTCTTCGGCGACACTGGTTCATGGTCATTTGCAGGAATGAAAGGTGGCACCTTTGGACTCTGGGTCTAGCTAGGCACTGACCAACGATGGCTTGCTGTGGCTCTTCAGCGGCATGTGTGGGAGCCCCAGCTACCCCTTCTTCCTGAGGGCACTGCTGCCCCCTCTGCCCAGTCAGGTGCCTCTGTCACTCTCTTCTCCTCTCTCTCTCTCTCGCTCTCTGAGGCATACAGCTAGGTCACCAGGCTCCATGATCCTGGCGTATTCCTCCTGCAGGATGAAAAAGAGAGACATGTGGGTTAGCTTGGGTGTCTAGGAACCTCTCTTGGTTAAGTCGGAAGGCCCCCTTCATGCATCCCAGAGATTGCTGGCCACCACTCGGATGGTTCCCCACTCCACCTGACTGATTGGCGGCAGCTTTGTCCACTGGACTGCATGCTGGTGCCCTCAACTCAGGCACAGATATTCTCCTAAGCCACACTGCAAGGCTGTACTGTTAGCTTGAACCATGGGGGAGACTGGTCCAAACTGGGATGATGAAATTGCAAGGGGCTGTGAGTACTTCCACCAGTGACTGCTTCACGGCCAGCTTTAGCAAGGAGATTATACAACATGCACAGGCATTGAACTGTTCTACAGTTCACCAAAACACTAGTGTGCCTGAGGGGTGAAAAGCTCTGATCCACTTCGTGGCACTTTGATGCCTCTGCATTGCTTGAGTGGGGAGATAAGCTAGAGGCCTGAGTCTAAGCATGTTAATGTGGCTACGCCCGAACTGTCCCAGCTGTGGAGGAAGGGTCTCCTTATACAAGTTTTCCTTAATGCGTGGCTGCTTCCCTCTCCCCCAACCCGCACGTACTTGTGCACTACCATCAGCCACAGTGCAGGCCTTGCCCCCTCACAACTCACCTCAGCCGCAGTGCAGCCCTTGACACCCCCCCCCTCCGTCTCACCTCAGCTGAGGTGCTGCCCTTTCCGCCCCCCCCACCCAACTCGCCTCAACCACAGGGCAGCCCTTGCCCTGGCACTGCTCTGTCGGTCAGCCGGCAAAAGGTGAGTTGCCTGTGTCCCTGCGTAAATGTGCAGTGCTTCAAACTTGAGGTCCAACAAGTAACTCCCGCAAGCTCTGCACAACGTTACTCTGCACTCCCTCTGAGTTCCCCTCAAAGTGCAGTTCACCAGGTGCACACCTTATGTATGCTGTTGTGAAACACGTTGGTATGCTTTCTTGGATGATCCAGTGCGGGAAGATGATTCTGGTGAGCTGGGCTTATAATGATTTGCAAATGTATTACAATGATGTTCCTGATGTCTAATGGTGGGAAACACAGCTCACCATTGATGGGAAGAACGGAGAATTGCAAACTGGTTTCACCACGTCGTGAAACGGATTTTTGGCTTTTGGTCTGCATTGTCCACTCACGCCCACAATGACACCGATGCCAGCGGGCATGGAAAATTCTACCCTAAGTCTTTCTCATTTCTTCTCTTTGTCCACTGAGGCTCAGTTGGTAGCACTCATGCCTCTGAGTCAGAAGGCTGTGTTCAAGTCCTACTCCAGAGCAGAAAACTCAAGACTGTCAATCCAGAGCAGTATTGAGGGAGTGCTGCAATGTCGAAAGTGTCATCTTTTGG
The DNA here is from genome assembly GCF_017639515.1 of Carcharodon carcharias. Taxonomy (NCBI): domain Eukaryota; kingdom Metazoa; phylum Chordata; class Chondrichthyes; order Lamniformes; family Lamnidae; genus Carcharodon; species Carcharodon carcharias. Next base: position 58,722,934 of record NC_054474.1, read on the forward strand.
ATGAGATGCTAAATTGAGGCCCTGTCCACTCTCTCAGGTGTATGTAAAAAACTCCAGAGCAATATTTCAAAGACAAAAATGGGAGATATCCCCAATGTTGTGGCCAATTAACATCACAAAAACAGATTATCTGGTCATTATCACAAGGGCCTGAATCATCTGGTCAGCATGCGGGGTGGGCCACGCTCGCCGATGCATAAAACCACGCACAATGATGTCGGGCATGCATCCCGACTTCACCGCACGTCATTCCAACCTTCAGTTCGGTGGGCGCGCACCCACCAAACTGTCTAAGGCCTATTAAGGCCATTTAAAACCTAATTGAAACAATTAACAGGGCTGCCCGTTCAACAGCAGGCAGGTGGAGAGCTCAGGCGGCCTTCGCATTTATCATGAAATCTCATCCATGGGCAGGATGAGGTTTAATGAAGGATTTATAAATCAAATACATTTTTTTATTAAAAGTCATTGACAAGTCCCAGCTCATGTGGCATTTTTTTTTCCTTTATTTAAATTTTTCATAATGAAATTAAACTCCCTGAGGCAGCTCCGTGCCTCAGGGAGATTTCTGCGCTCTTTCGCACACGTACGCAAAAAAGCGCAGGCCCCGACTCAGCCTCCTACCCCTGCCCGCACAGGGAGCGCTCAGCGCTTCCGGGTGCATGTCACGCTAAGTGGACCTTAATTGGCCCACCCACATAAAGTGGCTGCTCCTCCTGCTCGGCACCAGCCACCCCCCCACCCCCCTCCGACGGGGAGAAAATTCTCCGCATTATGTTATTAGGAATTTGCTGTGTAAACTTTTGCATTTCCTACGTTATAGTGTTTAAATGGTTGTAGAGCACATTGGGACATCCTGAGGTTTGAAAGGTGCTATATAAATGTAAGCTTTTCTGTTTCTTTGAAGTAAAATCAACAAGCACTTATAAGTGGTTTTGCTGTGCAACTTTATCCTCAAAAAGTCCTCAGATTCACTTGATAGCATGTCTTGAAATTGCTTGAAAGAATAAACTGATAAATATTGAGGAAAAAAAGTTGCAGGAAGGATGTGGGCGTATTGAGATATGATGATAATAGGGAGGTCTTGCTGCTTTTATTGTAAAATAGTTATACAACTATATTTTTCAGCAATCAATAATTGTTCCAAAATTCTAACATAAGCAATATAAAACACAAATGCTTTTAATTATTGGAGTCTTCCTCTCTCCTCCTATCTTATGCTCTGTTAGAATCCCTGTAATAATAAGTTTAAGTTGGAATAGTTTTAATATTGACTGAAAAAGTTCATACTCCAGCTTGTTTTAAAATCTTTTGGAAGAACGCAGGTATTCAGGATCCCATTACATGAGGAAAGATAAACCTTCATTTTACTGTATTACATTGACTCGATCGGTAACGAAGTGTACCATCTGGAGTGTGACTTTCAGAGCGTGATGAACAAAATACATGCTTATATGAAACACATAAATACTAATGGATTTCCTGGGGTGTTACTCATGGTAATTTGGATCAATTGCTGTTATATGAGGAATGAAGTGCTATATCATGTAACACAGTATTATTCTGCTGGCAAGGTGGAGCTTTGGAGTCTAAATGTTCAGTAAACAGAGCCTCAAATCAATCTGTGATTAATTGTTTGGTTTTAGAACTGTGACGTCAAATTTCTCTTCAGTCAGAACCCAGGATTAAATGTGCGGATTCACTTTCTCTAATTTGCAAAAGATAATGTGACTTTTTTTTAAGCATAGCTGCAGTCACTTTGATTTCTGTGCTGGATACTTCCTATTGTCAAGGAGTTTCTCTGTACAGTCCAAGTAATGGTTTACCATTCACTATTTTCAAAAGAACTGTGGTGCATTTGAGTCAATCAGCTGCAAGAAATGTGTTTACAATAATGGTACCTAAATTCGAATCTGACATTAAGACCTAGATTTTCACTCCCAGGTCAGGTCTGGGGCCTTTAAAAATGGCTGCCTGCAGGTCTGATTTTTTTATTTTGGGGGAGGGCGAGCTGGATTAGAATCTGGGCCCATGGCCCAAGAACGAGCATGGAGGAGGGTTGGGCAAAAGACCTGCAACTGTGCTCTGAGCTTTTGTTGAATTAAAGTTAAAAAAATTGAAACAAAAAACACCCCTCCATCTAAACATAGGAACTAGGAGCAGGAGTAGGCCATTTGGCCCTTCAAGCCTCTCCGCCATTCAATATGATCATGACTGATCCTCTATCTCAATACCATATTCTTGCTTTCTCTCCGTCCCCCTTGATGCCCCTAACATCCAAAAAATTATCAATTTCTCTCTTGAATATAGTCAGTAACCTGGCCTGGTAGGTTACTTATCAACCTGGTAGAGAATTCCACAGGTTGACCACCCTCCGAGTGAAGAGATTTTTCCTCATCTCAGTCCGAAATGACCTGCCCCGTATCTTGAGACTGTGGCCCCTAGTTCTAGACTCCCCAGCCAGAAGAAACATCTTCCCTGCATCTAGTCTGTCCAGCCCTGATTAGAATTTATACATTTTAATCAAATCCCCTCTCATTCTTTAAACACCAGTGAATACAGGCCCAGTCGAACCAATCTCTTCTCAAACAACAGTCCTGCCATCCCCAGTATCAGCCTAGTGAACCTTTGTTGCACTCCCTCAATGGCAAGTATATCCTTTCTTAGGTAGGGAGGCCAAAACTGCAAGCATTACTCCAGGTGTGGTCTCACAAAGGCCTTATATAACTGCAGTAAGACATCCCTACTTCTGAACTCAAATCCTCTTGCAATGAAGGCCAACATACTATTTGCCTTCCTAATTGCTTGCTGCACCTGCCTTTTTACTTTCATTGTCTGGTGTACAAGGACACCCAGATCCCTTTGTACATCCACACTTCCCAATATATCACCATTTAAATAATACTCTGCCTGTTTTTCACACCGAAGCACATAACTTCACATTTATCCACATTATACTGCATCTGCTATGTGTTTGCCCACACACACACCCTGAAGCCTCCTTGCATCCTCCTCACAACACCGCCTAATTTTGTGTCATCTGTAAACTTGGAAATATTGCACTTGGTTTCCTTATCCAATTCATTTATATATATCATGAATAGCTGGGGCCCAAGTACTGATCCCTGCAGTACATCACTAGTCACCGACTGCCATCCAGAAAAATACCCACTTATTCCCACTCTCTGTTTTATATTACCCCCATGTGCTTTAACATTTGCCCACTAGCCTCTTATGTGGGACCTTATTAAAACCCTTCTTGAAATACAAATATACCACATCTCCCTTATCTATTCTATTAGCTACTCCAATCCTCATCCATCCCACACCCTCCACACACTCCCTATGCCAACCTATGCCACCTCATGACTGCACCCACCCTCTATGGCCCCTCACACCCCCTATGCTGCAACAATCAACTCTTATATCCCCTATGATCCCTACATGCCCATGGTCCTTTATTGCAACCATGCCAACCTAGTCAAAGTCATGCCAACCATGACCCCTACCCATCACTCTTTGCCCTTACCCCCTCCAACTCACTTAGTATCCTTTGACAGCTCTTCGACAGTTTTAACAGTTCTTTGGCGGCTTTGACAGCTTGACAGTTCATTGACAGCTTTGACAGGTCTTTCACAAATTGACAATTTTTGGCAGACTTGATAGTTCTTTGATAGCTTTGGCAGTTCTATGACAGCTTTGACAGTTCCAATGAATTTATACAGTTTTTATGCCCAATCATGTTTACTTTTAACAATCCTTAAGGGTGTCTTACCTCTCAAAAAGGGTACCTTACCTATCCCAAAGGGTGCCTTTCCTTGCCAAAGGTGTAGCACTGTATCCAAAGTGTGCTTGACCATTCCAAAGGGGCAGCCTGGCTATCCAAACCAATGCATCAAGTTCAGACCAGCTCTTACCTGGTCAAATCTGCACACTCCAGGCTTTGCACTCCTGGCCTACCAAAGTCCCACTTCAGTGGAGTCAGCTGTTAATTTAAATGACCAGCTGCCTCTATAAACCGTGCATGCACAAACCCTGGCCCGTCAACAGCTCCACCCCCATGAAAACATGAAGTTGTGTGTGCAGGCGCAGGACTTGGGATTTCTAGGCTCATTGCCTCTCTGTCATTATGAAAACCTTAGTCTAACTATGATGGAATAGAGATGAAATGTGCAGATACATAAAACTGTGTTCCTGGTTAAGATTCATAGATAACGCTGTGCTTTACTGAAAGAACCAGAATTCAATGCATCTACACACAGCTCCCCAACAGAGTAACAGGTACAAAATTCTTAAATATTTCTTCAATATTCAAAAAAAAAACAAGTTCATAGACATCATTATTTGTTGAGACATAGTGGCCAATTCAGTTCTTGGAAAAAAAAGTGGAAAACATTTCATGGCAAATATTTCTTCCCTGCGGCAAATAATATTTTGCTCAAGCTTCAACAGGTTTGTGGGAGTGAAGGATAATAGGCTAAGACCAGTCACTCTGATAAATATTAGAAGCAAAATACCCAATGTAGAATAAAGACAAATGGGAATTGAAAAAAATAGAATATTGTTTCACCACAGAATGTGAAAATACTAACTGTGTCAAATTATTGCTGCTTTGCTTAAAGGTTGCATTTGCTCAGTTTTCCTTAAAGGTTATTTGTTTACAACTAACCTTATTGTCTCTTAACTGATTTGAAACAAACTCGGCACAAAAAAGGTTGAACAGGTTGTATCAATAACAGTGAAATCACAAGGTAAGTTTGCAGTGATATAACAAATAAAGCCTGCAGGACGTGGAAGCTTTCAGCCATTTATTTTTATTGCTTGTAATTTATTTGAGCATGGATGTTGTTATTGCGCAAGACACATAAAATAAGGCCCCTGTAATTGCTCAGTTTAACCAAAATGGTTTCCATAGGCATTGTTCCATCAACATTAAATTCATGTTCATTAACTATCATCTAACTAGTCAGAAAAGGAATAAATTTCTACTGCCTTAATTTCCAATGAATTGCTCGCATTATTGCTCTTTGTTAGATAGTCAATCATAGACATTTATGAGTCAAACTGTTTAGAAAGTTGTGTTTTTCATTCACACTCATTGCATGGTTTAACTGTTCACTCCTGATTGTCTGATTTTGATATACAAAATTAAGCTAAGCTAGAATTCTGTTGCAGGTGAAGCAGCTTGAGACAGAAAAAGAAATGAAGCTGCTTGAAATGGCAAGAGATAGAGAAAAGCAAAAACTTGAACTTGAAACAAAGGAAAAAGAAAAAGAGCAAAAGAAATGGAAACGTGGAAGCTTGATCTTGAGTTTCAAAGACAGAAAGAAATCAGACAGCATAACGAGGCTAGAGAAGAGCTATGGTTACTGGGTAACAGAGAGTCTAGCAGTTTGGATGAGGATGTCATCATGGCCCACTCCGAGCTTTCATAGCACAAAGAGTCTTTGCATAGTGCTTAAATTCACTGAAGGCAGAGTTGAGAGATATTTTATCATGTTTGAAAAGGCACACTGACTCTCATTTTGCAAAGTTTTTTGGTTAGGAAAGCTATGGACATGTATTCCATTCTTTCAGAGAAACAATCCTCCACTGATGAGGTAGTTAAAACTGCAGTGCTTAAAGCATATGAGCTTGTCCCTGAAGCATATCAGGTGCAATTTTGGACATTAAAGAAAAGGCCAAATGATATGTTTGTAGAATTTGCAACAGAGAAAGAGATGTTAATTGACCAGCAGTTTTGATCAATGAAGTTAGAACAAACTTCTGAGAATGTGACGGAGCTGATAACACTGGAAGAATTTCAAAACAGCATCCCAAAGGCCATTAGGTCACACTTGGAAGGCCTTCAGGTTTCTAAGATACAGAAAGCAGTGGTTCTGACAAACGTATATGATATATCACGTAGGCAAATAGGGAGCAGTAAATCTTCATTGCAAACCCACAGGGAAGCTGAAGGAATAGAAAAGAGTCTGGCTTTATGGAAAAGCAGAAGATGTTCCAGTCAAGTCCCGATTGCTAAGTCACTTCATACGTTGACTTTACACAAGGGAACCATATTAATGAATCCCATGAATGCCCTCTAATAATATTTTTTGCTTCATCAAAGAATCCACAACACAGATTGTGTCATCAATGACTGATCTTCCCCAGTGTCTCTCAAAATATTTACCACTTACTAGTTTTGTTGAAGGAATAAGAAAACACTTCTCTGAGACAAAACCTCTATAACCTCCAGAAATCTGATTCACTTTAGCAGTATTCCAAGAAGAATCCCCTTGACTATCCTGAGCTACATTCCCCAGTCTAGTAGATTCTGAGGCAACATGTTTCGCTTGTATCACTGCCACATTTTTAACACACCTTTCTTTTTTGGTGCAGGCTTTTTCTGAAGACTCCTTAAGCTTCCCTATTGTTGCTACTGGTTTACCATTCATCTTCCAACAATTGGCTTTGAGGTGCCCTGTCTTATCAGAATAAAAACATGCTGGTTTCTTTACATCACTTTTATTCTTTACACTATAATTGTTATTTTGGCAACTGTTTCTCATTTACTCAATGGAAGGGGTAGATTTTATATTGGGTAATGATTTGACAGATTTGAAATTCTTAGCATCTTTGAGACTTTTGAGAGAGCCAGTTAAGGTGAGCGAAACTGAGATTTTATAGGAGGAAAATCCTGGACTGTTTCTTGATTACACAGTAGCTAGAGTCCAAGCTCAGAAGGCTAGACTGGATGAAGTAGAAAAACTACTAGCCCACAACAAAGACAAATTAGTATCAGAAATGCAATGATGTCAATGGCTACTTGAAGAATTAGGCTCTGGTAAAGAAAATCTTATCAGTGTAGAGAGCCAACTTTCATGCATAAAAGATAAGTTTGCTAATGAAAAATGTGAACTGGTGAGAACACTACAGTGTCAATCACAGGATGTAGAGCACTTGAATGAGGACTTTAAATGCCTAAATGATAAACTTATTGAAGCAAATTCAACAAAGATAGATCTTCAACAAAAGTTGGACTTCAGGTATCAGAAGTATCTTTAAGTATTGTGAAAAATGCTTTGAACAGGAAGAAGAATTGCTGATGAATCAGAACAGTTGGTTGAATGTCAAATATAATAACCAAAACTGATTAATTGTTGGAACTTTGACGTGAAAAGAGCAATGAAATTCTTGAACTATGATGCAATCTGGACAACAAAAAGACTGAAATATGTGGTATGGAAGAGCAAATCCCGACTTTAAAAGCAGAGAAGGATTTTTTTTTAAAGATTTAGGATTTAACGAGTAAATGAAAAGAGCCTAAGGAATAGGCAGTTACCAAGGATGAAAAATTCTGACATGAACTGAATGCCCATATTAAATTGTTAAACTTATATAAGGGATATGAAGATGACTGAAACAAAGGCAATTGAGCTAACTAGAGCGATTGCTGAGCTGAATGGAAAAAAAAATAAGTTTGGAAAGGAGTTTGAAATTAAGAGTAAACAAATATTTGAATGAAATTGTGAAAAAATTAGAGATGAAGATTCCATTTATCAAGTATCAACAAGAAGAATATGAAGGTGTGCAGAAGGCTGTGGCACATCCCTAGCATAAGCTAGCAAACAACTTGAGTACAGAGAGGAAATCTCCGTCAGTGGAGGTTTATCCATCTGGTGTTGGTCAAAACAATGAAATGACAAAATCTGTAATGGAGGAAGTGAGTGAGGAAGATACATTTGAAGTGTGTTCTCAATCAGACATAAAATAAAAGCAAAATACTGCAGATGCTGGAAATCTAGAACGAAAACAAAAATACATGGAAAAACTCAGCAGGTCTGACCTGCTGAATTTTTCTAGGTATTTTTGTTTTTGTTCTCAATCAGACATACATGGTTCCAAAAACAAACTTAAAGGACCCATTGAGGGCACGTTTCCATCGACAGAGAAGAGTAAGTAAAAGCCCATGTTCTTCTGTATGAAAGTTGTGAAACCTACAGGAAAGTCATTTGAATCATATCGTGTGACTAATATGCATCCATAGGGGAAGTGAGGAAGACAGCCAGAGTATCGCTTTGCGGTTACATCAGAAATGCTGAAGGCCCATGGCACAAAATAGAAATGCAAGCTGGTCAAGGTGTTTCTAAAGAAAACTTTAATGTATTTTCACCAACCTTTAGTTGACCATGAAAAGCTTAAGGAGCAAACTATGTCACTGTTGGTGTTCTGTTCAGAGCTTAAAGAAAAGGCATAGTAAAAATGCAGGGGTTGAAGTTTAATGTTACAATGTTTAAACCTTGTTAACTCTACTTGTTACATGCACTGGTTTTTGTTTGATTAAGACTTCATAGCTTTGTAATATGATATGTATAATTGTGGAACAACATGAAAAGTTAATCTGTATATTATGTAAATAAGCTATTGGTTTGAAGTTTATGATGTTAAGTACTTTCTGTAAAGAACTTGTAAAGCGATTGTAAGGAAACCTTCACTGTGGTGAAGCTTTCTTTCTTACAAGGAATGTTATGAAAGTCAGATTTACCTTGTTGGAGAGAGGGGTAGTGCTGGAGTCCCCGCCATTCCTTTGGAGTTACTGCACATGCATACACATGGGCCAGGAGTGGACTGAACATGTGCAATTGAGCATTTTAAGTTCTTTGGGCCGAGGACAGGCCCAGTGTGCCTGTGTGAATAAAAAAGAAATGGTGTGAAAATGGGGTCATGTGACCCAGAAGCGGGTGACCATATTGGAGAAGAATCCCTGACAGGGACAGGGAGAAGGGACAAGGCGAGGTTCCAGTTGAGTTAAGAAGAAAGAGGAGCAACAAGGAAGGCTTCAAGCAGAAACAGGGCTACAGTTGGCAGACCTTAAGTGCTGAGGGCTCAGGAAAAGCCTTGGCAATCAAATAGGGTTCAGGAGAAGCATTGGCAATCGTCGAGGGTTCAGCAGAAGTGTTAGTGATCAAAGAAGGTAACAGAAGGTTGGTGACTCTGTGCTACAGGCCGTTCTCTTTGCAGCAGCAGTAGTATTTTGCTTGGCACAGCCACAAAGCTGAAGTTCTGCTTGAAAGTTGGTGCTTGAGTGCATACTTGGAAATCCATTTGAATGGAGTCTCGGGACATAAAATTAAAATCCTCTGGGGTGAGCTGTTGTTGACATCATCTGAATTGGAGAAACTATTGTTGAGGATTCCAAAGCTAGATCTTCCAAGGTGAAGACATGAATAGCCCATGAGAGAAACAGAGTTCCAATGCGATTGACTGATTCACCACACAAACTTTCCATGCAGTGCCATGCATCTTGCGCACACTCTCTCCATCTGTTTAAATGCAGGAGGAGCTGGCTGACAACAGCAGGGAGATCAGGAGTGGAGTAGGCCCCTCACTCACTTTGAGGAGCATTCCATTGCGCTGACCAATTAGGGTGTGGAACATGCCTGTGGCGGCTGGGAGGTCAGCGGCAAACACCCACGTGAAGATCTTGCACCACATCATTCATCCCTCAACATATCTGTGAGTGATCTCTCTCCTGCTTTTGACTCTGCTGCCATGCACTAATTATCTCTACTTTGGTTTACAGGGAGCTCTGCCAAGCAAACGACGCCCCCAGCCAGCCAGTCCCTCAGTTCCATCCAGGCCCTCACCTCCAATCAAGAGGACACCTCCTCCATTGAAGAGCTGGAAATAAGCAGCCCAGAAGAGCTGTCACAGCCATTAGCACAGCCTCTACCAGCTCAGAGACACACACCTCAGTAGGACTTCAATATAGAGCAGGCTCGGGTTCACAATCTGGTCGTCACCGTACGTACACAGCAGGAGGAGGCAAGTTCAGCTGAGCTCCCCAGCACTCAGAGGACTGTGAGTCAGATGATGAGCCTCTGGATTCGGCCTTCCAACTCATCGTGCAGAGTCAGCAGAAGCAGGGGAACATAATGCAGAGCTGTTGCACCCCTCAATAGAGTGGCACGTGAGTCGGAGGAATGCATCCGCCTGCTCTCTGATGAAAAGGTGCCCACATGTGTATGCCTGGAGATCTTCATGGGAAGGATGGCAGATGCCATGGAGAACCTGGTCCAGCAAAATGTGGAGATGCATGCCAACCGGCACTCCATCGCAGGATCCATGGGTGACTTCCTGCGTTGACAATGTGAGAGGGCACCTGAATGTTGCTCCAGGTGCTCCTTCCCCTCAATGTGTCAGGCTGGGGACCTTGGGCACCCGAAGAGAGGAAGAGCAGCAGCTGGACACCCCTGGGTCATCCACTCAGAAACCTCAGAGGCTGTCTATTTCCTCCAAGTCACCTTTGCCTGTGACCCCCCTCAAACTCATCCCCTTTCACCACAGATGGAGCAGCGGGCCCACAGGAGGGCAGCCAAGGCAAACTGGGACTCTCAAGGCCTTGACTCTCCAGCAGGCACACACCAAAGTCATCAGAGGCCAACCATTACACAGGCTGTCTCCAACCCTCCTGCGGATGTCAGTGCAGCACCTAGAATAAGAGCTAGGCCTAGAAAAGTTAAGAAATTCTGATCACAAGTGGTTGCTTGGGAGAACACATTTTGTCACTTTATAATCTGAAAATATATTCACTTTCTCGCGTAATGTTGTCTTTCAGCTTCAGTGGCAGGCTTCATGAGTCCTCCCATTGCATCTGCCCCCCACCCCGCCCCCCACACTGCCGCCACCACCCCCCCCCCAAACTAGCACTTCAGCTGCACGCTGCCAGACCACAAGTGATTCTGGAGGGAGAAGTATGTGTGTGTGGCAGGGCCTTTCGGAGTCTCATGCAAGCACTCTCCCACTTCATCCATCATGCTCATCACACTGTCCTGAGTATTTTCAATGCTGCCTGCTGGGGTTCTCCTTCAGTTGTCCATCTGGGCTGACCTGTATCTCCATCCATCCACTGATCACGCGCTCATACAGCACCTGTGCCCATCCAAAACGAGGCTCTGCTCACTCTCAATTTCGACAGCCATGGTAGTATTGAGGAATACTGTTACCTCCCACCTCCTTTCCCCTCTCCCTGTCAACCATGTACTTTCCCCTATCACTGTTGACAGCCCTGGCATCACCTTCCACCTCCCCACTGTCACCTCTGAACCCAAACCCTTGTCTTTCCAGGATGTCCAGATGAACGTGATATTCCCTACCTTCCTGAGAATCCCACCCCCATCCAATAGACCTCTCTGACCTCCTCTTTCTCACCCTCAGGTTCAGGGTCTGCCTCCGAGTTCCCATCAAACCACCCTCACCATCCCTTCTACTGTTACGGATGCACCCTCACCCTCCAACCCTACTGCATCCCTCTGGCCCCTCTCCTACTCACCATTCCCTCCTACCACACCCATCCTAAGTTCGCTCCCCAGAAGGCAATCATTGAATCCACAGACCCCTCCTTTGTATGTTCACCTGTACATCCCCTTCTTACCCCCTTCCACCCTTACTCCCTCCTTCCCCCAGACATGCTCCTCCTTCCAACCCCCCTTCTCCTCCCGGACACCTTACCTCCTCTGAACTCCCTCCTCCTCCCAGATAACTTCCCCCTTCTGAGTTACTTCCCCCCTCCAAATTCCTTCCACCCTCCAAACTCCTTCCCTACTGAACTCCCTCCCTTACATCTTCCTCCCTGCTTACACCTACCTCCCCACTTGCTGCATTCTCCCCTGTTACACCTGCTACCCCTGTATTCCCGCCTGCCCGTCCCAAGGTCACACCCGACAGTTTCCCCCCATTTAACCTCACCCCTGACACTTTTGCACCCTCCCCAACCTCACTACCCCCAGTAGAACTTCGTCTCCCAGTCACACCTAGACTTCTTTTTCCCACCACACCCCACCCCACTTGGTACACCTTCCTTTCTAACTCACAGCTAGACCTTTGTCTCCCACCCACCTTGTGATCATCCATAGCTGCCCATGGCCATGACCATGATGTTCTGAATCAGACCCAAAGCATCAATGGAGACCTCCCACCTTCCGTGAGCTGCTTCGCGGTGGAGCCGTATCCATGAGACTCCACCCAGCATGCAATGCATATGTTCCTCCAGGGTCCGGTAGCTGTAGGGCTCCAGCATCTTCTGCTCCTCGGATGTCCACGATCTGAGCAAGGCCCTAACAGTAAGTCCTACTTCTGCACATCACACTTGCCCAGATGTGTCCTGGGCCAGCGTGTTTTCCTGCCAGCATGAAACCAATGTCTGCCTCTCAAGCTGAATTGTACCCATGGCTGCCATGATGCCCGACATCAACGGGACCGAACGATTCCACCCACAGTGTTTACTGATATCTGGGTGACTTGCTGAGAAATTTGTGGGTTCTCTTTTGGTCACATTTTTTCATTTTTTATTCAATGTGGAGTGTTCAGTCACAGTTTGTCTCCTAATTCACATGTGCCTCCTATTAATCCTGAATGTTATCGTTTAAGATAGATATTGTAAGTTGTTTTACCTTCCTTTGTTCAAAACCTGTGGAATCTTGTGGCTTTAGTCACTGAGCAAGTGTCTTGAATCTCAAACTTTGCCTACTTTAAACAAAATGTTACTGGTCCCGAACCGGATTGCACCAAACATCTGGGGGTCTTCTCCAGGATCATAACGGACTTCAAAAATATTTTTCATGCACAGATACATTTCTCTTTCCAAACAAGTATAAGACCTACATGACTAAAAAAAGTAAAACAATCAAGCTTTAAAATATACAGGTCTGAAGCTCGCCATTTACAGATTTGGAGTGTGGAATATTTCAGACCCAAGTATTGCTTTAGACTTTGCAGAGACAGTGCAACATTTTACAGTGCAATTGTTTGCATTAGATACTAAGCTTTGGTGACATTTTACAGCAACAGTCAACAAGGGTATATTCTGCGTTTATAAAGCACTAAATAACTATTTGCTGCCACTTAAAAAAGTGAACTGAGCTCATTCTAATGGCAGCGTAGTGAATTTAACCCTTACTTATTTTATATATACATGTAACACTGTTTTATAAGTAAATTAATGTTTCATTGTTCAAACTATAATGATCGCAATTTGGTTTTAACATCTTGTTAAAATATGAGTATATTTTAATTTATTATTACCCAATGTTGTATACCATTTAATTATATGGTGGGACACTGTTCCCATGTGACTGCATCTTTGTCTGTGAAGATATAGCTGCATTCCTATCTGACAGGTGAAACTTGCCACATGGTCTAGGCCTACATGCAGAACTAGGGTGTTTGGTTCAATTACAGACTTTTATTACTGTGAAGACAGTCAAGCTTGAATGGCCCGGTGTCTGGAGCTGTGTCCAGGCACAAATTCCCTAACCATTAAAATTCATCGGCTATATCTGACACATAGGGCAGAATCTTCAGCTTGGCAAGCGGGGGCGGGGCCTGCTCACCGAGGCATAAAATGACATGGGGTGACGTCAGGCATGCGTCCCAGCGTCACTGCATGTCATTTAGATTTTCGGCTGTACGCCCACCGAACTGTCAAAGGCCTGTTAAGGCCATTAATAAAATAATTAACCAATTTGACAGGGTTGCCCGTCCAATATTAAGGTTGGCAGGCAGGTGAAGAGCCAGGTGGCCTTCGCATTTTTCATGAAACCTCATCCATGGGCAGGATGAGGTTTCATGAAGGGTTTATTAAATTAATAAATATATTTTATAAATTTCATAAACATGTCCCAGCTAATGGTGTGCTGTCACATGAGGGGGCATGTGTAAATGCTGTTCAACTTTCTTTATTTTAAACTTTAAACATGAAGTTAATGTCCCTGAGGCAGTTCTGTGTCTCAAGGAGATTTCTGCGCTCTTTCGCAGAATTGGCCCACCCACGTAAAATGGCGGCCTGCAGCTGATCATGGGTGGCAATCAGCTCTGCGCCCACCCATGCCCGCTCCCAACCAGCCCGCCCAACGGGGAGAAAATTCTCCCTTTAAATAAAGCCATCACTTTCTTTCAAAGAGAAATTATATAATGGCCTTGTGTATCATTTTGGCTCTGTAAGCTTAAGAATTAAGTTCTATAATTACTTTCATTGTTATGTAGTCTTTTTCCTTTTGCTGGTACTTAGGAACATGTATTAATTGTTGCATTCTGCTGTATTTTGTAAGTTTTGTAGGTATCTTACTAGCTTAACATTACACACTGAATGTTTTTGTACCCTGATTTCATACATGTTATCTGTAGATTTATGTATGAAGTAGTTATGTAATTTCTGTGTTTATCTTAAAACTTGGAATGTGCCATTATACATTTTTGTTATGTTATTCATTTTTAATTAACTCATACCAAGCTTTGGCAGGTCCCATTCGAATCCCACACGAGTGAAGTAGCCCTTTCAGCCATAACATTAATAAGCCCTCGTTTTCATGAGAATTCTTTAGGATATCCAATATTGATACTATCCATCAATTAAACACTGAGGACATTGAGCCTCAAAGTAATGAATGATACCCTATACCACATGGCTGTCTTAGCTCAGATAAGTGGACAAGGAGACTTTATAATGTTGGGCACTGCATATCATGGTGTACCATATTACCTTAGTAGAAAAACATTAAATTTAATGAAAGTACAAAGTATTACTTTAATGAGGGGTACTGTTCTGCAGGCGACTGACAACTTAGGGAACCAATCAGGAAGTGACGTCCGCAAGATGACTGCCACTCAAAAAAAATCAGAGATTGATCATGCTATGGCCGGACCAATCAGAGTCTGAGAACACAACTGATCATTAGTATGGGCAGTGCACTGGAAAGGGTTAAAAAGACAATAGGTGCCAGTAATACTTCACAAAGAATGTGATACTGAAGACCTGCAGAGGCAAGAATCTGCTCACCCTGCTGTGAATAATAAGACAAGGAGATTACTGAATCTGAAGTGACAGTGAGGTGACCCTTGTGTCAACCTGCACCAAAGGTTTAATCAGGAGGCAAGAATCGGGTTGGACCGGTAAAGTTTCTTACTTAATAAATTTTTCCTGGTATTATAAGACCATATTATCTCTTACTGGTCTCCAAAGGGCAAATTAATCTTAAGTGCATGACGGCTCACAAATTAAAGTTTTAACACCAGAAGAGCTCTTGGGCCAGGACTTCTCCCTTGTTGGGCGGGCCTGGTGGGGATGGGTGGGAGCAGTCGGGAAGCTGACCACCACCCGTGATTGGGGCCAGACTATGATTTCACACTGGTGGGTCAACTAAGGCCCGCCCAGCGTGAAACGCATGCTTCAGCATTCAGCACTGCCTGTGTGTCGGGGGTGGGTGGCAAGAGGAGGACGAGAGTGCAAGTTCGCGCATGCACGTGGTTGCGTGCTAGTAAAGATCCCTGAGGCACAGAGCTGCCTCAGGGAGATGAAGAGTTTTGACAATTAAAAACAAAGATTTTTGAAATGTTAAAAAAAGTCCCCTCATGTGGCCCTGTCAAATGCGCAGAGACATGTTAACAATTAAGATGAAATTTTTAATTTTTTTTAAATGAAAGATCAAAATGTCATCCCGCCCGTGGATGACGTTTCACAAAAATTGCAAAGGCCACTTGGCCTCTTCATCTGCCAGCCAACCGTAAGGGCAGTGAAAAATTAAAATCAATTACATTGCTAATGACCTTAATAGACCTTTTAATTGTCGGCGGGCACACTGCCAATTCCTGCGCATGTCTGCCAACTGAAATATCGCCTGACTGCGTGATGATGTCAGGATGCTTGCCCAACGTCATCACGTGTCATTTTATACTCAAGTGGGTCGAGTGTGTGCCCATCTGCTCAGTGAAAAATCCTGCCCTTAGAATATTCACAATGCTTTGATTTTACAACAACAGGATATGATGCTAGAATAATTCAACAAAGATAGCAATAGCAGTTAAATACACCAATAATGTGAATTAAAATATCACTATCACTTAACCAGCTTCAACCTATAGTTAAAAATAATAGGGAAAGAACAGAAATGGCTGGATTGGGGTTGAAGTCAACAAGTTATTTAAAATATACAACAATAAAGTGTTTGGGAAGGCAGCCATGTTTATTCTTACTGACACTGTGTTTGAAATGTGTTATAAAATTTACCTTAATTACAATGCTGCTCTTGAGACCTGAAGTATTTGCATATTGTAATGAATTGCATGCTATAGTTAATGTCCTCATGTATAACGAAAAGATGTGAGCTGGCGTTAATAGCTGTATAAAATTGTGTCATGGCTGAGAACCTTGGACTGAAGGTGTATTATTTATTGTGAAATTTGACGTTTTTACTTAACATTTAACTATTATTGCTAAATATCAACAATTGCCAAAAAAAAAGTAATTTGGAAACAAATGCAATTTGTTTTTTAATATAGGCTTTGAGCTATATTTAATTATACTGTATAATATAACTGCAGTAGTAAAATATTTTATTGATATCACATCAATAAAAAAGTCAATGCCTTGTATGTCATTACCATGCAAAATAAAAGGCACATTTGTATGATCTAGCATTGCTCATGCAGAGATATTTGTAATGTGCTAATTAAAAAAAAATTGACTTAGCCCTTTGTTTGCATTTTAACACAGGAAATACGAATCAAACTGAATAGGACTTTATAACAAATAATATTTAATTACAGATGAATTTGTGTACTTTTCAAATTGGACACATATAAATACAGCCGCACTAAGCTATATGTGTTTTTAAGCCATTTTATTGATTCCCATATAAAGAACTTGGGACGAATTTTCATCTTGAAGGTGGGAATCAGGAGTTGGGAATTTTCCCAACATTGCAATCCCTCCCCACTCCCGGTAGTATATGCAAGTTGGATTTTCAAATTGGCTGATGCCGAGGTGGCCAGGTTAAAAGACCTGCATCCATTTGCTGAGACATTAGTCCAGTTCTGCAGATCATTGGAAAGCACGTCTTACTATCATCCCACTTCATCCCCCTCACCCCCTTCATCCTCCCTCGCCCCTTCATCCTCCCTCGCCCCTACCTCTCTTCACCTCCTCGTTCTCGCACCCGCTCCTCACCCCATACCCTCTTTATCCCTTAACCCCCTTCGTTCCCTTATCCCCTCACCACCTGTCATCCCACCTTCCCCTCTCTTTATCCCCCCTCGCCCAGTTCCACTATAAGCAGAACTTAAGGGATATATGGCATGTGGAAGTCTTTGCAAATCTCATAAATCTTCCAAAATAAACAAATCTTACTTGAATAGATGCATAAAAACAATTACCCTCTTCAGAAGGAGGATAAAGGTCAAAAGAGAAATGCATGTATAGACAGAAATCAAGGGTCTGTATATGTTGGAAATGTTCTCAGGTGCATCTATTTCAATGGAAGTACTGTCAGAAAGGCAGATGAGCTTAGGGCGTGGATTGGCACGTGGGATTACGACATTATTGCTATTAGTGAGACTTAGTTGCAGGAGGGGCAGGACTGGCAGCTCAATGTTCCGGTGTTCCGTTGTTTCAGACGTAATAGAGGGGGAGGGATGAAAGGGGGAAGAGTGGCATTACTAGTCAGGGAAAATATCACAGCTGTGCATAAGCAGGACAGCCCGGAGGGCTTGTCTACAGAGGCCATATGGGTGGAGCTGAGGAATGGGAAAGGTGTGACCACACTAATAGGGTTGTATTATAGACTGCCCAATAGTCAGAGAGAATTGGAGGAGCAAATCTGTAGAGAGATAGCAGACCGATGTGAGAAACAGAAATGTGTGATAGTAGGAGATTTTAACTTTCCACATATTGACTGGAACTCCCATACTGTAAAAGGGCTGGATGGCTTGGAAATAGTAAAATGTGTTCAGGAAAGTTTTCTAAATCAATATATAGAGGTACTAACGAGACAGGATGCAATACTTGATCTCCTATTAGGGAACCACACAGGTCAGGTGACAGAAGTATGTGTAGGCGAACATTTTGGGTCCAGTGACCACAATGTCATTAGTTTTAAGCTAATTATGGATAAGGATAGGTCTGGTCCTCGAGTTGAGATTCTAAATTGGAGAAAGGCCAATTTTGTGGAAATGAGAAAGGATCTAGGAAGAATGGATTGGGATAAGTTGTTTTCTGGCAATGATGTGTTCAGTAAGTGGAAGGCATTCAAAGGCGAAATTTTGAGAGTGCAGAGTTTGCATGTTTCTGTCAGGATTAAAGGCAAAGTTAACAGGCATAGGGAACCTTGGTTTTCAAGGGATATTAGCGATCTGGTTAAGAAGAAGAGAGAGGTGTATAGCAGGTATAGGCAACAAGGAGCAAATGAGGTACTTGTAGAGTATAGAAAATGTATGAAAATACTAAAAAAGGAAATCAGGAAGGCAAAAAGAAGACATGAGGTTGCTTTGGCAGATAATGTGAAGGTAAACCCGAAGGTTTTCTACAAGAATATTAAGAGTAAAAGGATAGTAAGGGACACAATTGGTCCCCTTGAAGATAAGAGTGGTTGTCTATGTGTGAAGCCTCATGAGATGGGGGAGATCTTAAACAGTTTTTTTGCATCAGTATTTACTCAGGAAACTGGCATAGTGCATAAGGAAGGAAGGGAAACAAGCAGTAGTGTCATGGAACATATAGAGATTAAAGAGGAGGAGGTGCTTGCTGCCTTACAGCGAATAAAGGTAGATAAATCCCCCGGGCCTGACATGATATTCCCTCCGACCTTGAGGAAGACTAGTGTAGAAATTGCAGGGGCGCTGGCAGAAATATTTAAAATGTCCTTAGCCACAGGTGAGGTGCCGGAGGATTGGAGGGTAGCTCATGTTGTTCTGTTGTTTAAAAAAAGCTTCAAAAGTAAACCAGGTAATTACAGGCCAGTGAGTCTGGCGTCAGTAGTAGGTAAATTATTGGAAGGTGTTCTGAGAGATCGGATATATAATTATTTGGACAGCCAAGGGCTGATTAAGGATAGTCAGCATGGCTTTGTGCGTGGTAGGTCATGTTTAATGAACCTTGTAGAGTTTTTCGAGGAGGTTCCCAAGAAAGTAGATGAAGGAAAGGCTGTGGATGTTGTCTACATGGACTTTAGTAAGGCCTTTGACAAGTTCCCACATGGGAGGTTAGTTCAGAAGGTTCAGACACTTGGTATCCATGGAGAAGTTGTAAACTGGATTCGAAATTGGCTGTGTGGGAGAAGACAGAGAGTGGTAGTGGATGATTGCTTCTCAGATTGGAGGTCTGTGACTAGTGGTGTGCCTCAGGGATCTGTGCTGGGACCATTGTTGTTTGTTGTCTATATCAATGACTTGGATGATAATATGGTGAATTGGATCAGCAAGTTTGCTGATGACACTAAGACTGGAGGCGTTGTGGACAGTGAGGAAGGCTTTCAAAGCTTGCAGAGAGATCTGGACCAATTGGAAAAATGGGCCAGAAAATGGCAGATGGAATTTAATGCGGAAAAGGGTGAGGTGTTACATTTTGGAAGGTCAAACCAAGGTAGGACATATACATTAAATGGTAGGGCACTAAGGAGTGCAGAGGAACAAAGGGATCTGGGAGTTCAGATACATAATTCCCTGAAAGTGGCGTCACAGGTAGACAAGGTTGTAAAGAAAGCTTTTGGCATACTGGACTTCATAAATCAAAGTTTTGAGTATAGGAGTGGGGATGTGATGGTGAGGTTGTATAGGACATTGATGAGGCCAATTTTAGAGTATAGTGTGCAGTTCTGGTCGCCTAACTACAGGAAGGATATCAGTAAGATTGAGGGAGTGCAGAGAAGATTTACTAGACCTACACCTAGTCCATAACCCTCCAGACCTCTCCCATCCATGTATCTATCCAATTTATTCTTAAAACTTAAGAGTGAGCCCACATTTACCATGTCAGATAGTAGCTCGTTCCACACTCGATGTTGCCGGGTCTTAAGGAGTTGAGTTACAAGGAAAGATTAAATAGATTACGACTTTATTCCTTGGAGCGTAGAAGAATGAGGGGAGATTTGATTGAAGTTTACAAAATTATGAGGGGTATAGACAGTGTAAATACGACTTTATTCCTTGGAGCGTAGAAGAATGAGGGGAGATTTGATTGAAGTTTACAAAATTATGAGGGGTATAGACAGTGTAAATACGAGTAGGCTCTTTCCACTTAGATTAGGAAAGATAAACATGAGAGGACATGGCTTTAGGGTGAAAGGGGAAAGGTTTAGGGGGAACATTAGGGGGAACTTCTTCACTCAGAGAGTGGTGAGAGTGTGGAACGAGCTACTATCTGACATGGTAAATGTGGGCTCACTCTTAAGTTTTAAGAATAAATTGGATAGATACATGGATGGGAGAGGTCTGGAGGGTTATGGACTAGGTGTAGGTCAATGAGACTAGCGGAACAATATTTCGGCACAGACTAGAAGGGCCGAATGGCCTGTTTTTCTGTGCTTAGTGTTCTATGGTTCTATCTCTCAAAATAAACAAATTCACATTCCACTGGGCACCTATGTAAACAAACACTGCAGAGCAGCATATTTTCGAAACTTTGAAGACAGCCAAAGTCTCAGACACCTGTCAATGCTTTAAAGCAGCCAAATAGATGGTTGAACTATTTTTTTAAGTGTTGGTGAAAACACAGTAAGATTATAAATAATTAGCTCTAGTTATGACATTGGGTAATGCTTTCCATATTGTGCAATGCAGCTTAGCACTGTATGCAGTGGATACTCTATTCTAATGCTTCTGAAGACTGCTACTTTTACCATGCTGTTCTGTTTTACACTTGGAGGTTTGCTGGTTGTCAGAAATAACAACCTGGGAGCCAGATTATTTAATGGACGCTTACTTGTTCCAATCACAGCACTGTCATAATTCATGTTAGTAAACATAGTTATAACTCAGACTATAGCATTTCATGATGAACAGTAAAGGGGACAACACCATTTTGCTCCTCTTTTAGATTCTTCCCATCTCCAATCCATGGTTCATGTCTCATCACACCTCCACTCATCAGATGTGATTTGGAAAGACTTCCAAAATGTGGGAGTCTTGCTGAAAATTGCAGAAGTTCAGAAATAGCCACTTCCAGAATGTTGCTGGCAGTTTCTAAAACAACAGCATCTGTAGTTTCCAACTCGTCCCATCCCTCACAGTTGAAAATCACCAGGGGTGGAAGAGGGGGCTTCTGGATGTGTGCTCCAGTCAACATATCCTTCTCTTGCCCATCTAGACTGTAAAATCTAGCTGATTATTTCAGTTTAATTATAACCCTTAGGAGTCTGATCAGTGAATAGGGAAAATTTTCTAGCTGTAAAGGTAGTTGATGAAGCTTTGTGTGAACAGAAACACATTTAAGAAATAAGAAAGGGTCCATGTTTGGCAACACGACAGTGAAAATAACAGCAACTATTTTTGCATCTAAATTTTATCAATGTTACCATCTATACTTTCTAAGCACTGAGTAGCTACCTGCGTGTTGCAATTTGGGAGGTTTTTTCAATTTAGACTGGGTGAAGTAAAATATTGCTACAAGCAATTTCAACATTGCCTTTGTTCTATTAACATTTATTTCATGTATCGTGTAAGAGTGGATCATTTTCGGGAGAGTGGAAATAAAATGATGATTGTGCCTTGTGAAAAATTCATCTGCATCTGGAATCTATTCTACTCAAAATGAGATTAGGATGAAATTGGTACACGGATTTGCTTTAAGATTGAAATCTAATTAGGCCATGTATTAACATGTTTTATTTCAGTATAGCTTTAACAAAACCTATTCCTTTATTTGTGCCATGTGTATAGACAGTTATTTGACAACAGAAATATGATTGAAAATTATAACTGCTAACTGTCTCCCTTTGCAACATTACAAGAAAACTCCTGTACAGCTATACCAGTTTTATACATACAAAAACATGAAACAACTGAAGAACTGGATATGCCTGTAAAATTTCATGGATACCTTTCCTGCTACCTACCTGGCTACATCGAACATGGATGTGATTTAATGTGTTGCAGGTGAGACCTTTTCAAAGACATTTTTGAGGTCTGCCAGAGTGGATACTAGTGAGTGCCTAATAAGGATATATGGAGGCATGGAGGGGGCAAGATGAGAGGCCATGGAGGGCCTTGGATAGTTTGGAGAATATGAGGAGGCATGAGGGTTGGTTGGTCAGGTGAGGAGGTGAGGGTTAAGGGGCATAAAAACTATGTTGAAGAGCTGCATTGATGTTCCAGCGAACCAAGGTACGCCTTCTAACCAGCCGCCTCTACACATGCACTCTCCTGAAGCTGCACTGGAACTCAGAAAACCCAAGCTATGCCAGCCTTGTCTCCAGGAGATGAAAACATGGTGGGTATAGGCAGAAGTGATGTGCTTGGGTATCCAAATTCATGAATGGCCTGACTCACATTTCCTGATCCCAAAGCAAAAATCCAGCCCATGATGTTTCATTCCTTCTGATTTTAATTGCTGTTTTTTTTAAATTTGATTTTACTTTTTCCTTCTCAGCCCTATCTTTCTCTATCTCACTTTTTTGCTCTCTGTTCATGATTTTACATTTAATTAAATATTTTAACTCACACTTCCTGGTTTAGACTTTGAATGCCTCAGATTCTTCAATCTGATTGGATGCATGGACACATTGTTACTTGCCCCATTCTCACAGGCACCAGTTTTCCTGTAGAAAGTGTCACTCGATTTTGACTGATTGATTACCAGAAATCTAAGTGTTGGATTTTTGCGGATTCGGAAGACTCCGCAGACTTTAAAAATGTTGTGTTGGACAAAGATGCGAAATGCCCCCATTTTTGATAGATCCAATTTTTGCCAACCTGGGGAAGGGGACAGGATGTGTCTCAGACAGGAAGGAAGCCTGAACTCAGCAGGGCTATGTGAATGTACTGATGAGTTCAAAAAGACCCCATTTTGCCTCGTCCAAGGATCTTAAACTGCAGAGTGGGAATTACAATTTTATGCAACAGACTTAAGTGCTTTTGAAAGGTGGGTTCAAGTGCCATGAACTGAAGTTTTTTTTTAAATCCTCTGCCCTTTAAACATTAAAAAAACAGGCTGAAGCTGTCAATGATAGTTTAAAAAAAAACTTCTCCCGGATTGCTATCATTCATAGGCCAATTGATGGAAATAAATTACCCTTGTGTGTCACATATTTTGTCAATTTTTCCATGAACTTATGAGAACACTGCCACCTCCAGGGGTGCAAACTTGGTACACACACTGGCTTCCCAGAAGGAGATAAAAATTTAAACTAGTAATCTTATTTCCCAGTTTTACTGGCGTTCCATTTTAAGGTATACAAGGTCAGTTTGGATCTGTGTTCTTATTTCCCAGTTTTTACTATATTTTGCCTTCTGGGTTAGTACAAATACTTCATCACATGTGGCTGTACTAAACCTTGTTTTCCACAGCCAGAAACATCCATTATTCCAGAATTATTTTTCAGGGCATTGATAACCCTTTTCTCCACAATGACCTGCCTCCTTAAATCCTTCCCCCCACTGCTAATTCTATCACCAAATGCGAGGAGCTCTTGGATTTCTTT
Source organism: Carcharodon carcharias (assembly GCF_017639515.1). Classification (NCBI taxonomy): domain Eukaryota; kingdom Metazoa; phylum Chordata; class Chondrichthyes; order Lamniformes; family Lamnidae; genus Carcharodon; species Carcharodon carcharias. The sequence goes on from NC_054474.1 coordinate 58,746,381, forward strand.
CATCAGAAGTTTGAAAAGATCTGTACAGCTATCTCTCCACCTTCCCACTTGTTTTGCCTGCCCTGAACTCTTGGCTATCACTTGTTTCTAGCTTTCCAATTACCCTGAAATCCCATCTCTTGCTCCCTCAAGCCCATCCCAACTAAATTTCTGAAAGCCCAGCCTCTTTTCCTGAAACCCTTTTTGATATTATAAATAGCCGTCTCTCGTCTAGCGCTGTTCCTTTCTATTTCAAAATTGCTACCAACAAAACCCTCCTAAAAACATCTGCTCCTGACCCATGTTCTTGTAAAGCATTACCTCCTTCTTTAATGCTCCTTTCCTCTCAACAGTCCCTGTATGTATTATTGCCTTTTCAAGGCCGTAAATAAAGTCCAGCTGTTGCCAAAACTTTGGTCATCCCACTCAACCCTTCAGTTCATCATTCCTTTTGGCTAACATCTCTGTTAACAAGTTTGGGATGTTTATAAATGCAATTTGTTGTTCTTTCCTTAATTTTCATAAAACATCTCTGATGCGGCAACTCATGACACAGCTTCTGAAACTCCAAATAAACAGCAGCGTCACATGTTTTTAGCCTGAATCTTCTGGTCAGTGTGCGGGCATGGGCCCCGCTTGCCGATGCGTAAAATGACGTGCGGTGACATCAGGCGTGCGTCCCGACATCATCGCACGTCATTCCAATCTTCAGGTCGGCGGGCATGCAATGGAGTCAGCTGCGCACCCGCCAAACTGTCAAAGGCTTATTAAGGCCGTTAATAATCTAATTAAGCTGGTTGTTTGGGCTGCCTGTCCAACCTTCGGGTTGGCAGGCAGGCGAAGAGCCCAGGCAGTCTTTGCATTTATCATGAAACCTCATCCAGGGACGCAATGAGGCTTCATGAAGGCTTGATAAATTGAGTAAAGATTTTTATTAAAATGTATTGACATGTCCCAGCTCATGTGACACTGTCACATGAGGGGACATGTCTGAAGTTTTGTTTTCTTTATTTCAATTCATAGCTATCAAACTAATCTCTCTGAGGCAGCTATGTGCCTCAGGGAGATTTCTGTGCTGTTTTGCACACATGCCTGAAAGAGTGCAAGTCCCAACTCTCCCTCCTATCCCTACACGCACAGGGTGTGCTCAGCGCTTCTGGGTGCGTGTCACGCTGGGCTGCCCTTAATTGGCCTGCCCATGTAAAATGGCAGCGATCGGCTGTGTGGCTGCCTGTGCCCACTCCCGCTTAGCATCCCCCCCCACCCCCCACCTTGTGGGGAGAAAATTCTCTCTTTTGTTACATATATTCCTGACTGGCCCATGACATTATAAATAACTTCACTAACTTATCCCATATAATGAACCTGACGTTTGCCCACGGTACAAGTTGATACTTATTCACTTATAATTTCCTGGCTTACTATTTACTTTTTTCTGAACAAGAGCTCAACATTTTTTGGAAGATTATTGTCATAGCCTCCACCAAAATCCAAATCCAAACTGTCTTCAGCATGGTAGAGGCTCCTTCTGAGACCCTGCTGCCTTTTCCACCTCTAGTCTCATTAGTTTTTTTTGTTTTAAAGAGGTCATCCTTTTGAGGATGGATCTCAACAATATTTTTTCCAGATCCTCTAGTTTTACAGTATTATTGCATCTTTGCCTGTGATCTAAAAAAAATACATGCTAATCATCTGTTATCTTGTACTCACAATTACAAGATCGCTCCCTTCACTTCTAAGTTCTCCCACCCATTTTTAACTACCCTTTTACCTTTTCTGCTCATAAAAGTCTTTTCCATTCCACTTTATGTTGTCTATTAGTTACCATTCATATTTTCTTTCACTCTTCAGTGTAAAACATGTGGATGCATCTTCTGTCTGCGATGCTTTATCAAGCTTATGTTAAAATGCCATTAAGAGGCATTATAACATTAAACAAGATATGGCACACTTACCTTGGCAACCTTTCAAAAGCTATATTCTCCCTCCCAGAATCAGTGCACAGGTAAAACAGCATTAATTCTTTCAGCCACTTCCAACCAGTCAGCCATGTCATTGCAGTAGTTCCAAAGGGTCATTTTGCTTGTCGACTTCCTCCAGCTGTTTCTCTGCCTTGGTGCTGGAACACCTTTAATGATGACCAGCAGGGATGCTGGAACCAGATAGCCTGACCGTACCCAGGTAGGTAGAGTATGAATATATAGATGCAGCCATATACAGTGACACTTACTTGACCATCTCAAAATGAGAAGCATTTCATGTAAAATTGTGGAAATGAAACATGAAGTTCTGGTTGTTGTGAAATCAACTTTATATCTATTTAACAGATGCTAATTAACTTTTCAACCTCGGCACATATATCAATCAGCATCTGGCATGCCTGCACATCTTTGTCAGAATACGGCAGCAATATTAAATTTGATTCCACAGTAATGTGGAGACAGCAGTAAGATGATCTAATAAATTTGTGTGGAAGCGCTTTTGTTCATGTATCAATCGTTACAACTGAAGGATATAAAGTGAGTCTAGTGGATTGTGTAGGATTTTGTTTGGTGAAGCATCAATCATGGCCTTCAAGTACAAATCAATCTTATTTGAATTTGGTTAGGCTGGTTGGACCAGTTAGAAAAAAAGATTCCTTTAATTGCTTGGTCTCTGGGAAACTCAGCTCAGATTTAATTTTTGAAATAGTAAAATATGTTTTTATTGGGAAGGAAGTATAAAGCTGATTCAAGCTTTCAACTTACCATTAAATTTATACATGAGAAATTTATCAATCATTCAATCTGGATTAAAAGTCAATGGGCTTGGGACAGATAGGGGAGGCGTGGTGGGTGAGACCAGGTACGGCTATGAAATGGTCCACCGCCTGCGATTGGGTTGGGGGGGCGGGAGGAGTGCGAGCGCTGAAGTTTGCGCATGCGCGGGGGTGCACTCACTGAAAGCTCCCTGAAGGTTCTGAAGACTAAGATAAACTGCTCCAAACCTCTTTCAATTTTACTCTGAACCAACCACTTCTTGATTCCCAATCCAGCCTCCATGTGGCATCCTTCACACAACATGCTGCTATAATCAGAATGCAGCAATGGAGTGGATTGAATGTGAAACTCATCAGAGCATCCTTTTTAAGGGTTTTTATTTTCATTTAGATTTGTGTTATATAAGAAGTATGAACTGGAATAGACTATTCACCTCTTTGAACCTGCTCCACCATTCAAAACAATCACAGCGGATCTTCAAACTCAACTCCACTTCCTGAATTATGTCCATATACCTTGATTCCCTTAGTATCGAAAAATCTCTTGATCCCTTGAATATACTTAATGACTCAGCATCTGCAGCATCTGGGATAGAGAATTCCAAAGATCTACAAACCTTTGAGTGAATAAATTTCTCCTCATCTTAGTCTTAAATGACTGACTCCTTATTCGGAGACTGTGGCTCCTAATCCTAAACTCCCTAACCAGGGAAAACATCCTGCCAGCAACTATCCTGTCAATGCCCTTAGAATTTTGTATGTTTCAATGAGATCACATCACATTCTTCTAAGAGCTAAGAAAAATGGGCCTAGATTACTCAATCTCTCCACATAGGACAGTCCTCCCAACAAATGAATCAATCTAGTGTTATATATTTCTGCCAGTTATTTGAACAAACTTACTTACATAATTAATAGCTTGCTGTTAGCATTCCTAACTGCATCAACAATCATGCTTGCACAAAAGGATAACATAGTTTAACTCATCATTCTGGCTGTAAAGACATTTGTGCTGTATATTGACATGTTCCCCTTGACATTCAATCGCATTACCATTGCTGAAACCCCCACTATTAACATCCCAGGAGTTACCGTTGACTAGCACTGAACTGAACCAGTCATGTAAACACTAGTGGCAACAAGAGCAGGTTAGAAGCCAGGAATCCTGTCACAAGTAACTCACCTCCTGATTGCCCAAAGCCTGTCCACCATCTACAAGGCACAAGTCAGGAGTGTGATGAAATACTCCACACTTGCCTGGATGAGTGCAGCTCCAACAACACTCAAGAAGCTTGACACCATCCAGGACAAAGCAGCCCACTTGATTGGCACCAATTCCACAAACATTCACTCCCTCCGCCACCAGCACACAGTAGCAGCAGTGTGCAACATCTACAAGACGCACTGCAGGAACTCACCAAGGCTCCTTAGGCAGCACCTTTCAAACCCATGACTGCTATCATCTAGAAGGACGAGGGCTGCAGATAGATGGGAACACCACCATCTAGAAGTTCCCCTCCAAGACACTCACCACCCTGACTTGGAAATATATTGACGTTCCTTCACTGTTGCTGGGTCAAAATACTAGAACTCCCTTACTTACAGCACAGACATAAGCTGCAGTGGTTGAAGAAGGCAGCTCACCACCACCTTCTCAACGGCAGTTAGGGATGGGCAATAAATGCTGGCCTAGCCAGCGATGCCCAAATCCCATGAATGAATTAAAAAAAACATTACCTTGTCCTCACACTATGCTGCTGACACCTGTCCAGGCACAAAGTGTGCTTGTGTATTAAAAAAGTGACCTTGCTGGATTACTTGAGGTCAGCTCATTTACATAATTTTCAGGCTTCAAGACTATTTCACTGTTGTTGCGCTGAGAACACTTGGCACAGCCAGTGAGGGTGGCTGGCTGACCACTCGGTGATGGAAAATGTTCTGGTGCAGGGAAGCTCTGTCCACACAGACAAGGATAATCAGCTTTTATGCAGCTGTCCTTTCAGTTTTTATTCCAATCAGATTATGGATTACAGAGCCACATGACAGAAACTGCCCCTATGAAAGTCACAAATGCCATCCTATGTGACCATGACCTTGGCGCACCATCACCCCTCATCGTTCTCAACCTCTCTGCAGCCATTGACATGTTTAATCACATCATCCTCCTCCAGCACCACTGCTCCATTATCCAACTGGGTGGGATTGCACTCACCTGGTTCCATTTTAAGACAGAGAATCTCAAGCAATGGCTTCTTTTCCTGTTGCCTAGCTGTTACCCCTAGAGTTTCCCTAGGGTCTATTCTTCACCCCCTCCCGTTTCTCATCTACATGATTACTCTTGGTGACATCATCTGAAACCACATCAGAATCAAAGAAGCGTTATTGTGCAGAAGTAAGCTATTCGGCACATTGTGTTTGCACTGGCTCTTCAAATGAGCATCATGACTTAATGCCATTGCACTGCCTTTTCCCCATAACATTGCACATTGTTTCTATTCAAATAATCATCTGTTGCCCTCTTGAATGCCTTGATTGAACCTGCTTCCACCACACTTTCAGGCAGTACATCCCAGACCCAAACCACTCGCTGTGAGAAAAAGTTTTTTCTCACATCACATTTTCTTCTTTTGCAAATCATTTTAAATCTGTGTCCCCTCGTTCTCAATCCCTTGACCAGTAGGAACAGTTTCTCCCTATCTGCTCTATCCAGCCCCCTCATGATTTTGAACACCTCTATCAGGTCTCGTCTTAGCCTTCTCTTCCCCAGTGAGAACATTCCCAGCCTCTCCAACCTATCTTCATAACTCAAGTTTCTCAACCCTGGAACCATTCTCATGAACCTCTTCTGCACTCTCTCCAATGCGATCACATCCTTCCTATAGTGTGGCTCCCAGAACTGTTCACAATACTCCAGCTAAGATCTAAATAGTGTTTTATATAAGCTCAGCATAACTTCCCTCCTCTTGTACTCTATACCCCGATTAATAAAGCCCAGGATACTATACGCTTTATTAACTGTTCTCTCCACCTGTCCTGCCACCTTCAATAATCTATGCACATATATACCCAGGTCCCTCTGCTTCTGCATCCCCTTAGGAATTGTAACCCTTATTTTATACCATCTTTCTATGTTCTTCATATCAAAAGTAATCACCTCACACTTCTCTGCATTCTCTCCATATGCCACTTATCTGTCCACTCCATCAACTTGTCTATGTCTTCTTGAAGCTCTATACTGTCCTCCTCACAGTTTGCAATGCTTCCAAGTTTTGTATCATTCGCAAACTTAGAAATTGTCCCTTGCACACCAAGATCTAGATTATTAATGTATATCAGGAAAGGGTCCCAATACCAACCCCTGGGGAAATTTACTATAAATCTTCGTCCAGCCCGAAAAATATCCATTGACCATTACTCTCTGCTTCCTACTACTCAGCCAATTTGGCATCCACAGTACTGCTGTCCCTTCCATGAGCTATAACTTTCCTCCCAAGTCTTTTGTACGGCACTGCATCGAATGCCTTTTGAAAGTCAATGTACACCACATCAACAGCACTATCTTCTTTAACCTTTTTTAGCTCTTCAAGAAACTCCAGCAAGTTAGTTAAACACAATTTCCCCTTTAGAAATCCATGCTGGCTCTTCCTAATCAATCCACATTTTTCCATATGACTACTAATTCTAAACCAGCACTGAAGTTAAACTGACTGGTCTCTAATTGCTGGGCTTATACTTGTAATTTTTCTTTGAATAAGCATGTATTCTTGATTCTTGATTGAAATTCTCCAGTCCTCTGACACCTCCCCTGAGTCTAGGGAAATCTGAAAAATTATGGCCAATTTCCTTGCAATTTCTACTCTTACTTCTTTCAAATGTCAGCCAACATAAAGAGGAATCCCAAAGTCTTCTATAGGCATATAAATAGTAAAAGGATGGTAAAAGGAGGGGTAGGGCTGATTAGGGACCTAAAAGGGAATTTACACATGGACGAAGGGGCCATGGCTGAGGTATTAAATAAATATTTTGCATCTGTCTTTACAAAGGAGGTAGATGCTACCCAGGACATGGTGACAGACGAGGAAACTCTGTCACTAGAAGGGTTAAAAATTTATAAGGAGAAATTGTTGATTAGACTGTCAGTACTTAAAGTTGACAAGGCATCGGGACCGGATGAGATGCATCCAAGGATATGAGAATAGAAATTGCAGGGGCATTGGCCATAACTTTTCAGCCTTCCCTAGACTCAGGGATGGTGCCAGAGGACTGCAAACATTATGTCCTCATTCAAAAATGGTTGTAAGGATAAGCCCAGCAATTACAGACCAGTCAGTTTAACTTCAGCAGTGGACAAGATTCTAGAAACAAGTATTCAGGATAGAATTAGTAGTCACATGGCAAAATATGGGTCGATAAAGGAGAGCCAGCATGGATTTCTAAAGGGGAGATTATGTTTAACTAACTTGCTGGAGTTTTTTGAAGAGGTAACAGAAAAGGTTGATGAGGGTAATGCTGCTGATGTGGTCTACATGGACTTTGAAAAAGCATTTGATACAGTGCCACACAGCAGGCTTGTAAGAAAAGCTATTGCTTATGGAATAAAAAGGGCAGTAGCAATGTGAATACAAAATTAGCTGAAAAATAGGAAGCAGAGATTAATGGTCAATGGATATTTTTCATGCCGGAGGAAGGTTTGTACTGGAATTCCCCAGGGATCAGCATTGGGACCTTTGCTTTTCCTGATACATATTAAGGTTCTAGATCTTGGTGTGCAGGGGCAATTTTAAAGTTTGAGGATGATACGATACTTAGGAGTATTGTGAACTGTGAGGAGGACAGTGTGGAACTTCAAGACAACATAGACAAGTTGGTGGAGTGGGAAGATAGGTGGCAGATGAAGTTTAATGTGGAGAAGTGTGAGTTGATGCATTTTGGCAGGAAGAATGCGAACAGACAATATAAAATAAGGGGTGAAATTTTGAAGCGGTTGCAGAAGCTGAAAGACTTGGGTGTAGATGTGCATAGATCATTGAAGGTGGCAAGAGAGGTGGAGAGAGCAGTTAATAAAGCATACTGTACCCTGGGCTTTATTAATAGGGGCAGAGAGTACAAGAGCAAGGAGGTTATGATTAATTTATATAAGACACTCATTTGACCTCAGCTGGAGTGTTGTGTACAGTTCTGGGCTCCACATTATAGGAAGGATGTGAACACATTGGATAAAGTGCAGAACAGGTTTACAAGAATGGTTCCAGGGATGAGAACCTTCAGCTATGAGGATAGATTGGACAAGTTGGGACTGTTCTCCTTGGAGAGAAGAAGGCTGAGAGGAGATTTGATAGAGATGTTCAAAATCATGAGGGGACTGGACAGAATAGATAGAGAGAAGCTGTTCCCACTCATGAGAGGATGAAGAATGAGAGGGCACAGATTTAAAGTGACTTGCAAAAGAAGCAAGCTTGACATGAGAAATAACTTTTTCACACAATGAGTGGTTCAGGTCTGGAATGCACTGTCTGGAAGTGTGGTGGAGGCAGGTTCAATCAAGGCAGTCAAGAGGGCATTAGATGATTATTTGAATAGAAACAATGTGCAAGGGGAAAAGGCAGAACAATGGCACTAGGTCAAAATGCTCATTTGGAGAGTCGGTGCAGACATGATGGGCTGAATGGCCTCCTTCTGTGCTGTTATGATTCTGTGATTCTGTGATATCCTTGGATGCATCTCATCTGGTCCCAGTGCCTTATCAACCTTAAAAACCTGCAAAAATATAGCACTACATTGCCACCACCTTTCCCGATTCCTCCACCACCTCTAGTTTGCTTATCTGATATACAGTACCGGGTAAGCATGGGGAGACCAAAGCCATTAGCTTCATCCTTTCCACAAACTTCATTTTCTTGTCATTTATTCCATCCCCCTCCCTGACTACCGTCTGAGGCTGAAACAGACTGTTTGCAATCTGGACATCCCAAGCGGAATTTTCAACTTTATAAACACACTCCATGGCCAGAAGTTTAGCTCATTGGATGGCGTGCGCCCAAACCGACTGAGCGTAAAATGACATGCAATGACGTAGGGCAAGCGTCCCAATGTCACTGCGCACTCACACAATGTTTCAGTGGGCAGGTGCAACAATTAAAAGGCCTAGTAAGGCTATTTAAAAGGTAACTAAACTCATTTTTTCGCTGATCGTCCAACCTTGTGGTTGGCAGGCAGCTAAAAAGACCAAGCGGCCTTTGCATTTTTTAGGAAACATCAACCACAGGTGGGATGAGGTTTACAACAGCTATTAAAATTAAAATTAAAACATTTTATTGATAACATGTCCCTTGCCCATGTGACAGATTCATGTTTTATAACATTTTAAAAATATTTATTTTTTATGTTTTAAACTCTTCCTCTCCCTGAGGCCGCTTGTGCCTCAGGGAGCTTTTCCAGCACCCACCCGCACGCATTTGCGAACTTGCACTCTCGCCCTCCTCCAACCCACCCCCACACAGGCAGCGCTGCTGCACAAGACTCAAGCTTGGCGGGCCTTTATTGGCTTGCCAGCATGAAATCTTGGTCCGGCCCCGATTGCGGGCAGTGGGTGGCTTCCCGACTATCCCCGCCCGCCCCTGCCAATCGTACCCAGCAAAGGGAAACTCCTCCCCCATTAGTAAGGCTGCCTACTTTCCCCTCTATTATATAATTCATCTCAACTCCAAACTCTGCCCATTTACTGTTGAAAACTCATCAGTGCTTTCATTACGTACAAATTCAACTAGTCCAAAGCTATACTGGCTAGCCTCCTATGGTCCAGCCTCTGTAAACTTCAATTCAACTAAATCTCTGTTGCCCGCATCCTAATGTGCAACAAGTCCTGTTCACTAATCACCCCCATGCTCATGGATTTACTTTGACTCCTGGTCCAGCAAAGTCTCAAATTCTAAATTCTCATCCTTGTGATAAAATCTCTCCTTAGTCTCCAGCCTCATGATTTTTGTAATCTCATCCAGCCTTACAATGCTCTTAAGAATGCCGCATTTCCCCAGTTGAGGCCTTTTATGCTGATTTCCTTTGCCCCACCATTGGAGGCTGTGCCTTCAACTGTCTAGAGAAAGCTTGTCCAACCTGCAGCCCACGGGCCACTATGCGGCCTGCCAAGCCTTTCTATGCTTCCTGCGGCCACCATGTTTAAAATGGCAGTAAGTAAATTTGAAGATTCTGCAGGTTACTGGCCTTCAGTCATAGGCTATTTCTCTCCTGCTTTTGCTGTTGATAGGATCACTAGTGAGCCTATCTGCAGCAAAGGTGGGAGAGAACCAGTCTCTGATTGGAGGAGTAGCTTCCTTCAGTCTGAGGCCTCAAAAAAAGTGGTAAGACAGCAGCAGTGAGTCTCTTGGGGAAGTTCTCAGGGAGCAGGGAAGAGCCAGACCGGCTGCTGAGTGGGGAGAGAGAGCAAATACCGATTGGGGAGAGCGCAACAACCGAGTGGGGAGAAAGAGTGACTGCCAAGTGGGGAGAGAGAGTGACTATCAAGCCAGGAGAGAGCATGACTACCAAGTGGGGTGAGAGAGGGACAACTGAGCAGGGGAAGAGTGACTACTGAGCAGGAGGAGAGCAGCTGCTGGTGCAGGGGGTGGGGGGGGGGGGTGGAAAGATTGGTTGCTGATAGGGTGGGGAGAGAGTCTGGCACTGGTGGGGTGGGAAGATAGAGTGGCTGTTGGTGGGGAGAGAGAGTGTCTGCTGGTGTGGGGGAGAGTGGCTGCTGGTGGGGGGGAAGGAGAGTGACTGCTGGTGGGGGGGGAAGATTGGCTGCTGGTGGAGGAGAAGGATTGTGTGGGGAGAGAGGTGCTGCTGGTGGCATGAGGAAAGAGAGTTGCTGTTGATGGCGTGGGGAGAGAGTGCGGCTGCTGGTGGGTAGGGGAGAGAAAGTGGCTGCTCATGGGGTGGAGAGAGAGAGCAGCTGCTGATGGGGTGGGGAGAGAAAGTTGCTACTGGTGGGTTGGGGAGATGGAGTGACTGCTGGTGTAGGGGAGAGTGGCTGCTGGTGGGGGGGAAGATTGGCTGCTGGTGGGGCAGAGAGAGAGAGTGGCTGCTGGTGGGGTGGAGAGTGGCTGATGGTGGGGGGCATGTGGCTGCTGGTGAGGGTGAGAGAGAGTGGCTGCTGGTGGAGGGGAAGGATTGCTTGGGGAGAGAGTGGCTGCTGGTGGCGTGAGGAGAGAGAGTGGCTGCTGGTGTGATGGGAGAGAAAGTGGCTACTGGTGGGGTGGGGAGAGAAAGTGGCTGTTGGTGGGATGGGGAGAGAAAGTGGCTGCTGATGGGATGGGAGAGAAAGTGGCTGCTGGTAGGGTGGGGAGGAAGAATGGCTGCTGGTGGGGTGGGGAGAGAGAGTGGCTGCTGATGGGGTGGGGAGAGAGAGTGGCTGTTAGCAGGGTGGGGAGAGAGAGTGGCTGCTGATGGGGTGGGTGGAGAAAACGGTGGGATGTGGAGAGAAAGTGGTTGCTGTTGGGGGGCGAGAGAGAGTAGCTGCTGGTGGGGTGGAAAGAGAATGTGGCTGCTGGTGGAGGAATATAGAGTGGCTGCTGGTTATGGGGTGGAGGTTTGGCTGCTGGTGATAGAGGTTAGGAGTGAGGAGCAGAGAAAGGCACCAAGCTTAAAGGGAGAAAGCTGCTGGGTGCAGATTTAAAGCAAAATAGGCTTGCGAAAAACCAGGAGATACAAGGAGACAGCCAAAGATCTGTAACTCTTTACTATGGCATGTGAAGCAATAGTGTTCTGTTAGCATGGCTGAGTCTGAGACAGACTGCATGGAAGGAAGCTTGATTGCATGTGGTGATCCATGGGAGAGGAACATTGGAAGGAGAGTTAGAAATCCTGGAGGTGTGCCTTTGTGGAAGGTGTCTGAGAGAAAGCATTGTTTGAGAGATGATTCCAAAGCAGGTTCTTCCAGAGCGGAGATTGGATACCCTCATGTGAAATACAGAGTTCAGTGAGACTGGTTGGTTCATGGTGTGACAAAGTCTGGGGGGAGTTAATTAGGGGTCCATAGCATCTGTTTTGGGTGGCATCTGACACTTGGTTTCAGAATGTGGTGTGCCTGACCACAGGTCACCTATTGGCTTACTTGGAATGTGTACTTACTGTGAACATTAGACTATAAAATAGCTTTTGTAACTTGTGTTATCCTTATGAATCTGTATATATCTGTAAAGGTATAGATGTGGGTGAAGGACCATTGTAATATAGTTCATCTTATCTCATATAATAAACATTTTATTATTTTGTCAAAAGTTCATCAGCTGACGCCTGTAGCTCTGTTCTGTAGCTGCACCCCACAATTCTAAACAAAGGGTAAAAGTTAGAATCTATCAAGCCAGGTTCCACCCTGGAATCTGACTTGTCCAGTACAACACCAGCTGGGATCATAACATTTGGACAATTATTTTTGCTGAGATTTAATTTAATGAAGGAATTTTCACATGCAGCATCTGTGTGTCTGTCAGTGCTGCAGCCCATTATTGCAGTCAGTGAAGAGGGCAGTCTAGAAGTTCAGAGGGCATGGGATTTGTACAGGTACCAATTCTATACTACTGTACCTGGCTATGACAAAGGAAGACTGGCTCAGTAGTCTCAGAAGGGCCAGAAGGGTTGTGATTAAGGTGTGCCTTTGGCTGATAAAGACTTTCAAGGGTAGCTACAATGTCAGTAACAGTGATCACAGCTGCCCTCAGATGCCACATGTTGCATCACACTATCAGCTGCTTTACCAACCACTTCTCTGTAAGTGAAGTAACTGTTTAGACACACAACAGCCCATATATGATTCATACAGTTTTATTACTTGATAGTTTCTTAAGGCTTGCATTTGTAAAGCATCTTAATGCAATAAGATGTGCCAAGCCACTTCACAGGACTCTCATCAAGCAGAATTTGGCACCAACCCACTTAAAGAGATATTAGGATAGGAGTCAAAGAGGTAGATTTTAACCTGGACCTGGAAAAATTTATTAATTTTGCTTCTAATTTCCACCCCTCCATCAGTTTCACATGGTCCATCTCTGACACTTCCCTTCCCTTCCTTGACCTCTCTGTCTCAATCTCTGGTGATAGACTGTTCACCAATATCCATTACAAGCCCACCGACTCCCACAGCTACCTCGACTACAGCTCCTCACACCCCGCTTCCTGTAAGGTCTCCATTCCATTCTCTCAGCTACTTTGCCTCCATTGCATCTGTTCTGATGATGCCACTTTCAAAAACAGTTCCTCTGACATGTCCTCCTTCTTCCTTAACCGAGGTTTTCCACCCACAGTGGTTGACAGGGCCCTTAACCATGTCCAGCCCATCTCCCACGCATCCGCCCTCACACCTTCTCCTCCCTCCCAGAAACATGATAGGGTCCCCCTTATCCTCACTTATCTCCCCACCAGCCTCCGCGTTCAATGGATCATCCTCTGCCATTTCTGCCTACTCCAGCATGAATCCACCACCAAACACATCTTGACTTCATCCCACCGGCGGCATTCCGCAGGGATCGTTCCCTGGTCCACTCCTCCATCACCCCCTACACCTCAACCTCCTCGCATGGCACCTTCCCATGCAACCGCAGAAGGTGCAACACCTGCCCCTTTACTTCCCCTCTCCTCACCATCCAAGAGCCCAAACACTCCTTTCAAGTGAAGCACCATTTCACTTGCATTTCCCTCAATTTAGTCTACTGCATTTGTTGCTGCCAATGCGGTTTCCTCTACATTGGAGAGACCAAACGCAGACTGGGTGACTGCTTTACAGAAAACCTTTGGTCTGTCCATCAGCATTATCCAGACCTCCCTGTCGCTTGCCATTTCAACTCTCCACCCTGCTCTCATGCCCACATGTCTGTCCTTGGCTTGCTGCATTGTTCCAGTGAAGCTCAACACAAACTGGAGGAACAGCACCTATCTTCCGACTAGGCACTTTACAGCCTTCCGGACTGAATATTGAGTTAAACAATTTTAGATCATACACTCTCTCCTCCATCCCCACCAACTTTTCTGATTCCCCCCCTTTTTTTCCCAATAATTTATATGGTTTTTCTTTTCCCACCTACTTCCATTATTTTTAAATGTATTTCCATCCATTGTTTTATCTCTACCTTTTAGCCTTTTTTGATTCCTTCACCAACCCCCCCCCCCACCCCTCACCCCCACTAGAGCTATCTGTACCTTGCTTGTCCTGCTTTCTACCCCTAATTAGCACATTCCTCAGATAATATCACCACCTTCAACACCTCTTTGTTCTTTTGTCTGTGACATCTGTTGGTTATCTCCACCTATCACTGGCCCTCTATCCAGCTCTACTTGTCCCACCCCCTTAAACTTGCTTATATTTCACCTCTCTTCTATTTTTATTTAGTTCTGTTGAAGGGTCATTCAGACTCAAAACGTTAACTGTGCTCCTCTCCGTAGATGCTGCCAGACCTGCTGAGTTTTTCCAGGTATTTTTGTTTTTGTTTAGGTAGATTTTAAAGACCTTTTTTAAATCAGAGGGTGGGATAGGAAGGTAGAGATGTTTAGGAAGGAATTCTAGAGCTTGGGGAGGGTGCAGCTGCCAAAGGTGGAGCATTTAAAACTGGGTATGCACAAGAGGCCAGATTTGCAGGAGCGCAGTAAAAGTGGAAAGCTGTGGAGCTGGAGCAAGTTACAGAGGCAGAAAGGACTCAGATTATGGATCAATTTGAAAATAAGGCTGAGACTTTTAAAATTAAGGCATTGCCAGACATGGAGCCAAACGACAAATGAATTAGTTCTGAAATGTGATTACTATTGTTCTCTAGAAATGGGTGCTGCGTGTTCTTTATATTTTTCTATGGAGCCAATGTAGATCAGAGAGATCATAGGGTAATGGTTGAACGGGACTTGCTGCAAGTTAGCATGTGGGTAGCAGAGTATTGGATGTGTCCTATTTTATTCAGAGTGAAAGATATGAGGTCAGCCAGAAGGACACTGGAATAGACAAGTCTAGAAGTAACAGAGATGTGCTTGAGGGTTTAAGTCACAGATGAGCTGAGGCATGCACAGAGATAGGTGATGTTACATAGGTGGAAGCATGCAGTCATAGTGGTAGAATGGTTATTCAGCCAGAAGCTCATCTCAGGGCTAAATAGGGTGTCTGTTATGACCAGGTGAGAAGTGGTGAACTAGCTCCCTGTATTCAACTTCCTCGGTTGGTTATAACAAACGAGGATATGCCTTTTCCGAATAGAATGTATTTAACTATTTAAGCTGGGAACAATAAGGAGCCAATCAAACAAGGTTTTGTTGAGAAAGAGCAAATTTATTTACCAATAAACCCGAGAAAAATAATAAAAATGCAACATCAAGCACTAGGCCTTCATGAAGTCATTAGGACCCACACACACACCTGCGCACATGCTCACACACACGCGCGCTCACGTATCATAAATAAGGGGAGTTAGAATTCAATAAAAGATAAATGAATATATGGTTAAGAGTCCTTTGATAGTCCTTGAGGCGTAGGTTTTAAGTGCTTTAGCCAATTTGAGTTAGCTGTTTTCTTGGATGTGGTCAGATGTAAAAGATGTTGCAATTATTATGAGATCTTGGTTTGCTGGTAAGTTTCTGGTAGAGTAGGCTTCTCAAACCAGGCGGCACGCTTATTTCAAAAGGAAGAGAGCGAGCAGCCCTCAGCTTGTTTCCTCTGCTGAAGGGTTACTGGACACCATCTGTGTCACTTGCAATCTCTCTTTAGTAGCTGGCAGCCTTGCATTGGAGTATTTTACCCATTTTGCATTTCCAAGAGGTTTTGGATGGGTCTGTCTGTAGCAGCCATTGTTTCAATATCCTGTACTTTGCATTATTAACGCCTCTTCCTTAGACAGTAATGAGTTTCAATGGGTGTCTGGGGTACAGGAAATGTCTCTCTCTCTACACTCTCCGAAGGATGATTTGTTGTTTTTTCACCTTATGTTGGAATGTAGCCCTGGATTTTTAAGCAGTTTGTTCTGTCACAGTTCAAATTGCAAAATTTCCAGTCAGTTGAAAGTTGAAAAATACTTTCAAAAATAAAGGGACATCACCTTGTAGCATGTTGAAGTTTACTGATCTACTCCTGTTCCTACTTCTTATGTTCTTACGTTCTTAAAAACAATCTTGTTCAACCTCAGACTGTAACCAAAGCGATCAATAGAATCAGTAGCTAGAGAATGGATTTTGTGGCAGGGACTGAAAACAATGGCTTCTGTCTTCCCACCATTTCGTTGGAGGAACTTTCTGCTCATCCAGTTATCCATCAGGTGGTATGACAAATCAGAAGCTGTGGTGACGTTGAGCTGCATGTTGCCAGTGCGTTTGTGGAACCTAATGCTATTAGATTATGTTGCTAAGGGGTAGCATGTAGATTAGATATAGCAGGATAGATCCTAAGGGGACTGCAGAGATAATGGAGCACGAGTCAGAAGAGAAGCCATTGCAAGTGATTCTCTGGCTATGACTATAACTAAGAATAGAATCATGTAAAGGAATTCCTATCCAGCTGGACAACAGATTGTAATCTGAGAATTTAGAGACAGTGGGGGAGTCATGAGAGGTGGCGAGGTGCAGTAGGATGGTATGGTCAACCATGTCAAAGTCTACTGTCAGATCAAGAAGATGAGGAGTGATATTTCACCTACAATGTATTTTGTGATTTGAAGAGTAGGGGACAGTATTTGAGGACAACTAACCACTAAGAATATAAGCTAACATTTGGGCCAGGAAGAGAAGTTGGGTGGTCAGCAGTTTGGGAGAGTAGGTCAAGGATGCAGACTATGTACACATAGTTATTTGTATAAATGTCAAAAATTCTTAGGCTTGCCTAAATGGGTTAGACCCTTGATCCATCAATGTAAAACAATGTGTGATTTCCATTAGAATATAATGCATGATTCCAGGAACTACCAATGATGCTTTCATTCTGAGACAATGGGCGGAATTTTCCACTCCCATTGGCAGCAGGCATGTTTGGTGGTATGAGCGAGCTATATGGTGAGAAGGCCAAAAATCGGTTTTATGCTGTTGTGAAAACAGTTTGTGATTGTCCACTCCAACTGTTAATGGCGTCTCATCGCTGCACATCGGAAACCTAATTTCAATACCTTAGCATCTCATGATAAGCCCTGCCCATCAGAATCATCCGGGCACTTTGGCATGATTGCACACCGAAATGTTTCACAACTATACATAAGCGACATGCAGCTGGCGAGCTGAATTTTGCTCAGACCTTCGAGGTTTGTTTACCTACCTTGCTTCAGGCAGCACTCGTGGTCATCAGTGACAGTCTTCGTAGGCAGCATTAAGTCACTTTTAGGTGCGTTCACGGGCAGGTATCTACCAGACCAGCTGTAAGGCAGGGTGGGGGAGGGTCTTCAATGGCTGCAGCGCTAAATCAAGAGGGGAAAATTAGAGTATGAAAGTAAACTTGCAAGGAACATAAAAGCGGACTGTAAAAGTTTTTTTTTTATTAGTCAGGGGATGTGGGCTTCACTGGCTAGGCCAGTATTTATTGCCCATCCCTAATTGCCTATGAGAATATGGTGGTGAGCTGCCTTCTTGAACTGCTGCTGCTTATGTGGTGTAGGTACATCCACAGTGCCTTTAGGAAGCGAGTTCCAGGATTTTGACCCAGCGATAGTGAAGGAACGGCGATATATTTCCAAGTTAGGATGGTGAGTGGCTTGGAGGGGAACATTCACGTGATGGTGTTTCCATCTACCTGCTGCCCTTTGTCCTTCCAGATGGTAGTGGTCGTGGGTTTGGAAGGT
This sequence comes from Carcharodon carcharias, assembly GCF_017639515.1. Taxonomy (NCBI): domain Eukaryota; kingdom Metazoa; phylum Chordata; class Chondrichthyes; order Lamniformes; family Lamnidae; genus Carcharodon; species Carcharodon carcharias. The sequence goes on from NC_054474.1 coordinate 58,763,904, forward strand.
GCTGTCTAAGGAGCCTTGGTAAATTCCTGCAGTGCATCTTGTAGATGGTACACATTGCTTCTGCTGTGTGTCGGTGGTGGAGGATATGAATGTTTGTGGATGTGGTGCCAATTAAGTGGGTTGCTTTGTCCTAGATGGTATCAAGCTTCTTGAGTGTTGTGGGAGCTGCACTCATCCAGGAAAGTAGGGAGTATTCCGTCACACTCCTGACATGTGCCATGTAGATGATGGACAGGCTTTGGGGAATCAGGCGGTGAGTTACTCATTGCAGTATTCCTAGCCTCTGACCTGCTTTTGTAGCCACAATATTTATATGGCTAATCCAGTTCAGTTTCTAGTCAGTGGTAACCCCCAGGATGTTGATAGTGGGGTATTCAGCAATGGTAATGCCATTGAATGCCAAAGGGTGATGTTAGATTCTCTCTTGGTGGAGATAGTCATTGCCTGGCAATTGTGTGGCATGAATGTTACTTGCCACTTGTCAGCCCAAGCCTGGATATTGTCCAGGTCTTGCTGCATTTGGACATAATCTTTTTCAGTATTTGAGGAGTTGCGAATGGTGCTGAACAGTACAATCAGTGAACATCTCCACTTCTGACCTTATGATGGAATGAAGGTCAGTGGTGATGTAGCTGAAGATGGTTGGGTCTAGGACACTACCCTGAGGAACTCCTGTAATGAAGTCCTGGAGCTGAGATGATTGGCCTCCAACAACCACAACCATCTTCCTTCATGCTAGCTGTGACTCCAACCAATAGAGAGTTATGCCTCTGATTCCCATTGACTCCAGTTTTACTAGGGCTCCTTGATGACACATACAGTCAAACATGGCCTTGATGTCAAGGACAGTCACTCTCGCCTCACCTCGGGAGTTCAGCTCTTTTGTCCATGTTTGAACCAAGGCTGTAATGAGGCCCTGGCGGAATCTAAACTGGACATCAGTGAGCAAGTTATTGCTAAGCAAGTGCTGCTTGATAGCACTGTTGATGATCCCTTCCATTACTTTGCTGATGATCGAGAGTAGGCTGATGGGGTGGTAATTGATCAGGTTGGATTTCTCCTGCTTTTTGTGTGCTGGATATAACTGGGCAACTTTCCATATAGTCGGGTAGATGACAGTTTTTTAACTGTACTGGAACAGCTTGGCTAGGGACACAGCAAGTTCTGGAGCACAGGTCTTCAGTACTATTGCCAGAATATTGTCAGGGCTCATAGCCTTGGCATATCCAGTGCCTTCAGCCATTGCTTGTTATCACAGGGAGTGAATTGAATTGGCTGAAGACTGGCATCTGTGATGCTCGGAATCCCTGAAGGAGGTCGAGATGAATCATCCACTCAGTACTTCCAGCTGAAGATTGTAGCAAATGCTTCAGCCTTATCTTTTGCACTGATGTGCTGGGCTCTCCCATCATGGAGGATGGGGATATTTATGGAGCCTCCTCCTCCAGTGAGTTGTTTAATTATCCACTACCATTCATAACTGGATGTGGCAGGGCTGCAACGCTTAGATCTGATCCATTGGTTGTGGGATCACTTAGTTCTATCACTTGCTGCTTATGTTGTTTGACATGCAAGTAGTCCTGTGTTGTAGCTTCACGAGGTGGACACCTCATTTTTAGTGTTGCTCCTGGCTTAATAGTAATGGTAGTGTGGGGGATATGCTGGGCGATGAGGTTACAGGTTGTGTTCGAGTACAACTCTGCTGCTGCTGATGGCCCAAAGCACCTCATGAATGCCCATTCTTGATTTGCTAGATCTGTTTGAAATCCCATTTTGCACAGTATTAGTGCCACATAACATGATGGAGGATATCCTCAATGTGAAGATGGGACTTTGTCTCCATAGGGACAGTGCTATGGTCACTCCTACCAATACCATCATGGACAGATGATCTGCGGCAGGCTGGTTGGTGAGGGTGAGGTGAAGTATGTTTTTCCCTCCTGTTGGTTCCCTCACCACCTGCTGCAGACCCAGTCTAGCAGCTATGTACTTTAGGACTCGGCCAACTTGGTCTGTAGTGGTGCTACTGAGCCAACTTTGGTGATGGACATTGAAGTCTCCCACCCAGAGTACATTATGCTCCCTTGCCAACCTCAGCGCTTCCTTCAACATGAAGGAGCACTTATTCATCAGCTGAGGGAAGATCTGATAATTAGAGGGAGGTTTGCCTGCCCATGTTTGACCTGATGGAGTCGATGTTGAGGACTCCAGGCTAACTCCCTCCCAACTGTATACCACTGTGCCTCCACCTTTCCTAAGTCTGTCCTGCCGGTGGGACAGGATGACTGGGAACTTATCTATCAGATATGATTCCATGAGGATAACGATGTCAGGTTGTTGCTTGACTAGTCAGTGAGACAGTACTAGTTGCCAGATGTTGGTAAGGAGGAATTTGCAGGCTTGAGAGGGCTGGGCTGAGTTTGCCATTGTAGTAGTTTGATACAACTGAGTAGCTTGCTAGCCTAGCCCATTTACAAGTCAACTACATTGCTCTGGGTCTGTAGGCCAGGCCACATAAGGATGGCAAATGAACCATATGGGTTTTACAATGGTTTGATGGTCATCATTAGACTTTTAATTCTGGACCTTTTATTGATTTCAAATTCCACCATCTGCCATGGCAGGATTTGTACCCAGGTCCCAGGGCATATACTCTGGATATATCCAGCGACAATGCCATCAGGCCATCACCCATACTCTATAAGCATGCAAAAAGAAAAAGGTTAGTGAAAGAAAATATAGGTCCCTTACAGTCTGAAATGGGATAATTTACAATAGAGACCAAGGAAATGACAGAGCAACTAAACAACTACTTTAGTTCTGTCTTCACAGAGGAAGACAGAAATAACTTCCTAAAAATGCTAGGAAACCAATGATTTAGTGAGAGGGAGGAATTGAAAGAAATTAGTATTACTCAAAACAAGTGCTGGGGAAATTATTGGGACTGAAAGACAACAAATCCCCAGAGCTTGATAATCTACATCCCAGGGTACTAAAGGAGGTGGCCATGGAAATAGTGGATGTGTTGGTTGTCATCTTCCAAAATTCTGTAGATTCTGGAACATTCCCAGCAGATTGGAGGGTGGCAAATATAAACCCACTATTTAAGAAAGGAGAGAGGGAGAAAACAGTGAATAATAGATCGGCTAGCCTAACATCAGTAGTAGGGAAAATGCTAGAGTGTAATGTAAAGGATGTGATAGAAAAGATCAGCAGGATTTGACAAAGTCACAAAGGATTTATGAAAGGGAAATTATGTTCGACAAACCTTTTTTGAAGAAGTAACTAGCAGAACAGATAAGGGACAGCCAATGGATGTGGTGTATTTTGATAAAGTCTCACTTAAGAAGCTAGTATGCAAAATTAAAGCACATGGAATTGGGGGTAATATATTGGCATGGATTGAGAATTAGTAAGCAGATAGGAAACAGAGAGTAGGAATAAATGAGCCTTTTTCAGAATGGCAGGGGGCGACTAGTGGGATACTGCAGGGATCAGTGCTTGGGCTCCAGCTATTCACATTATATATCAATGATTTGGGTGAGGGAACCAAATGTATTATTTTCAGGTTTGCTGATGACACAAAACTTGGTGGGAATGTGAGTGGTGAGGAGGATGTAAAGAGGTTTCAAGGCAATTTAGACAAGTTGAATGAGAGGCAAATACATGGCAGATGCAGTATAACATGGATAAGTGTGAAATTATCTACTTCTGTAGGAAAAACAGGATGGCAGAGTATTATTTAAATGGTGATAGATTGGGAAATGTTGATGTACAAAAGGATCTGGATATCCTTGTACATCAATCACTGAAAACAAGCATATAGGTGTAGCAAGCAATTGAGAAAGTCAAGGCCTTGTTGGCCTTCATTGCGAGAGGCTTTGAGTACAGGAGCAAGGATGTCTTACTGCAACTGCACAGAGCCTTGGTGAGACAACATCTGGAGTATTGCATGCAGTTTTGGTCTCCTTTCCTAAGAAAGGATATACCTGCCATGGAGGGAGTACAGCAAAGGTTTACCAGGCTGATTCCTCGGATGGCAGGATTGTTGTGTGAGGAGAGATTGGGCTGCCGAGGCCTGTATTCACTGAAGTTTAGAAGAATGAGAGGGGATCTCATTGAAAAGTTTAAAATTCTGACAGGTCTGGACAGACTGATGCAGGGATGATGTTTCCTCTGGTTGGGGGGTCTAGAATAAGGGGTCGCAATCTCAGGATACAGGGTATGCCATTCAGGACTGAGATAAGGAGAAACTTTTTAATTCAGAGGGTGGTGAACCTGTGGAATTTTCTACCACAGAAGGCTATGGAAGCCAAGTCATTGAATATATTTAAGAAGGAAATAGATAGATTTCTAGACTCTATGGGTATGGGGAGAATGTGGGAGTACGGCGTTGAGATAGAGGATCAGTCGTGATCAATTGAATGGCGGAGCAGGCTCGAAGGGCCAAATAACCTTCTCCTGCTCCTATTTTCTATGTTTCTATGTCTCCAGGAGGTGGATCTTCTCCTCCTGATGTCCGGTCACCTTTTAAATATGACATCCAGATGGTACGGCGGGATGCATGCCTTCCAGCCCGCCACACCACGCAAAGCCTCAGGAAACCCCCGAATACATAGTTAATTATGCCAGCTTCACATGACGCAGTGCAAATTCCCACCATCTTCCACAGCAGGAAAAACTCCCTATTCTTATTCCGCACCACCCCCCCTACCCCCATGGGACTTGGTCTCACAATGGAAAATTCTGCCCAATGGCTTCAGTCTTCCCAATATTTAACTGGAGTAAGTTTCTGCTCACCCATTACTGGATTTTGAATAAGTAGTCTGATAATTTAGAGACAGTGGAAGAATTGAGAGATGTGGTGGTGAAGTAGAGCTGGGTGGTATCAGGAAATGTAAAAACTGATGATGGTTGGTATTTAATGTTGGTGAAAAGAGTCCTGCCTGCCAGGTGGAGAACCAGCAAGAACCCGGCATTGCTTCCATTGGGAAGATCCTCCGGAATTAATTGGCTAGCATCTGGGCTTTCCTAGAATTTTGGACACTGAGAGTTCTCCATTGTCTGTCAGCGCCACCAGGAACTGTGGTTGCTGCTGGCAATGCACCCGCCAAGTGTGGACAAGGAAACCAGGCCACAGGTGGATGAGAGCAGGATGGGTGTTGGGGCGAGGATGGGGGGGGCGTGGTCACTGTCAGAGGGAGGATTCAGAAGAAAGGACAGGGGTGGTATGGCTCTCAAGGGGCCCCCCCACCTCCCAATGCTGGATCCCGCAATCAGGTACTCAATGACTTTGAACAAGGGATTCCCCCCTCCACCCCAGGAAATCAGCAAGAAAATCTGACAGGGCTTTTGGGCTTCCCACACAGTGACTCCCCTGCCTGATGCTGGTTCAATACAAGCGGCAGTGGGATGAGGCCCTTAATTGCGTCTTTAATTGCCCACTTAAGCGCCTTAATTAGAGTCCAGGCACAAAAGCCATCTACGAGACTTCCCTCCCTAAACTTAATTTGGCAGAGGTGGGAAGGCGATGGACCTCCAAACCCAAGCCCTCCTGCACAAGTAAATGCCCCTCTGCCTCCAAACTCACCGCCCAGGGGTGGGGGAGTTGGGTGGAGGGGATTAATTTCTGGCTGGTGTGTTTTCAGTTTATGGTGCTGAGTGGCTGCTTGTAGATGAGAATTAGAAGGGGGTCAAAGATAGATCCTTGGGGGACATAGAGCTGATGGTGTGGAAGCAGGAAGAGAAGCCATTACAAGTGGTCCTCTGGTTGTAATGAAATAGATGAGGATAGAAACAGACAAGTGCAGTCCCTCCCAGGTAGATGACAGTAGGGAGGCATTAGTCAAGGATGGTGTGGTCAACCATGTTAAAGGCTACAGACAGGGCACGAGGAGGAGTAGGCATAGTTTACCTTTGTTACAGTCAGATGGGATGTTATGCAAATATGTTCAGTTTTGCTTTATGGTCAAACAACTGATCCTTTGTTTTTTGTCGAATAAGTGAATGACACTTTGCAAGATATTAAATATGATATATTATGCTGTGTGAGTGCATTTGTTGTCTGTATCAATGTGTATTTACGCATCGTAGGATGAAAATTACCATGTAAATTTTCTGTTGTGTTCTACTCTTAAATGGCCCTCTTTTGAGGAAGTGGTAGAGGGGATTGACTGATAAGCCAACTGGTGATTGAGATGGACCATGAACTGTATCTGTAACTACCCCAGATCTAGCTGTATCAGTGAGCCCAGGAAGATTTACTGTTTGAGCCACTAAATGGCTCATTACATTTACAGCAACATCAGCAGCTCAGAAATGTTGCTGACATAATTTGGTTGCTCATATGCTTCTCCATATATACTACTCCATAACTCCCCATATTGTTCTCATAAATCCAGGAGCTATTAGTTCACTTCATTCTTTACGGTTGTCTCTAGATATTCTCAAACCAAATCAGAAGTAGCCATGATCTTCATATGAGTTTTCACTACTGTGGGACAGGCTGGGTGTTGTACCATTGCCATACATCAGGCAGCCCTGAATTTCAGCAAAGTCAATGGAGTGGGAGAGATGTATTCATGGAGGGTGGGTGTCCCAGGGCTGCAGCAGCTTAGCTTTTTGAGGATAGGAACAAGAGGACTGCCCTTCAAAAATATTTGAAACTTACCTTGGCTGTGCAGCTTTGGCTCAATAGTGCCTGTGGAACTGGTTGTTTATTGTCTGAGCTCCTGGTGCCCAGTGGCAGCCTTCACAATGTTGCTAGTCTATTGGCCTGTTTATTGCCCTTAACAGGGCAGTGAGACTACTGATCCCATTTTAAGGCTGTCTTCATCTCTTTAACACCAGTTGATAGAAGTGAGAATTAGACAATTTGTACAAGGGTCAAGTTAAAATCAGCAACATAACTTTATAACCTTCTCAAAAAGTAGCACAGACTTAGAGAAAATATAATGTCTGCAGTGCACAAACATGGAAGATTCTGATAAATTATGATCTTCAAAAGACAATGCTCTATTTTCCCACCAAATCATCTATCTCACATAGAAATCATTGACAGCACTGTGAATATCACTTACAATACCTAAAGTTTAATTGTCATAGATGATAAATTTTATTTATTAGGCCATACAGTTTCTGAGTATTTTCTCTGTGCATTTGAACCCCTTTTTTTTCTAGTCAGTCAGAGATAAAGTACACTGAGACTAAAATTTAACATGTATATACATCTCAGTTATTACTAGGGACAAATAAAGAATGAGGTTAGACAACCAAACCTTCTTCAACTAGAGCACACTGGCAAAACTAGTAACTTCAAGAGCATATTTTCTTTAATATTAATTTTTAAAATAAAAATAGTGCTATTAAGCCTATTTGTAGAATTTAGCAACTGCTTATCAGGATGGTGTGTACAAATTAGACGTGGGGGATTTTATACAGTTCTAATTCAGCAGCAAGAACATAAGAAAAATACCAAATGATAATGCATTTGTGATATTGTGATATTCTTTCTTTAGCAACTACATTATCATTTAACAATTTGGTAATCCAGCTGTGATGGATTGCAAAACCTTCATACAATAGTTCCATAAAAACACAGGAATTGCAAATGTATGCAGATGCCTTCGTACTGCCAAAAAGGAACTCCGAGGGCAGAATTTTGCCGTCAGCATGCGGGGGCGGGCCCAGAACACCTACGCGTAGAATGATCACGATGATGTCGGGCAGGTGTCCCGACGTCACCGCGCGCCATTGCGATATTTCAGAGGGTAGGTGGCTATGACTTCCAAGGCGCGCCAGCCATTAATTAACAGGCCACTTAAGGCCCTTGAGGCAGTAATACACAACAATTTCCAGCAGCCTGTGCGATTTTCAGTGCGTTGCACGGGCGTTACAGGAAGACAGGTAGGCTGCATTTTTTAGAACCTCATCCACGGGTAGGATAAAAGGGGTGAGTGGGATTGCGAATGTGGGTTGTTAGTAATTTACTTTTTAAACTTACTGCTACTTGCTTGTGTGAACAGAAGAACTTCAATTCTATTCAGAACTGCTTTGACAGAAAAAAACAGGCTTCAGTTCAGGACTCTGGAGGAAACCTAATTGTTGGGACCTTGTAAGTTTCAGGCAGCCTTCACTTACCCTGGGAATGGGGATTGTGCTCTCCACTGGAGGCACCTACTCCGAGGAGGAAAAGAGGGGCAGAAGGGGGAGGAGGCCAGGAGTCCATACTCAGCCTCCAGGGGAGCCACCTTTGGGAGGACAAGTGCAGGCACAAGGGGTGCAGGGCCAAAAGGAACTGCAAGGTAGAAGGGGCCGCAGAAGATGCCACTATCCTGCTGCCAGGGTTTACAGGCGGTGATGCAGCTGCCTTAATATTTCTGAAGTTCAGTGCCAAAGGAGGGAGACAGTGACTTCCATATGTCAGATGATGGGCCCAGAGATCAGCTCCAACTGTGTGGGTGGACACCCCGTGCCATAGTTGCCCCCAACTTCTTTGTCTCCGGCTCTTTCCAGGGGTCGGTGGGTGATCTTTGTGGAGTTTCTCAATCAGCTGTCCCAGTTGTGTCAAGCTGGTGACAGACACTCTGTTCAGGTGTGCATTGACTTTTATTCACTGCCGCTCGGACGAGGTCAGCCAGGCGGAGCAAGGCAGAGATTTTGCAGTGATTCCTGGGTTCTCCCACATCCAGAATGCAATAGACTGCACATATGTGACCATCAAGGCTCCAGTGGGTGAGCCCAGTGCCTTCGTCAACAGGAAGGGATTCCGCTCCATGAACGTGCAGATAGTGTGTGATCACAGGATGCTGATTCTATAAGTCCGTGCAAAATACCCAGGCAGCTTCCATAATGCCTACATCCTGATACACTCCCAGGTGCTGAGGCTATTCAGTGCCCCAGCCCCACTGGCTGGATGGCTGTTGGGTGACAAGGGCTATCCAATCTCCTCAGAAGATGGCTCATGCTCCCCTCCACTGTCCAAGAACAGAAGCTGAGCAGTGCTACAATGGAAGCCACGCCTCCACAAGGGTTGTGGTGGAGAGAGCCATCGGTCTTCTCAAGATGTGCTTCCGATACCTGGATCTTTCGGGGGTGCACTGCAATACCCCCCCAGATCGTGTGCCACTGATAGTGGTTGCATGCTGCGCTCTCCACAATTTGGCGCTGGAAAGGGGGGAGACACAGTGGAGGAAGAAAATGTAGACGCAGATGCTCTGGCTGCAGGTGATGATCCAGTTGTGAGTCCAAAGACGAGCATGGTCAGGAGAATGCTGAGGGGATAGATGCTGACCTGTGTAACCTCCAGGGAGGCAGGGACACCCGGGAGACTTTGATCCAATGCTCCTTCAGCTAGCCCACCACAGATGAACCTCCAACATATACCAGCGCTGGAGGCTTCATACTTGATACCTGAGGGCAACATTTGCCTGGTCAACAACATTAACTATGTGCCTTGTCAATAAAGCTCAATGACAAACAAGTTACTCATAACATCATGGGTTCCCCTTCACCTTCAGAACTAATGAAAGCACCCAGAAGCTTGTTGAGAACCAAAACATTTAATGCATTGCATACCTGCACACACAAATGAAAGCCCATTAAAAGGTGTTGAGCAGCACACCAACTGAAGAACAACTGAAACAGGGGGCAAAAACAACCTTCCTGTGATAAGTCTGTGGTGTGCCTAAGGTGCAGATGCTATGCCTAGGTGCTCCTCCCTCCCTGGCACTGGCATTGGAGACAGCCTGCTCGCTCTGCTGTCCTGTTGGCCTTGATAACCTCAGCGGGCATCCTCTGGCCTGTGGAGCCTGTGCCAGCCCTGCCTCATCAGATGCCACGGTCACTGGCAGAGGGGCGGAGGAGCTGCTGCCATCATCCAGAGCACCTTGGAGGTACCTGCTGAGATGACAGGCAGCTCGTGCATTAATATGAGGTCAATTCAGACCTCCCTGCTCACCATTGATGGATGGGCACCTAGCTGGGACACTAGGTGCCCAATCCATCTCGCACACTGACACTGACCACCTGAGATCAATGCTGCTGTGTGGGCTTGCCGGTCTGAACTCATCCCCAGGAAGCCCTGATTCAGCTCCTGGAGGAGCCTCTACATGAGAGTTGCCACTCTCTCCATGGAGGAGACAGTGTGCTCGGCCATGAGGGTCATTGCATTGCTGATGCTCCTCATGGACTCCTCCATTACGGAGACCATGGCACGCATTCCCTCATGTATCTCCGCCAGATCCTCCCGCACACCCTGCTGGACTTCCAGTGCCTGCTGCCTCAGGGATGACTCCAGAGGCACATCATCAGCCATCAACTGAGCACGTTCCTGGTCCCCAGCAGTCCTCTGACTGCTGGTGCCCTGGGCACTCTCTGCCTCTGCCTGCACCTCAAGTGAGTGTGAAGTGCCCTCACCGCTGTGCACCGAGTCACTATCCAATGATCTTATCCCCACCGAGGTGCTGGTATCTGAGCTGGTGCCTGCCTGGTTGAGAGGTTGTGATGCTGGTGCGTTTATATCTTCTCGGCCCTCAGGGGTCAGCAGTGGCCTCTCTGCCTCCTGAGTCCGGTCATGCTCCAGTGAGGCTAAAAGGAAGAACAAGGAATTTGATTAGTTGAAGTCATTACACTGTTAATGGGCATGCCTGGCACCCGGATCAGGATGCACTCCTCCTTCCTTTAGCAATGGGCAACCCATGTTAGATTCAGAAATCAATATACAGTCAACAGTGGAACAGACAGTAGGTGGGCCTACCCTTTGACAGTCCACAGCTGCTCGGCATTATTGCGTGCTGTCTTCTCCTGAAAGGAGAGAGGAGCATTGATTAGTCCACCCTGTACCTGCATTGCCATTGCAGGCTGGCCATCCCCACCTGAGTTGAAACATTGCAGGGCTCATCCGATTCATGACTCTGGAGCTGTCATACAATCACTCTAAGCAGCCACGGCTGACCCCCTTGCGCAGATGCTGTTTCCATCACATTTGCCACTCACACTGTAAGACCTTCCAAACCCACGACCACTACCACCTAGAAAGACAAGGGCAGCAGATGGATGGGTACACCGCCACCTGGAAGTTCCCCTCTCAGTCACTCAGCATCCTGAATTTGAAATATTTTTGGTGCTCCACCACTGCAGATCCTGGAGCTCGCCCCCAGAACAGTACTGTGGGTATACCTGCACCACATGCAGTGGATGCAGAAGGCAGCTCAGCACCATCCTCTCAGGGACAAGTAGGGACAGGCAATAAATGCTGGCCCACCCAGCAAAGGCCACATGCTGTGATTGAATGAATGCAAAAACAAAATTCTGAGGTGTGGGGTGGGGTGGTGATACCCTACTGCTGTGCTAAGTGACTGATGCTAACACGGTGCTCACCCTTCCCGATTGCAAAAAGTCATTAAACTGCTTGCGGCACTGCACCCAGTTGCGTCTCACCACATTGTGAGAGCTGACCCTTTCTGCCACTTCCTCCCAGGCACATTTTGTTATGTGGGGGAGGGCTTCCTCTTCCCTTCCCTTGGCACAAGGATGTTGCAGCGTGCTGCCACCTCCTCGAGGAGGGCAGTGCACTCATCCGAAAATCTTAGCGTACATTGCTGTGCCAACCTGCCCTCCTGCCTGGCCTGCTCCTGAAAGTGCTGTTGGACATCCTCCTATGTGACATCAGTGGCAGCCTTTGGAGGGCTCCAAGCGTCGTTTTTGAATAGGCTGCCAGGTCGCCATTGGACCCGGCGGTCATTGGACTTACGCCACTGCTGTTCTCGGTAGCCACAATTCACGCTGGGCAGGCTTTAATTGGCCAACCCACATAAAATGGCAGCACGGAGCTGATCTCAGGTGGCGATCGGCTCCGCACCCGCCTGCTCCGGAACAACCCGCCTGCCATAAGTAAAATCCTGACTCAAATGCACAAGAGATTATGGCCCTGATCTTCCTTGGATTTTTGGCCGCTCTGTTGCTGTAACTTCTGACAAAGGCTTGTGGTAACTTACCTAATGAGTCTGTCTAGCTTTATCCATTTGCCTTCAATAATTAATCCTTTTTAACTCTTTCCTCATAAACTCCTGGATTTTCCTCTGTAAAATTGAAGCCCTTTCTTTAGATTGATCAAACAGTAAGCATTTGTCACATTTTTTAGACCATCTATAAAACATATTTTCTTTCAAGTTCATCACACATCAAACATATTTCATTCTTCTAAACTCACTTTTACTTATCTCTTCTGAACCCTATTATCTCATTTGCCTTCTTTCTGTTTTTGATTTACACATGTACTTCTTTTTTTCTTCTTTATTCTTTCATGGAATGTGGACATCACTGGCAAGGCCAGCATTTGTTCCCCATCCTTAATTGCCTTTGAACTGAGTACTCAGCCATTGCAGAGGGCAATTGTCAACCACATTGCTGTGGATCTGGAGTCACATGTAGACCAGGCCAGGTAAGGATGGCAGATTTCCTTCCCTAAAGGGAAGGAAAATGAACCGAATGGATTGTTACAACATTCAATGGCAGTTCTCATGGTCACCATTACTGAGACTATCTTTATATTCCAGATTTATTAATTGATTTGAACCCATGACCCTAGAGCATTAGCCTGAGCCTCGGGGTTACTATTCCAGTGACATTATCACTACACCACCTCCTGCCTTTTCTGTTGAATTTATGTCAAGTTAACTTCTATCAGGTGTATCGTTTAAAGTTTATTTGAATCTTTAGTTTAAAGTTGTTTACCCATCTATGACTATTATTCTCCTACACCTTGTTTTTCAATGAGGTGATATGACTTAAAATTTGATTTGTGGGGCAGAACTTTTGCTCGACAGGCGGGCATGCGCCCGATACACTCGAGTGTGAAATGACGCATGTTGACATCAGCCAAGCGTGCCAACGTCACCGCACAATCACGCAATAGTTTGCTTGGCATGCATGCGCCGTAGCTGGCAGCGCACCCGCCGACAATGAAAAGGCCGGTTAAGGCCATTAAGTTATCAATTAACGTAAATTTTTTGCTGCCCCTCCAATCTTATGGTTGGCGGGCAGGTGAAAAGACCAAGCGGCCTTTTCATTTCTTTGGAAACCTCATCCATGGGTAGGATGAGGTTTCCAAAAACAAATAAAAACAAACTAAAAACTATAATTTTTCATTAATAACATGTCCCTGCTCATGTGACAGAGTCACATGAGGGAACATGTTTTATCACATTTTTATTTTTTAAAAAATATCTCTTCATCTCTCTGAGGCAGCTCCATGCCTCAGGGAGATTATGCAGCACTCGCGCGCAAGTGCAAAGTTCACGCTTGGCCGACTTGCACTCCCCCCCCCACCCACAGGCTCTGCTAAGCACTACCACACGCATTTCACGCTGGGCAAGCCTTAACTGGCCTGCCAATTGCGGTGTGGTGCCGATCGCAGGCAGCGGTCGGATTCCCAACCGCCCCCGCCGAGCCCACTCGCCAAGGGCAAAATTCTGTCCCTGCTTATTCTGCTTGTTATAATCCTCCCCACAAAAGGAATTTGTCTGAGATTATTCTTCGACTCTTCCTCTGTTGAGAATCTGTACTATTCAGGAATTTTAGGACAATAGATGTCCACTGGTGAACTATTTCCTTGATTTGAGTGTCCAATTACCAATTTACATAGGACCTAATGCAATTTATCCTCCGTTATGTCTACATACTACTGGTACGTTAAACTCACCTGTAAAATGCACACAAATAGACAAAGTTTGCAAAATGGTTTTAATTCATTTTTAATTCTGGCTTATGGAAGTTTCAATGTAAAGTTATATATGCTTCCCTTATTTTTAATTTAACAGTTTGATTTTTAATTATCAAAATTGATCGCAATTTGAGAAGCAATGGGGTAGAGTTGGTTGTAACACAACAGTTTCCTCTTTGTATTGTCAGCTGAAGAATTGGGATGTACAAAGGTACAAACTGCCACTGGTGGGAGGATGTAATCACAGTATGATAAATTTATATAGACAGTTCTCAGTATAAATATGTTCATAGGAATTTACTGTATAAATGCATGTAGAATGACAATTTAGTTGATTTTTGCACTGTTAGATATGTCAGTGTGACAAAAATGGATTTTTATCACTTTTAACACAAAACTAAGTTGAGAATCAAGGTCAAATGAATGATTTGGGTACGAGACATGATGGTACCATTGGCATTCTCAGGAAACTTCCCTGGCATTCTAAACTGTTTGAATAAAAACTAAACCCTTTTGACAGTGGCTGCCAAAACAAAACTAGTGATCTTAAGGAGCCACCATACTGAGCTGTACAGTTGTTAGGCAGGACAAAAACATAATTACCTGGAAAAACTCAGCAGGTCTGGCAGCATCGGTGGAGAAGAAAAGAGTTGACGTTTCGATTCCTCAGGACCCTTTCACAGAACTGTTGAAGGGTCATGAGGACTCGAAACGTCAACTCTTTTCTTTTCCGCCGATTACATCCAGTTATATTATTTACGATACAAAGCAAAATTTGGAACATTAACTCGTTTTTTCTTGTATTTTTATTGCTTTGTGATGTCAATAAAACTTTCAATAATATGAATGACACTAAGCCATTCCAGAGCTGAGAGTTACTAACTGAGCAACACGTTTAGCATTTGAGGTCAGATTTGGTTTTGTTCCATAAAGAGTGAAAAAAACAGGCAAGAGTAGAAAAGGTACAATAGAAGGAGAAAGTTCTTACACGCTATCCACCCATAGTTGGCACTACACTGAGGATTTTACTTCCTCAATTTGTAAAAATGTAAAAAAAACTTTTTTCAGGTCATTCCAGATGGAGTAGCAGAATTGTTACGAGCCTTGTGTGATTATTGTTATGTAACCTGATAACACTTTCATTACTGCATCTGTTAACCGACCCAAATTTATTTCTTGCTGCACTCAACTATGTATACCTAATTGTGCAATTAATGTAGGTGACTTTATATTTTTTGTCAAATGCACAGTACCATGAATTCATTGGTTTTAAACGCAATTCACATTTTTCACTGAGCTGCCAAATTTCTATTGTAGGTAAATAGGAAATAGGAGCAGGAGGCTATTCGACCCCTTGAGCCTTCTCCGCCATTCAACTAGATCATGGCTAATTTCTACTTCAACACCATTTTCCCACAGGATCCCCATATCCCTTAATGGTCTTTACTATCTGGAAATCTACTGATTTCTGTCTTAAACATACTCAATGACTGAACCTCCACAGTTCTCCGGGTTAGAGAATTCCAAAGATTTACCATCCTCTGAGTGAAAAATGTCCTCCTCATCTCAGTCCTGAATAGCCTGCCCCTTATTCTGAGACTGTGTCCCTTGGTTCTAGACCCCCAGCCAGGGGAAATATCCTTCCTGCATCTATCCTATCCAACCCTGTAAGAATTCTGTATGTTTCAAGAAGTCACCTCTCGTGCTTCTAAACTCAAAAGAATACAGGCCCAGTCTCCTCAATCTCTCCTCACAGGACACTTCCTCCATCCCAGGGAACAATCTGAAGAACTTTTCTTGTACTCCCTCTATGGCAAGTACATCCTTCTAAAAGCAAGAAGACCAAAACCGTACACAATACTCCAGATGTGGTCTCACCAAGGCACAACACAATTGCAACTAGACTTTTACTCCTGCACTCAAATCCTCTTGCAATAAAGGCCAATGTACCATTTGTTTTCCTAATTGCTTGCTGCACCTGCATGCTACCTTTCAGTTACTTATGAACAAGGATACCCAGGTACTTTTGAAAATCAACACTTGTCAATCTCTCACCATTTAAAAAATACTCTACATTTCTGTTTATCCTACCAAAGTGGATAACTTTACTCACTTTTCCAGAAACATTTAATCTAATTCAGGGTCGCAGGGAGTCGGAGCCTATCCCAGAAAGCTTCACATTTTTTTATATTATATTCCATCTGCCACATTCTTGCCCACACACTTAACCTGTCAAAACCTGTTTGAAGCCTCCTTGCATCCTCCTTACAACTCACATTCCCACCTAGTTTTATATCATCAGCAAACTTGGAAATATTAGGTTTGATCCCCACATCCAAATCATTGCTAAAGATTGTGAATAGCTGGGGCCCAAGCACTTATCCTTGTGGTACCCCACTAGTTTTCTGTCCATTAACCAATTCTCAATCCATGTCAATATGCCCCAATCCCATGTGCTCTAATTTTCTTTTCTAATCTGTGTGGGAGCTTATCAAAAACCTTCTGAAAATACAAATACACAACATCCACTGGTTTCCCCCTTATCGATGCTGCTAGTTACATCCTCAAAAAACTCCAACAGATTTGTCAAACATGATTTCACTTTCAGAATTCCATGTTGACTGCCTAATCCTACCATTATTTTCTAAGTGTTGATTTATGTCATCCCTTCTAATAGATTCTAGCATTCCCCCTACTCCTGATGTCAGGCTAACAGGTCTGTAGAACACCATTTTCTCTTTCTCTTCTTTCCTAAATAGGGGGGTTACATTTGCAATCTTCCAATCTGCAGGAATCATTCCAGGGGCTATAGAATGTTGAAAGATGACCACCAATACATCCACGATCTCTTCAGCCACATCTTTCAACACTTTGGGATGTACGTCATCAGGTCCAGGGGATTTATCAACTTTCAGTCTGTTGTATGGTAGCCGAGTTATGCTATTAATGATAGAATTGATCTGCAAACACTTATCGGTGGAAACATTAAGCTTATTTACAATATACTCAGCAACTACACGTGTGCTTTCAACTCCAACTCTATCTCTACACTTACTGCTGAGATAGCCTGCGCTACTCTTCTATTGGTTATTAGAGATCATGTGATCTTGCCCAACAGGTATGATTCTTAGAGGTACATTACACACTAAATAAAACCATAATTATTACATTCCTCCCCCTTTAACTCAGCTATACATATTATATTTACAAGTACATATTTTTCAAGACAACATAATATTTACACTGGGTAAGGAATTTACAAGTTCAGTCTTTCAGGTTATTTCCTGGAACGTGTGGAACGTTGCAGCTCCACAACTTCAGATTCTTTGTCAGGAACCTCCTTTTCCGGAGTTGCCTGAACATCAGGTGCTTCAGTGCGCACTTGAAGTTCTGCATCCTCAACTCTTACAAGAACATCAGACGTGTCTGTCCTGGGTTGAGTATCCTCAACAGTAAAGGCAGACCCGGTCATGATCACTGGTGGAACCAAATCTTGGTGATTTGGCTCTCCCTTCCTTAAATAGTCCACATATTTACAAATGATCTGACCTTCCACCTCCACATGGTAAGTTAGAGGTCCAGTCACCATACCAATTTCACCCTGTAACCACTTTGGTCCTTCCCTGAAATTTTTCACGTATACCAGCTCTCCCACTGCAAATTTCCTCTAGCGATTATGTCAATCATGTCTAGTTTTCTGGCTTCCCTGACTCCTTTCCACCTTCCCCTCTATATTCAGTATTACTAAGCTCAATCTCATTTTGAGACAGTGGGCAGAATTTTGCCCTCGCTTGGCGGGTGGGCCCCACCAGCTCGGTGGCGGGCGGGCATCCGAACTCCACTTCCAAAACGGGGCCCGTCACCATTTTGAGTGGGTGGACCAATTAAGGTCCGCCCAGCGGCCAGCTATGCGCATCCTGTGCAGGGGGTGGAGGGATTCCCTATCTATCAAACTGCGCGCTTTCGCGCATGCACGCGAGAGTGCGCACTGCTCCCTGAGACAAAGTGCTGTCTCAGGAGATTAGTGACAGTCTAAAAAACTTTAAAAATAGAAAAATTTAAAAACTATTAACGTGTCCCCCCTCATGTGACAATGTCACACTAGATGGGACATGTTAATAGATATCACATAAAATTTATTAAAATTTTTAAAAGCGGACAAGAAACCTCATCCCGCCAGTGGATGAGATTTCATGCTTTATCAGGAGCCCGCTGTGACTCCTGGCCTGCCCGCCAGCCTTAAGGTTGGATGGGCAGGTCTTTAATTATCTTAATTACCCTGTCAATGGCTTCAATTGGCCATTGACAAGTCGGAGGGCGGGCAGCTGATTTCGCTGTCCGCCCGCCTTCCTGAATATTTAAATGGACCGGGATGACATCGGGGCTTCCTCCTGCATCATTTTCCTGTCGGCATGCGGGCCCCGCCCCCAAATCGCCGACAGGAAAATTCAGGTCAGAGTTTCGACAATAACTCCGCAGGTATGACACCTGATGTTGTGTGAGGGGTAGTCCTGTAATGAAAACGAAGGTATGCTAGCTTGGTTGCCAAGGAATCGCCGATTACTTTTTCATGTCTGCCTTGAATGTTTGATCTGCCCTTTTGGCCAGTTCATTTGAGGAAGGGTGATTCAGTTTAGTTTTCACATGAGTGATACGGTTGAGGCTGATAAACCATTGAAACTCAGCATTCATAAATGTTGTGCTGTTATCAGAAATGACTACTTCTGGTAGTCCATGAATGGCAAAATGCTGACGCAGTTTCTCAATTGTAGCAGCTGATGTTGCTGATATATTGGTCATATATGTGCAACCATTTTGAATGGGCATCGACAACGAGCAGAAACAATGTTCCCAGGAAAGGTCCAACATAGTCAATGTGTAACTGCACCCAGGGTCTACCTGGCCACTCCCATGGGTGTAATGGAGCTGTTGCTGGCAACTTTTGCAATTGTTGACATTGCACACAATGTTTTACTAAACTCTCTATTTTGCCATCCATCCCAGGCCACCAGAGATAGCTGTGTGCTATGGTCTTCATTCAGATGTGTACTGTGTAGTTCAATTAAAAGTGGCTCCCTTCCCTTTGGAGGAACTATCGCTCATGTTCCCCACAATGAGTTGCCATCCTGGCTGGTTATTTCCTGTGTTCTGTTGAAGAATGGTTTCATTTCATCAGATACGGGCTCTTGTGACCAACCATATAGCACTTGTTCTCGTACCTGAGATAGGACTGGGTCCGACTCGTCCTGTCTGTGATCTGTTGAGCACATACCGGCAAGGAATCTAAGAAATTTAACAGTAAAATAAGTTCCTGTGGAACTGGGTCATATTCATCATTTTCTTTTAAAGGCAAATAATTAAGGCATTGGCATTTGCGATTTGATTACCAACAGCGGCCCTGTTTTGAAAAAAGAGGCCCCATTAGTATCTTATTTCTAAATGCCTCCTTCTTTCTAGCACAGACTTTAATCTCAGCTTTCTTTTTGACTTCACTGTTGGTCAGATTTCTCTCAGATGCAATCTCAACTTGTCTGAGCTCAGTGATTGAGTCTCCCAAAATGTCATTATCTGTCTATATCTTGGGAAATTTTTTTGCTTCCAAAGCCTCCTTGACTTCATTTAGCTGATTCTTCAGTTCTTCTGTCCCTTTTTTGTATTTCTCTGCTGTTTCCTGGAAAATTGAGCATTGTTGTGTCTTCTCTGCCAACTCATTCAAGTTGTTCAGAGAAGTGTTGAATTCTTTCTGTTTCTCTTCATATTTTTCCAAAGGTACAAACTTTGACCTGAAGGAATCTTGTAGTGTGTGAAGGTCTTTCAACAGGTTTTATTTTTTCCTTTGAAGGTAACTAGACCTCATCTCGAACTCTGTGACCAAGCAGGGTCTCTTCAAGTTTCTTCTGCTATATAAACTTTGGCTTTGGACTGCCTGCATTTCTTCAAGTTTTTAAGTCCTTACACAATCTTTTTTCAAAACAGGACTGCTTCCAGACTCCTTTTGGAATTTCAGTGGCCAGTCAAGGTTGATTTCCCTTAGCCAATTTTGCACTAGAAGGCTTGGTCCTCTGCCTCTCAGTAGCAATGCTGGTAGCTTTGCTGATTGGCTTCCATAATGGACAGTTGCTCTGTTTAAGCCTTTTACCTGAATGTCTTCCCCTGTATATGTTGTTAGCTTAGCATCTTTTTCTTCTAAACTTAATTGATGTTCACGATTATTCAGATATCTGAAGGTATGTTCCCCAATTACTGTAGTGGAAGCTCCCATGTCGACTTCCATTCCAACAGGTTTGCTATTTACTTTCACTGTGACAAATATTGGTTCTGTCTTTCCAACTTTCAGATTAAACAATGAGTAAATGTCTGAATGTTGTTGTTTCATGCTCTTCTCCATTGTAGATTTCATTGGGCTCGCTCTTTTATTTACAAGCCTGCTTGAATCTTTCCTTGCATTGCTTCATCATATGTCCATTTCTATGACGATAGTAGCATTCGTTTTTTTTAAACTGCCAATCACTAAAAGACTGATTGTTTGTTTCCACCTCTGTTAAAATTATTCTTTGATTTCACTGCTAAATTATTTTTCTTTATTCTTTGGTTAGCGGGAGCTGTTTCCCACTTCTTGGCAGAGTCTGGTTTTTTCGCACCTCGGTTGAGGTTTCCTGCCCAGTGTGGAGGACGGTGCCATTTTGCGCACCCTGTATTGCCTTTGAATCTTTTACTGCACTTTCCATGGCCAGTGCTATCTCTCACGCCGCCTTGAAATCCAGATTCACTTTGGTCAATAATATTTTCTGAATTGTGTCCTCTTTCACACCACACACTAAATGATCTCTGAGCATATTGTTCAGAGTTGTACCAAATTCACAATGTTCCATTAGCTGCTTTAAATTTTCCATGTAGCAGGCAATTGTCTCCCCCAGAGCTCTGTTTCATGAATTAAACCTGAACCTCTGCATCGTGACTGAGGGCTTTGGTTGAAAATTATCCTTCACAAGGTCTACCAATTTATCAAACTTTTTCGAATCTGGGGCACTGGGTGCCATCAAACTTTGAATCAAACTGTAGGTTTTGCTCCCACAAGTACTCAAGAGGATCACTTATCTCTTTGCTTCCCCATAATCTCGTTCACTTGAAAAAAGAATGTGAGGCGTTCTATATATTGAGACCAATCATCTGTGGCTGACTCTAAAGGATCAATTCTCCCAAAACTGTGGCCTTTTGAGGAGGGATAACTTCTTCAATTCTAATGGAGCTTGCTACTTACGATCACTGGGTGAGGTACAGTGCCGGTTTCTTTCCACCCTGATTCTTTCTGTTCAATCCTGTTTTATCCTCATTGCCAGTTTGTTGTAGGGTGGCTGAGCTGTCCTATTAATGATAGAGTTGATCTGCAGACACTTCTTTGGTGGAAGCATGAAGTTTATTTACAATATACTCGGCAGCCACTACACGTGTGCTTTCCACTCCATTCTTTCAACTCCAGAATTGCTTTCTATCTCTACACTGACTGCTGAGGTAGCCTGTGCTGCTCTCCTATTGGTTACTCCAGATCATTTGATTTGCCTATTAATTATTATTTTTAAAGGTACACTGAATAAAACCAGTCCCATTAATTTCTCCAGTACTACTTTTTTTTTACTAACATTAACTTCTTCAGTTTCTCATTCCTTCTAGTCCCTTTGTTCTCTATTATTTTGGGAGTTCTTTTATATCTTCTACCTGGAAGACAGACACAAATACCAGGATTTTCTGGTCCCACCAGTGGTGGGAATCAGTGTGGACAGGACTGGAAAGTTTGGAGAGCAACCAAAAGTCTGTTGACTTTGGACGGGAATTTCCGGTTCCACTGGAAAATGCCAGCCAAAGTGCTTGTTTGACTTCTCTGCCATTTCCTTAGTCCCCATTATAAATTCCCTGCATCTGCCTTAATGGGTCCATATTTGTTTTTGTTAATCTTTTCCTTTTACATATCAGATGTATTTTTAAAAAGCTCCCAATCCTCAGGTTTACTACTTTTTTTGGCATTTAATCAAATACAATATTTAACTTCTTATGTTAGCCACAGGCTTTTCCTGTTGGGCTTTTGTGCCTCAAAGTAACGTGCATTTTTTGTAAACTGTGTATTAATTCTTTAAATGCTGGCCACTGGCTGTCTATTGTCATACCTTTTTAATGTAGTTTACCAATCTATCAAAGCCAACTTGCCCCTCATACCTTTGTAGTTTCCTTTGTTTAGATTTAAGACTCTAGTTTCAGATTGAACTGCAGGTACCAGACCCCTTATCCGGGAAGCTTGGAAGCGTGTGTCGGATTTGGGGATTTTACAGATTTTGGGTCCTAGGTCTAGCATGTACTTATAATATAGAAAATAAAATTTTAAAAATAAATAATAAAGGGGCTTTTTCCAAATTGTTACCCCGGGCATCAGCTTCGAATGTAGCTGGTTTTCAGGTCCTTCTGAATTTTGGGATGCCAGATAAGGGGTAGGGTACCTGTACATCACTTTCAATCTTAATGTAAAATTCTATCATATTATGGTCACTTTTTTTTTATTTCGTAGTTTTCTATTCTAAACATTCTGCTTTACCACACAACTTGGAATTGATTGGATAAGAACCATGATGCAACATAATGTGCAAAGCCGGACTAGAAATTTTACTTAGAATAGCCTTGCCTTAATTAAATATTTTGAACACAGCAAAGCGCTTTGGCTAATCCCAAAGAAACTATTGCTGGTTATAGCTGACATCTGGATTTAACCATAGTGACTGTATTGTGCTAATTATTATCTTATTGATTAATCCAAATGCAATTTCTTGATAAAATCTGATTAGATTTGTTTGTAAGACTTAAACCTATTTGCTCAAGGTATTATTGGCAACTTGCTTTAATTACTTATTTTGCTTTTACTTGTAAGAAAGGTGTTTTGACAAACTTTCTTAGTGCTGAAAAGGTACAGGTACACTGATAAGGTACAGTGAAGAATCTTGCCAAAGGTCTTCAGAACATTTGTATCGCCTCCATGGTTCTACTCCTTCCAGTTCTGTAGTTTGCATGAACATTCTTTCTTCAAAATATTTTTATTTACACAAAGACACTCAAGAGGGTTGTCACCATTTACCTCTTCAATGTGGTCTATGAATCAAACCCTTGTAACAGTAGATTGGTTCTTTGAAACTGTTAAAAACCTTGCTATGGATCTAGTGAAGTGATGGACAACATATTTGTCATCTTTCTGTCTGAAATCATGTCCAACCCACAGTGCCGCAACCTCACCCACAGGTGGGGCAAGGACACAGGTCCTGAATCCACCCAGCCAGAACAGAGTGCTGTTGGTACCAACCTGATCCACACTGGCTGTCCAACCAACTGAGCCAACTGGCCATCAGTGGAGTCTGAGTTACTGTGGCTGTATTCACTTTTACCTGCATGTTGTAGCCCAGGGCTATGAATAGTGATGGTAGAGGCTCCAATTTTCTTTCCATCACCTGGTTGACCAGGAATCTCTCATGTTCTTACCACCTGCCATTGGTGTTTTTTGCAAGGATTTTCAGGCTGACATTCAACCTGTTTGGCAGTGTTTATGAACACACCTTCCTTAGCCATCAAGGTCAGAGAGGGGGGTGGGGTGGCTCTGCAAGGGCTGCCCTTCTCGATGCCTCATTTCTAGATGAGGGACCTAACCCCTAAGGAAACTGTATGCATACCACACGAGTTTGTTTGTTGCATTCCCCTAATGGAGAGGCTCCGCCTGTCACTGAGTTAATACCTGCACAGATGGGATAAACATAGAAAATAGGAGCAGGAGTAGGCTATTTAGCCCAACAAGCCTGCTCTGCCATTAAAACAAAATGGCTGATCATCTACCTCTTATGCCATTTTTCCCACTGTCCTCTTGTCCCTTGGTGTCATTAGTATCCAGAAATCTAAGGATTTCTGCCTTGATCATGCTCAATGACTGAGCTTCCACAGATCTCTGGGGTAGAGAATTCCAAAGATTCATCACCTTCTGAGTGAAGGAATTTCTCCTCATCTCAGCGTTAAATGGCCCACCCCTTATTCTGAGACTGTGTCCCTTTGTTCTGGACTCACCTGCCAAGGGAAACATCCTATCCATATCTACCCCGTCATGCCCTGTAAGAATTTTGTAAGTTTCGATGATATCACCACTCAAACTTCGAATCTCTAGGCAATACTGGCCCAGTTTCCCTAATCTTTCCTCATAAGACAATCCCTCATCCCAAGGATCAGCCTGGTGAACCTCCGTTGAACATTCCCTCTATGGCAAGTACATCCTTCCTTAGATAAGGAGTCCAAAACTATACACAATTCTCCCGGTGCGGTCTCACCAAGGCTCTATACAATTGCAGCGAGACATCTTACTCCTGTACTCAAATCCCCTTGCTATGAAGGCCAACATACTATTTGCCTTCCTACTTGCTTGCTGTACCTGCATGCTAGCCTTTAGTGACTAATGAATAAGGACATCCAGGACCCTTTGTACATCAACACTTTCCAATCTCTCACCATTTAGGAAATATACTGCCTTTCTGTTTTTTCTGCCAAAGTGGATAACTTCACACTATTTCACCATCTGCCATGTTCTAGCCCATTCACTTAGCCTGTCCAAATCACCTTGAAGCTTCCTTGTATCCTCCTCACAACTCACATTTCCACCGAGTTTTGTGTCATCAGCAAATTTGGAAATATTGCATTTGTTCCCCATATCCAAATCATTTATATAGATTGTGAACAGCTATGGCCCCAGCTTTGATCCTTGTGGTACCCCACTAGTAACAGCCTGCCATCCTGAGATGACACATTTATTCCTATTTTCCGTTCTCTGTCTGTTAACCAATTTGCAATCGATAGCAGCACATTACTCCCAATCCCACTTGCTCTAATTTTGTAAACTAACATCCCGTTTAGGATCTTATCAAAAACCTTCTGAAAATCCAAATACACCACATCTGTTGTTTCTCCTTTATCTATGCTGCAAGTAACATCCTCAGAAAACTCCAATAGGTTTGTCAAACATGATTTCCCTTTCATAAATCCATGCTGACTCTGCCCATTCATCTCACTATTTTCCAAGTCTTCAGTTATCAAATTCTTTATGATAGATTCTAACCTTTTCCCTTCTACGGATATCAAACTAACAAGCCTGAGTTCTCAGTTTTCTCTTTGCTTCCTTTCTTTAGTAGTGGGGTTACATTTACTACTTTCCAGAATTTATAGAATTCTGAAAGATAAACACCAATGCATCCACTATCTCTATAGCCACCTCCTTCAATACTCTGGCATGCAGCTCATCTGTTCCGGGAGATTTATTAACCTTTAGTCTAATTATTTTTTTGAGTTCTACCTTTTTATTAATACTAATTTCTTTCAGTTCCTCATTTTCACTAGTCAGCTAGTTCCCTAGTATTTCTGGGAGATTTTCTGTTTCTCCCTCTGTGAAGACAGACAGAAAGTAATTGTTTAGTTTCTCCATCACTTCCCTATTCTCAATTTTAAATTCACCTGTCTCCAACTGTCAGGGACCCGTTTCTGCCCTTGCTAATCTTTTTCTTTCCACATACCTAAAGAAGCTTTTACAGTCGCCTTTGTGTTACTCACTAGTTTGCATTCATATTCTCTTTTCCATTGCTTTATCAGTTTCTTGGTCATCCTTTGCTGGATTCTGAATTGCTCCCAATCCTCAGGCTTACCACTTTTTTTATGGCATATAAGTCACTTCCTTTGATCTAAAGCAATCTTGAACTTCTTATGCTAGCTACAGTTGATTCACCTTTCCTGTTGGGATTTTTTTTATCTTAGAGGAATGTTTACTTGTTGTAGACCATGTAATGTTTTTTAAATACTAATCAAATACTGTCAAATCTTTTAATGTATTTTCCCCGTCCATCATAGTCAATTTGCCCCTCATGCCTTCATAATTTATTTTGTTCAGATTTAGGAGCCTAGATTGAGAATTAACTAAATCACTTTCAAACTCAATGGGCAGAATTTTGCCCTCAGATGGCAGGCGGGCCCCACCGGCTTGGCAATGGGTGGACAGCCAACCCCCGCCACCAAAATGGGGCCCACCGCCATTTTGAGTGGGCGGGCCAATTAAGGCCCGCCCAGCGGCCTGCCCAACAGGAAGCGGGCTTCCTGTATGGGGGGGTGGAGGGATTCCCCATTTGTGAAAATGCACACTTTCGCGCATGCGCACAAAAGAGCACACTGCTCCCTGAGGCAAAGTCCTGTCTCAGGGAAATTCTTGAGAGGTAAGTAAAGTCTAAAAATAGATAAATATTAAAATTATTAACATGTCCCCCTCATGTGACAATGTCACACGAGATGGGACATGTTAATAATAAACACACAAAGTTTATTAAATGTTTAAAAAACGGACATGAAACCTCATCCCGCCAGTGGATGAAGTTTCATGAATAATCTGGAGCCCGCTGGGGCTCCTGGCCTGCCCGCCAGCCTTAAGCTTGGACGGGCAGGTCTTTAATTATCTTAATTAGCCTGTCAAGGGCCTCAGTTGGCCACTGACAGCTCGGCGGGCGGATAGCTGATTTCGCTGCTCACCCGCCTTCCTAAAAATTTAAAGGCACCGGGATGACATTGGGAATTCCTCCTGATGTCATCGCGTGTCATTTTCCCCTTGGTGAGCGGACCCCTCCCCCAAGTCGCCAAGGGGAAAATCCTGCCCAATATAAAACTCTTCAATTGCTTTAACTGCCCAATTAATGGCCTCAACTGATGGCAGGAATGGAAGTCCACGCCTCGGATTTAATGGGTGTGGAGGCAGGAAGGCAGCGGTGTCCCCATATGCTACCTTCCCACCATATCAAATGCCCCCTGCTATCAAACCTACCACTGGGGCACCATCAAATTCCACACAACAGCTGAGAATTTCCTTCAATGGCAATATTAATGAGGAGCTCAATGTTAGATCATTATGTGCCATAATCATCCAGTGGTGAAGTTATGTAACCATTTGCTGGAAAACATTTGAGAATATGCTACAGGAAGCATGGTATTGAATAAAAGTGGCACAGTCAATGGCCAAATTAAAAACTCATTGCAATAAATGTAATGCTGTTCAGTCTCCTTGCCCAACTCCAGATGCAAATGAGATGGGGTAGTGAGAATGTTGTTAATGCTCATATTGTAATAGCAATAATGTTGCAATAACATTAACGTTGTGACAATAAGGTATTGCATAAGACTTACAACAATTTAAGACTTGATGTAAACCAAAGTAACTTTATATCCATGGGATAAAGACTTGACGGGAGGTTTAGTAGAAGGGTCAGGTAAATACGGGGTTAAAGTTGGACTGAGTACAGTACCACCCACACAGTCATGTAAGAAGACACATAATCTAGACCTAGAGTCAGTGTGGTGTTTGCCAGAAATATGATAAGACTTAGGATAGAGATAGCTGTACCCTTGACTGTCTAATTGTATATAGTTACAAGTAGTTAATAAAAACTTGCTGTTAACCCAGAGAAGACCATGAAGGGTTCTTTAATAGATATGCTTTACAACCAACACCATCCCAACAGTCCATTATCCAAGTGCTGTTTCTGAGTTGATACTCGTGTTACTGCCTCTTTAGTAACATATCTGAATAGTATGGTTCCTATTAATCGTGTGAAAAGGAATCCTACCAGTACATTTTATGGTATTCAGAAGTGTAACCCTCAAGGCTTTCAATACTTCAGTGAAGATTAAATATTAAGGGGAATATTGTGATTCTTTCACATGAGACTAGGATTGGGAGGAGATGCTGTGCTAAACGTTTGGTTGTTTATTTTAGAAATACTGAAAACATGGGTGCAGTTAACCATTCAGGGAACTGATCATAGGGGGGAATTTTCTTTGTCTGCTAGTGTCAGGCATCATGGCAGGCATGAGCGGACAATATGTTGGGAAGGACAAAAATCAGATTCATGACATTGTGAAACCAGTTTGCAATTGTCTGCTCTGCCCATCAATGGCAGGCCGCGTTTCCCACCGCTGCACATCAGGAACTTCATCGTAATACATCTGCATATCATTATATGCTCAGCTTGCTCGAATGTTCCCCCACGTCAACTTTACCATCTACGTTAATGGACAAACACACCAGTGCAGAACACATTTTGACAACTGTGACATGCAGAAGCCAGGATTTACTGTCAGGGCCTTGCTCACATCGTGGGCATCAGAGGAGCAGAAGATGCTGGAGCCTGACAGCAACAGGACCCTGGGGGATCATCTATCACATGCTGGGTGGATTCTCATGGACATGGCTCCACTGCAAAGCAGCTCACGGAAGATAGAAGGTCACCACTGAGGGCCTTTTTCGGGACTTCAGTGTTTTGGCCATGGGCTGCAATGACTGCTCATCGAAGGGGTGGAGAGGAAGTCATAGGTTTGACTGGGGGAGGAAGGTGCACCGGGGCGGTGACTTTGGGAGTGGGGGAATGAAGGTGTCAGGTGGGTGAGGTTGGGAGGGGAGGAAAGAAGGTGTCGGGGGGGGGAGGTTGGGAAGGGGAAAAAACGGTGTCAGGGAGGTGGGACTGTCAGGGGAGGGAGTACGGGTGAAGGAGAGTGTAACGGGGGGGAAATACAGCAACTCGGGGGGGTTGGTGTAAGGGAAGGAGTTCAGAGGGGGGAAGGAGTTTGGATGTATAAGGACAACAGGTGAAAGAAATAACTCATAAGGGTGCAGGACTTCAGGGGGGAGGAAGGAGTTCCAAGAGGAAGGAGTCTGGGGTGAGTAAGGAGCCCAGAGGGTAGAAGGAGTCCAGGGGAGGAGGGGAAATCTTGGGGGAGGAAGGAGTCCAGAGAAGGTATGGAGTCTGGAGGAAGGAAGGAGTAAGTGTGGGGGATGTCCAGATGAAAGTGCAAGTGAGGGGTCTGTGGAGCTGATGACTGCCTCTGGGGAGCAAACTGAGGGTGAGCAGGGTAGGAGGGAATGGTGAGAATGAGAGAGGCAGTGTTGGCCAATAGGGTGGGAGGGTGTGACAATAATGGCACAAGGGTTGGCGAGGGTGGTTGGTGGAGACTCAGAGGCAAACACAACACTCGGGGTGGGAAGGAGGAGGTCAGGGTGGTCAATGTGGATGGGGATGGAATTTTCCAGAAGGTAGGGGACATACATGCTCACCTGGGCATCCCTGAGAAAAAAGGGATGACAGATTTCCTTCCCTAAAGGACATTAGTGAACCAGATGGGATTTTACAACAATTGACAAAAGCTTCATAGAGTTTCAACCACAGATTTTCTATTGAATTCAAATTCCACCATCTACCATGGTAGATGGCCCCCCAAAGCATTACTTGGGTCTCTAGATTATTGGACTGGTGATAATACCATTACACCACCACCTCCTCTGTGGACTAGCTGCATGCAGCTGAACTGTTAATGAGGGGCTGGGTTGTGGTGGAGAACTGTGAAGACTTGCGAAGCCCATCAATGAAACTGAAAGACACCATTACACATTATTCAATGAAAGTGAATATATTTTCAGATTTATAAAGTGACAAAATGTGTTCACCCATGTAACCAGCTGTGATCAGAATTTCTTAATTTTTCTAGGCCTAACACTCCTAGGTGCTGCCCTGACATCTGCACAGGGGTGGAAACAGTCTGTGCAATGGTTGGCCCTGTTCTCTCTGATGACTTTGGCATGGGTCCTCTGGAGAGCTGAGGCCTTGAGAGTCCCGGTTTACTTTGGCTGTCTTCCTGTGGACCAGATGCTCCGTCTGCAGTGACAGAGGATGGGATTGAGGGGGTCACAGGCAAAGGGGGTTCCGAGGAGAGAACAGCCACTGAGATTCCTGAGTGGATGACCCAGGGTGTCCAGCTGCTGCTCCTCCTTCCTTTGGGTATCCGAGCACCCTGGCCTGACTCCTTGAAAGGAAGATGTACCTGGAGGGTTGTCAAGGTGCCCCATTTCCCTCTCGTCTTGCCACTGCAGAAATGCAGGTCTGTGTGCATCTCTGTGTTCTGCTGGACCAGGGTCTTCATGCTGTCCACCATCCTTCCCATTGAGACCTTTATGCAAGCACATGTGGGAACCACATCATCAGCAAGCAGGCAAATACACTCCTCAAACTCTCGTGACACTCTGTTGAGGACTTCCAACAGCTCTGCCTACTGTACCCCCCACCTTCTGCTGACTCTCCACGATGAGTTGGAAGGCCAGATCCAGAGACTCATCGTTTGATTCGGACTTTACAGCTGCCTCTTCCCCAGCAGTCCTCCGAATGCCGGGGAGCTCAGCTGAACCTACCTCCTCCTGCTGCAGGCACTTGTCCGTGCTGTGACTACCAGACTGTAAACCCGAGCCTGCTCTAGATCTAGGTCCTACTGGGGTGTGTGTGTCTCTGCTGGTGGAGGGTGTGGGTAAGCACTGTGACGGGTCTTCCAGGCTGCTTATTTCCAGCTCTTCAATGGAGGAGGTGTCCTCTTGGCTAGAGGTAATGACCTGGATGGAGTTGAGGGACTGGCTGGCTGAGGGTGTCGGTCGGTTGGCAGAGCTCCTTGTGAACCAAAGTAGAGATAGTTAGTGCATGGCAGCACAGTCAAAAGCAGGGGAGAGAGCACTTGCATTTGCGTTGAGAGAGGGGTGAGCAGGATCCTCACGGTTTTTGCCGCCAACATCACCATTGTTGCAGCCACGGTCCACGTTCTCACTAGTAAGAGTGATGGCACACTCCTCAAAGTAAGAATGAGGGGCCTAATATGGGTCACTCCACCCCCCGTCTGGGATCTTTCCCTGCTGTTGTGAGTCAGCTTTTCCTACATGAAAACAGATGGATAGAGTGTAAGCAGGATTCACCGCAAGGAACGTTTGTGTGGTGAGCAGAGACATGGATGGGATGAGGCCTTGAGCTTTAGAGGATATGAGTCTGATGGAGATGTGAGAGTGTGTGTGAGAGGTAGTGGTGTTGTCCCTTGAGGTGTGAGATCCCTGTGGGTGTGTGATGGGTTTGTGAGTTGAGAGTGATGAGGATAGTGGCTTACCCTGTCTTCTTTTGCAAGGCATTGGCACTGACCACCGCTGCCATTGCCTCCCATGCTTGGTTTCTCACCTTGTTTGCTGGCCTTCACCCAGAGCGGTGGGTAGAGGACATCATGGCAGGCCTCCACGGTGTCCAAAAGATGCTCCAAAGTTGCTCCACTGAATCAAGTGGCTGCTATCATCTTGCCTTTCAGGGCCACGACTTCTATGCATCAGCTTTAGGCAGGAAGCACTGAGAGATGTGCATGCAACTGCACTTTAAATATGGTGCCCAGTGTGAGGAAGTGGCAAGGTGATGGCATTGTGGATGAATTTGAGACATAATAAATGGTGGATTTGAGCCAGAAAAATGGCATGTTTCCCAGGCATGCATAATTAGTGAGGCAGGGTTGGGCGATACGGCATGAAAAGCCGCCAATGCGACCGGCAGGTAAAACATTCCCTTTCCCCCCTTGCTACTGCACTTAGTGCAGATCTGGGACAATTCTGCCCATGGACTAAATTCACATTCAGGATATGTTTACACGCAGCGACTCCAAAATCATTACCTTCGAGATTTCAAGCTTGAATATCTCACTAGAGATTTCCACAATATTTCAGAAGCTGCAAAAATGTGGCATGTATACTGTTCATGTGATGCAGTTTGTAATAAAGTTTAAACAGGTACCTTCTAATCACAGACAATCTCATTCAAAATGTGTAGGAAGAACTACCCAAATTCCATATTGCAACATCTTAACATTCTCTTCACAATATATATCAATGATTTGGATGAGTGAACCAAATGTAATATTTCCAAGTTTGCAGACAACACAAAATTTGGTGGGAAGGTGAGTGGTGAGGAGGATGTTAAGAAGCTTCAAGGCAATTTAGACAAGTTGAGTGAGTGGGAAAATACATGGCTGATGCAGTATAATGTGGACAGTGTGTGACGTTATCCACTTCGGTAGGCGAAACAGAATGGCAGAGTATTATTTAAGTGGTAATAGATTGGGAAATGTTGATGTACAAAGGGACTTGGGTGTCCTTGTACACCAATCGCTGAAAGCAAGCATGCAGTAGCAGCAAGCAGTTAAGGTGGCAAATGGCATGTTGGCCTTCATTGCGAGAGAACTTGAGTACAGGAGCAAGGATGTCTTACTGCAGCTGTACAGGGCCCTGGTGAGATCATGCCTGGAGTATTGTGTGCAATGAGAAAGATATACTTGCCACAGAGGGAGTGCAGCAAAGGTTCACCAGACTGATACTTGGGGTGGCGGGAATGTCAACGAGGAGATATTGGGGCAACTAGGCCTGTATTCACTGAAGTTTAAAACAATGAGAGGGGATCTTGTTGAAATGTAAAAACTTCTGACAGGGCTGGACAGGCTGGATGCAGGGATGATGTTTCCTCCCGCTGGGGGTCTAGAGCAAGGGGGCACAATCTCAGGATACAGGGTAGGCCATTTAGGACTGAGATGGGGAGAAACTTCTTCACTCAGAAGGTGGTGTACCTGTGGAATTCTCTACCACAGAAGGATGTGGAGGCCAAGGCTCAGAATATATTTAGGAAGGAACAAAATAGATTTCTAGACTCTAAAGGTGTCAAGAGGTATGAGGAGCGAGCAGGAGTGTGGCATTGAGATAAAGCATCAACCATGATCATGTCGAATGGCAGGGCATGCTCGAAGGGCCGAATGACCTACTCCTCCTATTTTCTATGTTCCTTTGTTTCTATCCTGATGGTAATTCAAAGCTAGGAACTGGCAGCCCCTGTGCCACTGCCCATACGCCTCTCCGCCCAGCTATATATATATACGATTAGAAGATTCTGTTACCTGATTTGCACATTACATCAGTCCCCCAAAAGTGTCCAAACTGGACACAATAATAAAAGAAAAAATCAACTAACAATGGGTAGACAATTATTATTTTTAAGTTTAGACAGTA
Organism: Carcharodon carcharias; assembly: GCF_017639515.1. NCBI lineage: Eukaryota > Metazoa > Chordata > Chondrichthyes > Lamniformes > Lamnidae > Carcharodon > Carcharodon carcharias. The sequence continues at coordinate 58,796,567 of NC_054474.1, forward strand.
AATTAAGATCCCTGTGATTATACCAAATGTACTGAGACCATCCTTTAATGATTTAAATGAAAACAACGATCAAGGTAGCATTCATTCGCCAAATCCACAAACACCATTGGGTTTAATGGGAAAATGCTATGAAAATTACCTGTTCACTGCTTTAAGACGGCAAATGGCATGTTGGCCTTCATTGCAAGAGGACTTGAGTACAGGAGCAAGGATGTCTCACTGCAGCTGCAGGGCGCTGGTGAAACCACACCTGGAGTATTGTGTGTAATTTTGGTTTTCTTCCCTAAGAAAGATGTATTTGCCATAGAGGGAGTGCAGCAAAGCTTCACCAGGCTGATACCTGGGGTGGCGGGAATGTCATACAAGGAGAACCCACTGCTGTCTAGGTTTCTAACACCTCTGCGCCATTCCCTCACAAAAGCTGAGCACATGTGCCATGAGATGTATCCTTCCACCAGATGTGTTATTGAGCTCGCCATAGTTATACAAAAGGAATTCTGGTATTTTATCAAGTCAGGACCATTCTACAGTATACCCAGCCAAAGATTTCTGAGCACCAAGTTCTGTTGCATTCAACATAACATCACATCACATCAAATGGAAAAGGTGTAGCAAAAGCCATGGAAGGCAGTTGCAGAATGAGGGCATTCGTTGCTGCAGGAATGATATGGCAGAACCTATTACAGTGTATTTTCCAATTTGCTGTCATTCCAGCATATTCTGAGCCCTGCAATAACTCAAAATCTCTAACATTTGCATAGCCACATCACTGCCAGCCAGATGACACATCTTTGCAAGGACATAACTTTTCTTCAGCCTCTGAAGTGAAACTCAGTCCAACATAGTGAGTCAACATTTGTGCTCCATATTACTAATAATTTGTAAAGGAAGTTGTTAGCTACTTCACCCTGTAAGTCTCAGCTGAAGTAATTTGTGGTATTTTCTAACAGAAAGTTAGGTATCATGGTGCAAGTCTATAATACATCTGAGGCGGGAGATCTTATTAGGTTGTGCTGTTTGTTTATTGAGCAAATTTGGCTTACATGTTATTAATCCGTGGATTTGGCCAGAGACATGTTTATGTTTTAAGCCAATGCACGTTTTAGTAGAATAAAATGCAGAAGATGCTGCAAATCTGAAATAAAATCAGGAAGTTCTGGAAATGATGCTCAGCAGATCTGTCAGCATTTGTGGGGAGAGAAGCAATTAGTATTTTGAGTTGCGGGAAGGCGATGGCGTAGTGATATTGTCGCGAGACCAGAAACCCAGGGTAATGCTCTGGGGACTCAGGTTTGAGTCCCACCACAGCAGACGGAATTAAAAATTTGATGGTGACCATGAAACCGTTGCTGATTGTCATAAAAACCCATCTGGTGCCCTTTAGGGAGGAAATCTGCTGGCCCACATTTGACTCCAGACCCACACCAATGTGGTTGACTCTTAAAAATGTCCTTTGAATGAAGGCAATTAGGAATGGGCAATAAATGCTGGGCTAGCCAGCAATGCTCACATCCAATGAATAAAAAAAAGTTGAATATGACTTTCTTCTAAATACGAATTGAACATGAATCTTCTGAAGAAGAATAATATTCACCTCAACTCTGTTTCTCTTTCCACAAATGCTGCCAGACTGCTGAATATTTTCAGTATTTTTTATTGCTCATTTCAGTAGAGTGAGTATATGAAGTAGGTGCAAAAAAGGAGAAAATGTTAAAGAGTCAGTGAAGCCAAATAATGTTGCTTAATATGTATGTTTAACTATTTTTACTTGCATAAGTATGGAAGAGAAAAATAGTTAAGAGAAATGATTTGTTTACTGTAAACTTCATATTTTATCTAATTTGGGAAATGGCTAAGTACAGTGTCTTCAAGTGTGCCTTGCTCAACTTTCTGTGTTCTCAGTGCCAATTCAGGTTGACCAAAGACAGTTCAGCATACTTCTATTGTTAGATTCACCAAATGAATTACACTTACTTCAAACTATCCTCTATCCTGACAGTCTGAGCCTAATCCAAAACCTTTAATTTACACAAAGCCTAGATGGCTGCCACAACCAGCTTCCCATGGTCCAAGTGTCCTATGTTTTCTGAAATAGGAGTGCAATTCATCACAATGGCTGTACAACTGCATCGTATCACAGCATCCCATTTCATATAAGGTTGTGAACTAATATTAATTCAAACACATGGACAAATTTCAATTTTAACAAACTGTTGGTGTATTCAAGGAATAATAGTTGACTATTGCTGAATGGCTCAATGCATTGACCATTGATTCCCAGAGGAGGCATATTTCAGTTTAAGTTTAGAGAAGCACTCACCTGGAACCCTGCCACTATCCAAAGTCTCAAGGGCAGGCAGATGTCCCATAATTTAAAGAAACACCTGGGAAGGCACCCTGTGTAGGAAATCGAAAGGGAGAAGTGGAGAGTGGGCTGAAGGCTAGGTTAGCTGCCAGATTTCTATCCCGGAAGAAAGGTGATAGCGTATAAAAGCAATGGCCTGGACAATAACTGGCCCCACAAGAGCAATGGACTGGAATTATATCTGATTTGAGGTCATGCTGAGCCTTCCTGAAGTCCAAAGGCATGGAATCTCAGAACACGTTTGTTCTGGTGAACAATAGTATATGTACTAACTGCTAAATTTGCAAACCTCATTAGAAGTGAAGTTCTTTAAAAAAATAATGGTTTTCTAGATACTTTAACAAAGGTTTCAAAAATCCCATAGCATAATTATGGGAAAATAGTCACTGCCAGTATACAATACAGATACTTGAGTCATATTTGCAGGTTTTAAAATGTCACTTTTTATATGGGGATCAGTACTTTGGATGATAAAGAATTCCAAGTATGAATTAAATACGGAGACCAAGGGCTGAATCTTCCTCTGGGCTTTGGAAAGCCTGACCTGTGCACTTCCACAGCTTGAAAGCTGTACACCAGAGCCATGTGTGACTTCACATGCTATTTTTGTGTTTTCACTTCAGGGTTGGGTTCGCAGTGCAATTTGTGAGCCGTGAACCAGTGAGAGAGGAGTGTGGGTGTGGAGGCAGGTTGGTTAGAAGACCAGCCTTGGTTCTCCAACAAAGTATCCCAGCACTCATCAATATTTAAAGGCCCTCTAACTTCACCCCTCGCCTCCCTCACCCTCGCCCACCCCCATTCATCCCCAAGCCGCCTCTATGCACCTCATGTGTTCTCCATGTCCCCTCAGGCCACCCATTCAACCCCCATGCCTCCATGTATACTCCATGTCCCCTCAGATTCCCCCATGCCACATCTCTGCTGCCATGTGTGATCCATGCACCTCCAATTCACACATGCCACCCCTATGCCCCCAAATATCCTCTATTCCATCTCCCCAGATCACCCATGACACCTCTATGCCTCTCATGTAATCTCCTTAGCCACTCACCCTTTATGCACTATGTACAGTCAAGCAATGATAATGGCCAAAGCTGCCCAAAAAACAGACTACTTTCATTTTAATTTCAAAGCATAGTGCCTGTCAATCAATGTAAGGAAGGCGATGGTTAGATTTTTTCACGTTTCAGAGCTGATAAGATCAGATAAAGTGACAGCAAAGGCTGACAGGACATTGTGATACATTTTTAAGAACATAAGAACTAGGAGCAGGACTAGGCAATTCAGCCCCTCGCACCTGCCCAGCCATTCAATACATTCATGGCTGATCTCATTTTGGCCTCAACTCCAATTTCCCACCCTCTCCCCATAACCTTTCAACCCATTAGTAATTAAAAATCTGTCTATCTCTTCCTTAAATTTATTCAGTGTCCCGGCATCCACTGCACTCTGGGGTAGAGAATGCCACAGATTCATGACCCTTTGAGAAAAGTAACTCCTCCTCATCTCTGATTTAAATCTACCATGCCCTAGCATAAAACTATGGCCTCTCATTCTAGAATGCCCCACAAGGGGAAACATCCGCTCCACGTCTACTTTGTCTATCCCCTTTAGCATCTTCTATACCTTAATTAGATCTCCTCTCATCCTTCTAAACTCTAGCAAGTAGAGGCCTAAATTGCTCACTCTCTTCTCATAAGACAAGCCCCCTCATCTCTGGAATCAATCCAGTGAACCTCCTCTGAACCGCCTCCAATGCAACTACATCCTTCCTCAAGTAAGGGGACCATTTTCACGGCATTATGGTGCCTTTTACATTGCAAAAGCACCGTATTTCTTGTGAACAAATACACAAGTCTGGTCAATGTAAGAGTCAACTTTACCTTTAAAGGGCAGATCGCTATGATGAATCATTGCATTAAAACAACATCTACATTACCTTCTAGCACCTAATAGTGACATTTCAAGGTGCAAAGACACTTAACACTTACCTTTCAGAATGTTCCACATTCCTCAGCAGGCTTTCCATTTTCTTCATTCGCTCTCAAACCTGGCATGCTTTGAATGGGCTTCCAAAATCCTGCACCACCAGGCAAAAATGGTGTGTGGAATTAAATTTGATTTTCATCTTCCCATTTAAAATGGGGAAATGGACCTCAATGTGGTTGGGGATGCATCTTGCATACTAGGCATTCACAGCCGACAAAAGGGCCAGAGAAAAATGGTGTGGGGCCAGGAATGCAAAGGAAAATTGATTTTCTCAAAACAAAGTCTCTGAACCATGATAAAAATTTGGCCCCATGTCTGCAGTACTTACTTCATGTGCCAAATACAATCAAGGCTACCAACGTTTAGATATATTGGATGTCTGGCAGACTTGGGAAATTTCAATGATTATTTATAGATGCCTTGGCCTATAATAAGGAAGTAAGAAAGACACTGATGAAATATGAAGTTTGGCCATGAGCTGAATATTTATGTTAGTTAACAAGTCCATGTTCAAGTTCTAATATTTTTTTTTATATATTTTTTATGTTTAAGGTATGGTTTCAGACTGGAACTGTATGTGAATGGCCAGCCTGATACCCAAACTTTTATTGGTCTCATCACAGTCAGGAATCTTTCAGAAATTAGACCATAAGAAGTAGGAGCAGAAATAAGCCATTCAGCCCATCAAGTCTGCTCCGCCATTCAATGAGATCATGGCTGATCTGCTAATCCTCAATTCCACTTGCCTGCTTTTTCCACATTACCCTTGATTTCCTTACTGATTAACAATCTGACTATCTCAGCATTGAATACACCGAGCCTCTACAGCCCTTTGCGGTAAAGAGTTCTACAGATTCACTACCCTCAGAGAAGAAATTCCTCCTCATCCCTATCTTAAATGGGCGACCCTTTATTCTGAGATTGTACCCTCTGGTCCTCGACTTTCCCACAAGGGGAAACAACCTCTCAGCATCTACCCTGTCAAGCCCCCTAAAAATCTATGTTTCAATAAGGTCACCTCTCATTCTTCTAAAGTCCAATGAGTACAGGCCCAAACTAGTCATTCTCTCTTCATAACAAAATCCCTCCATACCTGGGATCAAGCTGGTGAACCTTCTCTGGACTGCCTCCAATGCCAGTATATCTTTCCTTAGATAAGGGGACCAAAACTCTTCACTGTATTCTAGGGGCAACATTTTCCCCCTGTCAGGGAGGGGGAACATGCAGGAGTGGACGCCGGCGGGCGAGTTCCCGATCAGCGTCCCCAGTCAGGGGCATGCCATAATTTTACGTGGACAGGCCAATTAAGGCTCACCTGGATTGATGTCCACCAGGAAGTGCTATGCGCTCCCTGTGCAGGCGGGGGATGGGGTGGGGAGATTCCTTGAGCCGGGAGTGCGCTTTTTCGTGCATGTACGCAAAAGAGTGCACAGATTCTCCCTGAGGTAAAGTGCTGCCTCAGGGAGATCGGCTCAACTGTGAAAAGCAGCTTAAACTGTAGAAAAAATTTTGCTGCCTTATCCCTTCATGTGCTGCTGTCATATGACTTGGGACATGCCCATAACTTTCATTTTAAAATATTCTGAAATTTTTAAACTCTCATGAAACCTCATCCTCCCAGCAGATGAGGTTCATGTATTTTCAGAAGCCCACCCAGTCGCCTGGCCTGCCCGCAACCTTAATGTTAGACAGGCAGGTCCATTAATGATTTCAATTACTTTTTTAATGGCCTTAATAGGCCGTTGACAGGTCGGCGGGGTGACATTGGGACGCCCACCCGACGTCACCCCATATCTTTTGCGCATTCGGAAGTTGCAGCCCTAGGTGTGGTCAAACTAGTGCCTTGTATAGTTTTAACAAGACTTCCCTATTTTTATACTTCATTCCCTTTGAACTAAAGGTCAACATTCCATTTGCCTTCCCTATTACCTGCTGAACTTGTTTGCCAGCTTTTTGTGATTCATGCACGAGGACTCCCAAGTCCCTCTGTGCTGCAATTTTCTGCAGTCTTTCTCCATATAAATAATATTCAGCTTCTTTATTCTTCCTGCCAAAGTGCATAACCTCATATTTTCCCCCATTATATTCCATCTGCCAAGTTTTTGTCCACTCACTTAACCTGTCTATATCCCTTTGTAGACTCTTTGTGAAATCTTCACTGCTTGCCTTCCCACTATTTTTGTGCCATCCACAAACTTGGCAATAGTACATTAATTTCCCTCATCCAAGTTATTAATACATATTGTAAATAATTGTGGCCCCAGCACTGATCCCTGTGACACTCCACTAGTTATAGGCTGCCATCCTGAAAATGGCTCCCTTAATTCCAACTCTCTGTCTTCTATTAGTTAGCCAATCCTCTCTCCATGCTAATATACTACACCCAATACCATGGGCCCTTATCTTATTAAGCAGCCTTATGCGCAGTACCTTATCGAACGCCATTTGGAAATCTAAATATATTACATCTACTGGTTCCCCTTTATGTATCCTCTTTGTTACCTCCTTAAAGAATTCTAATAAGTTTGTCAGGAATGATTTCCCCTTCATGAAGCTGATTCTGCTTGATTTTATTATGTATTTCTAAATGTTCTGCTACTACATCCTTTATAATAGACTAACATTTTCCCAATAGCAGATGTTAAGCAAAATGGCCTATTTTTTTGTCTCCCTCCATTTTTGAATAAGGGTATTACATTGGCAGTTTTCCAACTCTTTGGGACTTTTCCAGAATCTAAGGATTCTCAGAAGATTACTATCAGTACGTCCACTATCTCCATAGTTACTTCTTTTAACATCCCAGGATACAATCTATCAGGTCCAGATGACTTATTGGTCTTTAGCCCCATTAATTTCCTTAGTACCTTTTCTCTAATGTTAGTTATTATATTTATTTCCTACCCCCACTTCTTCCCCTTGATTATTTAGTATTGTTGGAATGCTATTAGTTTCTTCTACCATGAAGACTGATGCAAATTATTTATTCAACTCCTCTGCCATTTCCTGGTTCCCCATTATTATTTCCCCAGCCTCATTCTCAAAGGTAAAAACAAAAAAAAAACTGCGGATGCTGGAAATCCAAAACAAAAACAGAATTACCTGGAAAAACTCAGCAGGTCTGGCAGCATCGGCGGAGAAGAAAAGAGTTGACGTTTCGAGTCCTCATGACCCTTCGACAGCATGAGGACTCGAAACGTCAACTCTTTTCTTCTCCGCCGATGCTGCCAGACCTGCTGAGTTTTTCAAGGTAATTCTGTTTTTGTTTTTTCATTCTCAAAGGGGCCTATCTTCCCTTTGGCCTTTCTCTTCCTTTTTATATCTTTAAAGAAGCTCTTACCATCTGTTTTTATATCACTTGCTAGTTTACCCTCAGCTTATTTTCTCACTTTTTTTTGGTCATCTTTTGTTATTTTTTTACACTTTCCCAATCCTCTGGCTTACCACTAATGTTTGCCACATTGTATGTTTTTTCTTTCAATTTGATGCATCCTTGACTTCCTTGGTTAACCCTTCCTAGAATCCTTCTTCCAAACTGGGATATATCTTTGTTGTGAGTCATGTACTATTTTCTTAAACATCTGCCATTGTTCATCAATGCTAAACTTCTTTCTCTGTCCACTCCAGCCAACTCTGCCTTCATTCCTTTGTAATTACCTTTATTTAATTTTAGCAATGTTGCTTCCTACCCAAGTTTTTCACTCTCAAACTGAATGCTAAATTCCACCATGTTATGGTCACTTGTTTCCGAGGGGATCTTTAGCTCTGAGATCATTTATTAAACCTGCCTCATTATGCATTACCAGATCCAAAATAGCCTGATCCATGGCTGGATCCATAGCATATTGTTCTAGGAAACTGTCCCGAATACAGTCTATGAATTCTTGCTTGTGGCTACCTCTGCCAATTTGATTTTCCCAATCTACATGAAGATTAAAGTCACCCATAATTTTTTACAAGCCCTCATTATCTCCTGATTTATTCTCTGTCCTAGAGTATAGCCATTGTTAGGGGGCCAATCGACTACTCCTACCAGTGTCTTGTTCCCTTTGTTATTTCTTATTTCCACCCATATGGATTCCATATCTTCCCATCCAAGATTCTTTCTTGCTTCGTACTTATTCCATCTGTACTAACAAATCTACCCCACCACCCTTTCCTCCTGTCTATCTTATCAAAAGGTCACATACCCCTGAATATTTAGTTCCCAGCCTTGACCTCCTTGTAACCAAATCTCCACAACCAATATAAGATCATACCCATTAATCTCTATTTGTGCCGTTAATTCATTTCTTTTGTTCCGAATACTAAGAGCATTTAAGTAAAAGAGCCATTAATTTTGCCTTTTTACCATTTTTTCCCCCTTTGACCCTATTTGGTGCTGTTTTTTTAATGTTTATACACTCTGTCCCTTCCTGTCACACTCTGGATATTACCTAAATAGCTTCCCTGCAATGCTGCCATATCCTTTTGCTGTGTAAGCCTACTTATCCCCTTTCCAGAATCCCCACCCTCACCCACAACCACCACCTCTGTTTAGTTTAAAAGCCCTCTCTGCAGCCCCAATTATTCGATTTGCCATGAACTGAGACCCATTCCTCCCACACCAATCTTTGAGACATGCATTTAGCTCCTTGACTTTATTTACCCTATGCCAGTTTGCCCTTGGCTCAGGTAGTAATCCGAGCTTATTACCTTGGAGGTTCTGTTTTTTAATTTAGCTCCTAACTGTTCAAATTCTTTCAGCAGAATCTTCTTTCTAGTCCTATCAATGTCGTTGGTACCAACATGGATGACAACAACTGGATCCTTCCCCTCCCACTCCAAGTTTCTCTCGAGCCCTGAGGAGATGTCCTTAGCCCTGGCACCGGGCAGGCAACACAGCCTTCAGGACTCACACTCACGGCTGCAAAGAAGAGTATCTATATCCCTAATTATTCTATCCCCTACCACTACTACATTCCTATGTCCTCCCCCACCTGAATGGCTCCCTGTACCATGGTGCCATGGTCAGTTCACTCATCCTCCCTGCAGTCCCCGCTCTCATCCACACAGTTTGGAAGAACCTCGTAACTGTTGGACAATTGCAGGGGCTGAGGCTCCTTGGACACTACCCTCTATGGCTTCATATCTGCCCCACCTGCAGTCACACTCTCCTGTTCCTGATCACAGACTAAATTTGAATTACCTAATCTAAGGGGTGCGACCACCTCCTCGAGCCAAGTGTCCAGGTAACTTTCCCCTCCCTGATGTGGTGCAACATCTGTAGCTCGGACTCCAGCTCCTCAACTTGGATAAGAAGCTCCTCGAGCTGCAAACACTTACTACAGATGTATTCGCCCTGGATCACCTTGGTGTCCAGCAGAGCCCCAATGCTTTTTTTTTGAAAAATATACTTTATTCATAAAATATCTGGAAAAACATTCCAAACCATTTCAAAATCACCATCACATAAGTACAATCAGATTCAAGTTTTACACATGTATCACAAGGTGCATCAATACAATCAATGAATATTACAATCATTTAAATATGGTCAATGCAGACAATCAGACAATGGTATTGGAGTTACCAACATACATGATATTGCACTCTGAGGTGCTTCAATACATTTATAATACACTTAGTATTCACTGCATACATTCATTTTGAGCTGTGCAGCCCGAAGGGCTCTCAACAGTTCCCAGCCCCTCGGTGCACTATGGCAGAAAGGTCTTAGACAGCGACCTTTCCCCATTGCGCCTTTGCGGCGGTTGCCCCAAGCTTTAGTGTTTCCTTCAGCACATAGTCCTGGACCTTGGAATGCACCCGTCTGCAACACTCGGTCAGGGACAACTCTTCCCGCTGGAAGACCAACAAATTTCGGGCAGACCAAAGAGCGTCTTTCACTGAGTTGATGATCCTCCAGCTGCAGTTGATGTTTGCCTCAGTGTGTGTCCCTGGGAACAGCCCGTAGAGCACAGAGTCCTGTGTCACAGAACTGCTCGGGATGAACCTCGACAGAAACCACTGCATCTCTTTCCAGACCTTCTTTGCAAAGGCACAATCCACAAGGAGGTGTACAACAGTCTCATCCCCACCACAGCCACCTCGAAGGCAAAGTGCAGAGGGGTTGAGACTCATGGCATGTTGGAAGGATCTGACAGGGAGGGCCTTTCTCACCACCAGTCAAGCTACGTCTTGGTGCTTGTTGGAAAGTTCTGGTGATGAGGCATTTTGCCAAATGACTTTGACTGTCTGCTCAGGGAACCATCCCACAGGATCCACCCTCTCCTTTTCCCGCAGGGCCTCTAAGACGTTACGTGCCGACCACGGCCTGATGGACTTGTGGTCAAAGGTGTGTCTCTGGATAGATTTTTCCACCTGGGACAAGTGGTGCGGCCCGGTCCAACTACTTGGAGCATTCTGTGGCAGCATGGCCAGACCCATCCTTCGTAACACAGGGGACAGGTAGAACCTCAGCGACACTTGGTGTTTGCGTACCGAGGGTCTACGCACAGTTGAGGCAGCTGCACACAAAGGTGGCCATCAGTATGAGGGCGAGGTTCGGCACGTTTTTTTCCCCCTTTATCTAGAGGCTTGTACATTGCGTCGCTGCAGACACAACCCGTTTTCGACCTCAGATAAAGCGCAAGATGGTTTGGGTCATCGCCATCGCACAGGAGTCTGGAATGGGCCAGACCTGCACCACATACAGCAACAGTGAGAGTGCCTCACACCTGATGACCAGTTCTTACCTGCAATGGAGAGGGAGCATCGCCCCCACTTGCCCAGTTTTCTACAGAGCCCCAACGCTGCAGCAGAAGCACATCACCCATCCTGCCATCACTATTGCATTTAATTTAATTAATTAATTAATCTTGTATCCCTGTTCTTTACACTTTATTGTAATTTTTTAATACATCAGTATTTATTTTATTCTTAACAAGCTATTTTTAAGAAAAAGAAGAGGGAAAAAAAAGACTAGACACCTGAACACAAACTGAAGACCTTGCTTATGCTTTAAAGACTTAGGAATGCTCAACAATCCTATTCACCAATCAGCAGCTTTCCCTGCACACGCGTCATGTTGTGGTTCATGACGTCACTATGCCACTGGTCTCACTGCAGGTAGGCCTCTCAATCCACGACTTTTATCCTCTCCCACTCACCTCTCGCTAAAAATATACTACTCTGAGCCTTAGGAATAGAATAAATCTTAATCACTTACCAGATACTCACCAATTAACCAGCTTCTTGTCCTGTAGCGGAGCAAGAATTAATTCCTGGAGGCTCTAAAAGTTTAGGCAAAAGCAACCAAACACCTCTTTCCCTTCCTCTGCTTAACTCCCTGAAGATCACAACTCTGGCCCTCTATTGTAACCCCCTGAGCGCTCAACTCCGCATTCTATTGTAACTCCCTGAGCGCTCAATTCAGGCACTCTATTGTAAGTCACAATCAAATGCTTAAGTCGCACTGAGTTGGCTACTCATATATGCTGCTAACACAAAAGGCCTATCTGAGTCACTTAATGAAGATCCAGTTTCAGCTGGTTCTTAATTAAGGTGCTGTTTCACTGGAACCCTTGCTTAAGGCTGGCAACCACAGAATTTAAACTGTAGATTTCAATTTAAAACCAACTACAAACTAAATTAGGTTTGTAGAAAATAGAAATTTAGACTTTCTTAGCCAACAACTACACGCACTGAGTCCTAGGCTAAACTAATTGAATTTATATGCTCACAACACCGTCTCCCTCTTGCACCTCTTTATGAAGTCCCATTGCTCCTCCACCGAGTGTTCTTTTATCTCCTGGGCTCCTCTCCAGTTCCCAGTATTTCAAACTTGATTTTCTCTGAGATATAAAAAAAAAACTACGGATGCTGGAAATCCAAAATAAAAGCAGAAATACCTGGAAAAACTCAGCAGGTCTGGCAGCATCGGCGGAGAAGAGCAAAGACATTTTGAGTCCTCATGACCCTTCAAGAGAACTAAGTAGAAATAGGAAAGGGGTGAAATATAAGCTGGTTTTGGGGGGGGGGGCGGGGGGGGGGGGCAGGAGAAGAAGGGGGGGGTGGGGGTGGGGTTGTTGGGATAAGCAAGCAGTGATGGTGATAGGAGGAGATAGCCAAAAGATGTCACAGACCAAAGAACAAAGAGGTGTTGAAGGTGGTGATATTATCTAAAAGAATGTGCTAATTAAGAGTGGAGAGCAGGACAAGCAAGGTAGCTCTAGTGGGGGTGGCGTGAAATAAACGATGGATGGAATACATTTAAAAATAATGGAAATAGGTGGGAAAAGAAAAATCTATATAAATTATTGGAAAAAACAAAATGGAGGGGGAAAAAAACGGAAAGGGAGTAGGGATGGAGGAGGGAGTTCAAGATCTAAAGTTGTTAACTCAATATGAGGTGCTGTTCCTCCAGTTTGCGTTGAGCTTCAATGGAACAATGCAGCAAGCCAAGGATAGATATGTGGGCAAGAGAGCAGGATGGAGTGTTAAAATGGCAAGCGACAGGGAGGTCTGGGTAATGCTTGCGGACAGACCAAAGGTGTTCTGCAAAGCAGTCACCCAGTCTGCATTAGGTCTCTCCAATGTAGAGGAAACCGCATTGGGAGCAACGAATGCAGTAGACTAAGTTGGGGGAAATGCTGTTTCACTTGAAAGGAGTGTTTGGGCCCTGGATGGTGAGGAGAGAGGAAGTGAAGGGGCAGGTGTTTCGTATTTTGCGTTTGCATGGGGAGGTGCCGTAGGTGGGGTTGAGGAGTAGAGGGTGATGGAGGAGTGGACCAGGGTGTCCCGGAGGGAATGATCCCTATGGAATGCCGCCGGGGGGCTGAAGGGAAGATGTATTTGGTGGTGGCATCATGCTGGAGTTGGCAGAAATGGCGGAGGATGATCCTTTGAATGCGGAGGCTGGCGGGGTGATAAGTGAGGACAAGGGGGATCCTATCATGTTTCTGGGAGGGAGGAGAAGGCGTGAGGGCGGATGCGTGGGAGTTGGGCCGGACATGGTTGAGGGCCCTGTCAACTAACGTGGGTGGAAAACTTCGGTTAAGGAAGAAGGAGTGCATGTTAGAGGAACTGTTTTTGAAGGTAGCATCATCAGAACAGATGCGACGGAGGCGAAGGAACTGAGAGAATGGGATGGAGTCCTTACAGGAAGCGGGTTGTGAGGTGCTGTAGTCGAAGTAGCTGTGGGAGTCGGTAGGCTTGTAATGGATATTGGTGGACAGTCTATCACCTGAAATTGAGACAGAGAGGTCAAGGAAGGGAAGGGAAGTGTCAGAGATGGACCATGTGAAAATGATGGAGGGGTGGAGATTGGAAGCAAAATTAATAAATGTTTCAAGGTCCCGACGAGAGCATGAAGCAGGACCGAAGTAATCATCGATGTACTGGAGAAAGAGTTGTGGGAGGGGGCCGGAGTAGGACTGGAACAAGAAATGTTCCACATACCCTATAAAGAGAAAGGCATAGATTGGGCCCATGCGGTTACCCATAGCCACACCTTTTATTGGAGGAAGCGAAAGGAACAGTTCCTCTGACATGTCCTCCTTCTTCCTTAACCGAGGTTTTCCACCCTCACACCTTCTCCTTCCTCCCAGAAACATGATAGGGTCACCCTTGTCCTCACTTATCACCCTGCCAGCCTCCGCATTCAAAGGATCATTCTCCGCCATTTCCGCCAACTCCAGCATGATGCCACCACCAAACACATCTTCCCTTCACCGCCCCCCCCCCCGGCGGCATTCCATAGGGATCGTTCCTTCTGTGACACCCTGGTCCACTCCTCCATCAACCCTTACTCCTCAATGCCCACCTACGGCACCTCCCCATGCAAACGCAAAATATGCAACACCTGCCCCTTCACTTCCTCTCTCCTCACCATCTAAGGGCCCAAACACTCAATTCAAGTGAAGCAGCATTTCACTTGCATTTCCCCCAACTTAGTCTACTGCATTCGTTGCTCCCAATGCGGTTTCCTCTACATTGGAGAGACCAAACGCAGCCTGAGTGACCGCTTTGCAGAACACCTTTGGTCTGTCCGCAAGCATTACCCAGACCTTCCTGTTGCTTACCATTTTAACACTCCACCCTGCTCTCTTGCCCACATGTCTGTCTTTGGCTTGCTGTATTGTTCCAGTGAAGCTCAACGCAAACTGGAGGAACAGCACCTTATATTCCGACTAGGCACTTTACAGCCTTCCGGACTGAATATTGAGTTTAACAACTTTAGATGTTGAACTTCCTCCTCCATCCCCACCTCCTTTCTGTTTCTTCCCCCTCCATTTCGTTTTTTTCCAATAATTTATATAGATTTTTCTTTTCCCACCTATTTCCATTATTTTTAAATGTATTCCATCCAGCGTTTATTTCACGCCACCCCCACTAGAGCTACCTTGCTTGTCCTGCTCTCCACTCTTAATTAGCACATTCTTTTAGATAATATCACCACCTTCAAACCTCTTTGTTCTTTTGTCTGTGACATCTTTTGGCTATCTCCTCCTATCACTATCACTGCTTGCTTATCCCAACAACCCCAACCCCACCTTCTTCTCCCCCCCCGGCCCCCCAAAACCAGCTTATATTTCACCCCTTTCCTATTTCTACTTAGTTCTATTGAAGGGTCATGAGGACTGAAAACGTCAACTGTGCTCTTCTCCGCCGATGTAGCCAGACCTGCTGAGTTTTTCCAGGTATTTCTATTTTTGTTTTGATTTTCTCCAAATCTGGTCTGTCCATTGGGACTCACCACCAGCACCACAACTAGCTCTTTTTGAACTTTCAGTTCCTCTCACATTCTTCTATTATGCGTCAATTAATTTAATTATTTTTCTTCATTTACTTTATGATTAACAAATCCTACTACTCAGGATAAGCTTAGTACTATTTATAAATCTTACTGATGCTAATAAAACTTTACAATGACAAATAAATAACCAATGTGAAAGACAATCACAGTAAAAGCAATTGATACTCAGCAGCCAATCACCTACATGCTCTCCTGTGATGTCACACCTTGATTTTTGTTTAAGAATGCAGAAACTGGTTAGAGATCATTCCCCCATCCCCCACCACCGCCCCCCTCCCCCCTCATTTTATGAGTTCAATTAGTTTTTAACAGGCCTTAATAGGCCTTTGATGGTTCGGCAGGTGCGCAGCCAGGTTGGCTGCGCGCCCGCTGAACTGAAAATCTAAATGATGCACGGTGACGTTGGAATGCCCGCCTGACATCACCCCACATCATTTTACGCGTTGGCGAGTGGGCCCCGCCCCTGCTCACCAACCCGAAAATTCTTCTCATAGAATTGAAGAAAATGGAGTTGCAGACAAATCATACTCTATCCATGAAAATAAAGGTTTACCCCTTAGGGTAGTTCACTAAATATGCTCAGCTGCGAAGAATCACATCTGTCATCAGCAGTCATCAGTAAATTCAGAAAAACAAAGTGGCAAAATCAGCTTAGTAACACGCACAGAACATTGAACCTTAAACTACCTGTGAGCCAGCTAAGAAAAACAAACTACTGATATGAATAATAGGAAAATACTTAGCCACATTGAGCACAGTTAAAATTTACCACCACCATGAGTTTTATTCCATGATGTAAGTGAAATTAAACAATTACGTCTAATTGGTCAAAAGGAACTAACATGTAAAATTGGGAGACAAGCAATCTGGATACTGAAGATTGCTTTCCAACCACTACAATGCCTATTAATCTTGCTACATAAACTTTATTAGATTTACTATGTGTACAGAAGTTATCCTTTATATCTTTTACCCAGTTATAATCATAATTGTTACTGATTCAACCACTCACATTATAAAAATAAATTTCAGGGGAAATGTTTCTGAAGAAAAACGATATGTAACTGAAATGGAACTTGATTATTTTCCAAGATAGCTATTGTAAGTGGTAAATTATGACACTTGTGGGTGCAGTTTAGCGTTGATGTAATTTTTATCAATCATTGTAATCATGTTGACGTTTAGCTGATTGATCCAGATAGAGAGACTATTTAATTAAATGCCAAGCTGAAAAAGGAATTGTTCACCTAGGATAGACTGTTTTATCATCAGTTTTACCAGAAGGTCAGGATTTAGTTAACGTGAACTTACATACATACGTTTAACCTTATGCTCACATTTTGTAGTGCATTAACACCCTTAATGCTACTCAGACAAAATACATTGCCATACAGATCAGAAAACTGACAGGTTCTACTCTCAACTTATGTTATTAGGTGGTCTCAGCCAGGATGTCACTATGCAAATCAAAATTGGCCACAACATCCATGAGCTTGGGAGAAAAATCATTCTATGTGTATGTTTGTCCAGCGTTACTGTGTGGTGGATCAGTCACTGAGGCTCTCCAATGTGTAATATTTACCATCAAATGAATTTGCACTTTTAAGCTCTGTTTCCAATCATAAGAACCTTTACATTGCATTTGTTTACAAGAATTTGGGTGAGAAACTCAATCACATAGAGCCGCTCGAACTGAAAGCCTACAGTCACTTGCACACAGGTGCACCCCCTGCATGCATTGAAAGACTTTTGGTCAGTGCCATCTTGCTTTGCACAGTCCGTCCAGCTGATGTGGTGGCAAGATTCGAAGTTCAGTCCACACAAGTCCAGTGTATGTACTCATTCATCTGTCTTCAAAGATCTGGCTGAGGCTGCAAGATAAGCCCTTTAGTATTCCCTAAAGGGACAGGAACCCAAATTGGAGGTAAGATCATTTATGACCACTTTTTCCTATTGAAAAATGTCTGGAAGCACTCTGGGGCGTTTTCTGGAGATCTGCTGTTCTGAGCTCCTGGATTTGCTGAAAAATGTTGCTGTTGCTTGACAGGCTGGGCAGAGGAATATGTGGCCTGCACATACAAAGGCAGCAACAGGGAGACAGAGGGTGGGCAGCAGTGGCAATGCCTCTTCGTTGGCATGGAAATTAAGCAGAGGCTGCAGGGAAGGCAAGCTCTGCTTAATAACTTCTGCCAAGTTGAAGTGGGACTCCTCCAGCATCCGCAGTTTTTTGTTTTTATCTTTGGGACTCCACCATGTTCCTTGACAATTACAGGAGGCTGTCAGATAGGCCAGCCAACGCACCAAGCATTCATGTGTGTATGTCTATTAGCACTCTCCTCCATACCACATAATCAAGGTCCTCTCTGAGTCTTCTGCTGCAGAACTTGTCTGCAACCTCATGCTCTGGGGAGCTGGCAAGAAAACCATCCTTTATTACTGCCCTGTCTGCAGTTCATTCATGCCTGATGACTCACCATGTGCTTCATTCAACCCTATAGTAACCTCCCAAGTGTAGTACCAGTATCTGAGTTGGTGGCTGAGAGTGACAGATGAAGAGTCAGGACGTCTTCATCAGAGCTGCATTGTTGCTGTCTTTCTTCCTCCACGGGCTGCTCCAGCTGGGTACCAGATAGCTTTTGTGTGTCTGTTAGGAGGAAATCTGAAGGAAAAGGTTGGGGTGAGGGAAGGGGGGAGTGGAAAGCAAGAGATCCATGGTCACACCATCTGCAGCTTGCTCACCATGATGGATAGCAATGGGTGTACTGGGAGTTGAGAAGGAGCAAGGAGCAGGAATACAGATTTTCTTCTTCGGTGTTCTCAGTGGTGCCAGATGTCAGGGTCACTTTGCAGTCAATACTCTGATACTGAAAACCATCTCCTGTGCCAAATCTTCTCTGCTTATTTGTATTGTGGGCTGCTTTGTCCTGCAAGAGAGAGGAAAGAATGTCAGTGATTATATAATCTTGTTGTTAGGTGATGTGCTTGCTATAACTGATTAGCTAGAGGTATGGGGGTGCAGTATGAGATGATTGTGAAGCTGGTAGAATTGGTAAGTGTGTGAGGATGAGGTCTGAATGTTAGTTTTGTGTCCTGAGTGCCAGGGATTGCTGCTGGGTGAGTAATGGACATGTGGTGCATTGAACGTCATGGAGGCTTGTGGAGCAGCAGGTAGGGGGTGTCAAATGTACAGGCAATCACTGATTATGACTACCCACATGAATTCATTAGACTTCCTGTAGCACTGCTACTAGGCCCTTAGGTCCAGAATTTGGGAGTTGACCTCTTTGGCCACCTGCTCTTTCTCTATTCTGAGGGCGGTCCCTGAGAGCCTCCTAGCCTCTGTGAAGCCATGATGTCTCTCCTCCTGCCCAAGTCCGGTATTAACACCTCCAGCATTGCATCCATTATTCTGGCACCCTCTCTTTGCCTTACTGTTCTATTTTTTGATGGTTTTAATTGCAAACAGTTGCCTTTAAGAGGGACATCCAGCCTTAAGATAAGGTAGGCTGGCCCACAAGCTTTCCACCACTCCCCCCACCATTGATCGCAGAGTGCAGGATGTACGTAGGAGAGGAAAACTGCATGGGACCCACTTAGCCCAAAGCTGCAAGCATTCAGCTGAGGTTGGTATACCAAATTCATGTGGTGTCTACCTCAATCTGAACGGGTGCAGGCAGGTCATAAATTGTGACATCCACCCACCTACACATGTCCAAGAATCAGGGCTATCCAATTTCTATCCCAATGATGCCTAAGCATAACATTGTAATAACTTATAAAAGGCTGCCTGCTAGGAGAGCTTTCTAATTTCTTCATGAAAGATAGAATATACAAACTGTCTGGTTTTCATACTGAAGTGCAGGGGACATTCTCAGGAGGTCCAGATTGGTTGGCCAAGCACCCCAGATTGTCATGTGTAATTGTCACTGTAGAGGAGATATCACTGTTATCTCTAACGACAGAACCATCAAATATTTGTCAACAAAGTGTACACTGTGTCCTAATTTGAATCATTTGTTTAGAGCAGACACATTCTGCTACTGCCAATCAACATGATATGCAAGCCATCTCCTATAATTGTGCCATTCTGGTTTCTGACGGGAGCTGTCTGAATCATGGGATGAGTATGACAAGCTTTCTCAGTTTTATCCTTATTTAACTTTGCACCACTTTAATCTGCTGAATCACACTTGCTTCTGTATAATTTTACTTTGTAAATATGCCTTTTTGATCATTGTTAGCATGTTTTACCTGTTCTAGCAGCAATGTTTTTCTGTCAGTTGAGACAGCCTTGGAGTACTTTGTAGATTAGCTGTATTATTTCTAGTACATAACCCAAAAGGAGAAGCATTCACTATTGTGTCCAAACCACCATCCTAAATTATTGCATTAGCTAAAGTTTTAAGCCAGGAACTTACCCATAAAAATTGACTTTTGCATGAAACTCAACCAAAACGTACTGGAAAAAGGCCAAAATTATACTAAGTAAGATATCAGTTGAGAACCATAAACAATGGCATTGATATGTTTCATGACCTGTAAGGGCATTGGGCTGAATTTTACCAGGCCACAGGAGGTGCGAAGAGAGATGGGGTGCTGCCTTGGATCAACTCCCCAATGCGGTCCTGCCAACGGGGCATTTGACCAACAGCAGACTGGAAGCAGACACCTAAGGAGGTGGGAGATGAGCAGCCAATTTTCATATGTAAAGGCCCTATTAACAGCCATTATAATGTCTACCCCAAGAAGGTTCCTCCTCTGACCTTTGACCTCATCACTTTTTAAAATTCTTTTCTTTACTCACCTGACTGGCTCCCAAGATCTCCTGCATTCCTCAGCAATGACTATCTCTCTCAGTGGTGCTTCTGAGACTTCAGAGCTGCTGGCCCTGTGATTGGGCCAGCAGCATCAGGAGCCAGGTCATGGAGATGGCCAATTAGGAGGCTGCCTGTGGTAAAATTGTAGAATGAGTCTCACTGCTGGTAAGTGCAGCATTGTCACCTGCTTTTCACTCTAATATCAGGGTCCTCACTCAGTTGATTAAATTCAGCCTATAACAATAGGTGTCATTTGGACAGGAAAATAAGAATATAACTACCAAGTCTATGGGGTTGATTTTGTTCTATGCAGCGCCCCTCCACTAGTTGGAGAACCATGGGAACATCATGTTGCTTCTGCAGGGGAGGCCCAAGGTCCAAAGCAATTGAGTGTCCATCATTCACTTAACTGGACAACGTTGGGACTTCCATGTGATTAAGGCCCCTGGAGGGCAGAGATATTTCCCTACACCCCACCCCTAAGAGCTGCTGGCCAATTAGAGGCTGGCAGCTCTCCATTATAGGCAACACCACTAGGAGGAATTGTTGTTGCTAGTAATGCGCTGAGACCCAGCCCCAGGATCGATGCTGGGCTCAAGGACACAGTTGAATGAGGTCAAGATGGGGGCTGTGAGGAGTGGGTCACCGGCAATGTGGAGGGGAGTTGGAGGAAAGGGCAAGGGGTGGCTTTCAGCGGTACCCCCTTCCCAATACAATGCCCCTCAATCAGGCACAGAGAGTTTGGCAGCGAGAGCCCCACTTCCCCCATTCCTCCTGCCACGTGCTACAGGAAAACCTAACAGGTAGTCTGGGAGAATCCCAGAACCACCACTAAATTTCAGTTGGCTCAGGGATAATTAACTTTAAGCGATTCATTAATAAGTCTAATTGCCTTCCCTGTGCAGGTGTTTGGGATTTCCACATTGGCCACCACCGCCCCCCCCCCGCCCCCCCACAATTTAATTGGGGACAGTTTTCCCGACATCAGCAATTTGATGTAGGTACTCCCACCCAATTCTCCCAGTCCCTCTGTTGGTTGTCTCCACTAAATCCAACTCTGTATTTGACTTTAAACTTTTGATTCCAACTTATTTGATGCTAAAAATATACTTGGTACAATGTAATTATCATAAAATGACCCATTTCTCCTTTCCTAACTCACCTACTTACTGAGACATTCCATTTATTTTAGCTATTTTCTTGACACCATAATGGAACACCTTTTATTTTTTTTAAGACGTAGCTGATTAATAAGATATACGGATAGTGGGCAGGGACAATAAGGTTAAAAATTACTGAAGAGCAGCAATATAGAATCATCACAAAGGCCCAGTTCCACACAGTAGTTCTGCTGAACAACTCTGTAGTTCAAATCCATGCAGACTGCTTTATGAAGATCCTGCACTCCAAACCAGTGTATATCCGCATCTGGCAAGTGGTGTGCCTGGGCTACCAGTGTATTTAAAAATCCTGATCTGGATTTTACACTCACTCCCATCCCCTCCCTCCAACTAATAGGGTCAGGTCTGTAAAGTTGTTCAGGTATCTGATTGGTTAAATCTACTTCTCTTCTATGTTCATATCACAATGCAATGGTCAAGCCATGAGAATCTAATTTATAGTTGACAGGCAAAGTACACAGAAATCTGAGGTCAATTACTGCAGTGTTAATGTATTTACATTTTTTTTCTTTGACAAAGCTTGCCCTTGGTCAAACTGTTGGTGAGCAAGAGCCCACCTTAATAGAATTTACAGGAGGATATAGAGAGTAAATGATACAAAGTGCTAAGTTGTTTGGACAGATTGATGGATGTTTTTTTTAAAAAAGCTTTAAAAGCCAGATTGTCTGATCAAATATATTAAATCTGGAGCTAATTTTTACTTGTGTTAAATCAAAAAGGAGGTTGAAGAAACACGTTTTAGATTGGGTACATAAATCAGCTGAAAGGATTCCAACTGTGATTGTGATAGTTAAAAAAAACATCTAATAATATCAATAGGTTCAAGGTGTTACCTGAAGTTGGAAGAAGGCTGCTGATAAATCAACAAGAAAAGAAAAACCGCAGAAAAGTTCCTGAAGACAAAATCCAAACACTACAGAAATTGAACATGACAGAAAAAAATAAAACTGTTTCCAAAGCTACTACCAGCCAAAGATGTTTTTGTATGGTAAACATTGTTAAAGATACACACAAGTAAGATGAGTTGTTAAGTCTCATTAAGTTGTTGATATTGTAAAGAAAATATCATTTGTTTTCCAATATTACTGTTGGATACTGTGAAGCAGGCTTGTGGGGGCTGTGCCATTGTTGAGTGTGTGTGACTAATTTAATTAAATTTAAAACAGTCAGACTACAAGGTTTAAATCATCAAAAGAATTAAGTGTAAAGCAAGCATTTTGAAATGGAGATGAACGAGCTAAGATGGGATCCTAGTAGATGCAGCATGAATAGGAATTTGCGTTAGGAGATAAGGAGTTGAATTTTTAGCTGTTGAATTTCAGAGACATAACAGGAAGTTTTATAACTGGCAAAGATCATAAATAAATAAAGCAAAGTTACTAAGTTTATTTTTCCTGGAAGTGCTAGCTATAAAGGCAATTTAAAAGATTTTTAAACTCTGGGAAAGGTAACTTTCAAAAAAAGTTAAGAACAATGGGTTTAAAAGATAAAAGGGGATAAAATATATTTAAGGAATGACTGAAAGCTGCATGAGGTAAGTGGCCATGTGAGAATTTCAAAAGTGGGCTGTGCAAAGGTAAACCTATGAAAAAGATGCTTAGAGCCACCCCTGAGAAGTTTCTGATTGTCCCAGAAAGTGAGTTTTTGTAACAGGCCTAGGATTTCCATTGTTGAGTGAGACGGAGAGAGAAGCTTGTGAAATACTCCCTTAAAGCAACAGTAGGTGCCTTGTAATAATATTACTGAATGTTTTATAGATTAAGAATCTATTGGGTGGGACTGTTGCGTGAAAAGGGTGTTTATTTGTGAGTCTTGCTAAGTAGAAATCTTTGGGGAATGTTATAAGACTGAATTTAACTGTGTAACTATAATCTTGTGTGTTTAAATTTTCTTTACTTTTATTAATAAATGTTTAATTTAATATTAAAAATTTAATATTAAAAATTAAAATTTAAAATCTCCAAAAGTGGTAGTGGAATCTTTACCTCTGACTTCAGTGCATAAACCTTCTTATAATAAATACAAATTGAAAAATCATTGTGATAGTCTGACCAAGTTTCCCTTTGGATTTTGGTCAGCCTGGCAAATACCACCTGCCTTATCGTAACAATATGGTATATTAAGATGAACCCAAATAAAATTTTGAAGCTATTGAGTTAGGATTTTGATACATCAGTGAATGTATGAAGATGATGGACATTTTTACTTTTTTTAAAAAAGTAGCATAGAATATGGACAATTTACTTTGACCCAATGTGGAGTCCAGGAGGGTCAGGCAACTTGTTACAATTTCTGTACAGACAGAAGCAAACACCTGTCTCTGGAATGTCATTAAAATATAAGTATCCATGTGGAGGACCCTCCCTTGAAAAGAAATTCAGGATGCAAGATCACTTGTAGAAATTACAGTTCCTATTATCTGGGTATTTACAAAAACTCAGATGCAATGGCCATCAGTGTCTGCAAACTTGAAACCTAATAAAGAGAGGTGTAGAGAAACCATTTTATCACAAGCTGGTATCTATGGCAGAATTCAATCCCCATTGTGTGGCAATGCCTTATGATATTGGATCATTTGTGTGAATAATAGAGGCGTTGACTTTATTGTCACATGATCAAAGCTGGCCTGAGATAATCTTATCTTATTATTGTAAGAACAGGCCAGAGCAAGTCAGTCCGTGAGCACTTAGCACAGAGGGGACATCACCCAGCAAGAACAGAACCCTGCCTAAAATGTCAACTCAAGCAGTGAGCAGATGTCTAATTTGTTTTCACCTGCAAGACTATACCATAGGATTTTACGGTCCCAAAACTTGCTGCCCAAAGTCAATGGACCTTTTGCTAATCTGTCAAGTTTTCCATCCCACTTATGATGATGCCTGCGCTGGGTGGATCTGGAAAACAAATCCATAGCTTATCCTCTACACAAGCTCAGCCCCATCTTTGTAAGAAAATTCAGAGACCTCCAACTTCGAGTTAGCTTAAAAAAACAGGGACAGAATTTTGCCCTCATCGAACAAGCTCAGCAAGGGCAAGTGGTACCGGTCCGACCACGATTTCACGCTGGTGGGCCAATTGAGGCACAGTGCTGACTGTGTGGTGGAGGGAGGGAGGTGGGGGGGGGGAAGGGGGGGTGGGTGCGAGCAAGTACATTTGCACATGCATGCAGGTGCACACATGGAAAGCTCCCTGAGGCACAGAGCTTCCTCAGGGAGCTGAAAATATGAAAAATCAAAAGTAAAGGATATGAAAATGTTAAAAAATATGTCCCCTCATGTGGCTTTGTCACATGAGCAGGTTCATGTTATTAATGAAAAGTTAAAATTTTAATTTTATTTTTAATTGCTATTGCTAACCTCACCCCAACTTTGGATGAGGTTTCCTAAAATATGCAAAGGCCGCTTGGCTTTTTTGCCTGCCCGTCTTCCGTAAGGTTGGACGGGCAGTGAAAATTTACATTTAATTGGTACTTTAATGGTCTTAATAGGCCTTTTAATTGTCAGTAGGCACACTGCCGATTTCTGCGCATGCCCACCGACAGAAATATCGTGCGAATGTGCAATAATGTTGGGACGTTTGCTCGATGTCATTGCATATCCTTTTATGCTCATTCAGGTCGTGCACATGCTGAATGAGGTAAAGATTCTGGCCCAGAAGAGATAAACCCTCCAGCTCTGCAGCAATTTCATCTTAAAGGACTGATTAAGGAGACAAACTTCATTTCTTGCTAAATAATCTAAGTGCATGTGTCATCTCTTAAAACTCACCTTTTCTTGTGTGTGTCTGTGTGTTTGAGATCATGATTGTTACAGTGTGTTTGCATTTCAGATGTTGTTAAAATGAGCATTTACTCTTCCTTTCGATTTAAATGTACCAGAAAGCCTGGTGAGTCTATCCTTTAGTAACAACCCTCAAGAGGAGTTAAAAAAAACCTCCTTTTAAAAATATCTTATTGCGAACAACAGAGAGGTGAGAATAAAAGGGAAAAGTTATCCCACTACTCTCCCTTTCTGTTACAGGCATTGTTAAAGATTTTTACTGTAAAACAGATAGGACTAAGATTTGGTTTCATTCGACTTAAAATTTCTGTATTTCCTTTTACTTATAGACGGTTTTAGTTATTGGAAGTCCATCATCTAAGTCCCAGTGCATTGCTGCAGGTGTTCCCCAGGGTAGTATCCTAGACCCAACCATCTTCAACTACTTCATCAATAACCTTCACTCCATCATAAGGTCAGAAGTGGGGATGCTCGTTGATGATTGCACAATGTTCAGTACTATTCATGATTCCTCAGATACTACCCTGAAGGATACTGTGTCCTTATGTTTCAAGACGTGAACAATATTTAGCCTTGGGCTGATAAGTGACAAGTAACATTCACGCCACGCAAGTGCCAGGCAATGGCCATCCCCAGCATGGGAGAATCTAACCGTCTTCCCGTGACATTCAATGGCATTACCATTGCTGAATCCCCCACTATCAACATCCTGGGATTGCCATTGACCAAAAGCTGAACTGGACCAGCCATATAAACACTGTGGCTATAAAAGCAGGTCTGAGGCTTTTAATTCTGCAAAGGGTAACCCAACTCCTGACTCCCCAAAACCTGTTCATCATCTACAAGACACGAGTCAGGAGTGTGATGTAATACTCTCCACTCGTCTGCATGAATGCACCTCCAAGTTTGACACCATCCAGGACAAAGCAACCCATTTGATTGGCACCCCATCCACATTCACACTCTCCACTGCAGACTTCAATGGCAGCAGTGTGTACCATCTACAAGATGCACTGCAGCAACTCACCAAGGGTCCTTCGACAGCACCTTCCAAACCCATGACATCTACTACCTAGAAGGACAAGGGCAGCAGATGTATGTGAACGCCACCACCTTCAAGTTCACCCCCCCACCAACCCCCCAAGCCACACATCATCCTGACTTGGAACTAAATCGCCATTCCTTCACTGTCGCTCAGGCAAAAATCCTACAAATCCTTCCCTAACAGCACTGTGGGTGTACCTGCACCACATGGACTGCAGCAGTTTGAGATGGCAGTTCAATGCCAGCATCTCAAGGGCAATTAGGGATTGCCGATAAATGCTGGCCTAGCCAGTGATGCCCACAACCACTAAACAAATAAGATAAATAGATTGTGGATTTGTACTGTTCCTAAAAATACTGAAATGGCTAAAAGTTGCCCATTCACAGGATATTTTTAGGATTTAATATGTCAGAGTACAATTTTGGCTGATATTGGGCTTTAATTGTTTGTTGAACCACAGGATGTAAGATTCCGGTCTCTTGCAATAGTTAAACCAAAGCAATTTTGAGATGAAAAATAGAACAATGGAAGAACAGAGTGAAGACAGTTGACATATTTTTCTTTTGTAGGAAACTCATCCTTTCCAGTGTGGTTTTGTTCACAATAATGCTTGTCATGCTATAATCAATCAACTGTGATTCTTGAGATGCAAACAGTAATATCTCAGGCTTTTCTTTGTAGAGAAATTCAGGATTGAAAAGGGAAACCATGGTGAACATATGGCTCCACCTGAGGAAAGAAAACAAGTTGTATTTTTTTATTTCTCTATATGTCTACTCATTAAAGATATTGGGCTTGATTTTCAATTGCTGGTGGGGACACGCTTTGAAAATTGCATTCCCAGAGGACGTCACTGGATCCCGAAGCCTGCAGGATACAATGCAATTTTCAAAGGGAGCACAGGAGGGGAGAACTGGGAACTCACCTGTCTCTCAGTTGACTGTTGTTGAGCTCATTGATAACCCA
Organism: Carcharodon carcharias; assembly: GCF_017639515.1. Lineage (NCBI taxonomy): Eukaryota > Metazoa > Chordata > Chondrichthyes > Lamniformes > Lamnidae > Carcharodon > Carcharodon carcharias. The sequence continues at coordinate 58,823,504 of NC_054474.1, forward strand.
TCAAAAGGACAGTTTAAAATTTTCAATCGGGAGACATAGGAAACATGCAGTACCTGAGGCATGCCAAGGTGCAGCTGTTATGAATACATCGGGGACTCATGAGGGTGAATGGATGCAACAGACAAAAGAAGCAGAGAATAGTGCACAACTATTGGACCAGTTTTACGGAGGTGCCACCGCTGGAGCTGAGGGGCTTATATTTGTAAGCAATGATTGGTAGCACTTGCAATAGGGGTGTGAGGCTGCTGCCATCACTTAGACTGCAAAGGTTAGCAGAGGAAGCCTTGGCTAATGAACAAGTTAAAATGGAAGTATGCGATTCTGGCATTAGAAAGAATAGCAACAAGGGGCGCCTACTGGTCAAGAGGTGGCCAGAGGAGCACAGTGAGGAGCTGCAAGGAGAAGAAGGTGCTACTCAAGATATCAGTTGTATCACCCAAGAGTCAGCTACCTGCAAATAACATATCACCAGTGCCATAAAAATCTGGGGCCATCCAAGCAGTTGGTCTTGAACATTTGTGCATTGGCCTACAATAATTTGAGGCTTCATGGATCCCAAGGCAGCCCCCTACTTGCAGCTATCAAGGTCACTGCAGGTCCTGAATTTTTATGCTTCTGGGTCATTCCAGGGATCAGTTGCAGACATTGGTGGCATCTCACAGTCAGGTAGGCTGTGGAAGTCCTATTCTGTAGGGTGGAGATCAATATCCCTTTTGAGACAGATTTCTATTGGCACAGAGGGCATTGGACTTTGCCACTATTGATGGATTACTTCGGTCCAAGGGGATCATCAATTATACTCAGGTGGCGATCAAGGCACTGACATACCAGCATTGGCCTCTGCAAACATTCCTGCACTATCTCCTCAGCAAAAGGCAAAGTCATGACTGCTACCTATTTTTTCAAAGGGCTCTTCATTTCTAGGTCCTATCTTTAGGCAGCTCTCAGCGCTGCTATTTGGGTGCCGAATTCAGCCCGGGGCCAATTAGGCTCTTTGCATTTTAAAATCATGTCAGCATCAGACACTGGGTTGGGACCCAGAAATATTCTGGGTGTTGTAGTTCCCAATCCTGGATTGAAAATCCAGTCCATTGTGTTTATTTATTCTTAGCCACTTACAATTAATGGATACATATTGCAAACTACAATCTTGGCCTGAATTTTCGCTCTCAGGTTGGGAATGCAGAGTCGGAACATTTCCTGGCTCCACAATCCAATCCCAGGAGAAAATGCCCTGTAAATTGGGATTTTAATTCTGGGGTGGCAGGTTTCTCTCGGTTTCAGACTGGGTGACCCCAGAACGAGTGTTGCGGGTAAGGGTATGGAGGCGGGCTGGGCAGAATGCTTGACTCGGTGCACTGGCACTTTGTCAAAGATCTTTAAAAAAGTATTAAATCCTTCATTCCTCAAACCCCTGCAGCCCCCATACACTCCCCATGCCCCACCCATGCCAACCTGAGTCATTCTACCCACCCCATGGCTCTCTATAGCACTAATGCCAACTTAGTGCCAACCAATGCTCCCCACCCTTAGCCCTTACACCTTCCATGACAACTCATATAGTATCCACCATGAACAGACCTCAGGAGCTATGCTGAGATTAAATAAAGCCCTAAGTGCCTATTGCAGACTTTATTTAAAAAACGGTCATTCATAAAAAAACATTTAATTCAAGTGCTTAATCCCTGATAAAAACAAATATTGGAATTCCTAGTCTAATTTCAAAGAGTCTATAACTGCTTGCAGCTGTCAGTCAAACTGTGAAATGGAAGACACACCACAATGATAATGGAAAATTGTGAAAACAGTTATGAAGTACATATCCAGCAATGACAGGCCTTGGGCTTATGCAAAAAGACAGAGTGAAATAGCAAGTAATGTGTTTTTTTTAATAACTCCACACAATTTTTTTTTCAAATATTTAATGGGTAGGAGTTATAAATGCCTTGACAGCTTGACAGTTGCTTTTGACATTTTTGACAGTTTTGAAAGCTCCTCTTGACAGTTCCTCTAGACAGCTGTCTTGGCAGTTCCAATGAGTATATACACTTTTTACGCCCATTCTTGCCCACTCTTCACAATCCTAAGTGGCACCTTATCTGTCACAAAGGGCACCTTATCGCTCCCAAAAATATCCCGGGACCATATCCAAAAGGATACCCTGCCTCTGCAAAAGAGTACTCCATCTCTCCAAAGGACTCCACAATGTTTACAGCTGCTCCTATCAGGTGTAATCTGCATAAATGTGTTTCACACTGATAGCTACTGAAAATCAGGCATGAGTGGAGGCATCTGCTGCTTTAAATGGGCAGCTGCCTCCGTGAAATGCCATTAAAGCACCTTTCGGGACCTCTGGACATCCCAAAACACCTCACATGCAATTAAGTACCAGTGTATTCACAATTTTAAAATGTTGCTGTAATACAGGGAATTAATCTATTCTTTGGATAGTAGTAATTAGATGAAAATCTGGGAACATGGTCTCAAAGTACTTAACTATTTTGTTGTCACCCAGCCTACATAAATGCAAGAGAGAGATATACATTTAAGTCTTCACTGTTACCATACTGTTAGAGATCATTAACATTTAAAGAGAAATTCAAACACCCAGAGATTAACTGAAAGAAACTATGCCACAAGATTCCATGGTTTAAAAGAAATGAATTATATTATACAAGAAACAAATAAAGCAAATATTACTAAATAGACAGTGTCTTAGCTGAATACTTATATACACTGAAAAGCATAACACAAAAACATAGGCCATAATTTTGCCCATGACGGGCGGGCGGGCCCGACCGACTCGGCGGCGGGTGGGCAGCCGATTGCTGCTGCCAATATAGGCTGCGCCGCTATTTTCCACAGGTGGGCCAGTATGCATCCAGGTCAGGTACCTCTGCACTCTCCCCATTCCAATGGCAGATAACATGCCATGTGGCCATCTGACCAGCCTGTCTGCATGCGCGTCAAATGTTTGAGCCTCCTCTTGAATCTTTTTCCACCCCACCAATGTTTGTCTCCTTAGGGAGTCTTGAAGGGTGATCGACTTATGAGGCTGGGGGGAAAGGGATGAAAGATTTAACTGACTGTATGCTAACTGATGTATTGTCCTTGTTGTTAATTTCAGCATCACCACCAGATCGCTGCGCCCAAAGGCACCGCAGCACCCCTCCACACCTGAGGCCCAAGTCGTGCAACTTGTCACACATCATTTCAGCCAGCCAGGCACCAGCACACACACAAACACCTCAGTGGGGACTTTACCGTCGGCTAGTGTCCCGGGTCACAGTGGAGAGGACACATCACAAATGCTGGAGGAGATGGTAGAGACAGAGTGTGGCGACTCTCCTGGAGAGAGGGTTCAATCGGATGGAGAATCTTCTGATGGAGTTATGCTCTGACCTGCAAGCCCTCACAGCAGTACTGGCCACGGGTGGTCATTCCCAATGTGGGAGATGTTGTGGGCACCAAGCGCCGACGCTTAGTGCCCATGCATCTGCGGTAAGCAGGGAGGTCCAATGGGACCTCACGTTAGCACAGCAACTGCCTGTCGTCGCTGCGAGCTCCTCTCAGGGGTGCTCCGGATGAGGGCAGCAGCTCCTCTTTCCCTCTGCCAGTCAATGTTGTTTCTGTTGAGGCTGCGACAACTGGGGAGGTGCCAGTTCTGGAACCGGCCACTCCTTCCCTGGCAGGGCCATCACAGGCTCCATGGGCCAGAGGACGCCCGCCAAGGTCATCGAGGCCAACAGGACAGCAGAGTCAGCAGGCTGTCTCACAAGCCACTCCGAGCAATGGGGCGACACCAAGACATAGTACCCACAAACAAAAGCATCAGGCACATTAGGTACTCAATGGGTATGTCACTGGTGATTTTGTGTTGGCCTTAGAATAGGGAAAAATGTACGTATGTTTGCAATGGAGACATTTCTGTTTTATGTTAGACATAATAAAGTCCACTTTTCTGACCATGTCCGAGGGTATTTCCTTTGTGGTGCATTTGTCTTTTTCACAGACATATCATGAATGTTTGAGTGGACATTGATGTTTCTGTACTAAGACCTTATTTGCAGCTGATAAGGTGGAAGATGTAGCACCCAAGTGCCACTTGTGGAAGTGCCAGGCAATGCTGCTCCTGCTGATCCATGTGTGTGGAGCTAGCTGAAGGTTCTCTGGATTAAATTGTCCCGGGTGTCCCTGCCTCCTTGGTGTAATAGCAGGTCGTCGTTCTGCCCCTCATTATTGCCCTGTGCTTCCTCATCTGGATTCATCATGTGCAGCCTCATCCAGGGCTTCAAGTTCTTCTTTGTCAACTGCATCTCCCCTTTCCAGCACAAGATTGTGCAGCGTGCGGCAGACTACCACCATCAGAGAGACGTGATCTGGGAGTTACTGGAGTGCACCTCCTGAGCGGTCCAGGGAACGGAAGTGCATCTTGAGAAGACCGATGGTGCTCTCCACCACAGCCCTTGTGGTGCCCTGGCTCCTATTGTACTGATGCTCAGCTTCTGTTCTTGGATGGCAGAGAGGCATCATGAGCCACCTTCAGAGTGGATATCTCTTGTCACCCAGCAGCCAACCATCCAGCCGAGCCAGAGCACTGAAGAGCCCCGACACCCGGGAGTGTCTGAGGATGTAACCGTTGTGGGAGCTGCCAGGGTACCTTGCACAGACTTGCAGAATCAGCATCCTGTGATCACACAGTATATGCACGTTCATGGAGTGGAAGCCCTTCCTGTTGATGAAGGCACCGCGCTCAGCTGCTGACGCCTTGATGGCCGCATGTGTGCAGTCTATAGCACCCTAGACACGGGGGAAGCCAGCAATGGCCGCAAAGCCTCTGGCTCGCTGTGTCTTACTCGCCTGCTTGCAGCGTAAGTGGATGAATGTCAATACCTGTCTGAACAGAGCATCTGTAACCTACTTGACACAAGTGGAGACACCGTAAAGATCACCTATCGATCCTTGGAAGGAGCCAGAGGTATAGAAGTGGAGAGCAATTATGAGCTTCAGAGCCGCTGGCATAGTGTGTCCACCCACACAGTTAGGAGATATCTCAGGGCCAATCATCTGACAGATATAGTTGACTGTCTCCCTTGAGAGTTGGAGCCTCCTTCGGCACTGCACCTCAGTCATATTGAGGTAGCTGTTTCACCGCCTGTATACCCTGGCAGCAGGATAGTGGCGTCTTCTGTGGCCTCTTCCACCTTGGACAACCTCTTGGTCCTGCTCCCCTTGTGCCTGCGCTTGGCCTCCCAAAGGTGGCTCCCCTGGAGGCTGATTGTCCAGTCCTGGCCTCCTACATATTCTATCTCTCCCTTCCTCCTCAGAGGAGCTGCCTCCAGTGGAGATGTCAAAACCCATTACCCCAGGTTAAATGGAGGCGTTCGGAAAGCTGCAAGCCCGAGAAAGATTACTGTCTGCAAACTGGTTTCAAAGTACACAAAAAGCTCTTGGAAATCGATGTGATCTGCTAATAATCACACAGGCAAGATTAAAACACTTTCTGCAATTAAAACTTTGTGGAAAATATGAACATCCCTCTGAGTCCACATATCCTGCCAGTGCATGACTTTTATTAAATAATCTCCTCCCCGCCTGCCCATTGGGCCGGTGTTCTGATCCGAGGTTCGCATAGGCCCCTCAAAATCCGGGACAATTGGCAAATTAAGGGCCTTAATGAGGCCTTCAATTAATGGTGGGCGCGCGTCCCGCTGCTGAGCGCACCCGCTGACTGAAATATCGCGATGCCACGCACTGACGTTGGGACGCTCGCACGACATCAGCACGCGACATTTTAAGTGCTGACATGTGGGCTCCGACACCCACACCTCAGCCAGAAAATTCTGCCCATGTACTTAAGACCAAAATTCACAACTGAAACTCTCATTTTTCCTTACGACATTCCCCCTCCCCAAGCACGAGAGACTTGGCTACTTACCAAGCTCTTGATGATTCCTTCACTTCCTGGAGCCAAACCAAAGTACCACAGCTCTCCAGAGTTCACTTCAACTTCTCCTCAGTGTTCCAGCAATTTTCTGAGGTTTGAAATTTCATGAGGATCCTCCAATTACACTTTAAAAACTCATGGCTATGGACTTTTCAGTTCAAGTGTAGGCTTCACTGCTCCCTTGCTTAGTTCCTCCACTTCAGCAATACCCCTGATTTCTGAGAGCCCTTTTTCTTCTGGTCTATAGCTGCTTTACAGCTCTTAGCAGACTCTTTCTTTCCCTACCTGCCAAAGTCAGGCTTATACCCACCAACTTGGGTGCCTTCAGCTCCAATCCCGAAGACTTACAATCCCACAACCAACTTCTCAAAATTCCAAACAAGGTTCCACGCTGAATTATTCAAATCTATGGCAATTTAGTTGATTTGTCTGATAGAATTTAGATTAATTGACTGTCCACTTCAAAATCAAACCTTTTAACACTGGGGCACTTCTCAGACTTACTGGGCTGAATTTTCCCCCCTTTGGGGGGGAGGTTGATGGGCAGGCGCATACAGCTGCGCTTCCAATCGGTGCCATTTTACATGGGCGGGTCAGTTAAGGCCTGCCCAGTGTGATGCCCATAGGGAAGCGCTATAAGCTCCCTGTGTGGGCAGGGGGTGGGGGGGGATTCCTAAAATCAAGAGTGCGCACAAAAGAGTGCACTCATCTCCCTGAAGTTAAGTGCAGCTTCAGGGAGATCAGCTCTAAATGTGAAAAAACTCAAAATAGAAAAATAAAATTTCCCTAAAATGTCCCCTCATGTGACAATGTCACATGAGTTGGGACATGTTCATAATTTCCAAAAAAACTTAATTAAAATTTTTAAAACCCTACATGAAACCTCATCCCGCCCATGGATGAGGTTTAATGCTTTTTCTAGTTTGCGCTGGGTGGGGGGGGGGGGCGGGGGGGGGTGGAGGGTGGTGTTACAGGTTCACTAATTACTTTAATTGCTCTGTCAATGGCCTCAATTGGCCATTGATGGATCGGTGGGCCCGCAGCTGATTTTGCTGCACCACTGCCTTCCTGAAAATTTAAATGAGGCGGCGTGACGTCGGGAGTTCTGCTCAATGTCACCACACGTCATTTTACGCGTCAGCGAGTGGGCCCTCCCCCCACTCGCCAACAGTAAAATCCAGCCCACTGTCTGCAGCTCACCAACTGAATGTAGGCCACCTGCCGTTTTTATGGCTTTCACTCTTCTAACTTTGACCTCATAAGTACGCATGGAACCCTTTGAACTGCTATTATTTGAGGTGTTCTGGCAATTTCTAAAGTCCAGCATTATAATTAGTTTATCTTTAAAAACCTAATCTTCCCAACACAAAAAATTTCCTCCGAAATATTAAAATGTGCCATGAACTAGATGGTTATGACACCACAATGAAATACAAATTCAAGACTAGCTGTTCATTGGCAGGAGTTACTCTGAAAATAAAATCCCTTGGCATTAGCATTCCTTGTTGACTATGGATAACAGATCAAATTATTTCAATGTATAATATTGGCAAGTCAACCACGATTTAATACAAAGAAAACCTCTGTTGTCTAACATTCACTATTAATATGTGACTTAAACATTGGCTGCCCATGCTCCAGATGCAACAGTTTACAGTTGCATATGAATAGTAAACCTTTAATACTTCTCATTCTTTTGAATAATTTATTCCTATTTGTGTACATCACAATTAATTTCCATTTCATTGGAAGAGTTTGATTCATTGTTTCCCCTCCAAAGAGCTAATACAATTTGCTTGGGGTCTTTGTGAAACTATCACAATTATACCTAACAATCAGATTTAAAAACTATAAATTCCCATTGACTATCATGATTTCAAACTATGCATTTGAAGAAGCGAGAAGAGTTTAGCCTAAATATTCAATTTTGTTGTGAACTTGATTTAAAGCAATTTCTATTCAGTAGATTTTCCTTTTTCACTGTCCCTTATTGTCAAGAACAAATGGATCCTGCTGAGATACTTTTGAGGGTACCATGATATACCAATAAAATGCACCACTTTTAACATCTCCTCTAATAAGAATGACAATACAAATAATACATGTTAAGACAATGTGAATTAAAATACAGTCAATTTATGGGATGGATTATTTTTAATTTAACCATATGCTGAGTTGATGGTAGAAGGACGCTTATTGCTATTTGACTAGAAACTCTTAAAAGACCTACCCAGCAACAGTGAAGATGGTGAGGGTTTATTTGACCAACTTCTGGTACCTTATCCATTGCACGTGCTTAGTTTAACTTGTACGTATTTCACTGTTGAACAAATATTCTCATGCAATGAGGTTTCAATTCTTTACCATTCATTTTGCTAGGTTGTGATTTTAATACTAGAGGCTAAGAAATGTCTAAAAAGATTGTCCTATAGAAAATGTCACATGAACATGCTTGATGTTATTAAAAGATTCTGCTTAAATATTCTGGGCTTTTCATTTGAATCTCCCTCTGAGCCTAAATAATGGTACTTCCCAGAGGTTGCTACTCTTTATATGTATGTTCAGTTTTCTTGGTTGCTTTGGAATTCTGAGATAAAACTGAGGTCATATACCCAATGTAACTATTTAGAATGCATTACAATATGCTCACCGATGCTCTGTTTGGTTTCTGCCAACACTACATGATTCTAGACCTCAGTACAGGTTTGGTCTGGGCATGGACACAAGCTGAATTGCACAGTTGTGTAAGAGTGTCCACCCTGACATCAAGAAAACGTTTAACACTTAACCATCTAGTTGCCTAGTAAAATTAAAGTCAATGGCAATTGAAAGCAAAACTCTTCAGTGGCTAGCACAAAGCAAGATGATTGTGGTTGTTGGATGCAATCATCTCAGCCACAGGTCATCACTGCAGGAGTTCCTCAGTTTAGCATTCTAGGCCCAGCTATTTTTACTGCATTCCCAATGACTTTTTCTCTATCATAAGGTAAGAAGCCTGCTCGCTAATAATTGCACTGCTTCTGGCTATATTAGCAATCTCTCATATAATGAAGCAGGCTATGCTCTCATTTTCTAAGACCAAACAATATTCAAGCCACACAACATCAGTCAAAGACCATTTGCAGTGAGAAAGCCTAACCACATATGCAGAAGGGTGAAGGATGTTCATTGCTGCAGAATGACATCCTTCCTATTCATCATTAACTACACACAGTGAACAAAATTCAAATCTTGAAAACATTATTTAAAGAGGCATTTCTGGACAACTGCAACACCACATTAACAAACCTCTCCCAAGAACCCTTACTGCCATCTATAGAAGGACGATGCCTGGCAGTATCTCCATGTTAGACATTTCTCTGTTTCAATACTGTTAGAGGAACCATGCTTTATGCTAGAGCTGAAAACTTTGAATAACTGGCAGAGAGTTTTATTCGGGACAATATTACAGAGTGAGATTAGTCAAAGCCACCCTCCTCCTGCTCTCTTTCAATCAATACAAGTTCTCAAAATTACTTTCAAAATATCATCCTCCTTCCCTTATTGTGTTCAAACACAATAGGTCATTTAATTGTGTCATAGCTTGCCAAACCTGCTGTTGAAAGTAAACAAAGTAAAAATAAAATTACATATTTAACTTGTGTATCATTTTAGGTTCACTACATGGAAACACGTGTCTGAACATTACTTTTAAAATAATTTGATTGTTTTATATTTAAAACCAGAATAAGTAAAGGGAGGGATCTCTCTCACTCTCTCTCTTCAGATACCATGCCCTGAGAGGGCATTGGTGACTGTGGACTTCCATGTTAATCTTGCTCTAGAGGTGTGGATGATCTTTGTTGGTGATACATTCTTCCAGATTGTGAGGCTAGTTAGAAAGATTGTTCTTTGTCTGCCTTGATCTCGTTCACCATCAATCTTCCCCATCAGCATCAGGCTTGCTAAATCATGATTTCTTATTACGTGCCCAAGAAATTCCAAATGCCTGTTCCTGATCTTGGTCAGCGGAGTTCTTTTGGTCTCAGGTTTTACTGCCCTCTCTTCATTAGTAGTTTAACTTGTTCAAGATATCTTCATTATTTGCCTTAAAAACCACAACTCTGCAGCCTCAATTCTTCTCTCCTTTGCTGTGCTGATAGTCCAACACTCACTTCCCTATGTTAAAATTGGTGTGATGCAGCATTCCAGGATTCTCAGCTTTGCTTTCATAGCTAATTTTGCATTGATTATAATCCTTCCAATTTTTTTGAAATGCACCTTTGGCCATTCCAATCCTTCATCCTATTTCTTGGCTGCACTTTCCATCCGATGTTAACATACTTCCTAGGAAACATAAATTGTCTACCTGTGTGATATTTTCATTATTCACCACGATCTTGCATTGGTCACTATGAGATATTTTGTTTTCTTACAATTATGCTCAGCCTTTTCTTCTCACTTACACTCACTACTCTATCCAAAATCTTATGCAGTTTCTCTTCAGAGTTGTCAATAAAAACTGTTAACATAATTACCTTATGTTATTAAGGTTGTAGCCTCAAACTAATAACTAAGGCAGGTCTTCAATATCTCCAAGAATATTTTCACTATACAAACTGATTAAATCTGGGGAGAAAGCATATCCTTGTTTGAACTCCTTTATTCTTAACAAAGTTGCTTAAATCATGCACAACTTTTACAGCTGCAGTTTGTTCAAAATAAAGATTTCTTATCACTCTGAGATCTTTACCATCAATGTCAAATGATGGAATAAAAGGCTTTAATATTAATGTGTAGGAGCATGTGAATTTGATGGGCATGTTAAAACCAGAGAAACGGACAGTGCATTGGGAAGCCAGCTCCAATTCACAAACTTTCACATTTCACTCAAGTGCATTAGGCAGCGTGCACACAATTCTCTTGTGAGGGAGATGAGTTACCAGAGTTGTTTTCAATTCTTTCATGAGATGTTAGCATTGCTGGCAAGGCCGATATTTATTGCCCATCCCTGATTGCCCATGTAGTCCATGTGGGGTATAACATTGATGTTAGGAAGAGAATTCCACCATTTTCACATATATAAATCACCCAATTTGTGCAATATTGGCAGGGTTGGATGCAGAGTAACCACTCAATATCTTTGGAAAACCAATAGTTAAATAAATTATTGAAGTTGAGTTTGGTGACATAACATGGCTCAAAACACACCAATCCAGGTATCACACTAAGACCCTAGACAAACACTTAAGCTGTGATTTTAATGGGGATTGACAGTCACATGATAGGAGAAGGAGGGTGTTGAAGCAGCTATTCATTAACAGGGAGCAACTATAGGGGTAGGAGACTGCCAGCAGAAACATGAAGGAACTGTACCCAGTAGTTAGATAATTGGTTGGGAAGATGCCGAGGGACAGGTGAGATGTAAACTATCCTTGTGGGGCTTGGAGGAGCATTTCAGTTCTTCCTGGTCACACAAAGAAAGTCAATAAAAACACTGTTCAGTGTCCAAAACTCAGCTCTCCTTCCTGTTAGCTTAGCATAGTGGGATTCCCCACTTATCATCTGCTAAATTAACAGTTAGACTTTGATAACAACATCATAGCCCAATCTGCATATATAAAGAAAGACTTTGTTAGCTTTCAGCAGGTGCCCCTCTTGCTTGTTTGGAATAGCAAGTTAAGATCGAGAAGACATTTGGGACATTGGCATGCAAGGCCCACAGGTGAATTTAATTGCCTGCCAGCCTGGTATCTGCTGAGTGGGAAGGATTATGATCACTCCTACATATCTCAACTAAATACTCCTGAAAAAGGTTGCATTGCTTGAAAACAAAGAGACAATTTAGATTTAAAAACAGAGAATGTTGGAAATTCTCAGCATGTCAGGCAGCATCTGTGAAGAGGAAAACAGAGTTAGCATTTCAGATTGATGACCTTTTGTCAAAATTCAGTTACTGCACGCAGAGAAAAAACTAATTTTGGAGCATCTGCCTTTTCAACAGTGTTCCTCAGGAAGGTCCCTGGAGGTGGATTGGAGTGGGATCACATCTTCTGTGGAGTAGTAGGAAGAACGCTCATGCTTCCTGGCTCCTTTGGAATATGTTTTTGAAAAAAACATATTTTTGAAAACTTAATTTTGGTAGTCAACATCTACTCCAATCATCAGCGACCAATATGTGAAAGAGAACCTTTAAAAAGCATTAGACACCCAATTTACATATTCAAGGGAGCTCATGCTAAAAATGCCGGACAAATTTGACAAAGACATCACAATAGTCAGGTTGGGTGCAGGCCACCTTGTACTTAAATTAGAATGCTATGCAACAGCTTTATGACCAAATATCAAACACTCACATATCATTTTCTACCCCATGATCCTAAATGATTCGTATTTCAGTGACCATCCATTAAGCAGTAAAGCAGCCTTATTTTATTAGATTCAAACAAACATTCTGCTATTGACCCTTGATAAAGGTTCAATAGAATGGGCTCCAACCTATTTGACTTGTCTTTCATCTGTCCTCGTTCCAAGGGTTAGCTTTACTATGAACAATCTTTCTGCACTGATTTCTGTTCTCCACTGCCCTTTCTGCCTGTCCCATACAGAGGCCAGTCTATATTCTGATATTATCCATGCATGCCATCTGGGACCTTGCATACGTTTTTCAGATATTTCGCCTTACATTACCTTTTTCCAGATAGTACCCTCCTGTTTGCATCATGTGTCCAAAATACATGAGCTTCCTTAATATCACTGCCTCAGACAAGTTCCTCCTAACACCAGCTTCCTTGAGCTCCCACTTGCTTGTCTGCCTTGCCGTCCATCACACACATAATATCCATCTGAGTCCTTTCATTTCAAATGCTCCTATTTGAGCTACCTGACTCCTAACCTATTGCTTCCAACCTATTTAACTGGTATCATATCTGCTTGAAGGGCAGAATGGTCTTTCAGCAGGATAGGGGTTTAAATTGTTGTGTATAATTCATATATTATTGAATATAACTTTTATCTAGCATTTTTTTTTATTTGTTCATGGGATGTGGGTGTTGCTGGCTCAGCCTGCATGTCACATGTCGGCCAAATGGCAGATTTCTTTCCCTAAAGGACATTAGTGAACCAAACGGGTTTTTATGACAATCAGCAATGTTTTGTGGTCATCGTCAGATTTTAATTTTGGATTTTTATTGAATTCAGATTCCACCATCTGCTATAGTGGGATCAAAACCGGGTCCCCAGAGCATTACCCTAGAACTCTGGAACACTAGTCCAGTGACAATACCACTATGCCACCACCTTCCCCACAAAGTGTTAAATATAAGTTAAATGGGAAAACCAGGTTAAGAAACTGATTAACAAAACCTAATGTGAAGGCAAATCAAACAAGTCAATGTTTAATTGACCAGTGTTTATCTTACAATATCAGAGATAAAGGTGTGAAGGCATTAAACAATGGATGATCTATCTCTGGACCTCTTAATGGAATCAGGGAGTCTGGAGAGAGGGTAATTGCATCCATTAGAAATATAATTTATTAATATGGTTTACAGAATCAAGGAATTGTGTTGAAGATAAAATAATTCATTTATATTTCTGTTTGAGACCATCCCAAAGCATGCCACATTGTCATAGAGATGGGTTGTAGGGATATAAGATTTTTTTTTGTTTCAGTTCTCTAGGTGTTTGTTCAGAAAACAGGCAACTGTAGTGTTTGCCCTAGGTGTAGACTGCAGCTCACTGCATTGAGAAGGCAAACAGGAGATGATTGTAAAAGCAAAAAACTGTGGATGCTGGTAATCCAAAACAAAAACAAAAATACCTGAGAAAACTCAGCAGGTCTGACAGCATCTGCGGAGAGGAATACAGTTAACGTTTCAAGTCCGTATGACTCTTCAATAGACCTAAGGAAAAATAGAAGAGAGGTGAAATATAAGCTGGTTTAAGGTGGGGCGGGGGGGGGGTGTGGTGGGACAAGTAGAGCTGGATAGAAGGCCAGTGATAGGTGGAGATTGCCAAAAGATGTCATAGACAAAAGGACAAAGAAGTGTTGACGGTGGTGATATTAGCTAAGAAATGTGCTAATAGGTGACATTAAGGGTAGAAAGCAGGACGAGCAAGGTAAAGACAGCCCTAGTGGGGGTGGGATGGTATGAAGGGATCGAAATAGGCTAAAATGTAGAGATAAAACAATGGATGGAAATACATTTAAAAATAATGGAAATAGGTGGGAAAAGGAAAATCTATATAAATTATTGGAAAAAAGGGGGATCGGAAAGGGGGTGGGGATGGAGGAGAGTGTTGATGATCTAAAGTTGTTGAACTCAATATTCAGTCCGGAAGGCTGTAAAGTGCCTAGTCAGAAGATGAGGTGCTGTTCCTCCAGTTTGCGTTGAGTCAGGCCTGCAGTGAAAGTACCAACATTATCATTCACTGCATGGAAGGCGGGTGAGGCTCAAGCTTATTTTGGAATTCGTGAGGGGAAAATAAGCTGGAAAATTTGCCTAGCTTGAAGCATGAGGAAGAAATTTACAGTGGTTTTCACAGAGTCTTGTGGCAGAAGGCAGTTTGCAGTTAGTTTGGAAGCAGTCAGCTGTGTCAGTCAGCTTGCAACAGGCACAAAGAAAGCATTTGCCTGGAGCTGGGAATCAGCTGTGGGACCACCAACACTACAGAAGGTGTGGGAGTATGGAGGACCATTACGAACCAGGGGTGTTCCTGATGTTTAACTTGTTAAACAAGAATGCAGTGAAACCTAAATTTGAGTTGAGACATCCATAGTTGTGAGTTTTTGAAGAAAATTGGAGAATTGCTTAGCCAGAAGCAAATGGAAAGATTCCCATGAAATTTCATACATCAGAGAATAGCTGGAACACTGAGAAGAAATCAAAGTGACTTCGGGGGGGGGGGGGGGGGGGAGGGGGGGGGGGGGGTGCGGGGGTGGGGGGGGGGTGGTGGGAGGGGTGGGGGGGAGGAGGTGGTGGTGGTGGTGGGTGGGGGGGCGTGGGGGGGCAGGTGGGGTTGCTATGGCATACCTTTGGTTTGATCCCAGGAAAAGTGAATGAGTCTTCAAGATTCTAGTAATGTATAAAGAAACAACTAGGGGAAATGAAAAATAGAACTGAAGTCATAGCATAAATAGTTATAAACTATAGTGTTAAGTTAATAGTGTTTGTTTTGTTGAATTCTTTTTTCTATACAACAATGTTTGCCTTTGTATAGAAACGTGAAACCCTGTTCTGGAATGGATCTGGAAGGTTCTGTTAGTTAATCACGAGGTGTTCAGATTTCTCTTTAAACACTAATGATTCCTACCAGGATCACAAGAAAATTGGGTGCTCTTTGCGTGATTTTGAATCCACAGACTGGTACAGGTACTCAGGGCTTGCCAAGATTTAAGCTAACAGGCTTTTATAGTGTTTTAATATATTGGAAAGCAGATTGCTTTGTCAGTTGCTAAAACTTTTCTTGAGAGGGAGGATTGGTCTTTGGGTTTTTTTACAACAATTAGCAAAGTTGAGGTTAATAGCATTGACAGAAATGATTGAGGGACTTGTTCAACATTTAAAATTTCAGGAGGTATTGTTGAACTTGCTTCTCCTGGAGAAGAACATTGAAGGATGAATCTAGAAAATTAACTGAAAAATGAAGAAACTACAAATTTGGAGGACAGTGAAGCTTAAAAGCTGAAATCTAAACGGACTGTTTTGAAGACTGAACTTGAAAATTTGCATGTAAATATCAATGGAAAATCTCCTTTTGCAGTCAGAGCTTTCAATTAAAAATATTATAAGAAGAAAACTTTCTGGAAGCACCACAAAAAGTATTATTTTACATCTTAAAGTAAACTATGATTCATGGACATGGATTCAGCAGTACTACTTCCAAGATGGACTTGTAAATTTAATTGGACAATGGAGAGATGATTATTGCATGTGGCTAGATCATTGTTAAGATGTATAACATATTGTAAATTGTAATATTTTAACTGGGATTAATGAAAACACATCAAGAGGGTTATGTATTTTCATTTCCTTCCTCAGGGAGGTGTTGTGAATATTTAGTTCATAATTCATGTTTCAGAACATAACTTTTAGTTTTAGGAATTAAAATGTCAAATGCATGATAAATGGAAAAGCCTGGTAAAGAAACTAATAGACAACACTAATGTGAAGGCAATCAAACAAGTCTAGATTTAATTAACCTGCATTTATCTTGTAAGGTCAGGGGTAGGGGTGGGAAGGCATTAAACAATGGGTGACCCATCGCTGGACTTCTTAGTGGATGCAGGCTGTCTGGAGAGAGGGCAATTAATCCTTTAAAGGGATAAGAGGAGAAGCACCAGCAACACTGTAGTAATTATAGTTTTGTTTAGTTTGTAATGTACCTTTAAGAGTAATACTTGTTAAGGAAGACCACATGATCTGTAGCAACCAATAGGAGAATAGCGTGGGCTACCGCAGCAGTTAGTGCTGAGATGGAGTTCGAGTTAAAAGCACAAATGTGGTTGATGTCGGGTGTATTGTAAATAAACTTAATGTTTCCACCCAAGAAGTGTCTGCCGATCAACTCTATCACTAATAGTACAACTCGGCCACCCTACAAAAAACTGGGAACAAGGATAAAACAGGATTGTACAGAAGGAATCAGGTTAAAAAGAAAGGAAAATATACTCACCAGGTATGTTGTCATTTTAAGTTAAAGAAAAACGGGCCTTGATCCAAATGGCTGAGAAATCTCCCAGAGCACTCCTGAAATTTAAAAAAAATACCAAAATTGCAAGGCTCCTGAGTGAGATCCCACAAGACAAGTGAGCAAAACAATGGATAAAAAGAAGATCTGCACTTTATTATAAAATAGGCGGCAGCCCCGCAGGTTCTGTAGCTTATATAAGCTGGCACACTGCTTGCATGTATAAAACAAGCAGTAATCAGGGCAAAAAACAGAGCTGCAGTTTTAAATTTAAAAAAAAACCCTGTAGAATCATCCAGAAAAGGGAGAACAAACCATTGCTGTGTGTTTTTTTCCGAACAGGAACCAAGTCTTGCAAGTTAAAAGAGAAGAAGGGCCATGATCGTGGGGGTCCTGCCAAAACTTCAATAAGTGTAAGAACCACAACACAGAAAATTTGACAGCTGCAGAGACAGCCCAAGTAAAAAAAAGGTGACTGTTCTTAAAATGGCAATACATTTAAAGTGGTAAATACAAAAAAGATGGCCATGGACAAAAAATTAGTAGTGACCCCAGAGAGAGAGCAACTCTGTGGAATGCAACAAGAAACCCCAGAGAGAGGGTAATTCTGCAGAAAGCAACAAGAGACCCCAGAGAGTGTTCATCTCTGCGCAACCCCACCGCCCCCCCCCACCCCCGCATTCTCTACTCAAAAACAACCATTCTTGGGAGGACCCCCATAAAGTAGGCTTGATAAAGGTGAAACAATTGTTGCACTTGTACAATCTCTTAGCACATTATGACCAGACAAAATAATTAGTGTTGACATGTGATGGAAGTCCCTACGGAGTGGGAGCAGTGCTCTCTTTTTGGATGGACAACAGCACAGAACGGCCAATAGGCTATATATCAAGAATGCTCACCACAGCAGAAAAGGGATACTCACAGATAGAAAATGAAGGTCTGTCTATCATCTTTGGTGTCAAGAAATTTCACCAGTAAGTACACAACTGCCATTTTACAATCATTTCAAACCACAGACCATTGCTAGGATTGTTTAGTGAGGACAAAGATATACCACCCATAGCCTCAGCAAGAATGCAATGATGGGCCTTGATTCTGGCAGCTTACAAATACACTTTCATACAGAGTCCTGGCAATCAAATTGCAAATGCTGATGCCCTTAGCCGTTTGCTTTTACAAGAAAATGATGAGCATGCCCCAGTTTCACAAGAACTTGTTTTACTGTTAAATTTCTTAGATTCCTCACCACTATGTGCTCAACAGATCAGAGACTGGACAAGTTGGGACCCAGTCCTATCTCAAGTACGAGAACAAGTGCACAGGAGCCTGTGCCTGAATAAACGAAACCGTACTTCAACAGAAGATATGAAATAACCAGCCGGGATGGCATCTTATTGTGGGGAGTACGAGTAATATTTCCTCCAAAAGGAAGGGAGCCACTTTTAATTGAACTACACAGCACCCATCCAGGAATTTCCTGAATGAAGACCATAGCACGCAGCTATCCATGGTGGCCTGGGATGGATGGCAAAATAGAGAGTTTAGTAAAACATTATGTGAAATGTCAGTAACTGCAAAAGTTGCCAGCAACAACTCCGTTACGCCCATGGAAGTGGCCAGTTAGATGCTGGGTGCAGTTACACATTGTCTACATTGGACCTTTCCTGAACATTGTTTCTGCTCATTGTCAATGCCCATTCAAAAGGGGTAGATTTAAATGAGGTGAAGTCACCTACATCTGCAGCTACATTTGAGAAACTACATCAGAGTTTTGTCATTCATAGACTACCAGAAGTTGTCATTTCTGATAACGGCACAACAATTACGAGTGCTGAGTTTCAACGGTTTATCAGCCTCAACGCTATCACTCAAGTAAAAACTAAACCATATCACCCTTCCTCAAATGGACTGGCCGAAAGGGCGGTTCAAATATTCAAGACAGATACAAAAAAGCTAACTGGCGATTTCTTGGCAACCATGAGACCATAAGACATAGGAGCAGAAATTAGGCCAATCGGCCCATCGGGTCTGCTCCACCATTCAATCATGGCTGATAGGTTTCTCAACCCCATTCTCCTGGTTTCTCCCCGTAACCTTTGATCCCCTTACCAATCAAGAACCTATCTATCTCGGTCTTAAATACACTCAATGACCTGGCCTCCACAGCCTTCTGTGGCAATAAATTCCATAGATTCACCACTCTCTGGCTAAAGAAGTTTCTCCTAATCTCTTTTCTAAAAGGTCTTCTCTTTACTCTGAGGCTGTGCCCTCAGGTCCTAGTCTCTCCTACTAATGGAAACATCTTCCCCACATCCACTCTATCCAGGCCTTTTAGTGTTCTGTAAGTTTCAATCAGATCCCCCCTCGTCCTTCTAAACTCCATCAAGCATAGACCCAGAGTTCTCAAACGATCCTCAAATGTTAAGCCTTTCATTCCTGGGATCGTTCTCGTGAACCTCCTCTGGACCCTCTCCAGGGCCAGAACATCCTTCCTGAGATACGGGGCCAAAAATTGCTCACAATATTCTAAATGTGGTCTGACCAGAGCCTTATAAAGCCTCAGCAGCACATCCCTGCTTTTATATTCTAGTACTCTTAAAATAAATGCCAACATTGCATTTGCCTTCCTAACTACTGACTCAACCTGCAAGTTAACCTTAAGAGAATCCAGGAGTAGGACTCCCAAGTCCCTTTGCACTCCAGATTTCTGAATTCTCTCTCCATTTAGAAAATAGTCTATGCCTCTATTCTTCCGACCAAAGTGCATGACCTCACACTTCCCCATGTTGTATTCCATCTGCCACTTCTTTGCCCATTCTCCTAACCTGTCCAAATCCTCCTGCAGCCTCCCCACCTCCTCAATACTACCTGTCCCTCCACCTATCTTTATATCATCTGCAAACTTAGCCAGGATGCCCTCAGTTCCTTCAGCTAGATCATTAATGTATAAAGTGAAAAGTTGTGGTCCCAACACTGACCCCTGCGGAACTCCACTAGTGACCAGCCGCCATTCTGAGAAGGACCCCCTTATCCCCACTCTCTGCCTCCAGACAGACACCCAATCTTCTATCCATGCTAGTACCTTGCCTCTAACACGATGGGCTCTTATCTTACTGAGCAGCCTCCTGTGCGGCACCTTGTCAAAGGCCTGCTGGAAGTCCAAGTAGATAACATCCATTGGCTCTCCTTTGTCTAACCTACTCGTTACCTTCTCAAAGAATTCTAACAGATTTTTCAGGCATGACCTCCCCTTGATGAAACCATGCTGACTTTGCCCTAATTTACCATGCACTTTTGAGTATTCTGAAATCTCATCCTTAATAATGGACTCTAAAGTCTTACCAACGACTGAGGTCAGGCTAATCGGCCTGTAATTTCCCATCTTCTGCCTCACTCCCTTCTTAAACAGGGGGTTTACATTAGCGACCATCCAGTCCTCTGGGACCCTCCCTGCCTCGAGTGATTCCTGAAAGATCACCACTAACGCCTCCACTATCTCTTCAGCTATTTCCTTCAGAACTCGGGTGTAATCCATCTGGTCCAGGTAATTTATCCACCATCAGACCTTTCAGTTTTCCTAGCATCTTCTCCTTGGTAATATTACCATACCATACTCACCTCTTTCCCCCGACTCTCTTGAACTTTGGGGATGTTACTCGTGTCGTCCACCATGAAGTCTGACAAAAAGTACCTATGCAGATCCTCCGCCAATTCTTTGTTCCCACCTCTACTTCTCCAGCGTCATTTTCCAGCGGCCCAATGTCCACTTTTGCCTCTCTTTTACCCTGTATATATCTAAAAAAAACTCTTGCAATCTTCTTTTATATCACTGGCTATTTTACCCTCATATTTAATCTTCTCCCTCCTTATTTCTTTTTTAGTAGTCCTCTGTTGATCTTTGTAGTTTTCCCAATCCCCTGGTTACCCACTGTTCTTCGCTGCATTGTATGCTTTCTCTTTAGCTTTTATGCTGTCCCTGACTTTCCTTGTCAGCCATGGTTGCCTTGTCCTCCCTTTTGTATACTTCTTCTTCCTAGGGATGAATTTTTCCTGGTCTCCCAAATTACTCCCAGAAACTCCTGCCATTGCTGTTCCACTGTCTTTCCTGCTAGGCTCATCTCCCAGTCAATTCTGGCCAGCTCCTCCCTCGTGCCTCTGTAGTTGCCTTTATTCAACTGTAATACCCTTACATCTGATTCAAGCTTTTTCCTCTAAAATTGCAGGGTAAATTCTATCATATTATGGTCACTTCCTCCTAAGGGTTCATTCACCTTAAGCTCCCTTATCAAATCTGCCTCATTACTTATCACTAAATCTAGAAATGCCTGTTCCCTAGTGGGCTCCACCACAAGCTGCTCCAAAAAGCCATCTTGTAGACATTCCACAAATTCCTTTTCTTGGGATCAACTACCAACCTGATTTTCCCAGTCTGCCTGCATATTGAAATCCCCCATGATCACTGTAACCTTGCCTTTCTTACAGGCCTTTTCTATCTCCTGGTGTATCTTGTGCCCCACATCCTGACTACTGTTCAGAGGCCTGTACATAACTCCCATTATGGTTTTTTTACCTTTGTGGTTCCTCAACTCTACTCACACAGATTCTACATCATCTGACCCTATGTCATTTCTTGCTATTGATTTAATTTCATTTCTTACTAACAAAGCAACCCCACCCACTCTGCCAACCTGCCTATCTTTTCAATAGGGTGTATATCCTTGGATATTTAGCTCCTAGTCCTGATCCCCTTGCAGCCATGTCTCCTTGATGCCCACCACATCATACCTGCCAATTTCAATCTGCGCCACAAACTCATTTACCTTATTTCATATACTGCGCGCATTTAGATACAACACCTTCAGTCCTGTATTTCCTGTCCCCTTTCTCATTGTCATCCCTTTATCTGGTGTGCTTGAAGTTAGATTCCTAGCCCTTTCCAAACACACTGTCCTATTTTGTGTTCTGGAGACTTTAATAGCCTCTCCTGGGCTCTCTTTTCAATTTTTTCATAATTTTCCATGAAGTTGAATCCACCCCCCCACATGCTAACTTGCTGCTTTGTTTTCCATTAGTCATACTTCTTGGAGTTTTACCCTTCCCTCCGCAACCGCCCCCCCCCCCCCCAACAGTTTCTACTTTAAGATCTTGTTGACCACCCTATTTACCCTTTTCGCTAGAACATTGGTCCCAGATCGGTTCAGGTGGAGACCGTCCCAATGGTACAGATCCCTCCTGTTCCAATACTGATGCCAGTGCCCCACAAAATGGAACCCCTCTTTCCCGCATCACTCCTTTAAATCCTTTAGCCACGTGTTTACTTCCCTTATTCTCGCGTCCCTATGCCAATTTGCACATGCCTTGGGTAGTAATCCGGAGATTATAACCCTTGAGGACCTGTTCTTTAATTTAGTTCCTAGTTCCTGATAATCCCCAAATAGGTCCTCTTTCCTAGTCTTACCTATGTTAATTGTCCCGATGTAGACCACAACAACTGGATCCTCCCCCTCCATCTCCAATATCCTTTCAAGCCGGTCAGAGATGTCCCTCACCCTGGCACCGGGCAGGCAACATACCATGCGGGACTCTCGATCTTGCTTACAAAGGATGCTATCAATACCCCTAATTATAGAATCCCTTACAACTACCACATGTCTTTTTGCTCCCCCCTCTTAAATAGCCTCCTGTGCTATGGTGCCATGGTCAGCTGGCTCATCCTCCCTACAGCCCTGTTCCTCATCCACACAGGGAGCAAATACCTCGTACCTGTTGGACTAGGTCAAGAGCTGAGGCTCCTCTGTTCCTGAACACAGGATCGCTCTAACCAAGGATCCCCAAGCAAACTAACACAGTTTATTTCTCATTACAGGACCACCCCTCACACAACAACAGGTATCACACCTGCGGAGGTATTGTTGAAATGCCATCACAGGATGAGATTGAGCTTAATAATGCTGAACTTAGCGGGGAAGGTGAAAAGGACTCTGGGAAGCCAGAAAGCTAGACATGACTGCATAGTCGCGATAGGAAATTTAACAGTATATGTAAAAACTTTCAGGGAAGGACCAAAGTAGGTTAAATAACTGTGGTGACTGGACCTCTATCTTACCACGTGGAGGTGGAAGACTGAATCATCTGTAAACATGTGGACCATTTAAGTAAAGGAGAGACAAATCACCAAGATTTAGTTCCAGCAGTGATCATGACTGGGTCTGCACTTCCTGTTGAGGATACTCAACCCAGGACTGACCCGCCTGATGTTCCTTTAAGAGCTGAGGATATAGGACTGCAAGTGCCCACCAAAGCACCTGATGTTCAGGCAACACTGGAATAAGAAGTTCCCGACAAAGAATCTGAAGTTGTGGAGCTCCAATGTTCCACACGTACCAGGAAACCACCTGAAAGACTGAACTCGTAAATTCCTCACCCAGTGCAAATATTCTGTTGTCTTGAGAAGTGTGTACTTGTATGCGTAGTATGTATAGTCAAATTAAAGGGAGAGGAATGTAGTAATTATGGTTTTATTCCATGTGTAATGTACCTTTAAAAGTAATATATGGTAAGGAAGATCGCATGATCTGTAGTTACCAATAGGTTACTACAGATCAATAGCGTGGGCTACCTCAGCAGTCAGTACAGGGATAGATTTGGAGTTGAAAGTAATTGCTGCTGAGTATATTGTAAATAAACTTAATGTTTCCACCCAAGAATTGTCTGCAGATCAACTCTTTCATTAATAGGCCACCTTTCAACAAACACAAAAAGGAACAGGAGCAACAGAGCCTACAGGTAGGTCCAGACCCACAGCAATGTGTGGTTGGCTCTTAACTGCCCTCTGAAATGGCCTAGCATGGACAGTTCAAGGGCAATTAGGGATGGGCAAAAATGCTGGCCTTGCCAGTGATGCCCACATCCCATGAAAGAATAAAAAAGCAGGAACACCTGCTGTTTTCTCCTTCGCATATGCCACTCAATAGGGCGGAGGGGATGGACACTGAGATCCAGCTCGTATCCCAGCATTGGGTCTACAGGCAGAGGATCAGCTCTCTTGACATGTCTGAGCACCAGTACCTCAGGAGGCCTCAGCTTTCACAGCAGACTATTGCTGACATCTGCAGCCTCCCAGGACAAGACTTCTTTCCTAGTGGACCAGGTAAGCATGCATTGCCAATGGCCACCCAAGAGCCTGTCAGTGGAGGGCCATCCCACCCAATGTCAGTGCCCATTCACCTCAACCCACCTGCCCTAGTTCTCTCCTCTAAGGAGAGAAAGCTGAGAATTGTGAGTGTGAGAAATGAACTCTGTCAGGAAGAGGGAAGGACAATATTTGTGGAGGGCGACTCTGAGGCATGGATATGAAAGGAGACAAAGATGAATGTGAGTGTCAGAGTTGGATGTCCAAATGGGGATATGAGGAGCTACTATGAGAGAGCCAAATGCATGGAGGTGCAAAGTGTATTGGTCTAAGGAGCATTGTACAGGAGGATGCTGGAAAAGTCAGGGTGTGCATGTTAGCATTTGAAAGTGTTATGTCACTCACTTTTCCCACACTCCTGAGATCCTTGAATCTCTTCCTGCCCTGTCTCCAGGTTGGAGGGAGCACAATCCTCCTGACTTCCACTTGCATCCACGGCTGCTTTGTTGGAGAGGTTTGGACTTCCTTGGAAATGATAATTTTGTTTCAGTCCCTTAGATCCTGCACCTCGAGGGAAGAGTGAGAGACCTAGGGGACCATCATTCCCAAGTCTCCTTTCTATTCATATGATTGATTTTTGAGATTTTCACAATGTAAAGTTTGGCCATTCTGGCTGCTGGGGGTTACTTTATCTAGAAATGTTTCCCTTGACTGTTTCAGCACATGATCTCACCCAGCCTCTCTGATTGGTTGAAAAATGTGAAAGTGGGATGCAAATGCTGTGGCTGACTTAAAGAGCCTTGGCCAAGCCCACATTGCAAGCCTGCTACTGGCCCCAACAACAAGTCCCACAACCCCCCTCCTCCACCCCAATATGTGTGAGTGTGTTTGGAGGACTCTTCATTCGGACTGGTTGAAGTGTGTTGCTGTTGCTGGCTCTGCTTGCATGGGCCCCAGTTCCCCAGTAGATGGTGCCACGCTGTTTCAGACTCCCAGAGACCTTGGGCAGGATTTTACTGTAGGCGAGTGGGGGCAGGGGTGGGGCCCGCTCGCCCACCACGTAAAATTACGCGGGATGACATCGGGCGGAACCACCGACGTCATCCCACCCCATTTAAATTTTCAGGAAGGCGGGGGCGAAACAAAATCAACTGCGGGCCCACCGACCTGTCAATGGCCAATTGAGGCAATTGACAGGATCAATTAAGCAATTAAAGGACCTGCCCATCCACCTTAAGGTTGGCGGGTCGGCCAGGAGCCCCGGCGGCGACTAGAAAAAACATGAAGCCTCATCCACTGGCGGGATGAGGTTTCACGTAGGCTTTAAAAATTTTAATGAAGTTGTTATGGAAATTATGAACATGTCCCAACTCATGTGACATTGTCACATGAGGGAACATGTAAGGGGATTTTTTTTTTATTTTTAATATTATTGAAAGTAGAGGCGATCTCTCTGAGGCTGCACTTAGCCTCAGAGAGATGAGTGCCTTCCTTCATGTGCATGCGCGAAAGAGCGCACTCTCGATTTTAGGGATTCACCCCCGCCCATATAGGGAGCGCATAGTGCTTTCCGGCGGACATCATGCTGGCCGGGCCTTAATTGGCCCGCACATGTAAAATGGCGCCGCGACTCCGATTGGGGGCACCGATCAGAAGCATGCCTGCACGTGCCAGCCCATCAACTCCCCCCCCAACGGGGGGAAAATTCTGCCTCTTAAGTTGCTATGCAAAAGCCTGCAAAAAATTTGTGGACATCTCTATAGTAATAAACTGCGAGTGCTGTTATATTTTTCATTCATTCACATGATGTGGGCATCGCTGGCCAAGCCAGCATTTTTTGCCTATAATGTCTTTCCGAAGGTGGTGGTGAGCTATCCTCTCAAATTGCTGCAGTCCAGGTGGTGTAGGTACACCCACAGCGCTGTTAGGGAGGAAGTTCCAGATTTTGATTCAGAGACAGACGAGGAACAATGATATAGTTCCAAATCAACATGATGTGTGACTTGGAGGGGAACTTGTCACTGATCAGAGAAGTTGGTTAATTATATAACAATTTATGCTTGTTTTATGCAGAATAGTATTCGAGAAGTCAAATTGTTCATCCCACCCAATTATTTACTTCCTTGTTCATTAGCCAACAAAACTTCCACAACTTTGAGTAAAAAATAAATAAGACATTGTCAATCAACATTAAACATCTTATAAAACTAAATTCTGTCAGGTCTAAATTATTGCCATGGTAATTATAAGATTTTTCTTTCAAGTTCAAAGTGGTAAAACCTCCACAAAAGTTATCTTGTTTAAAAAAATTGAAAGTTGCAATAAAATCACACAGCAAAACATTGATTGAAATGAAAATAGCCTATTGGTGCATGATGTAAAATAAATAAATTGCCATATGTTCCTGGATACATCTGAAATATGCAACCACAAATTGCAGTGCTCACAAATCTTCAAAGTTTTGAACAATATGTTTTAACCTCTTGTCCTTTCTTAAGGTTTGATAAAGAAGTACAAAGTTTCAAATGGATCTTGTATTATATCTTTAATTAGTGTCTTGATTTAAAAAAGAACTCCTTTGCTGTAAAGTATTCATCAGAGAGAATACCGTGAAGTAAAGTCAATATCAAAGCCCCGTAGCACACTGTTGAACTAAAAATCACAGAAAGCAGCATGCTCAACAAAAGGAGCTTAACTGACAGTGCTCCTTCATTTTAATTTACATAATCCTTGAGATCAATGTGATCTTGAGACACAGAGATCCCAAAGGAGAAGCGACATGTCTATTTCAATAAAAGGCAGCATGTTCTCATTGATCTGATATATGGAATTTTCTATTGAAAGGAAAAGAAATAGACACTGTGATGCATCCCTTTTGACTCTCTTAAGACATGAGAAGATTAGAAATATTATGGACAAAAACAGTGACCATTCCTGTTTCTAATCCTTTTCCTTCAAGGAACAAAGTTAAGCTCACCAATTTCCATAGCAAACCATTTTATCAGTGTTTGTGTGTGTTTTTAACTATTATGACTGCTAATCTTTTGTTCTAGAGTTGATTTTCTTGGTAGAAACATTGAACTTTATTTGTAGGACAGCAGCAGCAACTACATTTTTTAAATATACTCATCCTTGGGATGTGGGCTTTGCTGGATATTTATTGCCCATCCCTAATCACCCTTGTTTAGAGAGCATTTAAGAATCAACCACATTGCTATGGGTCTGGAGTCACATAACAGCCTAAAGGATATTATTGAACCAGAAGGGTTTTTACAAAAACTGGCAATCATCATTAGACTGATATTCAAATTCCAACATCTGCCATGGTGGGTTTGAACACAGGTCCCCAGAGTATTAACTCTAGGTCTCTGGATAACCCCTTCGGTGATAGCATCACTACACCACCGCCTCCCCTAAATGTATGCATCTATCTCTATAACCAAAGAACTCTCTCCTAGTGGTTCTCCATGCTGCTAACCCATTGGTTTACACAGAGCATGTGATTTTTCAACACAGGATAATTCTTAAAGTTACAGTCCTACATTTATCAAAACTATAATTACTATGTCCGTTTTGTACAAAAATAATAAAGTTTATGTGTTCTTTATTTACATGTCCCAACTTGTGTGACATTGTCACATGAGGGGGACATGTTAATAATTTTTTAATATTTCTATTTTTAAAGTTTTTACCACTGTCAATATTCTCCCTGAGACAGGACTTTGCCTCAGGGTGAAGTTGACAGATGGGGACTCCCTCCCCCCCACCCCTGCACAGAAAGCCATAGCACTTCCTGTCAGGGATGCCGCTGAGCGGGCCTTAATTGGCCCACCCATTTAAAATGGCAGCGGGCCCCCTTTCAATGGTGGGGGTTGGATGCCCACCTGCCGCCGAGCCGGTGGGGCCCACCCGCCATCCAAGGGCAAGATTCTGCCCTATATCTTTCTACTTAATTCTTCAATTTGGATAATCCTTCTGACATCAATCCAACATGGGCAAACATAAATAAATAAATTAAATTAACACAAAGTAAGATTTCGATATGCTCAACTTTCAATTTCCCATACTTTATTTCTATTACTTTTGCACCCCTGCAACATCAACAATCAGCCAAAGGGCTAGATTGGTTTGGGCTTTCTCCTGCTCCAACATAGCATTATATTCACTGACAGGATGTAAATACTGCAGCATGGTATGGATAAGCCTGACCTTTTCCTTAAATTCCTAAGATGGGATGATATTAAAGTAGGGGTCCTCTACATTTTCCTGTCCAAAGAAGGCTTCAAGCACATGGTCCAGCCTTCTTCTGAAAGCATAAAACAATTTTAAGAGCTGTACAAAATCAAAATGCCAACATTTACAAAATATTGAAGGTGTTTTGGAGTATCATGAAGTACAGTCCAATGAGCAAAGTTCAGTCATGGACTGCAATTAATCATCATTTGCAGTATATGTTGGGATTCAAACACGTTTCTTTCTGGTTTCAAAGGCGTCACCACCAGATCAGTGTTCCACTGCTATGCCCTCAAGCTTTACAAAAGGACAATGGCCCAAATCTTCCAATCAGTGTCAGAATCACTGGGCAGAAATTTTCGCTCAGTAGGCAGTGCCCGACCTGCTCGAGTGTGAAATGACGCGCATTAGTTCGGTTAGCGGGCATGCACCGGAGCCGGCAGCATGCCCGCCGACAATTAAGGCCACGAAGTAATCAATTAACTTAAATTGTTCGCTGCCCATCCAATCTAATGGTTGGCGGACAGGCAAAAAGGTCAAGCACACTTGCAATTTTTTGGAAACCTCATCCACGGGCAGGATGAGGTTTCCAAAAGAAAAACGAGATAAAATAAAAGTTCTAAAATTTAATTAATAACATGCTCATGTGACACATGAGGGGACATGTTTTATTACATTTTTATTTTCTTCACTTTCTTTTTTTCAACAGCGCTTCCTCTCTCTGAAGCAGCTCTGTGCCTCAGGGAGATTGTGAAGCGCTTACTTGCATGCATGTGTGCAGTTTGCGCTCAGCCCATTCGCACTCCTCTCCCTGCCCGCACAGGCAGCATGAGCGCTGCTGCTTGCGTATCACGCTGGGCGGGCCTTAATTGGCCCGCCAGCGTGAAATCGCATTCCGGTCCCAATTGTGACCAGCGGTCAGCTTCCCGACTGCCCCTTGCCCGCCCCCGCTGAGCACGCCCGCCAAGGGCAAAATTCTGGCCACTGTGTCCGACGCTGCTCAGTCAGAAAACTACACACTTACCTGGTTACGTTTAAAAAAGCCTGACTTTCAATACAGAAGAACTTGTTCAATGCAGGAATCAATGCAGTGATCTCCAACAAGGACCAGTACACAGGACACATCCCCTTTTTATGGCAATAGCTACTGTATGGTAGGATTAAATATCCAGTGTGAATGTTAGTGAATGAGTGATTGGATGCATATTATTGATTGGGTGAATGGGTGAGTGGATGGTAGGGGGTTAGGGTGGGTACAATGGGTAGGGTGGGTCAGTGTGCAGGTGGGTGGGTAGATAGGTGGGAAAAGGGGCGGGTGGGTTGTGTCAGGAAAGGTAGTCGGGTTGGGGGCTGGGCAGGTCTAGTCGGGGGATAATTGGGCTGGCTTAGAATTTAGGTTCGGGGGCGAAGAGCAGGTAGGTCAGAGGTCCAGGAGGGGTAGTCAGCTGGTCGGTGGTTAGCGTGGTCCAGAAGTGCAGTTGAGTTGGGTCAGGGGGTTTGGTTGGGGAGTCGGTCGGTGGGGGACATGGGGTGGTGTCAGTGTCCGGAAGATATAATAATATTATCAGAGTTTATTGTAAGATAGTGGTATCTGCGTCTATATGGACAGAGTTTTGCTCTTGGCGGGCGCAGTGGGCGGGCCCAGGAGCGGCTGAGAAACTAACTGCCACCTGTGATCGGGCCCTGACCGCAACTTCATGCTGGCCGGCCAATTAATGGCCAGCCAGCGTGAAACACGTGCTGCAGCGCTCAGTGCTGCTGGGGGCAGGAAGAGTACAAGCACTGAGGTTCGTGCATGCGCATAGGTGTGCGCAGTTAAAATTCCCCGAGGCACAGAGCTGCCTTCGGGAGCTGAGTATTTGTATCAATAAAGTAAAGATTTTTTAAAAATAATGAAAACAGGTCCCCTCATGTGACTCTGTCACATGAGCAGTGACATGTTAAATATGAGTATAAAAAGTTTTTTTTTAATCACCGGTCGAAACCTCATCCTGCCCATTCATGAGGCTTCACCAAAAATGCAAAGACCACTTGGCCTTTTCACCCACCTGCCAACCGGACGGTTGGACAGGCAGCGAAAAATTCCAATCAAGTAGTTGATTAAGGGCCTTAATAGGCTGCTTAATTGCCAGTGGGCGCACAGCCGACTCCTGCATGTGCCCGCTGACCAAAATATCATGTGAGTGCACGATGATGTCAGGACCCTCACCCGATATCATCGCACTTCATGTTACACCCACACACCAAGTGAAAAATTCTGGTGTTTGTGTGTGTGTTTGTGACTTAATTGGATTAAAGGCAGCTGGTCTGAAGGCTTTGATGTATTAGAAGATGAGCTAGGTTTGAAATGTTAAGTAAGTAAACATGGGGGATGTTTAGAATGTAAGGTGTAAGGGGACATTTGCATTTTTAAATAAACTAGACTAAATTGTTTTAAAAGGAGTGAAATGTGTCACCTAGTCAGGTGAAGTTCAGAAACAGCAGCCCGAATTTTTCAGTCGGTGGGCAGGCTCGGCAGGAATAGGCAGGGGCGGTCGCGGAGCCGACCGCTACCAGCGATCAGCTGTGCGCCGCCATTTTACGCGGGCAGGCCAGTTAAGACCTGCCGAGCATAAGATGTGAGCGGTAGCACACAGCACTACTTGTGCGGGCAAGGGGGAGGAAGGAGAGTCGGAGCCAGCATTCTTTTGCACGTGCGCACGAAAGAGCTCTTCAATCCCCCTGAGACACGGAGCTTCCTCAGGGAGATTGAAGTGCTTTTGAAATAAATAAATAAATAAGTGTTTTAAAAGTTTAATTAAATGTGTCCCATCGTGTGACTGTGCCTCATGAGATAGGACATGTTTTTATATATTAGAAAAATTTTATTTGATTCATAAAAGCTTTAGGAAACCTCATCCCGCTCATGGATGAGGTTTCCTAAAAATTTAAAGGCTGCTTGACCTTTTCGCCTGCCTTCCAACCTTAAGATTGGATGGGCAGCATAAACAATGACACTAATTAATTGCTTAAGGGCTTTAATAGGCCATTTAAATAACGGCCAGCGCGCAGCCAACTCCGGCATGCACCCCCCGAACGAAACCTCATGAGACAGCGTGATGACATCGGGACACACGCCCAATGTCATCGTGTGTCATTTTACACATCGGTGTGTCAGGCCTGGCCCTGCAGGCTGACTGAAAAATTCAGGCCAGCATATTTATTTTTTCCAAAGGTTACTGGTAAAATTAGTACTACGAGAGATTTTTATGATCAGGGAAGTAAAGTCCAAATACATAGTGAAACAATGGGAATTTGCATTTAAAGGGGAAAATATGTATAAAGGAATGATGGCTCTGTGTAAGAGTAAACATTCTAATATCTAACAAGTGTGAAATGCCTTCAGCATCTAAGCCTCAAGCTGCTGTCTACAAAGAACTGAAGTTAAGGTAAGAGCCTTTGATTTGGATTGTTCAGCGCATCATATTTCTTTGCCTGGAGCTTTCATGTGTCTTACTGTTGCCTTAACAAAAGTATAACTGGGAGTTAGATTAATTACTGGATTTAGAAGTTATCATATTAGTAATTTGTAGATCTATGTATGTGTTTAAAATCTTTTTCTCCTATTAATGAAGGTTTAATTTAGTTTGGTAAGAAACCAATAAAATGTACTACTACTGAATTCAAGGCATGCATCTCAAAATGTATACAAATTGCAAAACAAGTTGTGGCAGTTGTCTCAAGTCTCCCTTTGGGACTTGGACACTTCAGCATTTACCATCGGCTGTGCCGTTATAGTCAGTGTCAGTCATTGTTGGGGTCAGTTGTGTAGTTATCCAGGAGTTAGACAAAGATTTTTCTGTCTAACATTTCATGGGTACCTATTCAGGTAAATAAATAGGAACTGTTCGAAGAACTTAGAGTCCTAGATATTCGTGGAGTTCCACTGGGAGCAGGGGAAATGCATGTCGGAAGTCTAAACTTCCCGGGCAATTTCCACGGAGATCAGTGCATCAGGACTTCTGCGGGGTCTTGACATGCATCTTGGATTGTACAATCGGTCTCCGAAAATCTGGAGATCGCAAGTCCATTATGACTTTTTTTACTCTTAACCACTGGATGGTAATGTCTTCCAACTGGTAATATTGGTCCAAGAGTAATACAGAATTCTAATGCACCTGATCAAAAACCTAGTTTACTTAGAATGGACCAACAGGAAAAGACATTCACTTCTTGTGAAGAAATTATGGTAGTTATCCAATTTTAACAATGTAGAATTAGCAAATGAAACAGGTAAACTATTTTGTACTGGTATAGTGTAGGAGTCCTGACGCATGGTTGGAGAGTGCACAGGTAAACACAAATAGCAATTTAGCATTATTTCCTATGACTGCTGAAAAAATTCTCAATTGTTAAAGGAAAATGTCGGATCAGCTGAGATACAAAAGTATTGATATTATTATAATTATAAATGTAACATTCTAGTTTATTGAGGATGAATTATCATTTTACTTCCAGTAACTCAGCTCAAATGAAGCCCAGAATGAGATGAACTCCTGTGGTGTGTCCTATGAAGATCTCATATGAAATTAATTTGGATAGTTTCAAACCAATTCCCAATGAAAATGGGAACACAGCGCTTTATTTTCCTTAATGCAACATGATCTCACCATGAAGATCACAGAATGAATAATGTAGGAAAGAGTGCAGGAGTGACATATTTCTGAAAGTAACACTGAGACACATTGTTGGGTTAGGGTAACTACAGAGCAAGTTACTCTGTTTCTATACATAGCACAATAGACGTTTACAGTTTAAAGAGTTCTATTTCCTGGTGTTAACATGAACTTTGAATTACAATATTCAGAAAAGAAATATTAAAATTAATAACATTAAGCCAAGCAAAGTATAGTTGTTTGATATGCAAATATTTGAATATTTGTGATATTAATTCCAAAATTTGGATGTGAGGGTTCATAGTTTGGACATGTACTGCATTGGTTTACATACAAATTAGAGCTCCCGACGAAAGGATTTGGTTTGATTGAGATTAATATTAATTAACAATTAACTTTATTGGCTTGTTGAGATGATTACTACAATTTTATCTTATTGGTTTCTTAGGAAATGTTGCATCACGTAATTGGGATTTAAAAAAATATCCTGCCCAAAAGTTGATGAATAGGTTGGTAGAAAGATTGCCTTGTTGCCAGAAACAAATACAAGCAAGAGGCAAGAACAATACAATGTCAGTGGTGTTAGTGAGAAGAATATCTTGTGAGGAAAGGGTTCCATTAGCTACAGGAAAAAGATGGAATGTGGCAATGAGGAAAAAGCATTGATATAACGTTTCAGACCATTAACTAATGATGTGTATCATTACCAGTAAATTGCACTTCAGCTCCATTATCAAGCCTTATAAATAAAAAGATAATTGTGAAACAAACTACAAACAGTGGGGAAGATCCCATGACTCCACTGGTGCTTTTTGGTTTCCACTTGAAAATCAAAAACAATCCACCACCACCTGATACTGAAGCCTCAGTATTAACTAGGCATTGCACTGCAAATTCGGGTGAGTGAATGATCTAACATCATGTGGGAAACCCGAAAGTATGTTCAGCATCTGCATCAGTGGATTTTTAACTCAACTATTTCATTAACCCCTTACTTCTGGGATTGCTGTCCAATGCATAGCAGGGAGCTTGATGTGCTCCTGCATGATGAAATTTCAGCTCCAGTATTTAAAGGGCAAATCTAAAGTTTCAATTTGCAGTAGTGGATTTGGGAAGAAGAGAGGAGGAAGTTCCAGAATGGATTCGAGATATTCAAAGGCTGCTCTCCGGTTCACTGATACCCTATGGACTGCTGGTTAGGAGTCGGAGGGACAAACTATTTTATTCCTCAGCAATAGGAGGAGAAAGCCTCTGGCAGAAATTAAGATGACATGGTTGGAGGTTACCCAGGAGGTGAGCAGCAGGAATGTGGTGCCACGCTCCTGTATGCAGTTTAATGACATAACAAGATCAGGAAACATGAGTACAGTGGCACATTCACCCACATCCTCCTACGTACATCACCCCAAAACCCTTCATTCTGCCTTTTTCATTAAATCACTCCTCACACCACTTACCTTGTAGGTGCACCAATCCTGTTTTTCCATGCTACATCTATCCATCCACCACTGCTACTCACCCTCATTCTTGTACAATCTCGTGTGTCTCCCTATTGCTCATCCTCACAAAATGTACGCCATTCATAGGACACACATATGTCATTACGCTCACTCATTGGTTGAATCTTCCCCTTGTTGCAGGAGAATCCATTCTGGAACTTCCTCCTCTCTCTCCAATTCCTTCTAATTGCATCTTTAGATTTGCTCTTCAAATACTGGAGTTGAAATCATGCCATGCAGGAGCACATCAGACCACCTGCTCTGTATTGCACAACAAACCCAGAAGGAAGAGGTTAGTGAAATGGTTGAGATAAAAATCCATGGATGCACATGCTGAACATAATTTTGAAATTAAACCGTTCATTCACCCGAACTTGCAGTGCCTTGTCTAGGGGCCTTAGTATCAGTAGTATGGTGGTGGATTGTTTTTGATTTACAGGTGGATACACAGAACACCAGTGATGCAGAGAGTACATCCAAACCTCTTAGAGTTGACAAGCGCAGAGGTGAAGCACTGGGAGTTAGTGAAGTTTCAGTGTCCCTCTCTGTTGGAGATGGGAGGCTCCTAGCTACCTGGTAACACAATGAGTAGAAATTTTCGCTCAGCGGTTGGGTGCATGCCCGACTTGCTCAAGTGTGAAATGACACGCGTTGACGTCGGCCAGGTGTGCCAATGTCAACACACAGTCATGCGATAGTTCAGTCGGCGGCGCGTGCCAGAGCTGGCAGCACACCAGCCAACTATTAAAAGGCCTGTTAAGGCCATTAATTGATCAACTAATCAATCAAAGGCCAAGCAGCCTTTGCATTTTTTTGGAAACCTCATCCACAGGTGGGATGATGTTTCTTAAAGCAAAAAAAAAATAAAAGTTTTAAATTTGAATTAATAACATGTCCCTGCTCATGCAACAGAATCACGAGGGGACGTGTTTATTTACATTTGTATTTTTGATTTTTTTTATATCTCTTCATCTTGCTGAGGCAGCTCTGTGCCTCAGGGAGATTATGCAGTGCTCACTCGCACGCATGCATGAAGCTTGCCTTCCTTCACCCCCCCAACACAGGCAGCGCTCAGCACTGCCACTCACGTTTCATGCTGGGCGAGCCTTAATTGACCCTCCAGCGTGAAATTGCGGTGCGGTGTTGATCACGGGTGGTGGTTGGCTTCTCGACCGCCCCCTGCCCACCCCTGCCAAGCATCCCCACCAAGGGCTAAATTCTGCCCAATTAAATATTAGCATATATAAATATAGGGCAGAATTTTCCACCCGTTGGGGGGGAAGTTGAAGAGCGGGCGCATGGAGATGCATCTCCAATCAGTGCCCCCGATTGGGGGCACGCTGCCAATTAAGGCCCGCCCAGCGTGACGTCCACATGGAAGTGCTATGTGCTCCCTGTGCAGGTGGTGGGAAATCCCTAAACCCAAGAGTGTGCTCTTTCGCGCATGCGCACAAAAGAGCGCACTCATCTCCCTGCGGCTAAGTGCTGCCCCAGGGAGATCGTCTCTACTGTAAAAAATATTAAAAATAGAAAATAAAAACATCCCTGGCATGTCCCCTCATGTGACACTGTCACATGAGTTGAGGCATGTCCATAACTTTTAAAAACACTTTAATTAAATTTTTAAAAACTTACATGGAACTTCATCCCGCCCATGGATGAGGTTTCATGCTTTTTCTAATGCTCGCCAGGGCTCTTGGCCTGCCCACCAACCTTAAGGTTGGATGGCCAGGTCCATTAATTACTTAAATGACTCTGTCAATGGCCTCAATTGGCACGCAGCTGATTCTCCTGAGCCCCCGCCTACCTGAAAATTTAAATGGGGCGGGGTGACGTCAGGTGGAACTCCCGACGTCACCACGCATCATTTTACGCATTGGAGAGTGGGCCCCACCTCCCGCTTGCCAACGGGAAATCCTGGCCATAAACATGTCATACGGCACTTAGTCATGTTGACTCAATTTCAACGGTGAGTGAAATATGGTCACCTTCATAATAATAATTGTAATATAATCTTATCCTGCCAGGGCAAATTCATGCCTTTTATCACCTTCGCACATGCAGAAGTTAGTGGAAATGGTAGACAAAAATCCCTCAGTCATTGTCAGAGGAATCATGTGCTCAGATATTCATACTTCTGTGAGACCACATAAGCAGATAGTCGGGTTTTCATCTGGTGACTCACACTTCACAAGTGAGCAAAAGCAGATGGTGAGGACAAGGACAGCGGTGGAGAGTCCACATCAGAGGGCACAGCAGTAACCAACCACTGCTCACCTGGACACTGATGCTGTATCCTGGGGACGATCAACGAAAAGGAGAAACATTGAAAAGCAGCTGCAGGCAATGTGCAATGTGCGGACAAGTTTCCAAATACACTGTTTACAGTTGAAGAGCGAATGGAGGAGTCCACCTCAAGCACAATTGGTGTGACGTCACAGGACATTGTGATAATATCTTCTCGTATGGATAGAATGGCCAACTCCAATGAACATGAAACATGGCTATTCAAAGCACACCCACTTCTCATCTGTTGCGCCCCCTCCCCAACCCTCTTAATCAGTAGCCCACATGCTACCTATTCTCCTGATGGCCAAGACTTCCTCTGCATATGTACTAATGGGACAGCAGGCCCTTCACAGGCTCCAAAATCCAAAGAATATCAACCACGAGCATCTCAGCTGTCAGGACAGGGATCTGAGTAGCCTGTCTTGATCTCTGCTGAAACTATAGGCGTTGCATCATGTTGGAATATGAGGGAAGGAATAGTAAGACTTTATAGTTGTGTAAGAATATGCACATCAGTGTCTGTGAAAATTTTGCATTAAGTTTCCATCCCTTAGGTAGGTCACATTACTGTTATTCTTCTGCACCACTTTCTTGTCTTGTCTATTCTTGGGTGCTGGGTGACAAGTCACTTTTTAACTTGTTTGAATTGAAGGGAAATGATGCCGGAGGATGTTAGAGAGGTGGCTGCTTGTTTGCAGGGTTGCCTTGTGTCAGTGGCATTAGGCAGGCTGACAGGAAGAGTGGTCATTGAATATGCATGTGACATGTGTTAACATGATGCAACCTAACTGGACCATGCATTAATAAGGACATTTCAGGCAGCGGTCAACTGGGGATGCATTGCCCTCACCACCTTCACCCTCCTCATCTTCCTCTTCCCCACCTTCGAAGAGAACCTGAACTCTTTCCTTTGCTCCTCCAGCAGCTCCAAGCTTATCTGTTGCTGTCCTCTCTGCTTTGCAGCGCCAGATCTGTGACCATCAGGCTGTTGCTGGGATTGGTCATGTTGTTCCTCATCTGAGGTCAAATCTAAGCTTGGCCGCTCATCCTGATCTGATAGAACAAACCTCCAAGGTGTAGAAAATGAATTCAGCAAAAATACCATGAACACCATTTCCTACTAGCAGTTGAGAAAGTAGCTGTAAGTGCTGAGTATTTTTACCATATTTCCTTGAGGTGGATTAATCGTGGAACTATATTAAATTGATCCCATTTACCAGAGATAGGCTAAAGTAGTGCTCCCTCTAGCCAGGATAGGATTTCCATCACAGTTGCCAAAGGAACACAAACAAAGTGAATTATTCGACAGTGCCTTCCAAACCCATAACTTCTATGACTTAGAAGGACAAGGGCTACAGATGGATGGGAACACCACCACCTGCAAGATCCCCTCCAAGCTACACACCATCCTGAATTGGAAATATACCACTGTTGCTTCAGTGTCGCTGGGTCAAAATCCTGGAACAGCTCCACAAACAGCACTGTGGGTATCCTCACACCAAATGGACTGCAGCAGTTCAAAAAGGCATTTACCACCACCTTCTCAAGGGCAATTAGGTATGGAGAATAAAAGCGCTCACCTAGCCAGTGATATCGATGACCCGTGAAAGAATTTAAAAAAAGGCTCTGTCCCTTTTTCCCCTCCCCCCTGCCTGATTTGTGCCATTAATGAGCCAGGATATTTCCAGTATCACTAATTCTAGCTGAGTCAAAAGAGTAAATTGTTGTGACCTTTGACCCAGAAGCAGTACAGTAAGGAAAATTTGTAATTTCTTTAAAATGACTATGGAATCAGTAATTGTTTTTAAGAATGTTTGGAAGGGGCTTTTAAGAGTGCATCAGCTGTAAAGGGAAGAATTGCAATTTTCTTGGTTAATAAGAAATACTGGTCCATGTGACCTGGCAACCCTTGACCTGGAAGCAGTACCAACAGGAAGGAAGTTAAGACCAGAAGCCACATGGCCAGCAGACACAAAGGACAGCCACAAGTTAAGGAGCTGGAGGATGAAGGTACAGATGCAGGCACAAAGAGAAAGCAAACAGAGACATGAAGAGGAACATAGGGAATTCTTGTGCGGAGAAAAAGTAAGACATTTTCAGGAAGAAGTAAGTATTTCCGTTTGTCAGAAAAGGGTACACGGCTCTCAGAGATACTGTATGAGCATTCTCTAAAACCTGGAAAGCTGTGTGAGTAGCTTGGAGATTCTAAAGAACTAGGTGTTTTCCCAGAAGTGGCCAAATCATGAACTAGGGCATTATCAGTTGAAAAGAAAATCCAGAACCATCAGGACTATCATGACCTGAGGGAGAGAGGGTTCATAGAAGTGTGCCTTGCTGATGATAATCATAAACGTGAAACTTGAAGGTGAAAGTTGTTGCCACCTAGGATTCCTTACCTACTCTGCATGAATGAAGAACAGTATTTGTGGAACCCTGTGGCTATTTAGTGTCATATTTGTGCATGAAGTGATATGAATGCTTCTGGTTGTGTAAGCCATACCTTTGTTGTATCAACTATTCAAAGTATAATTAATCTTTTTTCTTCATTTAAAGTATCAATTGCCTGTTCATTCATGTTAATTTTCATTAGTTCAGGTTTGTGTTAATGTTATGGACAGGAGACAGATGTGGGATAATTTTCCATTTTCCACCTCTCAAATGACCACAACATGATATATTTTTAAAGGAGGAGCGTTCCAACCCCTTAAGTGCTGTGACTTTTAAGGACAGACACAAAACAGGCTTTCTTATGGGGAAAGCTTTTCCTATGGCGGACGGGCTGGGCGAGGGCGGGAGCGGGTGGGGTGTGGGTGGAGGTGGGCCCGGAGTCTATTGCTACCTGCGATCGGCTACATGCCTCCATTTTACGTGGGTGGGCCAAGTAAGTTCCGCCCAGTGTAATGTGCGGCCAATAGTGCTTAGCGCTACCTGTGTAGGTGGGGGGAAGGAGGGGGAGTCAGGGCCTATGCTCTTTCATGCATGCGCGAGAAATAGTGCAGCAATCTCCCTGAGGCACCTCTGTGCCTCAGGGAGATTGAATGGATTAGAAAACTTTTCAATAAATAAAGTAAAAATTTATTTAAACATGTCCCCTCATGTGACAGTGTCACATAAGCTTGGATATATTTGTGAAGTTTGGAAAATTTATTTATTTTATAAAAGCTTCAGGAAACCTCATTCTGCCTGTGGATGAGGTTTCCTGAAAAATGCAAAGGTTGTTCAGGCTCTTCGCCTGCCCACTAACCTTAAGGTTGGACGGACAGCGTTCTTAACTAGTTTAATTACTTTTTAATGGCCTTAATAGGCTGTTTATACTTTGGCAGGTGCAGGCCCGCCAAGCGAAATAGCAAGATGATGCACGCTGTCATTGGGACGCACGCCCGATGTCATCGCTTGTCATTTTACGTGTTGGTGTGTCGGGCCAGCCTCCGCATACCAACCAGAAGATTCATCCCTATAAGTTTAAATCAAAAGAAAGGATAAACGTTTATTTTTCACAACACCCAGAATGTAATCATAACAAACACCCACCCCATACACAGAAGAAACACACACAAGAAAAGATTTCTAAAGATGTAACACACACTTCGATTACTTAAAGGGTCAGAAAAAGGTTACTTCTATTGTCAGTCCACAAGATCATAGTTCAAAGGTTGCAGGCCTAAAGGATTCTCTCTTGGTTCATGGAGACAATGGAGTTTGGAACCTTCTAGTTTTTCCCGTCAAAGTTGTGGTCAAACTCCTGTAGTGAATATGTATTTCTGCAGGTAAAATAAATTAGTCCCATTTCTCTGCCTGAGGTGATTTTTTAAGGCAGGGTTCTTCCTTTTCCTGGGCAAGATGGTCTCATCTATGGCCTTTTCCCAGACTGCTTGCTCTGGGCTGTTCTTGGAATACTAAGTTATTTGCTACCTCAAGCCAGTTTCAGACATGTGACTACAGAATCAGTACTCCCATTATCCACACATAGGATTAGATGGCATATGCCATTGTCACACAATGGAGAATGAATGATCACCATGTGCACCTCCTTATGATAAAATGGTTTCCTTCACACCCATCTTTGTGGGATTTCAAGCTTGCAGATATCAAGCCTGGGGTGACCATTGTATTTCAGAATCTGTACAGAAACCACAAAAAGTTCACTTGATCCTCCTGGAATCCATTTTGTCAAGATAAATTGTCCACATTCTATGGACCTTTGAAAAGTAAAGATGTCCATCATTAACGGGTGTCTGATGGTGAATGTAACATAAAGCAAAAGCTACAAAACGTGGAATCTTTTGGTAATCTCATCATGCTAACAAAATTACTGTTGCTGTTAGTAGGTTAACATATTTCAATGACCTTCCTGCCTCTCCTGTTTAATGGTCTTTCATTAACTTTTTTATTTTTAAGCAGGTTACCTCTCCATGAAGGAGTTAATATCAGCATATCAAGCATTTTTCCTACAATTATCAGCAACAGACATTTCTAGCCTTACTCATAAGGAATTGCTTGAAATATGCAGTGGATTGAGCATTTTATCTGAAAGATAAAAAGGGAGAATATTTTAAGAGTGA
Organism: Carcharodon carcharias; assembly: GCF_017639515.1. Classification (NCBI taxonomy): domain Eukaryota; kingdom Metazoa; phylum Chordata; class Chondrichthyes; order Lamniformes; family Lamnidae; genus Carcharodon; species Carcharodon carcharias. Next base: position 58,864,495 of record NC_054474.1, read on the forward strand.
CCTTTCATCAAAGCTGGGTCCTAAGGCTCTGCTTCAATGATATTGACTAATTGTGACCCACCTGCAACTAAACCTTGTTTACTCAGAAAAGTTAAATTAAAATGCCCTCATTTCATGTAATCCAGCACTCAACCCTATACTGCCAGTTTTGTTTTATGAATGTAGGCTGCACTGATGCTTGGGATTACTACTGGGGTGCGCTGCAGACAATTTTGTTTCACTTGAAATCTGGCAGTTCCACCAAATATATTCCATTGACATAAGGGGTGGAAAAGCCAAAAGGAAGAATTGCCCATGGCTCTACTCAAAAGAGCATTACAAATGAGACAGAAAGTCAATCGGTATGAAGGGATTTCTTTCTGAATTCCTGTAAAAGTAGGGTCTGAATTTTCCCCCTGTTGGGGAAGAAGTTGATGGATGGGCGCATATGGGCAGGCTTCCAATCGGAGCCCCTGATTGGAGGCGCGGCACCATTTTACGTGGGTGGGCCAATTAAGGCCCTCCCAGCATGACATCCGCACAGAATCGCTATACACTTCCTGTGTGGCCGGGGGGTGGGGGGGAAATCCCAAAATCGAGAGTGTGCTCTTTTGCACGAAGGAGTATCATCTCCCTGAGGCTAAGTGCAGCCTCAGGGAGATCATCTGTAAATGTAAAGAAGACAAAAATAGAAAAGTAAAATTTCCCTTACATGTCCCCTCAAGTTACAATGTCACATATCCATAATTTTTACAAAATCTTTATTAAAATTTTTTAAACCCTACATGCAACTTCGTCCCGCCCGTGGATGAGGTTTCATGCTTTTTCTAGGTTCCACCAGGGCTCTTGGCCTGCCCGCCAACCTTAAGGTTGGACGGGCAGGTCCTTTAATTACTTAGCTGACCCTGTCAATGGCCTCAATTGGTCATTGACAGTTCGGCGGGTGCTCGCCGACTCATAAAATTCTGCCCTAGAAATTTGGCAATTGTAATTACAAAGATTCTAAAAATGCTCATCCAGCAGCAATTTCAACAGTCACTAAGCCCAGAGTTTTCAATCTGTAAAATGTGAATTTCAGAGCATGAATATACAAGAAAGAGAAGTTCTCAGCTTCCTGCTTTGGTGAGAAATTCAGTTTTAATAAGCTAAGGTCACCGACACAGTATTTTAATGAACCACCTCAAGTTTCCCAGAATTTTAAAACGTCAACAGCATTAACATTGCAGTTGTGGGGTTATTTTAAGTATTCACTGAAAATATTACAAATATAACAAATATTTCTGCTAAGAAACCAATAAAAAAACATATTTTTACTGGCCATAAACTTAACAACAGCATAAACATAAATTATGAAAGCTTGCTGGTCAAATATATCAAATTTTTAGAGAAATTATTACACTTTTCCATAAATTCTAAATTGTTTGACAATTGGCCACACCTGTTGGAACTGGAAACAATGAATAGTCATGACTAGGTTGTGTCATGCTGAGCACAGATATGTTATATTATGAACTTTCAGTCAATACTTCTAAAAAAAATTGACAGATATAAGCTGTTAAGATAGCTGCCAAAAATCCTGTGACTTTTGTCATTTGGACTACAGACAGTATCAAGTCTCCAGCAAATACCTAATTAAATAAGGATGTAGGTGAGCATACATCACAGCCAATTTTTTCATTCATTCATGGGTTGTGGGCTTCACTGGCTGATCCAACATTTATTGCCCATCCCTAGTTGCCCTTGAGAAGGTGGTGGTGAGATGTGGGTCACACATCTCATTGTTTAAGGATGGGCCAATATCTAAAGACTATGGAGTTTTGAGACTGCCTGTCTCCTTATTTCATACTGAACAAAAGGGAAGATTGAAACTCAATGGCTACTATCAACTTCCCATTATATCACAATGGCTTAGCTCCCATTCAGAATAGGCTGGGTGGGCCTTAGAAGTGTTAATCCAGTGGTAATGTGATCAAAGCTGTTTGCAGTGATTGCACCCTTAGTGCCCCAGGACTGAGCAGATCCAGTTGTCAGCCAGTCTGGGAACCAGACTCTGAAACTAGCTGCAAGTCATCAAGCAAACAAAGTACTGTTCCTGTTTCAAAGTTCACCTGAGAACCGACCCCCTAGATATTCATCTGCAAGATACCTCTCAGCCTGCTGTGCACTCTCCCCTTTCCAAAACATGTGCTTCAATTTTAACTCACCAAACCATTCAAGAAACCACAGGCCTTCAACATGGGAGGCCAGAAATCATAAATCAGAGACTGTAATCTACAGAAGTGCATTAGCTCTGTCTGTATTCAATCATTGTGTGTATGCGTGCATGCATGAGACAGAGTTTGTACCATTGTGCAAATTCAGCGTGTGTGAGAACAAATAACCTTCTTTATTTTTAAAATTATGAAGCTTGCTTGCTAAATTATTTAATTGGGATACACTTTTCAGGGATTAGAAAAGATACAACTCTTTCCAAACATAATGATTACGGGCAGAAAGAGAACATGTGGGCCAGAATTTTGCCCTCATCAGGCGGGCTCAGTGGGAGTGGGTGGGAGCAGTCGGGAAGCCGACCGCCGTCCGCAATCGGGGCCGAACCGCGGTTTCATGCTGATGGGCCAATTAAGGCCCACCCAGCATGAAACACACACTGCAGCGCTCAATGCTGCCTTTGTGTATGGGGGGGAGAAGGGCGAGCATGGAAGTGTGCCCAAACGCACTACTGCACGCAGGAAAAGCTCCTGAGGCACAGAAATGCCTCAGGGAGATGACAATTTAAAAAACTAAAAATTAAGAATTTAAAAATGTTGCAAAACATGTCCCCTCATGTGACTCTGTCACATGAGCAGGGACATGTTATTAGTGAAATGTTAAAATTTGTATTTCATTTTTAATAGCTGTTAGAAACCTCATCCCACTCGTTGATGAGATTTCCTAAAAAATCCAAAGGCCGCTTGGCCTTTTCGCCTGCCTGCCAATTGTAAGGTTGGACGGGCAATTAAAAATTTAATTCAATTATTACTTTAATGGCCTTACTAGGCTTTTTAATTGTCGGCGGGCACACCGACCAAAATGTCGCGCGAGTGCTCGATGACATCGGGACGCTTGCCTGACATTATCGTGCATCATTTTACACTTGTTTGGGTTGGGCGTGTATCCACCCACAAGCTAGAAATTCTGGCCATGCATTCTGTCCATGATCTATGTTATTTAAAAAAAAATTCATACATTATAAAGTCATAAGCGCAGTAATCACAAACAGATAAAATTGGGCTTTTCCTTCTTTGTACACCCAAAAGACTATATGGGTAGAATTTTCCCATTGGCGTGTGGGGATGGGCCCCACACGTCCATGTGTAAAATGATGCGCAGTGACGTCGGATGAGCTTCCCAACATCACTGTGCACTGTCGAGATATTTTGTTGGATGTGTGCATGATGATATCCGCTACTCGCCCACCATTAATTAACGAGCCACTTTAGGCCCTAGATCCGTCAATCGACGCTGATTTTTCGGCGCCAGTACAATCTTCGGTTCGGCACACGGGCACAATGAGCAGGCAGGTAGGACACAATTGTATAACCCTCATCCACGGGCGGGATAAGAGGGTTCACTGGGCTTGCGAGTGTGCTCTGTCAAGTATTGATTTTTTCAAAGATATTGAAACTTGCCTGTGTGACCTGCAATATTCAAAACACATGCTTTGTCTGGGCTCCTAACCTTCAGGTCAGCACTCTGCAGTGAGGAATCTTTTTTGGGCATGTAGGTGTCAGGAAGCCTTCGTTTAGCCTGGCAATGGGAGCTGAACTGTTCACTGGAGACAGCTCCTCTGAGGAGGAAGGGAGGGCTAGAACGGGGAGGAGGCCAGGAGTGCGCATTCAGCCTCCAGGGGAGCCACCTTTGTGAGGACAGGCGCAGGCACAAGGGACGCAGGGCCAAGAGGTAGACCAAGGCGGAAGGGACCTCAGAAGATGTTACTATCCTGCTGCCAGGGTATAGAGGCGGTGACGAAGCAGCTACCTCAATATGACTTGAGCTGCAGTGCCAAAGGAGGCTCCGTCTCTCAAGGGAGACATTCAACTATATCTGTCAGATGATTTGGCCTGAGATCTCTGCAAACTGTGTGGGTGAACATCCCATGCCAGTGACTCTAAAGGTCACAGCTGCCCTTAACGTCTATGCTTCTAGCTCCTTCCAGGAGTCGGTGGGTGATCTTTGCAGTGTCTCCCAATCAGCTATCCACACTTGTGTCGAGCAGGTTACAAGAGCTCTGTTCAAGCGTGCATTGACCTTTATCCACTTCCATTGGGACCAGGAAAGCCAGGCACAGCGAGCCAGAGGCTTCGTGACCATTGCTGGCCTCCCCTGTGTCCAGGGTGCAATAGACTGCACACATGTGGCCATCAAGGCGCCAGCAGGTGAGCCCGGTGCCTTCGTCAACAGGAAGGGCTTCCACTCCATGAATGTGCAGATAGTGTGTGATCACAGGATGCAGAATTTACAAATCTGTGCAATGTACCCAGGCAGCTCTCATGACGCTTACGTCTTCAGACACTCCCAGTTGCCGAGACTCTTCAGTGCTCCAGCCCGGCTTGATGGATGGCTGCTGGGTGACAAGGGCTATCCCCTCAGATGTTGGCTCATGATGCCTCTCCGCCATCCAAGAACAGAAGCTGAGAAGCAGTACAATAGGAGCCATGCCTCCACAAGGGCTGTGGTAGAGAAAGCCATCAGTTTTCACAAGATGCCTAGACCGCTCAGGGGGCGCACTCCAGTACCCCCCCAGATCGTGTGTCGGTGATATTGGTTGCATGCTGCACACTGCACAATCTTGTGCTAGAAAGGGGTGATGCAGCGGACGATGAAGAAGTCAACACAGTGGCTGCAGCTGCACACGATGAGTCCAGCAGGATGAGCACGCACAGGGAAATGCTGAGGGGGTAGATGCTGACTCGGGAATACAGGTGGGAGATAAGGATACCCGGGAGGCTTTAATCCAACAAACCTTCAGCTACCATGCCACAGATGGACCTCTGGGTGAAGCCTAGGCTGTAGGCTCCATACTCGATACCTAAGTGCCAAATCTGCCAGGTTAGGAACAGTAACTAAGGGCCTTGTTAACAAAGCTGAATGTCCAACAAAGTACTCATAGCATTTTTGGAAATGATGCACATGCAGAAGAAAAGAGGCACCTTCATGGTCACATGTCGGAATTTAATATCACAAGCAAAGAAACTTAAGCCAAAAAAATGACAATGGTGTTCCAATTGAAAGCAAATGATAAAGACTTCATCTCGGGCCAACACAAAAGCACCAGTGATAAATCCGTGGTGTGCCTAAGGTGCCTTATGTTTACATTTCTGGATGCTACATCTTGGTGCTGCCCCATTGCTGGGAGTGACATCTGAGACAGCCTGCTGACTCTGCTGTCATGTTGGCCTCAATGACCTTGGCGGTCATCCTCTGGCCTGTGGAGCCTGTGCAGGCCCCACCTGGGAGGGATCTGCTAGTTCCACAGCTGGCATCGCCCCTGTCATCACAGCCTCATGGGATGCTACGTCATTGGCAGAGGGGTGGAGGAGCTGTCGCCCTCACCTGGAGCTCCCTGAGAGGTGCCCGCAGAGACGACTGGCAGCTGCTGCACCGACATGAGGTTGCTCCGGACCTCTCTGCTCACTGTGGATGGATGGGCACCAAGTTGCGGAAACTTGGTGCACACACCATCTACCACACTGGCACTGACCAGCTGAGGTCAATGCCGATGTGAGGGCTTGCTGATCAGAGTACATTCCCAGGAAGCCCTGATGTGTCTTCTGGAGCAATCTCTCCACGAGAGTCACCACTCTCTCTATGGAGGACGCATGGTGCTCGGACATGTGAATCATTGCTTCAGCAAGCATTCACGTAGACTCCTCCACCACGGACATCAAGCCAAGCATAGCCTTATGCATCTCCCCCAGATGCTTCTGCACACCTGGCCGTATTTCCTGTGTTTGCTGGGTCATGTACAACTCCAGAGGCACCTCATCAGGCACCGACTGAGCATTTGCCTAGTCCCCTGCAGTCCTCCGACTGCTGGCGCCATGGGCACTCTCTTTCTCTGCCAGCTCCTCCAGCAACTGTGAAGTGCCGTCACCACTGTGCCCCAGGACACTAGCCGATGTTCTAACTCCCACTGAGGTGCTAGCATCTGCGCTGGTGCCTGCCTGGCAGAGATGGTCTGACGATGGTGGGGCTTCAGGACCCTCAGTTGTGAGAGGGGGCCTCTGCTGCTGCTCCTCCCGGCCCTGCTCCGCTGTTGCTGCAAGAAAGAACAAGGACATTGTATCAGTTAATGTGGAGACAATGACAAAGTACATCCCTGTCCCCTGGATCATTATGCGCTCATCCTTCCGTGACTAATGGTCAAGCCATGTTGCAAAATTAAATCACTGAACATTCAGCACTGCTATGGCTGTTGGGAGAACAATGCTGACCTCACTGCTGGGCACACATACCTGCCCGTGGCACCCCAGCATCACTGACACCAGAGCGCAACAAGTCATTGAAGTGCTTGCAACACTGGATCCAGGTGCATCGCACCGCATCGCAAGAGCTCATCACCTCTGCCACCTCATCCCAGGCATGTTTCGTAATGGGGGGGCGGGGGGTCGCCTCCTCCCGTCCTGGGGAACCAATACCTCCCACTGTGCTGACACCTCCTCGAGAAGGGCAGCAAGGCAGTCATCGGGAAAACAAGGGGCACACTGGCCCTCCGCCCTACCCTCTGGCCTGGCCTGCCCCTCTGGCCTACCCTCTGTCCTGGCCTGCCCCGATGGCCTACCCTCCGGCCTGGCCTGCCCCAATCGTCTACCCTCCAGATTTGCGTTGCCTCCATTGTCCCTCTACATTGTCCCTCGCCCAGCCATTGTGAGCAGTCTTTCCAAGGCTGTCAGGCCTTCCTTCATACAGGTCACCGAGTCGCCATTGGACCCGGCGGGCTGAGCACGCCTGCCGCTGCCCACCTACTCCAGCTATGCACGGGAGTTGTGAAGTATGCTGGGCGGGCCTTAATTGGCCTGCCTATGAAAAATGGCGGCGCGGACCCGATCGCAAGTGTCTGCTCCTGCTCTGCTCCCCCGCCAGCCAGAAAATTCTGCCCTATATAATCCAAGCACAAACCAGAGCATAAAGGGTTTGAGGCTCACCTCCAATTGCATCTCATTTGCAGAATAAAGGCAAGTTACCATGACCTGCCTCCAGAGGAAAGTTGCTCAAAGTCAGAAATCAAGGGCAGGATTTTTCTCTCTGTGTGTGGATGTGCACCCCACATGCCTGAGTGCGAAATAAAGCGCGTTGATGTCGGTTCAGCAGGCCAACGTCAATGCGCATTCTTTTGATAGTTCAGTCGGCAGGCGCGCGCCCGCTTAAAAGGCATACTAAGCCATTAAGTTAACAACTGAGCCGAATTTTCGATTGCCCATTCAACCTAATGATTGTGGGAAGGTGAAAAGGCCAAGCGGTCTTTGCATTTTTTTTGGAAACCTCACTCACAGGTGGGATGAGGTTTCCTAAAGCAAATAAAAGTAAAATAATTTTTTTACACTTGAATTAAAAACATGTCCCTGCTCATGTGACAGAGTCACATGAGCGGACATGTTTTATGTCATTTTTATTTTGTTCATTACTTTTTTTTAAATAGCTCTTCATCTACTGGAGGCACAAAGCTGCCTCAGGGAGATTGAAGCATTCTTTCATGCGCACACGCGAAGTTTGTGCTACGCCCACTCGCCCTCTCTCCTCCCCTCATACAGGCAGCGCTGAGTGCTGCTGCTCGTGTTCCATGCTGGGCGGGCCTTAACTGGCCCTCATAAAATCGTGGTGTGGTGCCGATCGCGGGCAACGGTTGGCTTCCTGACTGCCCCTGCCAAGTGCCCCCGCCAAGGGCAAAATCCTGCCCCAAATGTTTGGCCTGCTGCATGGCCAGTTGCACTCCTTAGATGACTCATGTGTGGGAGGAGGGACATGGAGGAAAATACTTAGATTGAACATAAGGCAACAGTGGCCTTTGGTTATGCTGTGAGCTGAGAGGAGTATATCTGCTCTTTCACAGCAAGTTAAAACAGAATACTTTTCTGACAATTTCTCTTCAGCAGCCACAAGCATTCCATTAAGGGCAACTAGTTAGGCAGCTGTAAATTGGAAATGCTAGTCGGAGTGTTAGTGACACATGCTTGAGCTAGCTTTTCCCCAAATTTGGCAGAAGGCACAGAAGCAACCTTTGCAAATTTCTATTGATTTAACGTTGATCTAGGGTAACTGTCAAGAATACCCAAAACATGAGGACTAATAATGCGGCATCTCAGATTAGGTGCAAGATCTCATGCCCTGAAATGGGCAAATGTCTTCCAAAAGAAAGGCAAAATGCCTGCCAATTTCAACCTCAAAATTCTTACCTGACAGGATACATCCAGAGAGAAACATGCCCTTCAGAAACAATAAATACAAACAAAAGGAAAATACAAATGTGCTTAACAGAACATTGTACATTACAATGTACTACTCACTTTAAGGGTGATCCTATATTTAAAATGAACAATGAACACAAGGTGCATGATTTCAAACAATATGGCTTGCTCAGTACTTTTGTCAGTTAATCAATGGCTAATTTACATTAACGATTATTGTTAACAAGTCTTGATATTTCCTCTACTTCCAGAGCTCAGAAAAAAAACTTGAATAAAAATATTCCTATTGTAATCATTGTTCCTCACATCGGCAGCAGATTTAATTTTTTTTAAACTTTCACTTCAATCGAACAAATCTGAGGATACATGTTAAAGCAATGTGCACACTAATTCCTTCAATAGATTTGAAGGTTTTATCCAACCCTTGGATATCATCGTTAATTCATTTTCATTAAAAAAAAAGCTGGTGGGGAGGTATGTACAAGTTGTTCATTAAAATACTTCTTTGATAATTTGGATGTTCAACATAGTAATAAAAAGAGTAGAACCGCATTCACAAAGGAATTATCAACAGTGCCCCTTCTTCCTTGATTTACTGGCAAAGGATCCTGATTGGTTCAATGGGAATGTTATAGTCAACAGATAATGAATACATTATTAAGCATAATTTAAATGGTTCCATTTAATATGAAATCATGTACTTCACAGAATCACATTGAAAAAAACCCTACCAAATAAATCAAATTATGCAAAAACTTAAAAAGATACTCTGAGTATTGTTTTTCTCTTTCTTAATTTTATAAAGGTTTACAAAAAATAGTGCTGTGTATTGCTCTAAGACTGGCACTTGCCTTACTGTAGGCAGCCATTATTGAACTAATTTTATTTCTACCTGCTTACTAGAGTGGGCAACAAAGAGGACAATATAACAAAATTATCAGCTGTTGTAATATACTACACTCCCTCTCATTTAAGTAAAACATATACATATTAAAATATAAAACGGTACATGCACATATTTTCCCTGAATACAATATGACTAAATCAACATCAACAATATCTATAATTTAACAGTTGGGTTGCTTATTTGTGCTCACAGTAATCATAACCAATACTACCAGAGTAATTTACATGTAAAAAGAATGTTTTCCTTAACACCAGTATGTGTCTAACAAAAGTATCATTTGACAAGAAATAATGAAAAGAACAACTTAGTCCTTATTTCTTCTTTTTTTTTCTATCATGGGATGTGAGCATTGCTGGCTAGGCCAGCACTTATTGCCCATCCCTAAATGCCCTGAGAAAGTGGTGACGGGCTGTCTTTTTGAACTGCTGTAGTCCATGTGGTGTAGGTACACCCATACTGCTGGCAGGAAGGGAGTTCCAGGTTTTTGACCCAGTGTCAGTGAAGGAACGACGATATAGTTCCAAGTCAGGATGGTATGTGGCTTGGAGGGGAACTTGCAGGTGGTGGCATTCCCATGCATCTGCAGCCCTTGCCTTTCTAGGTGGTAGAGGTTGTGTGTGTGAAAGGTGCTGACGATGGAGCCTTGGTGAGCTGTTGCAGTGCCTCTTGTAGATGGTACACACTGCTGCCACTGTGCATCAGTGGTGGAGGGAGTGAATATTTAAGGTGGTGGGTGGGGATCTGATCTGTTTTGTCTTGTATGGTGTTAATCTTCTTGGGTGTAAAATAAAACAACTTATGGCATCTCCCTGCAGACTAGACACTGATGTAAAGCAACCTGTGCCTGTTGTTACACACTAACTAGACTCTTTGAACTTGGTAAGGGTCGACAGAAGGGGCGCATATCATCATAAATACAGTCTCTATGTGCAGTCATGGAAAATTAATTGTCTCTTCATTTTATTGCCTTGTTCATGTGCCAAATGTAATGTAATGGGCTGTCCTGGCAAACAGGATATTAATGATTTGACTTACGCTGTCATGGAAGAAAACTGATTGCTCTAATTGAACCTGTCCCAAGATCAACTTCCAAAATGAAGTTTGGAGTCCCCAGGATATCAAGCAAAACTGTGTTCTCACAAAAGCCTAATCCAAAGTAAAGAGTTGAGGCTATTTCTAACAACAACATGAAACACAGCAGTTCAGACTTAATATTGCAGCAACAGGCTTCAATTGCCTAAGTCGCCCCTCTTTTACAGTAATAAAAGTTATATGATCACATATATGGTGGAAATGCTGGGATTTAGAACTTGTAATGTTACTGTGTTTTCAATCCTTCATTTGATTCCCATTTAGATGCTATTATTTCCAGAAGAACTTAGAGCAAAACATAAGTAAATTGTAAAACTGACATCACAAATTCTAACGCCTCCTCCTCAACTCCACCCCAGATAGATCCATGTCCTATTCAACCATCAGGATCTCATAACCTAAACATTTTTAAATTTTCCTCATAACTTAGTCCTCCACTGCATGGCATCAGCTTTGTGGTCCTTCTCTGTTCTACTTCCAGAATGTTTTCCTTGTGCCCCTCTACCATGATTAAACACAATATTCGTGTTGTGGCCTGGTCAGAGCACGATGCAGATCCCGCATGAAGGCTTCGAATCTCAGGCCTATATTTTACTGATTTTTGGAATCTAGCACAGCATGCTGATTACTGACACACTGCCTGAGAATCACACCACCTCACCCCAACAGAAAAAAATCAATAAGATTCCAATGATCCCTATCTTTAACTTCTAAAAGATAGGATTTGAATAATACATTGGTGAGAGAGAGACAGAAATTCAATGACTTGATGGAACAGTTGGGACCCTTTGCAGGGCCCCTAGAACCAGAGGCCCCGGACTTAAATTCCTATTTGTGAAAGATAAGAAGGAAAAGAAAGGAAAATAAGAAAAATAAAGAAAAGAAGGACACATTTCAAAAACATAACATGACAACAAGATAAAATCAATACACAACTGCAGGAGAAACTCTGAAAAACTTAATGCACTGAAGACAAAATTGTTCCTGACTTTATTGCAACAGCATCCACCATAATACCCATGGACCGATATTCCTCTCTTCATGTTATGAAAATGTAGATATGTGTACAGCCATAAAATAAGACAAATGGTAGAAAGTAGCAACAGATTAATCACTTGAATGGTACTCTGACCATTCATAGCTCTCAAAAATACTTGCATAAAATTTGTTTGAATTTGTTAAAGCCATTCTTCAAGGTCAACAAATACAGCATTTTGCAATTTCTAAGGCACATATAAAAGTATTTTAGAGAATTTCAGAGGTGGTATAAAAATGAGGATTATAAATGCAAAGAATAAGAAGTAATTGGCAAGGACTGACAGTTCATAGCATTAAAGCTTTATGACTGTAAGTCTGGGTTTAGCAGTAATTGGCAATTGACTGTGGTGTGTGTGGATAAGATGCTCCACCAGCTCACAAGGTGTACAGTTGCAGCAGATACTGGGCCCTGTTTACTGTAATAGTGTTAACTACCTGAGTATGTTAGAAAAGTAAAATATTGTGAATGCTGAAGATCTGAAATAAAAGCAGAAAGTACTGGAAATACTCAGCAGGTCTGACAGTGTCTGTGGAGAGAGGAACAAAGTTAACATTTCAGATCTGTGACCTTTCATCAGAACAATTATGTTAGAAGTGCCTGAGGAGTCCACAACTCATTAGTGTTCACAAAAAAAACTGCAAGGATAATCAACCATCTGCAGTGTAGTACTACTCTCACCTTTATGTCACTGTAACCTTTCTGGCACTCCTCAAAGGCCAGCCACTTTATCATATATTGGTCCATTAAGGAGGTAACAATCTTTGCTCCAAATCTTTCAGCAAAAAACAACAGCACACCAGTCTTGCCAGTTAGGGAGTCAGGAGGATAAGGTTCATATTGCTTAATTCTTCCAACGACCTCTGAAATTGAAAAACATTATTTTCTTTAGAAATTTACATCTTGAGCCATTGATTACTATGGACAGAATTTTACCCTTGGCGTGCGGGCATGTGCTAGACACGCTCATGCATGAAATAAAGTGCGTTGACATCAGACAAGTGTCCCGATGTCAACGCTCACTCTTCACGATATTTCACTAGGTGCACGCGCGATGATAACGGAGGTACACCCACCATTAATTAAGTGGCCAGTTAAAGCCCTTGAGAGACCAATTGACTGAGTTTATGTAGCCTGTGTGATTTCCAGGTCGTCGCAAGGGTGAAATGGGTAGGTGGGCAGGCCACAATTTGAAAAACCTCACTCATGGGCAGGATAAGAAGGGTCAGTGGGCTTCACAAAGCGAATAGTGAGTAGTTTGCTGCTGCTTGCTTCTGTGAACTGGACAGCTTCATTTTGCTTCAGAGATGCATTCAGAGCATTTAGAAACTTCAGTTCAGGACTCAGTGTTGTCTTCCAGGGCCCCAGAGGATTCACACCGCATGGGGCCTTTCAGGTATCAGACAGCCTTCCCTTACCCTGGGAATGGGGATTGTGGCCTCTTCTGGAGGCACCTCCTCTGAGAAGGAGGAGAGGACCAGATGGGGGAGGAGGCCAGGTGTCCCTATTCAGCTTCCAGGAGATCGACCTGTCGGAGGAGAGGCGCAGGCAGAAGGGGCGCAAGGCCAACAGGAAGGCCAAGACAGAAGGGGCCACAGAAGATGCCACTATCCTGCTGCCAGGGTTTACAGGCGACTGTGCAGCTGCCTCAATATGTCTGAGGTGCAATGCCAAAGGAAGCTCCATTTCTCAAGGGAGACAGTGACCTCCATCTGTCAGATGATTGGCCCTGAGATCAGCTGACTGTGTGGGTGGACACCCCATGCCAGTGGCTCTAAAGGTCACAGTGGCCTTCAACTTCCATGCCTCCAGCCCTTTCCAGGGCTTAATGGGGGATCTGTGCCTTCGTCAACAGGAAGGGATTTCGCTCCATGAACGAGCAGATAGTGTGTGATCACAGGATGCTGATTTTTCAATTCTGTGCAAGGTACCCTGACAGCTCCCACGATGCCTACATCCTCAGACATTCCCAGGTGCCGAGGCTCTTCAGATTTCCAGCCTGGATGGATGGATGGCTACTGGGTGACAAGGGCTATCCTCTCAAAAGTTGGCTCATTATGCCTCTCCGCCATCGAAGAACAGATGCTGAGCAGCGGTACAATAGGAGCCACACCTCCACAAGGGCCGTTGTGGAGAGAACCATCGGTCTTCTCAAGATGCGCTTCCGATGCCTGGACCGTTCAGGGGATGCACTGCAGTACCCCCCAGATCATGTGTCACTGATAGTGGATGCATGCTGCGCTCTCCACAATCTGGCGCTGGAAAGGGGGGACGGGGTGGAGGAAGAAGATCTTGACGTAGCTGCACAAGCAGCAGATAATGAGTCCAGTAGTGAATCAGAGGACGAGCACAGTGAGGAGAATGCTCAGGGCATAGACGCTGACCTGGGTAACCTCCAGCGAGGCAGGGTCACCTGGGAAGCTTTGATCCAATGCTCCTTCAGGTAGCCTACCAAATAAGAACCACCATCACATGACAGGGCTGCAGGCTTCGTATCTGAATCCTGACAGGACCAGTTCCTTGGTCAACAACATAAACTTTATTGCAGCGGCACATAGTGTAAGGAGTCATATGTCCATCATAACATCTTGGCTTATCCCCCACCTACAGAGCACAAGAAGCATCCAGAGGCCAGTTGCAAAAAAAAAATCTCATTTACTTCTGAGTGACAAACATAACAGAAATTAATATTGACCAGTGTTTTACATCACACCATCCACCTGCACTTCAAGCGAGTGTGCAGTGTCCTCACCAATGTTCCCCGCGATACGAAACACTGATCTTATGCCCACCGAGGTGCTGGTATCTGCACTGGTGCCTTCTTCACTGAGAGAGTGTGAAACTGGTGCATGCTCAGCAAGCTGGTCCTCAGGGGTCAGGGGTGGGCCTTCAGGCTCCTCAGAACAAAGGGCTGCTGGTGAGCCTAAAATAGAGAAGAAGGACATGTCATTAGTTTAATTCATGCCTGGTACCCTGGCGAGACAAACCTGCATCATGTCGCCCTCATCTTTCCATTATCAATGGGCATTCCAGTTTCAAAGCTCACATCAGTATAGACACTACACTGGAATAGTTGCAAAAAACCACATTCTCACCTCAGTACACTGCACTCTTACCTCCCTCTGGCACCCAACCTCACCGCAGCCGCTTGACCGAGGTGCATGGAGCCTTTCCAGCTCCAGGGCCTCCTGCTCATATCTATTGAGGTTGAGGAGGTTTGGGTGTCCCCTGCCAGTCCACAACCTCTCTGCATTGTTATGGGATGTTTTCTCCTGGAAGGATAGAGGAGCATTGTCAAGTGTACCCTCTACCTGCAGCGCCATTGCATCCTGGCCAATCCCATCTGAAGAACACTTCGCAGAGCTCAGAACATTCGTGACCCTGGAGCCGCAAGGCACTGAGTCCAAGCAGCCAGAGCTCACCCCCTTGGCCAGATCCTGCCTCATTGACATTTGCCACTCACACTCTAATACCTCTGAGGTCCACTGGGGGATGGGCAGCTCTTACCTGTTTTGCAAAGTGACCCGTGTCAACACGGTACTCACCCTTCCCAATTGCAGCAGATTGTTAAAGTGCTTCCGACACTGGACCCATGTGCCCCTCACCACGTTGTGGCTGCTGACCCTGGATGCCACCTCCTCCCAGGCCATTTTGGTGAGGTCGGGGGGGGGGCTTGCTCCTCCCGTCCCTGGGGACAAGGGTTTCTCTCCGCACTGCCACCTCCTCCAGCAGGGCACAGAGGCACTTGTTCAAAAAATGCAGGATCGATTGACTGGCCGACCTGCCCTCCTGCCTGCTGTGTCCACCCGCTGCAACATCCATGCACACAACTTCCGTGTCCTTTGGTGGCAACCTTCCAGAGGCTGCCGAGACCACATTTGAATCAGCCTCAGGATCGCCTTTGAACCTGGTGGACATTAAGCCCCCACCCCCGCCCCCGCCCGCTCCTTTGTGCTCATTCACAGGCCCTGTCTCATGCTGGACGGGCCTTAATTGGCCCACCCGCGTGAATCACAGTGTGCTGCCAATTGCGGGCAGCGGTCAGCTTCCCAACCATCCACGCCCACCCCCACCAAGCATGCACGCCAAGGGTAAAATTCTGCCCTATGTCTTTTTTCACTATTTACTGCAAATTTAATCACCTAAAGTTTGATATATGTATATTTTGTTAGATATTCAAATGTTCCCTGTAAATAGAAACCTTGTTTGGCTTTTGGGAAGCTTTATATTCCGCACAATGAAAGAATGACAAACTTCAAATCTTAATTGTAACAGATGTTCCTTTTCCATTTGCAGATGAAGGATGTAAACGACAGACTGAAAATTATTGTGCTTGACTTTTTTTGAGATGTAGTGACTCGACAGAGTGGACAGGTTTCAACAAGAAGCAGATAAACTTTATTACAGAGAGCTTTTCAGGTGCTACATGCTCGATTAGGACTCTCACCAGGAAGTCCCATCCTTACAATTGCATGCTCCTAGGGCGCACTGGTTGGAGACTCCAGCAACATCACATGACCTGATAGACAGCAGGAGAGGCTATACCTTCAGTTTTTATATTTCCGCCACCTTTAGTTTTTTACAGTATCTATTTACAGGGAACATTTGAATATCCAACAACATATACATATATCAAACTTCAGGTGATTAAAGATTAAGTCTCTGTGGTGCTCTCCTTATATGGCTAGAGTGGCGTAGCTCTACTATTTGAGTGTCCTTAACAGGATCAACATGATCAGGAACTGTAGTACAAAGCACATGATTAGAAACTGGTTGATCTGGGTTTGGCAACTCTACATCAGGCATGTCTACTCTAGGTCGATCTGTCAGCTCAGGAATTGATGATTCGATGTCAATCACAGGCAGAATAGTTGGTTTGTTGGAATGTTTCTCTATGACGAATAGGGTCCACGTGTTTATGAACAATCCTATCTTCCACTTATTTCTATTTGTCCATGGGATCTAGGCATCACTGGCTAGGCCAGCATTTATTGTTCATCCCTAATTGTCCTCATTCAGAGTGTATCTAAGAGTCAAACACTTGGCTGTAGGTCTGAAGTTATAAGTAGGTCAGCCCAGGTAAGGAAGGCAGATTTCTAGATGGGTTTTTATGACAATCGGCAATGTTTCATGATCATAAGACTTTTAATTCCAGATTACTTCTTTAATTTGAACCTGGGTCTCTAAGCATTACCCTCTGTCTCTGGAATATTAGTCCAGTGACAATACCACTATGCCGTCATCTCCCTTGGGAAGTCCTTGCAAAAGACTCTCCATTGTCCTTTGGAAAATAATGCATGCAGATAATAATCCAAAGGGTAGGCAAGTGTATTGATAAAGACGCTTGTGTGTGTTAATGGTCACATGTTCTCTCGACATGCTATTCAGTTCTAATTGTTGGTAGGCGTGGCTCATATCCAATTTTGTATAGAACTTGCCTCCAGCCAGCTTTGCAAACAAGTCATCTGTCCTTGGAATGGGGTTCTTGCCTATTTTTGCTGCTTTATTTACAGTCAATTTATAGTCCCAACAAATGCATATGATTTGCTCAGGCTTAACCACTGAAACTATGGGTGCTGCCCACTCCGAGAATTAGACAGGTTGGATGATGCCCAGCTTTTCTAACCTGCACAGCTCTGCATCCTCCTTTTCCTTCAATGTATAAGGCACAGGTCTGGTCTTAAAGAAATGTGATGTCGCCTGAGGATCCACATATCATTTTGCTTGCAAGCTCCCTAACTCATTCTGAAATACACTGTCATATTTTCTTAGCAGTTCAGGAACTCTTCCAGTTTTCAGACCAGTCAAACTTGATTTTCTGTAACCAGTCTCGGCCCAGAAGACTAGGTTCTTCTCCTTTCACTATTATCACTGGCAGCTGAGCTGTGTGTTGCCTATAAAGACACTGGTACTGTGGCAATATCATTTACCTGAATAGATTCTCCAGTGTACATCTTTAATTTAGCAGCTATCCACTCCAGATTCAGTGGCTGGGCACCTTCATTAATGTATTTAAATGTGTTTTCTCCTACCACTATAGTTGAAGCACCCGTATGTTCCTCCATTATTAGTGGCTTCTCGCTAACTTGGATTGTGACAGTAATAGGTTTGGTTTTTACAGCGGTTACTTCATACAGGGAATAAATGTCATTGTAGGCAGTTTCAGGTTCTGCTGTATTTTCTAATTCAGCCATGTTGGTTTGCTGCTTTATGGGCTGTTTTGACTTTGCCCTGCATTGCCTTACTACATGACCTTTCTTATGGCACTAATGGCATTATGCCTCCTTAAATTTATTGGTGTACAGTCTGTGGTCACCTCCGCATCTATAACAACTTGACCTTGGAGTGGCTGCTGAAGTGTTTCTACTAGGCCTTTTCATGTTTCTAACAGCGGACATTGCATTTTGCTTCGATGCTGTGGGTCTGGTTTTCATGCCACACTCGGCAGTATGTTCCTGCCCCATACGAAGAGCAGTGGCATGTTGTATGTGTTGCAGAGCCTGTGAGTCTCTCGCAGCACTTTCCATGGCGAGGGTGATTCCTAGGGCGTGCTTCAAATTGATGTCAACCTAGGTGAGTAAACGGCACTGTCTGGCTTCGTCCTGAACTCCACAACCTAATCAGTCCCGCAGCATATCATTTAATGTGTCTCCGAAGTCACAGTGTTCTGTCAACTGCTTCAGGTTCGCTACATAGGTTGCGATGGATTCTCCTAGGGCCCTAACTATGGAATTAATTTAAATTGCTGCATTATTACGGGTGGCTTGGGCTGGAAGTGTGTTTTCATGAAGTCCACTAATTTACTAAAGGACTTGGAGTTGGGTGGGTTCGGGGCAGTCAGGCTGTGAATAAGATAGTATGTCTTGCTACCACATACACTCATAAGGATGGCTTTCTGCTCTTCCTCTGTAGAAATTTAGTTTGCTATGAAATAAAAACCAAGGCACTCTATGCACTCCAGTACATAGTAACGTTGATTCTGCTGAAGAGTGGTATGACTGGTGAGCAGTCTTTTCTTTATATTAATAATACGATGTACTCATGTTAACAAGCCGAGGTGCCGCATCAGAGCTATCCCATCCTCATCGCCAAAAGCACTGACTTGATGGAGTGGACAGGTTTTAGCAAGAAACAGATAAACTTTATTACAGAGAGCTTTTCAGGCGCTACATGCTTGATCAGGACTCGTCAGGAAGTCCCAATCTCCGGATTGCCCCCACTAAGGGCTCATTGGTCAGAATCTCCCAGAGAATCACATGAACCCCTGATATACAGTAGGAGAGGCTATACCTTCAGTTATTACATGAGGGATCACTGGAGGAAATAGAGAGAATGAGAAAGTGAAGCCCCCTAAGCTCATATCAAATGCCATCCTTTCTTTAATTCCTTATTCATTCGCTGTCACACATTCTGAAATATGAATGTAGATTAGATGAAACATTTAACTTTAGTTGTGATGCATACTCATTTTCAGATTCACTCCAGCACACTGTTATCACAAAATGTATCGATAATAAACAAGGACTGTAAGTACTTTTAGAAGTTAAAAGAAAGCAACACTGATTTTAAGGAATGCAGGAGGAACCTCATCCCTTTGAATAGCTCAGCTATAAAAATAACTTCATTTTGCCAGTTTTTTCTGAGTAGACTGAAAATGACTTAAGTTTTTGAAAAAAAATGACATATAAGATTAAAAAAGACCCAGTCAGAGTTGTTGACTATTTCAAGAAAAAGAAATTTGTTCCGGAAAACTTAGAAAGTTGAGAACATTCAGGGGGCGATTTTAACATAATAGTTTAGGCAGTAAAGAGATAAAGGTGGTCAATATGGGGCCTAAGTTGCAATATTGGTTTAACCCATATTTAGGACAAGAGAATATGTTGTTAAAGGAGTTGAGATGCATGCTAGGAATGACTGCCTGAAGGATTGTTAAGGAACTAATTGACAATTAAGTTGCCTGTGGGTGTTCATTAAAGAGGCGGCACGCCATTTTGTTGGGTCATACTTAATTTAACAAACTCTCTTAATAGCGACCAGCTGAACAGGAGCAAGCATGCCCGTGAGTATTTTGAACTCTACCTAAAGCCCCTTGCACAGCTTTCAATGTTCACTTGTTGATTGAGATCGACTGACTGCGCTATCTTTGAAGAGGATTTCAGACCCATCAGTAGGCTTTCTGGGATACTTAGTCAAGACTTCACCAGCTATCCACCTCTGTTTTTCCAGGATACTCCTCTCCCAATATTTCACCTGAAGAATGAGTGCTGTGCTACTGTACCTTATAGGAGTCACCGTCAGAAAGAAGTGTTTGGTCATGGACATTTTGCTAAGGATTGCCCTTAGTCTGCTTGAGAAATTGGAGGATGAGATGAGACCAGGCAGAACAGCACTACCTGCTGCAGGGCAGAGGAACAGGAGCTCTTAGCAAATAGCCCTTTCCACTCAGTCTTCAGAAAGCACTATTCCTGCAATCACATGACCCAAGGCCAATGCATGAGTTGTCTGCGCTTTACCAAGGAGTTCATTACAGAGATCCGTGGCCTTGTGGAACCAAGACTTAGATGTTGCAATACAGTCAGGATTGCATTGTTTGTGGCACTCAAGGTCACAGTAGCATTCACTTTTAAGCTATGTTCCAGGCTGCCACATGTGATAAAAGCCATTTCTCACAATCCTCTGTGCACTTCTGAATAAGTGGGGCAGGGGGAGGCGGGGTGGAATGGGGGTACTGAGGCTCTACATGCTCTGAGGACTGACTCTATATCATTCCCTATTACCAGAAAAGACCAGAGGCAGAGAGCACTAGGATTTGACAGGATTGCAGGATTCCTCATGGTCCTGGAAGCCATTGACTGCAATGAAGGCCATGCAATCCCTTCACTTAAATTCAGACGTGTTCAGGTGTTCATTGAGCAGCTTATGTGGGGCTACTGGCAGTGTGTTATGCTGGTGAATGCCTGTTACACAGGAAGCTGCCACAATATGTTTATAATGTAGCAGTCTTCCATCCCACTGAACATTGAGCCCCAACATGGCTGACTTCTAGATTACAGAGAATTCTCCCTGGTGCCACAGCTCATGACTAAGGTGAGAAAACATTAGAAGTCTGTTGATGCTGCAGTAAGTGCTGTGTCAAAAATGGATCTCCTCACTGAGGCATGCCAGAAGGTGGGACTTTCGCCGAACATTCAGAAGACCAAAGTCGTCCAAAGTCCTCAGTAAGCTCCAAATGCACACAAAAATGGTTACCTCTTTCCCTGAGGTGAAAGATTTCGGAGGAGTGGTATTGTTGCTCAAATCCTGAACTGCATAACATGAGGACCCCATTAGGGAAGTGCTGTAGATTATAGATTCACAACTGGTGCGAAGTATTCCTTCTCCACCACTCACCAGCCAATAGCAGGATAACTCAGCCAAATTTGTCATTACATTTGTATATTTTCAATACTGAGCAGATTCCTTTCTGGTTACTATTGTTAGTGACATCTTAAACACAACAGAGGATTTTCTATGTTCATGCTCTTGAGCAAAATCATAAACATGTTGTAAAAATTATGTTAGAAATAATTTCTCAAGAAAATCTTCCTCTGTTTGAAATCAATAATACAAAGACACTAAAGGAAATATTAAAGTGCTTCAAATAAGGGATGTATCATTCAAAATGTCTGCAAATGTGGCCTGGCAGTACAGGTGTCACTTGTGTCTACAAAGGGAATATTGTCTACAGTTCATAGACAAAAGCTAACTTGCAGGATAACCTCAACCTGATCAAGGACAACTGTAAATAACAAGAGAGAAATCAGTATGTCAGCAAAGTTAGACCAAGATTTTCTAGTGCTTGAATCCCTCTGTAAGAGAAGCACATCTTATATGTGGAAGAAAAACAAAGGAACACTAACCCAACATGATCTGTTCTTGCTGCAAATAATGGTTTGAACTTTAGGAGAAGACATTTTCTATTTCCACTTCAAACCAGTAGCCAAATGTTGTGTCAGGATTATACACAGTCCCATAGGGGATTGACCAAGTTCAGGTAATCAAACTATTAAAGAGGTTACGCTCGTCCATGAAATTTTTCATTTATTTTATAGGATATAAATTTTTGCCAATGAGGAAACACACAGTTAATTAATTAATCCTTTCTGACATGACAGAAATAAACATCTTCATAATTTCTAACAATTCCAATATGCCCTTTCTCCACTCTCGCATACCAGAACCTATTGATTCTTTGCTGTTGTACAACTGATCCTCTCTTGCAGTGCCACGTTCAAGTAATACAGTCATTCAATAATGTAAATTTTATCTCTCAAGGCTTCAATAGTTACTGTCCTTGAGTGAACACATCAATTTTACATAGTATTTGCAATGTAGATGGGTCTGAGCTAACAAGGAAAATAGTTTACAAGAAGTACCGACGCTTCAAAGCAGAATGGTACATACTTTCATGTTTCATACTTTATGCCCTGTTTTTAGAAACTTGCTTTATCTTTCTTTTCCTGCTTTAAAATAAAATCAAAGACAATTCTTAGAGGTTTTTATGAAAGCAAGCAGCAGTAGCCAACTACACACGGGGGTCGATTTTCACCTGTCATTCTCTGCCTTTAATAGAGCAGTAAGGGCCTCGCAATGCGGTCAGAAGCTGTTAATGCCAGAGGTGCAGTTGCCAAGACTCTTAGCAGTCATGAAGAATTAAATTCACAGACACTAATGTCCCAAAACCGAACTGCTTGTTGCAACGAGTCACAAACTAGCAATTAAGTTGTTTTTGCTCGGTATAAAAGCTGAAAAATCTAGAATCCAAATCGAATCAACATGCAGACTTTTAACCAAAAAATATGACTTCAATTCTTCAACTAGGTGCCAATTTTGTTTTTAGGAATTTAAGTACGTTAGTATATGAAGTCACAGAGCCAAAATGTATACACTTCCCTAACACAATGGTTGTCAAATTAGGCAACAGTTAAGTCTGCCAAGAACATCAATGCCAGGACAGAGTTTCAAATAATGATACCATTTGGGACTTGGTTAGCCAGGTACTCTGACCAACTAGTTGATAAGACATGTTGATCTGCACTTCATTAGTTATGTTCCTAGCTTAAAGTCGAAAGTCTTTCTCAAGTCACAAAAGGGTGAATTTTCCTGGTGGACGTAGACTAAAATAATTTGTGCAGAGCAGAAATAATGCCCAATAATCTGATTATAATGACAAGGATGTACAAGTTCAGCTGGAGGCACACTATTGGCTGTTGGCTCAGGGTAGATAGGATGACTGAGGGCACTTCTGACCTTAAAGGCAGAATGGGAGAGCCCGGGCAATTGTGACTTAGGTGATCATGTAAAATGTGCAATGTTGGCTCGGCCACCAGTTAAACATGCATCCCAATTTTTGCATCCATTAAAGGAATTATTATTGTGCTATGGCTGGGATGGCAGCAACAAACCAAGCAGTGGCTTATACAACCTTGTAGATTGTCTTGGATGATGCTGCTGAGAGGGCAGCAACATGGTATCAAGCAGTTGGTGGAGAAACAGGGAGCATGTTTGGGAACGAGTGATTGTGCAGGAATAATAGAAGCAAAATGTTTAGCAGTGAGCCTACTCTTTTCAATAAGGGTGGCAAAGAAAAAGGGGGAATTCATACTCTGTTGTAGAGAAACAGCTGATACTGACTCAGAAGAGGTCAAAGCAAATTTCTTCAGCAATTATCAAAGAGGCGATTGGCTGGTACTTCTTGTACGCTACCAAAAAACCAAAAACACCAAAGGATGAGAGTTCCACAATATTGGACATGATCTCTATTATTAACAATAGCAACTTATTTATATCTATGAAGCGTTTAATTTGTATAGCATTGTTAATTTAGAAAATAAATTGCAAAATGCTTTGTAGAGATGTGATCAGAAAATGGATGTGGAGCCAAAAATAGATATTCAGTGGGGGGGTAACTGAAGGTTTGATTGAAGAAGTGGATAGTAAGCAGGAAAATGGAAGGAGGGGGAGTTGGAGAACAGCAGAATTACGGAAACAAGTCCAGTGTGTGAGGCATAGGCAACTGCATGAGAGAGATAAACATTACTCATAATCTTGAAAAAGACTGATGAAGTTCACATTTAAAAGTTAAAAGACCATATGTAGTATAATATTATCTGAACCTTCAAAATGACTGTAAATATATTATAATTATTGTTAGCCTTGCCAAAACTAGTAAAGGGGTTGCAGAAGGAATAGATGAGAGGAAAAATCCCAGAGTGGAATTGTACCTCCCCCAGCCACCGGAAGGAAACATGGTGGGCAGGGTTGGACAATCCCGCAGGCACTGTAAGATCGGTTTCCTGATGGCGGGAATCGATGGCGGGACCTTGCCACCACAATCATCGTGACGGGTCACCATTCCCGCCAGAGGCCATCGGGAAGCCCTTTTGCATCCCATTATTGGGATACAAAGAACCCCTAACTGGAATTTTCCCCCACTGTCCAATCATCCCCCACCCTGTTGGTGTGATTTCACGCCAGTCCAGAACACGTCCAGACAACATGGCATGCATATGTCGGGACTTACCTGGATGGCAGCTTGCAGAGAGTAGTACAGGTGGAGGCCTCCAGTGACCGTGGACCACGGAAGATCACATGCAGCAGTGGGTGGGTGGAGCACCTATCATGAGGATCCTCCAGTGGAGGTGGTTCCAGGACATGGATCCTTGAGCAGCTCTTTAAGTATGGTGCCCAGACATGACAGTGGGGCACGTGACATCCTCCCCGGCCTGCAACATAAAATGTTGGGAATCCCCCTCCGGCATAAGTAATGAGCCCAGCACTACATGATTTGGCCCAATTTCCTGCTGGGCTCCAGGGCAGGAAACACTCTCAATTTCTGTCCCCACACGGGACATTGGCCCAGAGCAGAAAATCCTGGCCATAGGCTGAGAAAGGTGAGTGTTTGGCCAATGATGAAACATCATTGACCCAATTTTATTTTTTAATGGCTGATGGAGGTGACATGCTGTTGCTTGAAGTGGTCTAAAGATTATTGACGTGTTTGACACTCCCAGAGAACCTGCCTCTAGGAATGACAATACAGCATGCCAAACAGGGGAAACCAGATGAAACAAATACTTCTCATGCTGAAACAATGTCTAGCTAACATAGCCTTGACAAAGAAGGGTCATTTAATGAACAGGACTAGGTCAGTAACTTCCATCATATGATTATTTATAATCTAATTATTTTTAATTATTTATAATCTAACCATTTCCCCTTAACATTCAATGGCATTACCATTGTTGAATCCTCCACTATCAACATCGTGGGGATTACCATTGACCAGAAACTGAACCTGCCATATACATACTATGGTTACAAGAGCAGATCAATTGTTAGGGAATCCTGTGGTGAGCTATTCACCTCTTCACTCCCCAAAGCCCGTCCACCATCTACAGGGCATAGGTCAGGAGTGTGTTGGATGAGTGCAGCTCCAGCAACATTCAAGGAGGTTGACACCATCCAGGACAAATCAGCCGCTTGATTGGCACCCCATCCATAAACACTCACTGTTTCCACCACCGATGCGCAGTGGCAGCAGTGTGTATCATCTACAAGATGCACTGCAGGAAGTCACCAAGGCTCCTTAGACAGCACCATCCAAACTCATAACCCTTACTATTTAGAAGGACAAGGGGAGCAGACACATGGGAATGCCACCACCTGGAAGAACCTCTTCAAGCCACTCACCATCCTGACTTGGAAATATATCGCTGTTCCTTCACTGTTGCTGGGTCAAAATCCTGGAACTCCCTCCCTAACAGCACTGTTGATGTACCTACAGCACAGGGATTGCTGTGGTCCAAGAAGGCAGATTACCACCACCTTCTCAAGGGCAACTAGGGATGGGCAACAAATGGTGACCTAGCCAGCGACACCCACATCCCATGAAATTTATTTTTCAAAACTCCACACATCACATTTTCGGTGAACAACACATTGATGTGTATTGCACCCTTATATTTTGACAGAATTCGCAAAATTTGAAGTCTCAGCATGGGAGTAAAATTTTAAAAGATTCATGTCCCCAAGGTTTTAATAAGAATTAGAATTATTGGAAGATTGTTTAGAGCAATGTGAACTGCCAAAAAATGGATGAGTTGGAAAAGGGCATGATTTTAAAAAATTTTAAATTACAACCAAGCCCCCCAACCTGCTTCTAGTCCACGCACTTTCAGTTTTAACAGATGTGGAACTGGTGGGTGAGGGGAAGCCAACCCACTCCCAGGCCGAGGGCTTAACCTGGACCAGCCTGGTTTCCCTAGCCTCAGGAAACCCGGCAGATGAAGGGAGGTTAGGACAGATTTGAGGGAAAGATAAGTGCCTTTTCAGCACTGCACTTGGCCTAGAAGGAGATTTCAGTCAATCATTATGTGTCAATAGTTCTCTCTACTAGTTTGGCCGAGTCTTTAGTGCCAAGATATTCTGGATTGTGCCATATGGTGGAAGAAGGTTTGTCAAAAGTGAATTAGAATTATCTAAAGGCTAGAACTGTCTCTTGTATTCACACTGAAATAGGTATCATGAGTCTTCTAAAATAGATAGCGGAGATGAGATTTTAATTTCAATCAATTTATAACTTTATTGTGGGAAAGCTAGGAAGTTACTGTATTTGAATCAAATTAGGAAGCCACATTAGAAATAGAAGATGACCCAGAGCAATACTGGGGATTAAAATTTGGGTCTAATCAAATTAGAAGGATCTGTATGCTTTTCTAAATAAAATAGTGGGTGAACTGAAATAAAGACAGGAAATTTTAGAAAATAACAAAATACATATCAGTATCCAAAGGGGAACAGGCAGGTTAATTTTTCAGATGCAAATACAATGGCCTGAATTTTCCTGTTGGCGATTTGGGGCGGGGCCTGCTCATGGACGGGAAAATGAGGCGGGATGACATCGGGAGGAACCCCCGACGTCATCCTGGTCCATTTAAATCTTTAGGAAGGCGGGCGGACTGCGAAATCAGCTGTCCACCCTTCAACCTGTCAATGGCCAATTAAGGCCATTGACAGGATAATTAAGATAATTAAAGACTCTGCCCGTCCAACCTTGGGTTGGTGGACAGGCCAGGAGCTCCAGCGGGCTTCTGAAAGAACATGAAACCTCATCCACTGGTGGGATGAGGTTTCATGTCCATTTTTAAAAACTTAAAAACAAATTCTGTGCTTCTTATTAACATGTCCCATCGTGTGTGACATTGTCACATGAGGGGGACATGTTAATATTTTTTTTTTATTTTCAAAGTTTTTTTAGACTGCCAGTGATCTCCCTGACACATCACTTAGTCTCAGGGAGATGTGTGCTTTTGCGCGCGCATGCGTGAAAGAGTGCACTTTGACAGCTGGGGATTCCCTCCCCACCCCGCACAGGAAGCAGCGCTTCCCGTCAGGCAGCCAGCTGGGTGGGCCTTAATTGGCACACCCACTCAAAATGGAGGCGGGCCCTGTTTCAGCGGCGGGAGTCGGCTGCCCACCCGCTGTCGAGCCGGTGGGGCCTGCCCGCCAACCTAGGGCAAAATTCTGCCCAATGTTGACAGCCAATCATTAACTTGACAGTTTGCTTTCAGATGTTTACAAACCCAATGTGTGTTTCTCACATTTTTAAAATTTCACCTCTAATTAGAATATTGAACTGGATTGAGAAACCTCCAACATGATGAAACATGAATGAGATATGCCCAATCAGACAACTTACTGGGGTAATTTCAGTACAGAAAAGAACCCAAGTGCAAAACATTTTGAACCATCCCACTGTTTTTAGACGTTTTAAACTTTTTGACGAGATTAGTATCTCCTCACGGCAACAATTGGACTCACAATAGTAAGGTTGGTCACAATCCTATCATTTTAATATCTCAGAAATGGGCCCTTTGCCATTAAATGAAAAATATTTATATCTATTCTGTCATTATTTTTCCACCATGCCCAAAAGCTTCACACCAATTTAATCATTTTCACCACATGTGTCCTTGTTATCTCTTTTGAAATTTTCATTGGATAAAAATAGGTTTTATATAAAACTGAGCTACAACATGTGCATGTTAATTCTATTGTATAAGTGAGGCAGCTATGAGTAGCAGATGGGATGTGAAAGATTGCAATGTCCATTCACAGAATTGAATAGATACAGTTTCCAAGAATTCTAGTTTTCAATTAAAAACACAAATTACTGTCACACATTACAACCACAATTCATACAAATTCCTATCAAACTGCAAGACAATACAGACAAAGGAGTAATTACATCTTAGATGCGGCTGCACTTTGAGGACACAAGGGCCACAAAATTTGACTCTACAGCATCAATAGTGCTAGCATTACGGAAGGTCAAACCTTCAACAACGTCAGCTGGACCCCTCCCAGTGCAGACCTTGTGGCCTGCCCTGACTGTAAGGGTGCTGGTACGGTTATGCCATGCATATACCAGAAGCATGCAGAGTGGACGGATTGTGACGCCTAATGCTGATTTGGCATTTGAGCTGCCATTTTGGACCTTGCAATTGCTGTTAATTCCACCTCAATCACACCCAACTAAACATAGGTTCAGCCACTGCGGGGTCTCACCATTAAAACTGTTTTAAGGGCTCACCATGGATCTTCCGTTAGCACTGCAGAGTGAGTGGAAACACTTGTGTTGAGTTTGGAGGAGTTTGCATTCACAAGGGAGTATGCTGGACTTTCATGGAGCAGAGGTTGCAGTGGGTGGAAATTGTGAGCAGAGTAAGGAGGAGGAGGGCTCTCAATGGAAGGCTGTATCCACATAGGGTCTGTACAGACCACTTCTCCTACCTCCACCTCAACCAGATAAGGTATGTACATTTCATCAAGGAAATTGTGATTGGATTGTGTCACTTCTGCCGAGTGGACCTGCACAGCAAGGTGAAGGTGGCACTGTCAGTAGTTGTGAAGCTCACTGTGGCTTTCAACTTCTAAGTCAGAGGACCTTCCAGGCTGGAGCAGGAGAAATTTCCAACATTTTTGCAGTTCACCATCCATCACTACATCAGAGGCCCTGTACACAAGGAGAAGGGATTTCATCATCTCCCTTATCAGAGGAAGCAAGAGGAGTGGCATGTAGTTTTGCCAGGTGAGTGGTATTTTCAATGGTGCAGGGAACCATCAACTGCACATATGTGGCTCTACAAGTCCCATATGTTAATGGGGGTGGGATTTACAGTATCTATGAGGGCTACTAATTTATCATCGTGCTGTTGGTGCATGACCACATACAGAACATCCTGTTGGTAAATTCCCGCCATCCTAACAGCAGCCATGATGCATTTATCATGCACCAGTTAGCTATAGTTACCACCTATGGACTACCACAACAAACCAGCGGGTGGCTCTTGGTGACAAGAGCTACCGGGTCTACACATGGCTCATGACTGCCCTCTACCACACAACTACATGCTCACAATGCATCAACAATGAGAGCCGTGCTGTGATGAAAAATGTCATGAAGCAAACCATCATTGTCTTGAAATAATGGTTCTAGTGCTTGGACCACTTGGAGGAGCCTTCCGGTTCTCACTGGAATGTTCCTCCACCTTCGAGTCCTCCTCAACCTTGCCCTCATGAGCGTTACAGCCCTTGCTATCAAGCCTTCGGAGGGCATCTCAGGAGGAAGGTGAGGGGGAGATGGAAAGTGAGGAGGAAGGGAAAGGGACCTTAGTCTGGATGGGCTCTTTAAGATCAGGAGGAAAGTTCACCTTAAATCAATATTAGTCCAAGACAATGGAGTACTTATGATAAAAGCAAAATTCTGCAGATGCTGGAAATCTGAAATAAAAACAGAAAATGCTGGAAAAACTCAACAGGTCTGGCAGCATCTCCTGAGAAAGAAACAGAGTTAACTTTTGAGTCTATATGACTCTTCTTCAGCATCAAGGAGCCGTGGCAAAACTGGAGTCAATGGGAATCAAGGGGAAAACTTTTCACTGGTTGGAGTCATACCTAGCACAAAGGAAGATGTTTGTGGTTGTTGGAGGTCAGTCACCTCAGCTCCAGGGCATCACTGCAGCAGTTCTTCAGGATAGTGTCCTATGATCAACCATCTTCAGCTGCTTCATCGATGACCTTCTTTCCATCATAAGGTCGGAAGTGGGGACGTTCGCTGATGATTGCACAATGTTCAGCACCATTCGCAACTCCCCAGATACTGAAGCAGTCCATGCCCAAGTGCAGCAAGACATGGACAATATCCAGGCTTGGGCTGACAAGTGGCAAGTAACATTTGCACCACTCTAGTGCTAGGCAATGACCATCTCCAATAAGAGAGAATCTAACCATCACCCCTTGGCATTCAATGGCATTACCATCACTGAATTCCCCCACTGTCAACATTGACAAGAAACTGAACTGGACTAGCCATATTAATACTATGGCTACAAGAGCAGGTCAGAGGCTAGGAATCCTGCGGCGAGTAACTCACCTACTGACTCCCCAAAGCCTGTCCACCATCTACAAGATACAAGTCAGGAGTGTGATGGAATACTCCCCACTTGCCTGGATGAGTGCAGCTCCTACAACACTTAAGAAGCTTGACACCATCCAGATCAAAGCAGCCCACTTGATCAGCACAACATCCACAAACATTCACTGCCTCCGCCACTGACGCACAGTAGCTGCAGTGTGTACCATCTACAAGATGAACTGCAGGAATTCACCAAGGCTCCTTCGACAACATCTTCAAAACCCATGACCACTTACATCTAGAAGGATAAGGGCAGCAGATAGATGGGAGCACCACCACCTGGAAGTTCCCCTCCAAGTCACTCACCATCCTGACTTGGAAATATATCGCCGTTCCTTCACTGTCACTGGGTCAAAATCCTGGAACTCCCTTCCTAACAGCACTGTGGATGTACCTACACCACATGGATTACAGCAGTTCAAGAAGGCAGCTCACCACCACCTTCTCAAGGGCAACTGGGGATGAGCAATAAATGCTGGCCCAGCCAGTGAAGCCCACACCCCATGAATGAATTTTGTAAAAAATCAATGTACTATTTGAGTTGTGCAATACAATGTCACCTCTGTTCAAAGTGGAGAGAGAATAATTAACTGTTAGTCCAATATCAGTTGTGCACAACACTTTGAATGAATAATTCATGATATCATTAATGAACATTTAGAAATGCATTAAAGACAAGTTGTGCTTGGCAAATTTAATAGAGTTTTCGAAAAAAAATAACCATTGGATGGCTAAAAGGAACATATGGGCAAGTTTTTGCTTAATTGCATTTTTTTCAGTTCAATTTGACTAAATTCAGCATAACTGGAGCAAAAGATCACAACTTTACTGCAATTTGCTTTCAGCTCAACTTGAAGTTTTGTAATTTCCTGGGAATGATGTGTAACCCGCACCCAGGATCTCCCTGGCCACTCCCATGGGCGTAACAGAGCTGTCGCTGGCAATTTTTGCAGCTGCTGACATTGCACACAGTGCTTTACTAAACTCTGTATCTCGCCATCCAGCCCAGGCCACCATAAGTAGCTGCATGCTATGGTCTTCATTCGGGAAATTCCTGGATGGGCACTGTGTAGTTCACTTAAAAGTAGCTCCCTTCCCTTTGGAGGAACTATCACTCGTGCTCCCCACAATAAGATGCCATCCTGGCTGGTTATTTTATGTCTTCTGTTGAAGTACAGTTATGTTTCATCAGATACAGCCTCCTGTGACCAACCATGTAGCACTTGCTCTCATACTTAAGAGAGGACTGGGCCAGAACTTGTCGAGCACATACCAGCAAGGGGTCTAAGAAATTTAACAGTAAAACAAGTTGCCGCAGAACTGGGATGTGCTCTTTATTTTCTTGCAAAGACAAATGACTAAGGGCATCGGCGTTTGTGGTTTGATTGCCAGGCTTATATATGAAAGTATATTTGTATGCTGCCAGAATTAAGGCCCTATTAGTATTTCTGTATCTTCTTTCTAGTGCAGACTTTAATCTTGTTCTTCTTTTTGACTTTAATTGAATATCACTGAGTTATCAGTTTTTGAGAAAGCAACATCTTAAAGTCTTGCCCAATTGTGTGAATTCATGTCAGATTTTACATTCAGTGATATGCAAAATGAATTTGAGCAGAGAGTTGGGGAGGGAGGGGTGGGGGTGCAGGAACCACTTTTCAAAACAGGCACATTTTGTTTTGGAATCAGTAATTGGGTCTAAAGCTAAAACTCTACCCTGTTTACAGATTTTCAGGTGTTCAATAAGGTATCTCACAACATGTTTGTAGTTTCAAAAGCTCAGTTCAAGACAAAATGTAGCAAAATGGATAGAAAGTTTTTTGGTAGATAGGAAATAAAAGGTTAGGTTTATGGTGATGACTAGAATGGGCAAAGTTTGGAAGTAACTAAAGCAAGAGGTCATTCCTGGGTCCATTTTTTTTCTTGATGCATATCACAGAATTTTAGTGGCACAGAAGGAGGCTATTTGGTCCATCATGTCTGCACCGGCTCTCCAAATGAGCATTATGAACTAGTGCCAAAGCCTTGCCTTTTCCCCGTACCCCTGCACATTGTTTTCTATTCAAATAATCATTTAAAGCCCTCTTGAATGCCTCGATTGAATCTGCCTCCACCACACTTCTAGGCAGTGCATTCCAGACCCAAACCACTCGTTGTGTGGAAAAGTTTTTTCTCACATCACATTTGCTTCTTTTGCGAATCATTTAAAATCTGTGCCCTCTCATTCTTGATCCTTTTATGAGTGGGAACGGCTTCTCCCTATCTACTCTGTCTAGCCCCCTCATGGTTTTGAACATCTCTATCAAATCTCCTCTTGGCCTTCTTTTCTCCAAGAACAGTCCCAACCCCTCCAATTTATCTTCATAACTGAAGTTTCTCATCCATGGAACCATTCTTGTAAACCTCTGCTGCATTCTCTCCAACATGTTCACATCCTTCCTTTAATATGGAGTCCAGAACTGTACACAGTACTCCAGTTGAGGTCTGAGTGTCTTATATAAATTCAGCATAACCTCCCTGCTCTTGATCTCTATGCCCCTATTAATAAAGGATACTATATGCTTTATTAACTTGCTTTATACATGATATGAAAGTCGGCATAGAAATCATAAGTTCAACATTTGCTGATGGCTCAAAGGTAGATGGTTTGGAAAATAGCAAGGACAGTGTGAAACTTCTGCAAGATGCAGGTAGGAAGGCAGGTGACAAAGTAGAAAAGTATGACACCATATGCTTTGGATGGAAATGTAAGAAATGGGTATGTATGCTCCACAGAACAATACTTAAAGATGTGGACAAATAGAGACCATTGGGTTCAAGTGCACCATTCTAGAAATTTTAGGTGCAGGTAGCTGATGTTCAAGAATAGGCCAACAGCATTATGGCCTGAATTTTTCAGATGGTGGGATCTTGCTTCTCACCAACTGAAGAATCCCCATCAACTCCAAATGTTCCGCTGCCATTTCATGCTCGAATGAGCATTAAGAGGCTGCAGATGGAACCTCTGCCCCTCACTCGGCAGGCAGTCCTGCCTTAGAAAGCTGCTGGTCAATCTGACAGTGGACTGGTGAGAATATGCAGGAGGACACCTGAGACTTAGGCTGGGAATTTCCGTGTCTGTCAGCGCCGGGCATTGTCGGTACCATGAGGGAACAATATGGCGAGAAGGCAAAAAAAAAGCGGTTTCACGATGTTGTGAAACCAATTTGCGATCGCCCGCTCCACCCATCAGCAGCAGTTCCCCACCATCAGATACCAACTCATTGTAATAAGTTTGCACATCTTTATAAGGCCAGCTCACCAGACACACGCCCTCTAGCTAGATCGCCCGCTCATGTCAGCAGAAAAACACGCCAACGTGTTTCACAACAGCACATATAATTGTGCGCTTGGGTTGCACTTCACTCAGGATTTCAAGGTTTGTTTGCCTCCCTTGATTCAGTCAGCACTCGCAGTCATCAGCACCAGGCTTCACAGACAGCACCACATCATTTTTAAGGGGGCTCAAGGGTATGTCTCTACCTATCAGATCAGCCATATATGGGTGATTTTTCAGCTACTGCAGAACAAGGTCTTGCTTGGGGAAGGGGGAGAAGTGGCCTCAAGCAAGGGAAGAGGCTGCAGGATGAGAGCTGTACTGGGGAAGGAGGGTATTCCAGGGGATGTGTGGGGGCACATGTTGAACTGTGGAAGTGGCCTCAATAAGGTGAGAGTTGAGGAAGCAATCTCCAGAGGAAATGAGGCCAGATGGACATGTGAGGCTATGTGTGAGAATGGGTGATGATGTCCCTTGAGCTGGCAATGAGTGAGATGGCAGTGAATGTGTGATGGGCTTGAGTGTGAGTTTAGTGTGCTGAGATGGTTGCCACACTCTGGCTGTGCAGATGAGATCATTCATCCTCTATCTGCATTGGATGGGCAACCTCTTCTGTGCAACATTGGCACTGACCATCACTGCCATTGCCTACCAAGCCAGAGTGGTAACATAGTTGCCCCTCCTGTGGCCAGAGCGGGGGAAGAGGACATCAAAGAGGCCTCCATGGTATCCATAAGGTGCTCAAGGGCTGCACTCTTCTTGCCTTTAAGGGCCATGTCTTCTTTGCTGCATTCCTGGACTGGAAGCACTGAGCACGGCTGTACTTTAAACGTGGTGCCTAGCGTGATGAAGCAGTGAAGTGACGGTGTGGTGGGCAAATTGGAGTCTACCCGCCATGGAAATGGCATGTTTTCTAGGAATGCATAAGTAATGCGACGGGTTTGAGATGATACTATGTGAAAACCCACCATCGCGGCCCGAGGGTAAAACATTGTTTTACCTGCCCCCACTGCATTAGGTGCAAATCTGGGACGATTCTGCCCTAAGTCTGGGCATCGGAGGTCCAGTTAAGTTTAAAGGGTCCCAGGGCAGGGAGGTTAAGGAAGGCCTGGGGTTGGTATGCGAAATGGGCAATCAGGGTCTCGATGGGGAGAGGCCGAGGGTAGGGAGATCCGGAGACCAGCGGATCTTAATGGGTGGGGGTGGGGGGCTTTGGCGGGGAGGGTGGTCTCTGTCCAACTTCAGGAGAGGGCTTCTGATGGAGGCACCACCCCCATTCCCCACTTTCCGCCCGAAATCTAACTCAATTGATTTCCAGGCTTCCCCCACGGAACTTCAATCCTCCCGCCAGCCTAAAAATTGAGGCTGGGCAGGAAACAGCCCCTAAGTGGCCAATTATTGGCCACAAGAGCCTCAATTGGGGCAAGAGCAGCCTTCCCGTCCAAGGCCTTGCCCGTCCCAGTGTAAAGTTGCTATGTGGTTGGGACAGGCAGGAACCCGGAGGAAATCCCATCCCTTCAATTTCATGCCCCCACCACCCCGCCTAAAAACCCTCCAATGGAGGAGAGTAAAATTCTGGCACATGAATTTAATCAATAAGGACTTAAGAGTATGGGAGTAAAAAAAGTAATGATAAATTTGTACAAACAAATGTTTAGATTATAGAAAGAGAAATAAATGAGTCTTTTTCGGAGTGGCAGGCATTGAGTAGTTGGGTACTACAGGGATGAATGTTTGGGCTCCAGCTATTCATAATATGTAT
This sequence comes from Carcharodon carcharias, assembly GCF_017639515.1. Lineage (NCBI taxonomy): Eukaryota > Metazoa > Chordata > Chondrichthyes > Lamniformes > Lamnidae > Carcharodon > Carcharodon carcharias. The sequence continues at coordinate 58,899,545 of NC_054474.1, forward strand.
CTATGATTTGCATGAGGGAACCAAATGTAATATTTCCAAGTTTGCTGACGACACAAAATTTGGTGGAAAAATGAGCGGTGAGGAGGATGTTAAGAGGCTTCAAGGCAATTTAGACAGGTTGGGTGAGTGAGTAAATACATGGCTGATGCAGTATAATGTGGATAAGTGTGAAGTTGTCCACTTTGGTAGAGGAAACAGAATGGCAGAGTATTACTTAAATGGTGACAGATTGGGAAATGTGGATGTATAAAGGCACCTGGTTGTCCTTGTACACCAATCACTGAAAGCAAGCAGGCAGGTGCAGGAAACAGCTAAGTAGGCAAATGGTATGTTGGCCTTCATTGCGAGACAACTTGAGTACATGAGCAAGGATGTCTTACTGCAGCTGTATAGGGCCTTGGTGAGATCACACCTGGAGTATTGTGTACAATATTGGTGTTCTTTCCTAAGAAAGGATTTCTTTGTCATAGAGGGACTGCAGCAAAGGTTCATCAGACTTGTTCCTGGGATGGCATGATTGTTGGATGAGGAGAGATTGGGTCGACTAGACCTGTATTCACTGGAGTTTAGAAGAATGAGAGGGGATCTCATTTATACACATAAAATTCTGACAGGCTGAACAGGCTGGATGTAGGGATGATATTTCCTCTAGCTGGGGGTCTAGAACAAGGGGTCACAGTCTCAGGATAAGGGGTAAACCATTTAGGACTGAGATGATGAGAGACTTCTTCACTCAGAGGGTGGTGAACCTGTGGAATTCTCTGCCACAGAAGGCTGTGGAGGCCAAATCACTGAATATATTTAAGAACTAAACAGATAGATTTCTGGACTCTAAAGGCATCAAGGGGAATGAGGAGAGAGTGGGAGTTGAGATGGGGGATCAACCATGATCATGTTGAATGGTGGAGCAGGCTCAAAGTGCCAAATGACTTACTCCTGCTCCTATTTTCTATGTTTCTAGAATATTTAGCAGTTTTGAACACTAGAGTCAGATACAGGGTACAGCAGACCCACCAGAACCACATTTGGCATGGGAAATTTCAATAGTGAGGGGAGACTTCAGATACCATGACTGTTTCCATGACAGGAAGTTCTGATGTCCCAGCAGTGCCAGGCAGAAGTGGTAGGTACTGCTGCAGGCTGGCAAGCAGCAGTTGAGGGATCGAGTTGGAGAAGACAAAGAAGAAACTTTCAAATATTCAATGATTTTGAATAGGGAAAATTATCTCTTGTGTTTCAGGAGTTAGCGAGGAGTAGTCAGCAATTTAAAATCTTTAATAATTTGGAGAATGATTAGAAAAATATCTTCACTTAGCAAGTTCTAGAAATACCTTAGAGGGTTAAACTGCCACAGGAAGTGATTAAAGCAGTGACAATTGCAGCTTTTAAGTAGAAATTGGATAAAATTTGAATCAAAGAAAGATACATAGCTGTGGGGCAATAATGAAATCAGTTTTGGATTGCTCTGGCATACAGCCATCACAAACAGGATGCATGAAATGGTCTTGTTCCATGTTGTAGACTTCTGTGGTTCTATATCTGCATACAACATATACACATTAATTTAGTTGTTCTATTGGGCAAAATTTTCCAAGAATTGCACTAAGTGCAGCAGTGGGCGGGTAAAATGGAGTCCTACCCGCCGATGGAAAAGGCAGTTTTTCACGCTGAAACGTACCGAGCCCACCTCATAATTTATTTACTCGTGTGAAACATGCCATTTCCATGGCGGACGGGCTCTCATTCGCCCGGCCACCATTAACCCACGCACGCATCACGCCGTGTGCCATCTTTAAAAGGCAGCCAACAGCGAAGCACTCATCGCCACCAGCTCACCATTGCTACCCAGGAGACATGGCCAGCAAAGGAAAAAAAACTGCTGCATCCCCCACTTCAATGACAGGTCCCTCGAGCAACTGCTGGATGCCGTGGAAGTCCACTGGGATGTGCTCTATTCCCACTCTGGCCACAGGATGGGCAGCAAAGTCACCAACCCAGCTTGGGAGGCAGTGGCAGCGACGGCCAATGCAAACACCCCACAGAAGAGGACAGCAACCCAGTGCTGTAAAAGGATGAATGATCTCCTCTGTTCTGCCAAGGTAAGTCACTCTTTTCATCACTCCCATATCACACACTCACAAACACGTCACACATCCACAGGGCCCTCACTCACTGCCAGTGCAAGGGACACCACCATTCACTCTTTCACGCACACCGTCATTGTCCTCATCTCGTCCATGGGACTACTCACCACTCACACAGGCCAGGCATACTTATCATCAGGCCTGGCAGGCATCTTGATACACTCTCTCCATCTCTATCCATGCAGGAAAAACTGGCTCACAACAGAAGAGAAAGGTTGTAAGCAGATGGAGGGATGCTGGAGATCAAAGTTCTGACAGAATTTGAAAACAGATCCATCCAGTTGGCTGGTGATGACCGGGACTGGTCCTGTGCTGACTGTGAGGTCGGCGCTGCTCTACTAAGTGAGGATCCAGCAGTAAAACATCCATCGGACAACCATGCTGTGAGTGATGTGTCCTCTTTCACAGGCCACTGCCATGTACTAATTATCTCTCCTTGCTTTTGCAGGCACATCTGCCAAACATCCGACAGATTCCATGACTCAGAACCTCCAATCAAGCCCTGAAGAAACCTCTCAGGAGGAATCTGAAGGCACCCAACCTGAAGTCCCATCACAGCGCTCACCCACACCCTCCACCAGCGCAGAGAGACACACCTCAGTGGAACCTAGCTTGAGAGTAGCCTCAGGATCACAATCTGGTGAGCACATTGCGCTTTCTGATCCAAAGCAGGCGGAGACAGGGACTTCCCAGGTCCCCGGCACTTGGAGGACTGCTGGAGGTCAGAACATTGCTGAGTCTGAGTCAGATGACGAGCCACTGGACTAGGTCATGCTGGATCTGCAAAGGCAAGCTCGGGAACATCAGGAAGGGATGTCCGCTCCACTCTTCAGATTGCAAGGCATGATGGAGGAGTCCATCCGTCTTCAGGGTCAGGTGATAGCGCTGGCAACAACCGAGGTCATCACTGGCAGGATGACGGCCGCCATGGAGACCTTGTTCCAAAGCATCACTCCTGCACTGCTGCGCAGGCTTAACTCCATTGCTGATGCCATATTTGGCCTCCAACAGTGTAAACGTGAGAGGGGTGCTAGGCATCTCAATCTCATTCCAGCTACCCCTTTCGCTTACGGACTCAGCCAGGGGCCCTCGGGCACCCATAGCGGGGAGGATTAAAAGGTAGCTCTGGGGTCATCCACCCAGCTGACTCTGGGAGTGAACGGCCCAACTGACTCCCCTCTTTCTGCGACCTCCGCAGCTACAGCTTCACAGGTTGAGGAAGGTGCCATTGCCACACGTCAGGACCCTGAAAGCAGGCCAGGCTCTCCAGGTCTGCGCCCTCCAGAGGACACCCGCCAAAGTCATCACAGACAGGGTGTTACAGTCAGCAGGCTGCCTCCACCTCCACTGTGGATGTCCGGGGAGCACCAAGACATGGCAGCAGAATTAGGAAAGTTAGGTAAAAGTAGCTGCACAGCGTGGCCACGGGTGTTGATCATTTGTATGCACTGTTCACCATTGTTAATAAACTCCTAAGAATATCTCCCTGCCTGTGGCTCCTTGTTCTGATGAGCATGTTCTTGTCATTCAGATGAGAATCCTTTCTGCACAAGATAAAAGGCAGGTGTCTCAGTCTAGGGCCTCTTCCCTGTGCTCTGTGCGGCCTTCAGACCACAGTGATCGCCCAGCCTCACAGTCTCTGGAAACATTACTGATGCCTGCACCTTGGCGGTGCTGGTCATTGCTGCCAGAATGAAGTGGGCAGGTGCCACAGAGCTCTATCATTCTCTCTGTGTGCCCTCAGCACCTTTAAGGTGGGGCTGGCCCCCATCACACCAGCATCTGCGACCAGTGATGCTGTGCACCAGCTCCTGAAGGGCCTGAGATGCTTAAGGCAGACACAGCATCAGATGTGTGTAAAGTTTCACGGTTGTATCTCTGAGATGGCCCTGATCTTGGAGCGCAAGTGAGCTGCCCTCGACCAAACAGGAGTCAGACATTCTCAGACGCTATGTGAAGATCTATCGAGTGTCCTCACTGCATGTTATCATCATCCTCCTGTGACCGAGTGACTATTAGGGCCTCCACTGCGTCTCCATGACAGGAGAATTCTCATAAGGGACATTGGCATTGCCATAAACCAGGCTGGAATCAAACATTCACATCTGCAATGTGAGGATCTATGAGGACACCTCACTGCATGTTGTCATCATCCTCCACAAATCTGGCAGCTATGAGGGCCTCCCGAACACGCCTGCTTCATTTAGCCAGTGTGATAGCCTCATCCGCGTCATTGTCATCACCGAGGACCCCCTCACCCTCATCCCCCTTATCCAAGGAGACCTCCAGCTCCTCCATCTCTTCCTCAGCCAGCTCATCTCCCCATTGCAGCGCCAAGTTGTAAAGGACGTAGTAGACGATGATGATGTGTGATATTCTCTGTGGACTGTATTGCAGGGCTCCATTAGACCAATCCAGGCACCGGAACTGCATCTTCAGCATCCCAGTGGTCTGCTCCACCAAGTTGCAAGCTGCTGCATGAGTCTCGTTATAGAGTAACCCTGCTGCAGTCTGAGGCCACTGCACGGGTGTCATCAGCCACAACCTCTGTTGGTGGCAGTTGTCCCCGTGGAGCCATGCCTGCAGCCTCTGAGGACCCTGGAAGACTGCAGGGATCGGCGAGCGACTCAAGATATAGGTATTGTGCACACACCCCGGAAACCATGCACACACCTGCAGGATGGGTTTCTGGTGGTCGAATACCAGCCGCACGTTCAGTGAGTGGAAGCCCTTGTGGTTGATGAAGTCAACCATGTAGAAACGGAGACCTGAGCACCACATGAGTGCAGTCAACCACACCCTGCACCTGTGGGAATCCCGAGATCAGGGTGAATCCAGTGGCCCTTGCATCCTGGCTGTCCCGGTCCCAGGTGAAATGCACAAAGTTGTGTGTCATGGAGAAGATGTCACCTGTGACCGCATTTGTGGGTGGCGGATTGTGAACTCTCACAGAGGTCACCTGTGGAGCCCTGAAAGGAGCCACTGGCATAGAAATTGAGCACAGCTATCACTTTCACAGCTACTGGCAGTGGATGCCCTCCATGTCCCCTTGACGCCAAGTCCTGCAGTAAGTGGCAGATGTAAGCCACCAGGTCCCTAGACATGCACAGCCATTGGCAACACTGGTTCTCAATCATCTGCAAGAATGGCAGGAGGTATCTATAGACCCTGGGTGTCACTAGGCACCAGGCTCACTGTCGCTCATGGGTAGCATGTGCAGGAGCCCCAGCTGCCCCTTGTTCATGAGGTTGCTGCTCCTGCCTTTGCACAGCCAGGTGCCTCAGTCACTCTCTCCTCCATCTTCTATGGTCTCTGTAGGCCATCAGGCATACAGCTAGGTCACCAGGATCCATGATGCTGACGTGTTCCTCCTGCAGCATGAAAAAGAGAGACAGAGACGTGGTTATCATGGCTAAACTTAGCACCGTTCCGAGCCCTATGTGACTGACCCTTAATGCTTCCCGGAGAGTGCTAGTCACCCCTTGGATGGCCAGAGATGAGTGTGCTGCATGGCTGCCCTGTCAACCTGGGGGACATTGATCAAAATCCGGATGCTGACATTGCAAGGGGCTGTGAGCGCCTCCAGCAGTGACTGCTACATGGCCAGTATTGGCGAGGAGATTGTACAACATGTGCAGTCCAACTGCCACCCTGTCCAATAAAGTGGTGGCGGACTCAAAGTCTATGCCGGGAGGAGTGGTAAGGTCTGGAGTGCTTGGTCGGCCTTTGGTGCCTCCTAGTTGCTTGCATGGGGGGGGGCAGGCTAGGAGCCTGATCCCAATCATATCACTGTGGATGCGCCTGATCTGTCTTATTTTCAGAGGCATGGTCAGTTTATACAGGTGTCCCTAAAGTGTAGTCACTTCCCTCGCTTACACCGACCCCCACCTTGATTGCTCGTGTGCGGGATGCAGCACCAGGGCAGCACATGATCACCACCCACCCCCCGCAACCTCGCCACCCCCTCAACTACCAGCACTTGCTCCTGAACACCATCTCCCCACCTCAGCAGTTGTCTCCGGGGCCAGGCGTGAGTTTCTCCTGCCGCACAGTGCCCCTGAGGCCTGTAAACAATGGTTGGGCTGTGGAGAACACTGCTGCTCACTCACCTCAGTTTCCCCAAAGTGTAGGCTGCCAAGTGCACATCGCCTGCGTGCTGTTGTGAAACACGTTGGCGTGCTTTCCCGCTGACGTGGATGGACGATACAGCAGGATTCCAAGAGCCTGGCAGGATGGCCTTTTAATTATATGATGATGTATTACAATTAGCTCCCCGCCGACCGATGGTGGGAAACGCGGCCCGCCATTGTGCTGTGGGTCCCACCATATTTTCCGCGCATGCCACCTAACACACCCACCACCAGCGGGATCATAAAATTCTGCTCATTGTTTATATATTAATTTATTTTATTCATAAATAGACAATTATATATTAGGGACATGTTACCTCATTAATTACCTATCCTAATATCTCCTCCTTTGTCTCCAGTTTATTTATTTTGTCTGATTACACTACTGTGAAGCAATTTTGGAAGTTTTACTGTGTCAAAGACAATACACAAATGCAAATTGATGTTGGTTCTACCTCAGGAAAGATTTGCAACTCAAGAATTTGATTTTGCTCATTTTCTATAGTGCACACAAATTAAATAATTTCAGCAATAATTAGAATTAACCCACTGGACTTAAATCTGTGAGGCATCACTGACTTTATTCCAAAGCAAAATACTGTGGATGCTGGAAATCTGAAATAAAAACAGAAACGATTGGAAATCCAGGCTGGCCTGGAAGCATTAGTGGAGAGACAAACAGAGGGCTGACTTTTACGGGGCACATTGATCCCGCCAAACATCCCCTCCACTCCAAGCTAAAATGTCAGTGGAGAGCCCCGCCCACAAGAGGAATGGCTACCCCAATGTCATTTAATGGTCAATTAGCTATTAACAGGCTGAAATTGGGATATCTGCCTCTGAGGCAGGAAGTTCTGTTGCAATGCCAGGCAGGAGTGGTAGGTATGGCTGTAGGCTGGCAGGCCACAGTGAGGGGATTGAGGTACCAGGTTTGAGAAGCTTGGAGCAGGTTTTGGGGGATGCAGGGGTGGAAGGGGGGTATGATAAAGGAGGAAGTGTGCTGGGTGGAGGGTTTGTCTCCAATGGGCACAATGGACCTGCAAAGGAGGTCCCCTTCCCTTGTCTGACACCAGCCCACCAGTAAAAGCTGCCAGGCCTCCTGCATGACATGAGCAGTGGGGAGCATAGCCACTTAATTACCTTAACAGGCCCAAGGGTAGGTGGACACCCGCCAGCTCTACTTGCCCCCCGCATAAAAATTTCTTACAGGTCAGAGGCGGGTGGGAAGTCCACTGCTGAACTTAACCAGCCCCCATCTTCAAATCCGCCACCACAGAGACATAAAATTCAATCCAAAGTTAATGTTTCAGGTGGATAACATTTAGTCAGAACTGGAAAAGGTTTGAGATGTAAAAGATTTTAAGCAAGAAAAGAGGGAGAGAAACAAGTGAAAACAAGTTCTGCCAGGCCTTCAATCCCATTACCAACAAGACAGCCTAAGTTTCTTCCTTGAACAGAGACACAACCAATCTCCACCCACCACCATCCTCCTCAGTCTGGCTGGATCTGTTCTCACATTGAATAACAGGTGTTGCTATGGAAACCCAAATGGGCCCTAGATATGCCTGCCCTTTCTTGGGATATGTGGAACATTCTTTGTTCCAGTCCTATTTAAGTCTTCTCCCTCACCTCCTCTTCTCAGTACCTTGATGACAATATCAGTGTTGTTTTCTGCTCTTGGGCCAGATTGGAAAACTTCAATTTTGCTTCCAATTTGCATCCTTCACTTGTTTTCACAGTGTCCAATGCTAACTCTGTGTAATTTGCCTTCCTTGAGTCCTTTGCCTCTAATTCTGGGGATAGGCTATCAGTCAGTAAGTTAACTCATTCTCATAGCTACCTTGACTACATTTTCTCCCACCGCACCTCCAAAATGAATTCATATGAACATACATAATAGGAGCAGAGGTAGGCCATTAGGCTCCTTGAGCCTGCTCCTCCATTCAATCAGATCATGGCTGATTTGTTTTTGTGCTTTGAGTTCCACATTCCAACTTACCCCGATAACCTTTGATTTCCTTACCTAACAAGAATCTATCTATCTCTGCCTTAAAAATATTCAGTGACCCTGCTTCCCCACCTCCTGAGGCAGAGAGTTCCAAAGTCACACAACTGTCCAAGAGAAAAGATTTCTCATCTCTGTCCTAAAAGGGTGACCCCTAATTTTAAAACAGTGCCCTCTAGTTCTGGACTCATCCACAATAGGAAACATCCTTTCCACCTCTACCTTGTCAAGACCATTCAGGATCATATATACTTCAATCAAGTCATCCCTCACTCATCTAAACTTCAATGGAAACAAGCCCAGCCTATCCAATCTATCCTCATAAGACAACCCACTCATTCCAGGTATCAATCTAGTAAACCTCCTCCAACGCAAATAAGGAGACCAACACAATATTCGGGATGCGATCTCACCAATGCGCTGTATAACTGAAACATATCTTTCATATTCTTATGTTCAATTCCTTTCATAATAAAGGATAGCATTCCACTAGTCCTCTTGACTACATAATGTACCTGCATTCTAACTTTTGGTGACTCATGAATGATTTTTATTCTTCCTGCCAAAGTGAACAACTGCAATTTCCCTGCATTATACTCCATCTGCCAGATTTTTACCTACTCACTCAATCTATCTATATCCATCTGCAAACTTCTTGGCCAAAATTTTTAGCTTGGTGGGCAGGCGCCCGCCCAACCCGCTTGAGGGTAAAGTGACACACTTTGATTTTGGGCGAGCATCCCAATATCAACGCACAGTTGCATGATATTTCGTTCAGTGGGCACACTGCCAACTCCGGCAGCGCACCCGCCAACAATTAAAAGGCCTGTTAAGGCCATTAAAGGATCAATTAAATAAATATTTTCACTGCTTGTCCAACCTTATGGCTGGCAGGCAGGTGAAAAGGCCAAGCTGGCTTTGCACCTTTTAGGAAACCTCCTCCAGGGGCATGAAGAGGCTTCCAAAAGCAAATTAAAAAAATAAGGAATTTAAAATTTAATTAGTAACATGTCCCTGCTCAAGTAACAGAGTCACATGAGGGGACATGATTTATAACATTTTTAATTTCTTTATTTTTAAACTCTTCACCTCCCTGGGGCAACTCTGTGCCTCATGGAGATTTTCAAGCAATCACTCACGAGCGTGCACGAATTTTGTGCTCGCCCCGCTCACACTCCACACTCCACCATTTCCTTGTTATCCACTATTAACTCCCCATTGTCACTTTCTAGAGGATCAACACTCACTTTACTTACTCTTTTCCTATTTAAATACCTGTAGAAACTTTTGCTATCCATTTTTACATTGCTTGCTAGCTTCCTCTCATACTCTAATTTCTTTCTCCTGATTAACCTTTTAGTCATTCTCTGCCATTCTTTATATTCCGACCAATCATCTGTCCTGATACTCATCTTTGTGGGGTTGTTTGCTTTTTCTTTAAGTTTGATGCTTTCCCTAACTTCTTTAGTTAACCAGGGATGGTGGGTACTCCCTTTATAATTTTTTTATATGGTAGGAGTATACTTATTCTGAGTATTCTGAAATAGCCCTTGAAATGCCTGCCACTGCTCCTCTATTGTTCTATCCTCTAGCCTCGTTTCCCATTTCACATCAGCGAGCTCAGCTTTCATCCCCAAGTAGTTGCCCTTATTTAAGTTTAAAATGCTAGTTTTAGAAAAGTACTCTTCTCCCTTTCAAACTGGATGTAAAATTCAATCATATTGTGGTCGCTGCTACCTAGGTGCCTTTACTCCAAGATCATTAATTAATCCTGTCACATTACACAATACCAAGCCTAACATAACCTGCTCCCTGGTTGGTTCCAGAATGTGCTGCTCTAAAAATCTCAATAGCATTCTACAAACTCCCCATCCAGGCTACTACTGTCAATCGGATTTTTCCAGTTTGTGTAGATTTATGTTAACCATGCTTACTGCCACTCCTTCATTACAAGCACCCAATATTTCTTCTCCTATACTTTGTCCTACATTGTGGTTACTGCTAGAGGCCCTGTAGGCCATTCCTATTAGTGACTTCTTTCCCTTACTATTCCTCACCTCCACCCAGACTGATTCTACATTCTGATCTCCTGAACCAAGATTATCCCAAGAGTCATACGGACTTGAAACATTAACTGTATTCCTCTCCACAGATGCTGTCAGACCTGCTGAGTTTTTCCAGCTATTTTTGTTCTTGTTGCACAAATGCCACCATTTATTAACAGTGCTATCCCTCCACCTTTACCTAGCTTCCTATTCTTCTTGAATGTCATAAGCCCCTCAAAATTCAGGACCATCCTGCAGCTAGGTCTCTGTAATGGCTATCAGATCATATTTATTTACTTTAATGTGCGCTATCAATTTGTTTATTTTGTATTGAATGTTCATTCATTCAGATACAGATCCTTTAGCTTAGTCTTTTTGTTATCTTTGTAACATCTAGTCTTGATTCTTTGTGCATTCTTCGGTTCTTTCTCTCTGTCCCTTCCTGCCACTCTTCAACCCTCATTTCCAATATTATTACGCTCTCTTACCTTGTCTCTACTCTTTGATGCACGACATCTGTCCACAATTAAGCCCTTGCCCCCACTATTTAGTTTAAAACACTCTCTACTTCCCTAGTTATGCAGTTCCCAAGAAGACCAGTCCCAGCACGGTTCAGGTATAGATCATCCCAACGATACAGCCCCCACTTTCCCTAATAGGGACGAAGGTGCGCCAGTTTTATTCTATTCCATTCTCCCAGCTTCTCCATTTGTTCTAGGAATGTCATCATCCATACCAATGCCTCCGATATGTCTTCCTTTTTCATCAAACTGCAGAATCCCCCCCCAGTGTCCAGAGCTTTCTGGCCCCCTTGGCATCGGTCATCATGGTCAATGAAGCTGAAAGACAACATTACACATTATTCAGTGAAAGTGAATTTATTTTCAGATTATAAAATGACGAAATGTGTTCACCAATGTAACCACTTGTGATCAGAATTTCTTAACTTTTCTAGGCCTACCCCTTCTTCTAGATTATGCCCTGACATCCACAGCAGGGGTGGAGACAGCCTGTGGATTGGTTGGCCCTGTTGCCTCTGATGATTTTGGCGTGCATCCTTTGGAGAGCTGAGGCCTTGAGGGCCCCAGCTTGCTTTGGCTGTCCTCCTGTGAGCCAGCTGCTCCCTCTGTGGTGACAGAGGATGAGGTTGAGGGGCTCACAGACAAAGAGGACTCGGAAGGAAACCACAGCCTCTGAGATGCTTGAGTGGATGACCCAGCGGTGCCCAGCTGCCACTCTTCCTCCCTTCAGGTGCCTGAGGGCTCTGGCCTGACTCCTTGAGGGGAAGGAGCACCTGGAGGGATGACAAGGTGCCCTGTTTCCCTCTTGAGTTGCCACTTCAAGAACTTACCCATGGCTACCACAATGGAGTGCCAGTCAATGCACATCTCTGCGTCCTGCTGGACAGGGTCTCCATGGCATTTACCATCCTTCCCATGGTGACTTCCATGCATGCACATGTGGGCACCACTTCATCAGAAAGCAGGCGGATGCCCTCCTCCGACTCACATGCCACTCTGTTAAGTGTTTCCAACAGCTCAACGTGATGTTCCCCTGCCTTCTGCTGACTCTCCAGGGTGAGTTGAAAGGCTGAATCGAGAGGCTCATCATCTGACTCAGACCTCACAGATGCCTCTTCCCCAGCAGTCCTCCAATTGCCAGGAAGATCGGCTGAACCAGCTTCCTCCTGCTGCAGACACATGTCTTGTAGTGACTACCAGATTGTGAACCCGAGCCTGCTCTAGATCTAGGTCCCACCAAATTGTGTGTCTCTGCGCTGGTGGAGATTGTGGGTAAGCGCTGTGACGGGTCTTCCAGGCGGCTTCTTTCCAGCTTCAATGAAGGACATGTCCTCTTGGCTGGAGATGAAGACCTGAATGGAGCTGAGGAACTGGCTGGCTGAGGGCCAGTCACTTGACAGATCTCTCTGTGAACCAAAATAGAGATAATTAGTGCATGGCAGCAGAGTCAAAAGCAGGGGAGAGAACATTCGCATTTGCGTTGAGAGAAGGATGATGTGGTGCAGGATCCTCACATGGGCATTCACTGCCAATGTCCCATTGCCGCAGGCATGATCCACATCATCACCAGTCAGTGCAATGGCACGCTCCTTAAGGTGAATGCGGGGTCTAATGTGGGCCACTCCATCCCCCCCCCACCCCCCCAACCCCCAGTCTGGGACCTCTCCCTGCTGATATCAGCCAGCTTCTCCTGCATGAAAACAGATGGAGAGTGTTAGCACGATGCATGGCACTGCGTGGAATGTTTGTGTGGTGAGCGGAGCCATGGGCAGGATGAGGGCGTGAGCTCCAGAGGATATGAGCCTGACAGAGATGTGAGGGTGTGTGTGAGAGTTAGTGGTGTTTTCCCTTGAAGTGTGAGATCCCTGTGGATACGAACAAGGAGCTGGAGTAGGCAATTTAGCCCCGTGATTCTGTTCCATCTTTTAATAAGATCAAGGCTGATCTGATAGTAACCTCAAACCTGCATCCCACCTACCCCCGATAACCTATCACCCCCTTGCTTACCAAGATTCTATCCACCTCTGCCTTAAAAATATTCAAAGACTATGCTTCCATTGCCTTTTCAGGAGTAGAGTTACATATGCTTACGACCCCCCACCGAGGGAAAAAAATTCACCTCATCTCTGTTTTAAATGGGCGATCCCTTATTTTTAAACAATGACCCCAAGTTCGAGATTCTCTCACAAGAGGAACCACCCTCTCCACATCCAGTCTGTCAAGGCCCCTCAAGATCATATATGTTTCAATCAAATCATCTCTTACTCTATCCAGTGGATACCAGCCCAGCCTGTCCAACCTTTCCTCATAAGACAACCTGCCCATTCCAGGTCTTATTCTGGTAAACCTTCTCTGAACTGCTTCCAATGTGTTTACATCCTTCCTTAAATAAGGTGACCAAAGCTGTACACGGTACTCCAGATGTGGTCTCATTAGTGCTCTGTATAACTGAAGCATAAGCTTCCTACTTTTGTATTCAATTCCCCTGGCAATACATGATAACATTCTATTAGCTATCCTAATTACTTGCTGTACCTGCATTCTAGCCTTTTGCAATTCATGCATTAAGACATCCAGATCACTTCTGTATCGCAGAGCTCTGCAATCTCTCACCATTTAGACATTGCAAACATACAAAATAGGAACAGGAGTAGACCAATCGGCCCCATGAGCCTGCTCCGCCATTCAATAAGATCATGGCTGATCATCATAAGATAATGTGCTTCTCTTTTATTCTTCTTGCCAAAATGGACATTTTCACATTTTCCCACATTATACTCCATTTACCAGATCTTTGCCCACTCACTTAACCTACCTATATATTTTTGTAGCCTCCTCATGTCCTCTTCACAACTTCCTTTCCTACCTAGCTTTGTGTCATCAGCAAATTTTGCAACTATCCCATCCATCCCTTCATCCAAGTAACTTACACAAGTTGTAAACAGTTGAGGTCCCAGCACTGATCCCTGTGGCACACCACTTGTTACATCTTGCCAACCTGAAAGAGGCCCATATCTGCCTACCCTCTGCTTCTTGTTAGCCAGCCAATCTTCTATCCATGTCAATATTACCCCTGCGACCAGGAACTTTTATTTTCAGCAATAACCTTTGATGTGGCACTTTACCAAAAGCACTCTGGAAATGTAAGTACAGTACATCCACTGGTTCCCCTATATCCACAGCAAATGTTATTTCCTCAAACAACTCCAATAAGTTGGTTAAACATGATTTCCCTTTCACAAAACCATGTTGACTCTGCCTGATTACTTTTAACTTATCCAGGTGCCCTCCTATAGCTTCTTTAATAATAGCTTCTAAAATTTTCCCTATGACAGATGTTAAGCTAATTGGCCTGTAGTTTCTTGCTTTCTCTCTCCTAGAGAAAACTCTAAACACCTCCCTTTTTGAATAATGGAGTTACATTTCCTAGCTTCCAATCTAATGGGACCTTCCACGAATCTAGGGAGTTTTGGAAAATTAAAACCAATGCATCAACTACCTCACTAGTCTAGGATGAAGTCCATCAGGACCCGAGCACTTGTCAGCCTACAACTCCAACAAATGACTCAGTACCACTTCTCTGGTGATTGTAAATTTCCTGAGTTCCTCCCTCCCTTCCATTTCCTGATTTATAGCTGCTTCTTGGACATGATTTGTGTCCGTTATAGTGAAGACTGATGCAAAATACCTGTTCAATTCATCTGCCATTTCCTTGTTTTCCATTATCAGTTCTTCAGCACTCACTTTCTATAGGACCAACATTCGTTTTGTTAACATGTCTCTATTTTAAATATTTATAGGAACTCTTACTATCTGTTTTTACATTTCTGGCTAGCTTTCTCTCATATCAAATTTTTCCCTCCTTATTAATCTTTTAGTCATCCTTTGCTGTTCCGTATATTCTGTCCAATCTTCTGGCATTGCACAATTATATACTTTTTCTTTAAGTTTGATATTATCTTTAAAACAACTTTTTTTCCCATCCGCCACCGGACTTTGTGCAATTCTGGGATGATTCTGCACACCATGGTTGACACGGTCCTCGACTACACTCATTCAGTTTTCCATACTCCTACAGTCACCCCTTCCTGTCCCCTCCAGAATACCTTATCTTTGCCTTCCAGGCCACTGGCATTCCCATTCAACAAACCATCTTGCACCTTTTCTGCACCTTCCCGGTGATGTTACCACCAAACACATTTTCCCCATGCCTCTTTCAGCATTCTGAAGGGACAATTCTTTTCACATCACTCTGGTTAACTCCTGAGTCACCAACAACAGTCCTTCCATTTCCATGGCACCTTCCCATTGAACTGTAGGAGATGCAGCACCTGCCCTTTTTCTTGCTCCCGTCTTCCAGTTCAGGGCCCCAAGCAATTATTTTCAAGTAAAATGATAATGTACTTCTATCAATTTAGGATATAATATTTCCTGCTCAGCATGTGGTCTCCTATCCACTGGGGAAATCAAATGCAAATTTGATGACTGCTTTGTGGAACACCTCTATTCAGTCTCTAAGCATCAGTCTGAAATTTCAGTAATTTTAATTCTCTGCCTCACTCCCACTCCGACTCCACATCCTCAGTCAGCCCTCTGTAGCATTCCAATGAAACTCAATATAAGTTGAAGAACAGCACTTCATCTTTTGATAAGGCAGATTCTGAATTCAACATTGCGTTCAATAATTTCATATCATAACCTCTGCCGCTTTTTTCTTTTTCTCAGCAGCTATTGATGATTCTGCTTTCACATTTACACCAGCTCTAGACATGTTTTTTGTTCTTTACTTGCATCACCTCTTCCCTTTTTGCCTTGCACCAATTTGTCCAGCCTTCCTGCCTATTAGAGACTTTCCCTTATGTTCTTTCTCCACACCCTGCCCTTTTCTTGCCTCCTTATTTACTAAAATCCTGTCATATTTCTAAATTTTTCGAGTTAACTTTGTTTCTCTTTCCGCAGATGGCACTTGACCTGCTGAAATTCTGAAATAAAAACAGAAAACATTGGAACCTAACATAATTCATTCCAACAAGATCACAGATTGCAGGCCATGGATGAGTTAACTCAAGTGAATCACATTTCTGCTTGGTTAACCAGGAGATTCATTTAAATGTCACCCTCTTATCTGTGCTTTAATAGGTCAAACATCAATTAGTGCTCTCTGCTCTCAATAGCACTCAAAACATGTGTACAATGCCTGGTTGGGGGGGGGGGGGGGGGGGGGGGGGGGGGGGGGCGGTGTAGAGAGAGAAAAAAATGAACACTTCTGCCTCTCTGTCACTTTGCTGCTGAATAATATTTCACTGGAAGTGCCTGGATTATTTTTTGCTGTCTGCGCAATATGACTAAAGACAACACAGCAATAGGTGCTTCATTTGATTTTCTGACCCATTTTCAAGCAGTTTTGTTGCACTAAACTTAGTTAAATGTAGCCAGTAGTATTCAGCGTCCAAATTCTCCTTCAGAAGTAGCATTCCCTTTTAACACTTGCAGCAGATGGTGCTACCACATTTAAAAGGTGAAAGTGGACTCTGACTTGATGGAAAATGCCATCTGACAGGCTATATGGCTCAGGATAAACAATTGAAGTGCATCATTGTAAAGAATCAAATTAAAGAGCAAGAAAATAAACCAGCAAATAAATAGAAGTGCAATCCTTAATTTTGGGTTATCTATTCCAAAACATTCAAACTTCTGTTATTTTCATGGCACATCCTCAGTTATCTTGTATCAGAATCCATGATGAAAAGTTTTACAAAGGAATGAATCTTGGAGCTTCTATTAATCTAACATATGTTTTGATACCCCGAGAGAGGAAGCTCAGGAGTACCAGCACTGTCATATGTCTTCGTTTTCTTTGATGTGTAAGCTTGAAGGTTTAATGGAGGCAGTGAGTTCTAGATCTTAACAACTCGCTCTGTAAACAAAAAAAATCTCCCCATATCCCCTCTGGTTCTTTTGCCAGGTTTTAATTCTATATATAAATAAGACATAGCCAAAAAATATTTTAAGGTTGCTCAGACTAAAATATTAACTTCAAAGGCAATGTAATCAGATAATTAAGAGGCCTGTTAAGAGGCCAAACAATGTAAGCAAATGTCTTGATCTGCCTGCTAATGGACATCCAAATGTAGATTCCCGCTTAATGTAGATTTCATTTTGAACACCTGTCATTTTGTCACATCTCGAACAGAATGGAATGAATTTAGTCCATACTCCAACCTCATGTGATCACAAATTGAGATTGAAGTTAATTTTGCAAAATCAAAATTGCCAAAAAACATAACCTGGTTTATTAGTAATTGTTTTGATAATATATTTTGGTTAGGCTTGGGCTGAAATGTTCCTTGAATTGCACTAAGTCTGGTAGCGGGCATGAAGAAAGGTTTTTCCAACCAGCCACAAGGGTGGGCTTTTGTGCCATGTCATCCACTCCCTGCCTCATTAGTTATGCAGCCACAGGAAACCTGCCATATCACTGACAGGCAGTCTCTGAATCACTTGCCACGCCATTACCTGTTTCTTCACTCTGGGTGCCATATCTGAACTGCAGCCGCACATACATTTCTCAATGCTTGCAGCTCAGGACTGCTCCAGTGAAGACATAGCCATGAAAGCCAAGAAGAGTTCAGTGAACCGACAATGGAATGCCTTTTGTAGGCCTGCCATGATGTCCTCCACCCACACTCTGGCAGCAGGAGGTCCAGCATGCTCATCACTCCGACTTGGGAGGAGGTGGCAGTGATGGCTAGTGCCAACGCTGCACAGAAGAGGTTGGCCATCCAGTGCAGAATGATCTCATCTATCCTGCCAAGGTAAGACAACCATCTCATCCTCTAAATTCACTGATATCTCACTCACTGCCAGCTCAAGGGGCATCACCATCACTCGCTCTCACACACCAGCACATCTCCATCTCGTCTCATCTCCTCTGGAGACTGCCTCCTCAGCCCTCACCATCTTAAGGTCATTTGTACAGATTAGCATGTGCCCCCACACACCCCCGGGATACACCCCCTCTCCTGTACAGCCCTTGCCCTGCAGCGTCTTCCCTTACCTGATGCCACTTCTTCCCTCCGCCAAGCAAGCCCAGGCCCTGCAGTCATTGAAAAGCCACTCCCACCTTATCACTGGTCTGGTAGGTAGAGACCTGCCCATGAGCCCCCCTAAAATTGATGTAGTGCTGCCTGCGAAGCCTGGTGCTGATGACCAAGGGGAGAATTTTCCGGTTCTTGAACTGTCAAAGACCTATTAAGGCCTGTTTAAAACTAATTAAATCAATTAAATGAGCTGCCTGTCCATACTTAATGTTGGCAGGCAGGCGAAGAGCCCAGGCGGCCTTCGCATTTTTCATGGAACCTCACCCACAAGCGGGATGAGGTTTCATGAAGGGTTTATAAATTAAATACATTTTTAAATTAATGTTCTTTGACATGTCCCAGCTCATGTGACACTGTCACATAAGGGGACATGTCTTAAAATATTTTCAATTCTTTATTTAAATATCTGAACCTTAAACAAATCTCCCTGAGGCACCTCTGTGGCTCAGGAAGATTTCTGTGCTCTTTTGCGCACATGCCTTTGGCTATAATGGAAATGAAAGCAGGAAAAATGTAAAATAGGCCACCAACTGGCCACAATCTACTTCACACCATCACACAATGTCAAATCTATCCCATTGAACTGTAAATGCATCGATTTTTAAGGTTCCCAAACCTTAACCATCAATATCTTTTGAATAATTTTTCCTTGATTGGGTAGGTGTGTAGGGGGTAGTCGGGTTGGGTGAGGAGGAGTAGTCAGGTCGAGAACTAGTTGGCAGGGCCCCAGGTCCTTAGGGGTAGTGTGATCGGGATGGGTAGTCGTGTCGACTCGAGTTGGGGGTTTGGTGGGGACAGTCAGGGGTCAGGTGGGAGTTGGTAGGTTAGTGTGATTTATTGTGGGGGGTCGGTTCTGTGGTTACCTAGGAGCTAGAGTAGGTTCTAATCTATCTAACATTTCCTGGGTAACAATCCAGGTAAGTCCTGCAGAAATGTCCAAAGTCTCCAACTCCAGCTCAGAATCAGAGACTTTGCACAGCATCCTGGAAAGCAGGGGAAATGCCTGTCAGAAGTTCAAACTACTCAGGCAAGTCCCACAGAGGTCAACACATCAGGACTTCCACGAGGTCCCGACGCGCATTTTGGGTTGTACGTCTGTTCTCCAGCTGGAGACTGGAAAAGCGAGGCCGTTATTTTCAAACACAGGTGTGTAAATTATGCTTTATCTACAGGTGCCTAAGCTATGATATCAGGGTGCAGACTCTCAGTTTGGTCCTTTAATCAGGGTCCATCTGACCAATACACTAACACCTAGGCCAGAATTTTATGTTTGGCGTGCCTGATATGCAAGACCGTAATATGACGCACAATGATGCCGGGCGTGCATCCCGATGTCATCGCGCATTTGTGTGCTATTTGGTTCGGCGGGCATGCACTGGAGTTGGCTTTGTGCCCGCTGAAAATTGAAAGGCCTATTAAGGCCATTAATGAGCTAAGTAACATGAAATTTACACTGCCCATCCAACCCAATGGTTGATGGGCAGGCAAAAAGGCCAACCAGCCTTTACAATTTTTAGGAAACCTCATCCACTAGCGGGACAAGGTTTCCTAAAGCTAACACAAATTAAATTAAAACTTGGTTTTGAATTTAAAAACATGCCCCATCTCATGTGACACAGTCACATGAGGGGACTTGGTTTCATTAAATTTTTATTGTTTTTGTTAATTTTTTTTCAAAGTGCTTCAATCTCCCTGAGGCAGCTCCGTGAGATTGAAGCACTCTTTTGCATGCATGCACAAACTGCGTGCCAGGCCGGCTCTCCCACCTCTCCCCGCCCACACAGGTAGCGCTCGCTACTGCTCACGATCCACACAGGGCAGGCCTTAATTGGCCCGCATGAAATCGCAGTGCAGAGCCGATTGAAGGGGGCGGTCGGCTTCCCAAATGCTCCTGCCAAGGCCGCCCAATGAGGGAAATATTCTGGGCCTAAGCTTCTTTGCACAGTCAGCTTAATTTCTAGATTGCCTGGCTTTAAGATTACAATCGGAGGACTGAAGGTAAAGGAGCAAAGGGTAAAATTGAAGGGGTGGGGCCACTTACAGCCATGAGATTTTTATGTATTTTATGTATATTTCAGCTAGTGAAAGGCTCCTGGTTAACAAAAAATGTTGGCAAACACATTGGCTTCCAAATTAAATATGCACACCGAAGAATGGAGCAACACTCAAACTCAGTGCTGTGCCCTGCAATCAAGTAGAACCATGAAAATACAATGTCAAAAATCCAGAATAAATGACTCAGACCCTTTCCCTCTGTTTTTCCTGCCCGGGAAATAAATATTCCTTGAATGCAAAGCGGAAGAAAGTCGCCCTCTACCTTTTGATTAATTAAAACTGGTAAGGTCCCAGAATATACAAGGGCAGATTTTGCACCAATAGCACATTTTGAGTCTTTTTATGTGTTTTTGTCAGCCAAGTTGAACAGCGATCATTGAATTCTCTGCTAATTCTTGCTTCAACTCAGTTAATAATTATTCATTGCTGCATTTGCACCCTCGGTTTTCTGCAGGGAGCAAACCTAAAGCAGCAAGTGGGAAATCTGGGCAAATTAAAGGGATATGTTTCTTTTGGTGCCATTTAACAAAAAAATTAGGACAAATATTTATTTCAGTTTTTAAATCAAGCTTTAAATAAATTTTAGATAATTGTCAGCCTTGTCTGATGCCTGGAGGAGTGAGAAGTGGTAGGCAAAAATTAAGTAAAAGGAAACTCATTGCTGAGGCACAAAATAAATTTTGTGGGCAAGTGACAAAGTGATGTAGTACCTGATCCTGTTTAATAGATGAATAGGTGGACATGCACTTGCACCAAGTGGGTTTGAGAAGGGAGAATGCCGCAGTTCGCCATTCCTGGCAACTGGCAGATTGCAAGCTCAGTGCTGTTTGTTACCTGCAGGAACTGGGAAGAAATATACAAAATGTCAACACATTTCTTAGAATCATAGAATTAGCAACACTCTCATGGATGGGACCAGAAAATCTCTCCATGTTGTCAATTCTGGTTGGACTTGGATAAAGACTGCACGGCCTGCAGCCATTAAATTCTGTATCCCACAATTTTATTCCAAAGGTGGATATCAGAGGATACATTAAATCGCTAGGCCTCAGAAATGAAATTTATCTAGCTACATCCCATATGCTGAGCAAAATGTACATTAAACATACGTTACAAAATATGTGTTTAATGTGATATTCATAGATGATATTCTACTCTTTAGCCTCTGTATAATGAAGCACTTTAGTAAATTAGGAAAAATTGAGTAAACTTTAAACAAATACTTTAACCAAATTTAACTTGAAACAAATTAACTAAACCAGATGTACTGGCATTTTTTTTTCCTTAGTGGTAGGTTTGACCCTGGGTGCAATTTGGGGCTGTGCTTCTACTAGCTGGTAATTTGCAATTCCGCCAGTTGGAAATCTTCAGCATGAGCAAAGGTGGCAAGGATGGGAAAGAAGCTCCTCAACAGCAAATTACAAACCAGATTCTGAAGGTGACTTTTAGCTCTACTTCTACCAGAAACAAACTGTGAAGCAACTTCCAATACAAACAAAAATACTGCAGATGCTGGAAATCTGAAATAAAAACAGAATTTCTCGAAATAATAAATCTCTGAAGAAGAGTTATACAGACCTGAAACATTAACTTTGTTTCTTTCTCCACAGATGCTGCCAGGCCCGTTGAGTTTTTCCAGCATTTTCTATTTTTATTTCAGATTTCCAGCAGCTGCAGCATTTTGCTTTTATATTATGCTGGAAATGTTCAGCAGGTCAGACAGTATCTATGGAGCAAAGCAAAATTAGCATTTCACGTCGTGATGAACCTTCATATTTGAAGATGGGGGCCCAGATTTTTGTCGCAACAGAGGTCGTGGTAAAAATCCTGGAAATAGCTGAAATTTCTAAGTCCCACCCCCAAACCAGGAATTACCCATCTTCACAAGGGCAGGAGAGGAGTCAGACCAGGGTTCACACATGCACAATTCACAGAGGCAGTTGGCCATTTAACTTACCAGCTGCCTCTACTGAAGTGGCATTTGTGTAGGTCAGGAGCATGAACCAAGGAGTATGCAGATTAGACTAGGTAAGAGGAGGTCTGAACCTGGTGGATTTGTTTGAATAGCAAGGGTACCCCTTTGGATAGGGTCCCGAGACCCCTTTGGGAGCAGTAAGGCACCCTTTGGGACTGTTAAAAGTGAACATGATTATGCACTTTTTACATACAAACACATTGGAATTGTCTAGCTGTACAAGAACTGTTAAAGAATGTCCAGCTGTCAAGGAAATGTCAAACATGTCAACAATCTTTCCGAGGAACACTAGTTGAGTTGGCATGGGGGGGTTAATGGCAAAAGATGGTGGGTGGGAGGGATGGGTTGGTATCAGTTGCCACTAAGTTGGCATGGAAGTATTAGGGTTGTCAGTGGGAAGTGAGGGGCCATGGGTTGGGCTGAGGTCATGGTTTGGCATAGGCTAGTATGTATGAGGCATAGGGAATATGTGGGGAACTGAGGGGTTAGTAGTGGAGAAGTGTTTTTTGTTTTTTGATTATTTGCTTCAACACAGTGCTGGAGCACAGCAGCAGGACTCCCACCCGGCAGCCTAGGCACTCATTCCGAGGCTGCCTGCCCAGACCCCTAGTTCAACCAGTGCCTCCTGCAGGCAGACATTTTTAAAGGTCGGGTTCACTGAGTCTGGAATTTTCCCAACACTGCGCACCCGACCCGGGGATGAAAATCTTGGCCGGAGGTTTCGTGAAATAGAACAGGTGGCCTGCACACCTTCTTCCTGTCTACTCCTGATCTGTCTCCCATATTATATTGAGTGGGAAAGACATCAGACAGCTTGCTCTCCCTTAGGCCTGTTGAGGCCCCTATGTGGCCAATTAATGGCTACTTAATGGCTTCAATCTGCCTGTGCCACAATTTTCTGTCTAGCTGGGGAAGGCGGGGATAAGGCAAGCAGCCTGGCAGCTTTCACTGCACTGGCTGATGTCAAGCAGGAAGTTGAGGAGGGGGGTCTCCTATACCCGTTAGGGTTATTCCCCTCACCCTCAAATCATAATCCATTTTATCCCTCATCACCCGGCCTCTAAAACCTGACACCCCACCCCCTCCCAACCCTCACAGATATCGATAATAAAAGCAAAATATTGTGGATGCTGGAAATCTGAAATAAAGACAGAAAATGCTGGAAACACTCAGCAGGTCTGACAACGTCTGCGGAGAGAGAAACAGCGTTAACATTTTGAGTCTACAAGAATCTTCTTCAGAATTGGTGTCTGCCAGGCAGGCCCAACCAAAAATCCCTGAGTAATTTGAAGTTGGGGAATCCATCTTTCTTCTCCCTGGACTGCTTGTAGTTCAAGCAGTGACCACCACGCACTTCTGGATCTGGTGGGACCACGGAGCTGCTGGCCGGCCAATCAGATTGGCGAGCAGCTCTTTAGAGTGGAGCATCTTTCAAGATGGTGGGGGGGAGGAATGGAAGTCCACTCCAAACCAGTTAGGGCTGCCCCCAGTCTATTATCACTGCGGGGCAGCTGGGTTCCTAGTCAGCGCAGTGCCAACAGACTTTTTGGTCAGGGGCATGGGTAATCCATTCCCCGCTAACATCCACCCTATTAACTATGTTTCTCTCCACAGATGCTGTCTGACCTGCTGAGTCTTTCCAGTATTGTCTGTTTCATGTCCAGTACAGGCATGAAGATATTTCAAATTTTAAAGCTATATTTTAAAAAATAAACACAAAATCTGTTAGGTTGCAGTATACCATGTGGCTTTTGGCATTTGGCCTGTAGACAGTAGAGTCTGAAGCCATTACCAGATTAAACATGGATCTGAGTGAAGGAACATCACAGCTACAGCCACAGCCAGTAAAGTCTACTCATCTCATTGTTTACCAATGGATCAAAACCTACAGACAATGGGGTTACTCCTCTCCAGGGACATCAAAACTCAATGGGAGTTAGATGAATGTGAAATGGATCCCATCAACCTTTCATTATATTGTAATGGCCACTCATCCAAACACAAAGACCTTGGCTGTTTCAATCTCTCAAAATATGAAAAGCCACAGCACAGGATGTTTATCGGCCCAACATGCCAACTTATTTGGAAAATGACTTTGGATTTGTAACAGGCCACATGGGGTGAGACAACCATGTTTGTTGCCTGCTATTAAAACAGCAAGAATCAGTTCTGGGGAGACAGAGAGACCAGCAGAAAGCCATCAAACCAGCTGCAGTTAAAAAAGCAGTCAAGGTAATAAACAGCCACACTTTGAAAGTGGGAGAAGGTTTCTCTCTCCAAACCCATTCCAACTTCCATGTTCCCCATAGAACCAACATCCTGGCAACTCAAGTACAATAAGCTTTGCAGCTTACTAAGAATCATTTGCTTTTCAAGACCTTCGCTCCAACCAAAGCATCAACATATCTAAGAACCTACAGACCTGCTACGAAAGAAACGGAAATAGTCCCAAGTTGTAACGTTATTTATTTTTTCTTTTTTTAATTATAAGTTTTTAAAAAGTGACTGAGAGGTCACCTTCATATTGAAGCACCCTTTCATTTACTTACCATTTACTACAGCCAGATGCTCCTCTGTAGCTGCAACACCTCTGATTGGCCCTCCAGCTTTGGGAGCCTACCTGGACAGGAAACCTGTCTCCTTCTAATTAAGGAGAGCCAGGTCTAAATTTCCAGGCATTGACTGTTTCCCCACTGGGAGCAGGGTTGGTACCAGATGCAGAAACACCCGATTCCTGTTTCCCAACCCGAGGTGAAAATTCCTCCCATTAACATTGTTTCTTCTCTCCACAAATGCTGCCTGACCTGCTGAGCATTTCCAGCATACACAGTTTTTCTTTCAGATTTACAGAATCCACATTATTTTGCCTCTGTAATAACCAGCAATGTGCTATGGCTTATGACCCATTTCTTGCCTCTGTTTTTTCCCAATCTGCCCATAAATGGGCTTAAACTAGAGAAAATTATATGTCATGTTTTTTAGACAAATAACTCAAAATTTGATTTATCTAAAACAGATAAGTTGCATGGTTAATCCAACAATTTACAAGTGGTCTAAGGTAAGAGGAATAATCAAAAAAAGCACCTTGCCCAGAGACAAAGAAATGCTCCTCACAGGCTAGCAATTTTAGGGTTATATCAGTGACACCTATGGGAAAGAACATTCAATCAATAAGTTTAATTCCATTTCAGCTACTTATTATGTTAACATGTAGAAACTTAAAAAAAGTAAGTTGAATTGGTAGATTGATTTTACTTATGGTTTTGTTTAATGTTCCATATTTCACTGGCCTGAAATTGAAATCTCTTTTCGATTGCAATGTTTATTTCATAAACAAAGAGTTTTGTCATTACCAATAAATGTGACATTTCAGTTAACATGCTGGATCAGACAGAAACAAATGTGAAATAACAGAGTTGATTAAAACATACTTTCTGCTTTTGCACCATGAGCTAAGGCAACAACATAGCAAAATACTTGCTTCTGAAAATATAGTGTAACAGTGTAAATAGTTAAAACCTTTGGCATTTCAGCACCTTGCTCTCTCTCTCTCTCCATTATTTGTGTTAGAAGTACTGAAATTCATCCAACTGTAATTCTAAATGTACATATGTTGCCCAGCTCCTGAGAACTTAATTGTCACTGAATAGTAAGTGCATTTGAAATGTTAAAATGACATTGACTTCGACTCAAATTTGTGAATTATTCATAATTTTGTTTGGCAGCAAGAAATGTAACCTTTAGGTGGACAGGTGCATGGACATGTTTGATATCTGCATATTTGTTCTTTTACCATGCCAAAGATTGTAATTCTAATGACCCAGGGGAATCAACTGCACAATGATAATGAGCACATTCATTTTAACAGATCACACCAAAGATGGTGCTCTCTTGCCTTGCCCTTGTAATGAGTGTCTTATGAAATTAGACCTGATGTAGGCATGGAAGCTATACTTAACATTGTTCATTCAAAGTCACCTTGGTGTTTAAATGATTGCCAGCATATATCCTCCAGTTACATGCTGGGAGGACCACTTGCCTTAGGAAATGCATATAAGATACGTGAGGTTAAAATACCAGTTAATTATGGATTTTGTTAAGGAAGTCTGGTTAATCTATTTTAATGTTTGAAGCTGAAGAAGATCCTACAACTTGCCATTGTTGGAGGATATGGCCTTTAGTACACTGCATTAACAATGCAACAAAGGGTTGTAATACTCCCGCAATATCTATTGTACAACTTCAACTCCTGTCATATAATATAGTAAGATAAAAACCCAGACATTGGCACATCTTATTTTAATCTATATTTATCACTGCACGTTTTAAAAATAAGACTGCATCGTTTGCATATATTTTATCACAAGGGCAAAGTAACGATCTCAACATTTTATAAATGCTTTCAGATACATTTAAGAAATGCAACTAACAGGAACGAACTGGTTTATGTATCATGGTCTGCATTACAATGCAATAACAACACTGTTATAAATTAGAAATAACGTTTATTGACATTAAACTGGTTTACAGTAGGTCAAACTAAAACAGCAATGAACGTAGATAAAAACAGGTAGTGCGGGTGTCAGGAATAACGTCCTCACACAATCCTTTTTTTAAAAAAACTTTAAATGGAGATGGATGGCCAAAGACATAATACAAAGTACCACCAAGGTGGGGGGTGAGTTATAAACAAGTTGTGATTAGGTGATGCCGAGTTTGGGTTTTATAAACCAAACATATTAGGAGGAAAAGACTGTGGAAGGTTGTTAAGAATTCCTGCCTGCCACAGGTATCTGATCTGATTCCGCAGTATCAGTCACTCGAAACAGTATGATGATTGCTTGATATTTATATTAAAAGCACAAGTTGACTCCCAGTGCTTGCAAAAAGCTAGTGCAGTAACAGAACTTCAAAACCTTCCTATGAGGACCACATCTCCATGTATGAAACATACATACTCCTTTAATCTATCTTTAAGGTTACCAAGTTATGATTAGGCAAAGTTCTGTTTGGCTCACTTCAGCTACTTTCTTCCCCAGCTGATGAAACATACAGATTGTCAAGTATGGTGAGAGTTTTTTGGTGCAATTAGTTCAACTTATGTTTGTGTACCTTCACAAAAATAAAGAACAATGAATTCATTTGCTCACTTGGGGGTATTCTTACTAAGTGTAAAAAAGTAGGTTCACTCTATCATCTCTCCTGATCACAGTGTAGAGGCTACTTCTTCCTCACAGTTTTTTTCATGCTACACAAGTTCCACTCACTGACATTGCTTTTGGACAGGCCAATGTTTGGTTAAGGTGCTGCCAGTCAAATGAAGTATTAGGCCAGGACGCATCATCAGCCCAAAATTCCTTAATTTGTGTCCTGCATTCCATTTACCTAACATGCCACTTTAAATTTTGAACACCAAATGAGGAAGACTGATCTAAAGCCTTTAAGGAGAATTGTTGAGTCTTACTGTGCCTTCAGATAAAGCTGTACACTTTATTTTGAATTGGTCTTTCATCATAAGTGTTTTGCTCTTTATTTTGGAGACTCATACATTTATCTGGAAACCTCCCTCAAAACTATTTGTTTGGGAAATCTCCCTAAAATAAACTGTTAAGGCTGCAGTCGGAGTATCTTAATGAGTATTCCTCTCTGTATGGTATATAAGTTCAAAAAGGAACAGCAGCAGTAGGAAGGCCAAGCTTGTATGACAGCATAGCGCAGGAGAACCAGATGCTCCTACAGAGACCCAGCTACCTAAGTGTATAGACCCAAAAGATCTTATCTGATTATCTCTTATGAAGCTGCGGTTCGCCCTGGAAGAGCTTTGCACAGTCAAGAAATAGGACAGTCTTTGCTGAGGCAATGCTTCATTTCTTGTCTACTGACTCATGGAAAGGTACAACAGACAATTTCAGACATGTCAGTCAGTTTGCTATCAATTTTTCATGAGCAAGTCATTAATATTTTGTTTGCCCAAGCAGCCCAGTTCATTATATTTGGTATAGGTCAAGCAATTGAGCGAACAGACCATTAACTTTCAACAGATTGCTGCATTTCCACAAGTGATTAAAAATCTTTAAATTATGAGGACAGGTTGCGTAAGCTAGGCCCTTATTTCATTCAGACTTGAAAGTTGAGGAATGATCTAATTGTAATGTATAAAATTATTAACAGATTCAATAAGGTAGCACAGAGCAACTACCTCTGGTGGGGAATCCAGAACAAAGAGGCATAAACTTAAAATTAAAGTCATCTTCCCATATAAAGGATAGTGGAAATCTGGGAGTTGATTCCCAAAAAGGTTGTGAATATTGTGTCAATTGAAATTTTTGAGATTGACAGATCTGTTTTAAGCAGTGATATCAAGGGATACGGGGGAAGAAAAGTGGATAATTGGAAATGAGGTACAGATCAGCCACGATCTAATTGAATGATGGAACAGGCTTGAGCGGCTAAATGGCCAGCACTTTGGGCAAATTTTTCACTCATCGGGCTGGCGCATGCCCAACCCGAGCGAGGATAAAATGCATGATATTTCGGTCAGCGGGTGTGCACGGGAGTCAGCAACGCACCCACTGACAATTAACAAGCCTATTAAGGTCATTAAAGTAATAATTAAGTTCAACTTTTCACTGCCAGTCCAACCTGACGGTTGGCGAGCAGGTGAAAAGGCCAATCAGCTTTTGGATTTTTTAGGAAAACTCATCCATGCGGTTTCTAACAGTAATTAAAAGTTATATAAAAATTTTAAAATTTCATTCATAACATTTCTCCGCTCACGCGAGGGGACATGTTTTTTTAACATTTTTAAAATTTTTCTTTTTTATTTTCAAAAATCTTCATCTCCCTCAGGGGGCTTTTCCTGTGCACGAATGTGCTCATACGTGAACTTCCGCGCTCGCCCTCCTCCGCCCCCAGACAGACAGCGCTGAGGGCAAGAGTGAAAACATGGCTGGGCCATGGTCGCTTTCATGGCTGCTCCCAGGCCTGCCCACTGCACCAGCCCAACGAGGGCTAAATTCTGCCCTTTGTATACACTTATTGCAATTACATGAAGACACAATGTCTACTATCACCCCAAACAGGTTATGTCAACTGAAAGGGGTTTTTACAAGTGTGAAGTTACAGGTGTAGGTTGCTCTATATCAAACACAAAGTGCAGGAAGTTGCCATGATCCATTCATTCTTTGAAAACTGTATGCTCTCAAGGTTATCTCAATGAGTAAGCTGACCTACCTCCTCCAACCTTCCTCACTCCATGAACTTTTGAGGCCTGAGATATATCTCACTGATTAGATATGCCTTATTTTTTCCCAACCAAATTAAAACAAACCAACCTCACGGGCAGAACTTTTCATCCCCCGGCCTGATACGTGCCCGGCCCAACAGAGAGTAAAGTACTGCATGATGACGTCAGGCTATCTCCTCCAAGGTCCCCCTTTCCACATCAGGCAGTCCCCCAAGAGCCTGCCTCCCGTGAATGTTCCCTCCCCCTGGGCCTCTGGGCTTCTCCATCAAGACCCCGACTCCACCCCCTCCCCGCCCACCCAAACCTTCCTCAGACCTCATGTTTCCTCCTTGCTGAGACCCCTTGCACTTACCTGGTCCTGGATTCCAGAGCTTAGAATTTGGGGGCTGCTTGTAGCCCCAGGTCTGGCCGTTGCTGCTGCTGTTGAGATGGCAGAACTGCTAGCCAATGAGATTGGCTGGTAGCTCTCGGAGGTGGGACTTCCACCGGATTGAGGGGCAGAATTCCCACTTCTGGCCAATTCACTTTCCTTGGTGTGTGAAATGGCTGCAGGGCTGCTATGGTGTGTTTCCTGCTGCCTCATTATGTGGTTTCCTGCCATCCAAAAAATCCTGCCCCATTTCTGCTCCATCACTAATACCTTCTGCTTCCACCTCCATTAACATTGCTTGACTCTGCCCCTGCCTGACCTCATGCACTATTGAAACTCTCATCAATGCCTCGGTAACTTCTGGGCTTTACTATTCTAATGCTCTTCTGGCCAGCCTTCCATCCTCCATCCTACATGAAATTCTGCACATCAAAAGCTCTACTGGCCATATCCTAATTTGTATCAAGACCTGTTCACCAATCACATCCCTGCTTGCTGACCTACATTAGCTGCTAGTGTAACAATGCCTCAATTTTTAAATTCTCATTCTTGTTTTCAAATCCCTCTCTATAGTCACCTTCAGCCCTACAAGCCTCTATTTGATAATTGCTCCTATAAAGTGCCTTGGGATGCTTTACTTTGTTAACTGTGTTATATATTTGTCAGGTCACCGTATATTTTAGATGACAAATTTATCTCAGAGCAATGCAGAGATGACTCTGATTCTAAATCCAAACAGGTTTATTTAGAGAACTTTAAAACATCTCAAAACTTACAGGATTTTGCACAGGCTTGTTCACAACTCAGATCTTTTCTGGAACATCCCATGTTGTGTCAGTACTTAACTCACTAGCTCCACCCACAGGCTTAAGCAAGTATACAGGGATCAGTGGACAGACCAACATAATCAAAAGTAGATGAGCCAAACCATTGAATACTACCAAGTGTACTTTATAAATGTTATTGTTGTGATTTTTCATATGATTATAATTCACAAATCATGATTGAAGATAGCTCGGCAGCTTGAGAAATTGAGGGAAGTTTGTGTTTTTAAGAGTTATTTTCAGATAGGGTTCTAAGAACCTCCCCTTTTGACTGGTTCAGTTTTTATTTCGCTATTGTCAGCACTAACTAGAATGCGAGCTTCTCAATAGAATTTGAAAAGATAGACCTTGCAGTGATATGGGGCTAAATTTTCTGTTTGGCGGTGGAGTGGGGGGGGTGGTGGTGGTGGAGAGGTGCAAGGATTGGGAGGGGGTGGGGGAGTGGAGCGGGAGTGGGCTCTAGAACCCTGATAGGTCCCACACTGGTTGGGGTGGGTCATGCACGAAGAGAGTCCATTTACAATTTTCACTAATCAATGCTTATCTCTCAATTTCAGGAGAAGAATGTTCATAATGCAGCAGAGCGTGTGAGGACTGGCAGCGGCCAGGTGCAAATTGCCAATCTTAGTCACTTGGATCAGGAGGCCCTGGATTTGGAGAGATGCCATGCGCCAAGGTTCACTGGTGTCGGTGAGGCTGGGTGCCACGGCCAGGTATTTATGCCCAACAGTGAGGTCACCATTGTTCTCCCAACAACCATAGCGCTGCTGAATGTTAATTGATTTAAGTTTGCAACATGGCTTGATCATTGCTTATGGAAGGATGAGCGCATAATGATCTGCGGGACAGGGATGCACATTGACATTGTCTCCACGTTAACTGATCCACTGTCTTTGTTCTTCCTTTCAGCATTAACGGAGCAGAGCCGGGAGGAGGAGCAGCAGAGGCCCCCTCTCACATCTGAGGGGCCTGAAGTCTCCCAGCGTCACACCATTTCTGCGAGGTAGGCACCCGCGCAGATACTAGCACCTCAGTGGGAATTCAAACATCGGCTAGTGTCCTGGGGCACTGTGGTGAGGGCACTTCACAGTCATTGGAGGAGCTGACATGGTCAGAGAGTGCCCATAGCGGCAGCAGTCGGAGGAATGCAGGGGACCAGGCACATGCTCAGTTGGTGCCTGATGATGTGCCTCTGGAGCCGTCCGTGATGCAGAAAATGCAGGAAATGAGGCCAGATGTACAGGAGCATCTGGGAGAGATACATCAGGCTATGCTAGGCTTGGTCTCCATGGTGGAGGAATCTAAGCGGGCGATCACTTAATCAATGAGCCACATGTCCGAGCGCCATGCGTCCTCCATGGAGAGAGTGGAGACCCTTGTGGAGAGGCTCCTCCAGGAGACCCATCAGGGCTTCCTTGGGATGCGCTCTGACCAGCAAGCCCTCACATCGGCATTAACCTCAGCTGGTCAGTGCCAGTGTGAGAGATGGTCTGGGCATCAAATTTCCCAGCTTTGTTCCTATCCATCTACGGTGAGCAGGGAGGTCCGAAGCAACCTCACATGAGCACAGCAGCTGCCTGGCGTCTCTGCTGGCACCTCTTAGGCGCTCCAGATGAGGGCAGCAGCTCCTCCGCTCCTCTGCCAGTGACTGTAGCATCTGGTGAGGCTGCGACGACTGGGAAGTTGCCAGCTGTGGAACTGGCAGCTCCCTCCCAAGCATGGCCAGCACTGTCTCCACAGGCCAGAGGACAACCACCAAGGTCATTGAGGCCAACAAGACAGCAGAATCAGCAGGCTGTCTCAGATGCCACTCCGAGTGATGGGGCAGCACCAAGAAGTAACGCCTGGAAATGAAAACATAAGGCACCTTAGGCACACCACGGGTTTTTCACTGGTGGTGTTGTGTTGGTCCAAGATGAGATCCTTATGATTTGTTTTGTTTGGTAACATTATTCTCTGTTTTTTTGAATAAGTTGGTTTGCTTGACAGGATAAATTCAGATATGTCACCATGGCTGAGGGTGCCTCTTTTCTTCTGCATGTGTATGGTTTCCAAAAATGTTAGGAGTGCTTTATTAACAAGGCCCTTAGTGACTGTTCCTAACTTGGCAGATTTTGCACTTAGGTGTTGAGTATCAAGCCTACAGCCCAGGCTTGTCCTGGAGGTCCATATGTGGTGTGCTAGCTGAGGTTTTGTTGGATTAAAGCCTCCCGGGTGTCCCTGCCTCTCTGGAGTATGCCCGGGTCAGCATCTACTCCCTCAGCATTTTCCTGTGCGTGCTCATCCTCAGACTCACTGCTGGACTCATTGTGTGCAGCCACAGCCACAGTGTCTACATCTTCATCATCCACTGCGTTCTCCCTTTCCAGCACAAGATTGTGGAGAGTGCAGCATGCAACCATTGTTACTGAGACACGATCTGAGGTGTACTGGAGTGCGCCCCAGAGCTGTCCAGGCATTTGAAATGCATCTTGAGAAGACTGATGGTTCTCTCCACCACAGCCCTTGTGGAGGCATGTCTCCTATTGTACCGCTGCTCAGCTTCTGTTCTTGGATGATTGGGAGGCGTCATGAACCACTCTTTGAGGGGATAGCCCTTGTCACCCAGCAGCCATCCATCAAGCCGGGCTGGAGCACTGAGATTCCCAGCACCTGGGAGTGTCTGAGGATGTAGGCGTCATGGGAGCAGCCTGGGTACCTTGCACAGACTTGTAAAATCAGCATCCTGTGAGCACACACTATCTGCACATTGGTGGAGTGGAAGCCCTTCCTGTTGTCAAAGGTACCCGGCTCACTTGCTGGCACCTTGATGGCCACATGTGTGCAGTTTATTGCACCCTGGACACGGGGGAAGCCAGCAAAGGCTGCAAAGCCTCTGGCTCACTGTGTCTGGCTTGCCTGGTCCCAACGGTATTCGATGAAGGTCAATGCACATCTGAAGAAAGCACCTGTAACCTGCTTGACACAAGTGTGTTTAGCTGATTGGGAGACACCGCAAAGATCACCCACTGACCCCTGGAAGAAGCCAGAGGCATAGAAGTTGAGGGCAGCTGTGAACTTCAGAGCCACTGGCATGGGATGTCCACCACACAGTTAGCAGAGATCTCAGGCCCAATCATCTGACAGATATAGTTGCCTGACTCCCTTGAGAGATGGAGCCTCCTTCAGCACTGCACCTCAGACATATTGAGGTAGCTGCTTTGCCGCCTGTATACCTTGGCAGCAGGATAGTGACGTCTTCTGCAGCCCCTTCCGCCTTGGACAACCTCTTGGCCCTGCGCCCCTTGTGCCTGCGCCTGTCCACCCAAAGGTGGCTCCCCAGGAGGCTGAATGTGCACTCCTGGCTTTTTCCCCCTTTTAGCCCTCTGTACCTCCTCAGAGGAGCTGCCCCCATTGAACAGTTCAGCTCCCATTCCCAGGCTAAAGGAAGGCTCCCTGAAACCTGCAGGACCAGGAATGATTCCTCACTGCAGAGTGCTGACCTGAAGATTGCGAATCCAGAAAAAGCAGCTGGTATGCATTTTGAAGTACTGCAGACCACACAGGCAAGTTTCAAAAACTTTCAAAAATAAATACTTGACTGTGCACACTCGCGACCCCAGTGAGCCCTCTTATCCCATCCATGGATGAGATTAATACAAATGTGTCCTACCCACCTGCCCGTTGCGCCCATGCGCTGACCCGAAGATTGCACGGGCACCGGAAAATCGGTGTCAGTTGAGGCCTCAAGAAGTGTTTGCTGTTTGAAGATTTTATCCCCAAGTATTTATGTTGTCATTTGCTATAACTGTGTAGAGGCTGCAGAAAAGGTATACCTTTATTGTTTCTCATCAAGCTCTAATTTTGTATCCTGTAAGATTTAATTACTTTGAATTAACAGAACCAGACAAGATGATAGTGAATTCTTCTTCCTGAAATGATAGACAGGGGTAGGAACACTTAGAGAACACTCAATACTGAAAATTCTCTGCACAGTATTTAGATTTGAGAAGCACACTCCTGAAATTTGAAATTATGGTCCAGAACATCTCTTCCCCGGCCGGGGGTGGGGGGCAGGGGGGTGGTGGTCGTACACTGGAGGTACCTCGCTGAGGGACACCCCCCTCTCCCAACCTCCGCCCCCCACCAGAGGTCCCCAGGCAAGGACTGCATGGGAATCACCCAGGAAGTTTAAACTTCCAATGCGCATTTACTTTACACTGGGAACTATCCAGTGCCCCAACTTAAATCAGAGACTTCGGATAGCTCTGACTCTCTTAGCAGAATAGCTACCCAGGAAATATTAGAAGGAATAAAACCACTTCTAACTCCTGGGTAACTATACAACTGCTGCCCCTAAACTCCACTGGATTCCCTGGGTCTACCCTTGCCCCACTCCCCCCCGCCACCACCCCACCCCTCCACCCCAAACCGTGGACTACCTTCCCATCCCCCGACTATCTCCATACACCCCCACCGGCTACCCTCCTGACACCCCCCCACAAAATTTCCCAACTGTCCTCCTGATCCCCCCACCTCCCCTACAAGAGAGGGGGTGGTCCTGGGCTTAATTTTAGGGAATGAAGCCGGGCAAGTGGTAGAGGTGTCAGTGGGGGAGCATTTTGCAGATAGTGATCATAACTCCATTAGATTCAAGGTTGTTATGGAAAAGGACAAGGATGGGCTGGAAATCAGAGCACTAAATTGGGAGAAGGGCGAGTTTAATAAGATCAGATATGATTTGGCCAGAGTGGACTGGGAGCAGCTACTTTTAGGTAAATCTGCATCAGAGCAGTGGGACTCATTTCAGAAGGAAATAGGGAGAGTACAGGGCCAACATATTCCAGTAAAGATAAAGGGTGGGACCAACAAATCCAGGGAACCCTGGATGTCAAGGGATATACAGGATTGGATAAAAGGAAAAGGGAGCCTAATGGCAGATACCGAGGGCTCAAAACAGTGCAAGCCCTAAAGGAGTATAGAATGTGTAGGTGGGGAACTTAAAATGGATATTAGGAGAGCAAAAAGGGGGCATGAAAAAACATTGGCAGGTAAAATAAAGGAAAATCCAAAGTTATTTTACAAGTACATTAAGAGTAAGAGGATAACTAGGGAATGAGTAGGGCCCATTAAGTACCATAGTGGTAAATTGTGTGTGGCGCTGTAAGACGTAGATAGGGTTCTAAATGAATGCTTTGTGTCAGTGTTCAGAAGGGAGGGGGACAACGTGGGTATGGAAATCAGGCAGAAGGACTGTGATATAATTAAAGAAATTAGCATAGAAAGGGAGGAGGTTCTAAGTGGTCTAGCAGGTTTAAAAGTAGATAAATCTCCAGGCCCAGATGAAATCCCAGGCTGTTATGTGAGGCAAGGGAGGAGATAGCATGAGCACTGACAATAATTTTCAATACCTCTGTGGCCACAGAAGAGGTGCCAGAGGACTGGAGGACAGCCAATGTGGTACTGTTATTCAAGAAAGGAGGAAGGGATAAACCAGGAAACTATAGGCCAGTCAGTCTAACCTCAGTGGTGGGGAAACTATTGGAAGCAAATTCTGAGGGGCAGAATTAATATACACTTGAAGAGGCAGGGATTACTCAAGGACAGTCAGCATGGTTTTGTTAAGGGGAGGTCATGTCTGACCAATTTGATTGAATTTTTCGAAGAGTTGACCATGTGGATGAGGGCAGTGCATTTGACGTAGTCTACTTGGAATTCAGCAAGGCTTTTGATAAGGTCCCACATGGGAGACTGATAACAAAGGTAACAGCCCATGGGATCCAAGGCAATTTGGAAAATTGGATCCAGAATTGTCTGAGTGGCAGGAAGCAGAGGGTGATGGTCGAGGGGTGTTTTTGTGACCAGATACTTGTGTCCAATGGGGTTCCACAGGGATTGGTGTTGGGTCCCTTGCTGTTTGTGGTATATATAAATGATTTAGACTTGAATGTCGGAGGGTTGATCAGTAAGTTTGTGGATGACACGAAAATTGATGGGGTGGTAAATAGTGAGGAGGATAGTTTTAGATTACAGGAGGATATAGACAGGCTGGTCAGATGGCAAATGGAATTTAATCCAGATAAATATGAGGTGATGCATTTGGGCAGGACAAACAAGGCACGGAAATACACAATGAATGGTAGGATCCTGGGAAGTACCGAGGATCAGAGGGACCTTGGTGTACATGTCCACTGGTCCCTTAAGGTAGTGGGACAGGTAGACAAGGTGGTTAAGAAGATGTATGGGATACTTGCCTTTATTATCCAAGGCATAGAATATAAGAGCAGGTAGGTTATGCTGGAACTGTATAAAACACTGGTTAGGCCACAGGTAGAGTATTGCGTGCAGTTCTGGAATCCGCAATATAGGGAGGATGTGATTGCACTAGAGACAGTGCGGAGGAGATTTACCAGGATGTTGCATGAGCTGGAGAGTTTTAGTTATGAGGAGGGATTGGATAGACTGGAGTTATTTTCCCTGGACAGAGGAGATTGAAGGGGGACGTGATTGAGGTGTATAAAATTATGAGGGGCATAGACTGGGCAGACAGGAAGGAACTTTTCCCCTTGGTGGAGGGCTCAATAACGTGAGGGCATATATTTAAGCTAAGGGGCAGGAGGCAAGGAGGGGATGTGAAGAAGAATTTTTTCACCCAGAGGGTGGTGGGAATCTGGAGCTCACTGCCTGAAAGGGTGGTAGAGGCAGAAACCCTCATAACATTTAAGAAGTATTTGGCTGTGCACTTGCAATGCCATGGCATACAAGGCTGTGGGCCTTGTGCTGGAAAATGGGATTAAAATAGTTAGGTACTTGTTTGACCGGTGCAGACTCAATGGGCTGAAGGGCCTTTCTCTGTGCCGTAGACCTCTATGACTCTACCCTCCCCCACCCCCCTCCTGACTCCCCCCACGACCAACCCATCTTCAGACTACTGTCTCCCACCCCCCCAGGATATCCTCCCAGCACAGCTATCCCCCGACTACCCCTCAACCTGATTACCCTCCCCCACACCCCTCCCAACTATCCCCCCTCCCCCTCCCCCCGCACCCCACCCCCCCCACCATTTTAAAAGTTACCGCTTTATGGCTGCAGGTGCTGTAAGTCAGGGCATGGCTTCACTTTCCTCAGCACTGTTGCCCTGTCCTGAAGGATTCAGGAGCTGCTGTCTTGCACTTTTCTCACCAGGCCCATGTCGGAAGGTCAGATGCGAAATGTGCAGCTCCAGAGCTGGGTAAGTAAAAAGGAGAGTGGCAATCTGACTGTGATTGACACTCCACGGGATCTCCGGGCCTATACTTCAATTAATCGTGTTCAATGTCACCGATGAGCAGTTGCACCATCCATAGATAGTGAAGTTCCAGAATTTCTGGAACTGGTGCTCTGTGTTCAGAAAGCACAAAGCAACACTCTTAATCTAGTATCTGATTAGTATGTGAAACAAAATGGCAAACATCTTAAACAGGGTCATTAATCGCAGGACAATGATTTTTTTTGACAAATTCGGCACTTTTCATGATGTTGGTAATTTCCTTAGGAATAGCTGATTACAGCAGGTAACATTTAGCGTCTCAACATCTTAGCACACAATGGATTATTCTTTCCAAATTCATGCAGGCTATCTGCATGATAGTGTTAGCTATTTCGGACTTATTAATGAAGCTAAAAAAATTGGTAGATAAGTTGAAGTAAGAACTAAATGAAGTGGTGAGGAAAGCAGAGATAGTAGAGGAAATAGCACAGCATTTGAAATTGGAACGGATTCAAGAGGAACCACATTCTCCAGGGGGCGAGTCAACTGAGTTGGCTAGGATTTGGTTGCAAATAAAGCAGCTTGAACAAAAATGAAATAGAAAAGCTTAAACTTGAACAGGAAAGGGTAGAAAGAGAAAGAGCCTTGAAGCAACTTGAACTGGCATTTCAGGCAAGAGAGAAGGGATGGGAAAGGGAATGGAGCTTAAAAAGCTGAAATTTAAAACAGAGGCACCAGGTGTTGGGGAACATTTTGCAGACAAAAGAACTTATCTGAACCCAGAGTCCAGTGGGGAGATATTTAAATGTGTACGTATTCTTCCAAAGTTTGAAGAAAGAAATGTAGAAGCATTCTTCATTTCATCTGAAAAGGCCAAAAGGTAAAAGGAGTCCTAGTCCAGGATTCTCTTCAGGTTAACTTGCAGGTTGAGTCAGTAGTTAGGAAGACAAATGCACTGTTGGCATTTATTTCGAGAGGATTAGAATATAAAAGCAGGGATGTGCTGCTGAGGCTTTATAAGGCTCTGGTCAGAACACATTTAGAATATTATGAGCAATTTTGGGCCCTGTATCTCAGGAAGGATGTTCTGGCCCTGGAGAGGGTCCAGAGGAGGTTCACGAGAATGATCCCAGGAATGAAAGGCTTAACATATGAGGAACATTTGAGGACTCTGGGCCTATACTCAATAGAGTTTAGAAGGATGAAGGGGTATCTGATTGAAACTTACAAAATACTGAAAGGCCTGGAGAGAGTGGACATGGGGAAGATGTCTCCATTAGTAGAAGAGACTAGGACCTGAGGGCACAGCCTCAGAGTAAAGAGGAGACCTTTTAGAACAGAGATGAAGAGAACTTCCTTTAGCCAGAGAGTGGAGAATCTATGGAATTCATTGCCACAGAAGACTGTGGAGGCCAGGTCATTGAGTGTATTTAAGACCGAGATTGATAGGTTCTTGATTGGTAAGGGGATCAAAGGTTACAGGGAGAAGGCGGGAGAATGGGGCTGAGAAACTTATCAGCCATGATTGAATGGTGGAGCAGACTCGATGAGCCAAATGGCCTAATTTCTGCTCCTATGTCTAATGGTCTTGTGGTCTAAAAGGACCTAATTCTGCAAAGTGGATTAGTGGGCAGAGCTCATGAGGTTTATGTATCACTTTGGGAAGAGGTGTCTATGGATTATGATGCAGTAAGGAAGGCTATTCTTGGTGCATATGAGTTGATTTCTGAGGCACACAGTCAAAAGTTTTGAAACATAAGGAAGCAACTGGGGCAGACCTACATTGAGTTTGAGACGGTAAAACAATCTAGCTTTGATCGTTGGATACAAACACTAAAGGTAGTGTCTGAGACCCTTAGGGAAATGATACTCCTCGAGGAATTTAAAAATTCATTCCCCCCCAGTAGTAAGGACTCATGTAGAGAACCAGAAGGTTTCAACAGCTAGAGAGGCAGTGAAGATAGCTGATGATTACAAGTTGTCCATAGATCAAAACTGTTTTACTATCACCCTCGCAAACCCGAGAAGGTTAGAAAGTAGAAGGGGAAATGAAGGCAAGTACCAAGGGAAGAGAAGAGACAATTGGGAATCTGCTGAAATCTCCTCCTCAGACCAGCAAGGAAAGTTCTGAGGGTGGGAAGAGTGACATCCAAAGGCCGAAACATTTCCATTGTAACAAGTTGGGACACATTCAGGAAAATTGCTGGAACTTACGTAGGAAACCCATGGGACTTATTGGGGTACATAAGGATGATTCAGGAAAAAGAGCCCTGACTGAAAATACAGCTGATTGAGTTGTAATGTTAACTGCAGCTGTGAGTCTGACTGTTTTTTAGTGGGGTGGTGAACAAGATATCTGAAAACTACAGGGAATTCTTGCCAAAAGGAAAAGTCACTCCTTATTCCCTCAAGTGAAGTCAAGGAGACAGAACAGTTGCAGGAAAAGGTTCCAGGAATTTTTCCTTCTTGTGTAGTGAACCGAGCAATGGCTAAACAAATTCTATCGTCAGAGGTAAAATTGGCACCACAAACACAAATTTGGCTATTTGAAACCTTCTTTGGAGATTTTGACAATCTGAAGGAAATGCTTAGTAAGTCGTCTCTGATTGAGGCTCAGCAAGCCGATCCAGAGTTATGTAAAGCTGCTTGAGAATATCTTAAATGTTCTCAAACAAAAATGAAGGAATAGGCAGATGAAAAAAAATGAGACTTGAACATTTCAATCAGGGGAAAAAAATGTTAGTATTATTGCCTTTACAGAAAGATCCTCTGAAATCATTGTTCAGTGGTCCATACAAGGTTGTTAAGAGGGCTAGTAAAGTAAGTCATTTGATAGACACCCCAGATCACAGGAAAAAGAATCGGCTATGTCACATCAACGTGTTGAAACCATACAATCACAGGGAGGAGGATAGGAAGGTGCAGGTATGTCAGATAGTAAGGAGAGTGGAGGATGAAGGAGACAGTGAGAGTGAGGTAGAAGAAGAGTTAGACAGTTCACCAATTGAACCTCCTGCTATTTGATTAGCTAATTCTGAAATATTAAGGCAGTTAGACACCATGTTTTCATACTTAGAGGTAGGATAATGAGAAGATTTAGTGAGGTTGCTTAAGAAATTCAAAGGAATCCGTAGGGATGAACCAGGGCATGCAACTTTAGCCATGCATAGTGTGTGTATATGGAGGTCTTCTCCTATAAAACAACACTCTTATCATTTAAGCCCGGAGAAACAGGCTCAGGTAAAAGCAGAAATCCTACACATTGAAAAATCACTTAATTGAACCAGTGTTGGCTGCCCCTAACCTTACTAAACCCTTCAAGCTGGCAATCGATGCCAGTGACTTGGAGGTGGCTGTTGTCTTATTACAAGAAGATGAATTAGGCATAGGAAAGCCAGTAGGATACCTTTCTAAAAAGTTAAATCAGCATTTAAAAAGATAGTCTACCATAGAAAAGGAAACGCTGGGATTGTTACTGGCCTTTACAGAAATGTTTAAGGCTCAGAATGCCAGACTGTTACGATGAAGTTTGTTACTACAGCCTTATAACCTTAAGCTTTTCCATATTGCTGGAAGAGATAATGTAATTATTGATACGTTGACCAGAATGTAATTTTTGTTTGTATAATACAGAAATCAAAAGATCAGAAACTATAAATATATTCCGTACAAGGAGTGAGTGAGTGAAAATGGGTGAGTGCATGTGTAAAATTTTTATATATATGTTGCAAATGCTTTCCAATATACTTTGTAATGAAACAGAT
The DNA here is from genome assembly GCF_017639515.1 of Carcharodon carcharias. Classification (NCBI taxonomy): domain Eukaryota; kingdom Metazoa; phylum Chordata; class Chondrichthyes; order Lamniformes; family Lamnidae; genus Carcharodon; species Carcharodon carcharias. The sequence continues at coordinate 58,940,952 of NC_054474.1, forward strand.
TTGAAAATGGTGTTTCACTCCTTACAGGTGGAGGCATGTGAGGAACACATTTTTGAAACATTTGAAGGACATTGAATTTTGGACATTGTTCCTCCTGACATATTTTTTAAAGTTTGTAATATTAATTCGGGCTGTGAATGTGTCACTCTTCTAAAAAATCACGGATAACTATCCAGTGGGGAACACCTGGTGAGGGAAGAGATCCTTTGTACATCTAGGTTAACAAAGAACCTGCTGTTGCCAGGCTAAAGAATCTTGCTAATTGGTTAAAAACACCTGGCCTAAGGGAGGCTTTCATTGAACGTCTTAGTCTTTAAGACTCTCAGCCAAAGAGTATGGCCAGGATTTTACATTAGTCGGGTGGGCTTGGCTGGAGCGAGTGGGGCATTCAGGAACCCGACCACCACCGGTGATTGGTTCCACACCGCCATTTCACGCGGACAGGCCAATTAAGACCCGCCCAGCGTAATATGTGACTCCGGCATCAGCTGTGAAGGGGTGGGCGGGCGGAGAGGTGGGGGTGGCTCAATGTCCGTCGGGTCCAATGGCAACCCAGCGACCAATCAAAAGCGGCCGTAGCAGTGATAGGAAGGCTGCCATTGACTTGGAGAACCGCATGTATGGAGAACGTCAGTGCTGAACACAGCAGGCGGCCCCGCATTTTCCCGAAACGTGTCTCGCTGCCCTCCTGGAGGAGGTGGCAGCACGCAGAGTTATACTTGTCCCCAAGGACAGGAGGAGGAGGCCCCCCTGCCTCACCAAAAATGCCTGGGAGGAAGCGGCATCCAGGGTGAGCTCCCATGATGTGGTGAGGTGCACCTGGGTTCAGTGTCGTAAGTGGTTCAATGGTCTCCTGAGATCGGGAAGGGCGAGTACTGTGTTGGCATGGGTCACTTGGTACAGTGGTTAGGAGCTGCCCACCTCCCCCTTGGACCTTAGAGATCTTGGAGTGTGAGTGGCAAATGTCAATGCGGCAGCATCTGGGCAAGGGGGTGAGCCCTGGCTGCTTGGACTGAGTATCTTGCGGCTCCAGGGTCACGAATCGGCTGAGCCCTGCGAGGTATTCCTCAGGTGGGGTTGGTCAGGCTGCAATCAATGCTCCTCTGTCCTTTCAGGAGAAGACATCCCATAACAATGCCGAGAGGTTGTGGACTGGAGGAGGACTGCCCCACCTTCTAATCTTGTGTAGATACGAGCAGGAAGACCTGGAGCTGGAGGGGTGCCATGCTCCCAGGTCAACTGGCCACGGTGAGGTTGGGGTGCCACAGGGAGGTAAGAGTGCAGTGCTTTGAGGGCAGAATGTCTGTAATAGCAACCATTCCACTGTTGTCTCTATATTGATGTGAGCCTCGAACATGGAATCCCCATTGATAATAGAAAGACGAGGACACCCTGCTCCTGGTGCCAGGCATGGGCAATAACAGTGTAATGACTTCAACTAATGACATGTCCTTGTTCTTCCTTTCAGCCTCACCAGCAGCCCATTAGGGTGAGGAGCCTGAAGGCCTGCCGCTGACCCCAAAGGACAGCGACAATAGAAATGCGTCCGCATCACATCCTCTCAGCCAAGCAGGCACCAGCACAGATACCAGCACCTTCGTGGACATTAGATTGGTGACTAGCATCTGGGTGCACAGCAGTCAGGTCACTTCACACTCACTTGAAGTGGAGGCAGAGCCAGAGAGTACCCACGGCGCCGGCAGTCAGAGGACTGCCTCATCGGTGGCTGATGATGTGCCTCTGGAGTCGTCCCTGAGGCAGCTGATGCTGAAAGTCCAAAACGGTGTGTGGGAGGATCTGGCATGTCATGGTCTCTGTGATGGAGGAGCCCTTGCAGAGCATGAACAATGCAATGATCTTCGTGGCCGAGCGCACTACCTGCTCCATGGAGAAAGCAGTGACTGTCATGGAGAGGCTGCTCCAGGAGCTGAACCAGGGCTTCCTGGGGATGCGCTTGGACCTGCAAGCCCTCACACCGGCAATGACTTCAAGTGGTCACTCTCAGTGTGGGAGATGGATTGGGCACCCAGCATCCCAGCAAGGTGTCCATCCATCAGTGGTGAGCAGGGAGGTCCAAAGTGAACTGACGTTGGTGCACGAGCTGCCTGTCATCTCTGCTTGCCCCTCTCAGAGCATTCTGGATGACGGCAGCTCCTCCGCCCCACTGCCAGTGACCACGGAGGCTGGGGAGATGCCAGCTGTGGCACTGGCTGCTCCCTCCCAGGTGGGACCAGCATAGGCTCCACAGGCCAGAGGATGCCCGCTAAGGTCATCAAGGCCAACAGGACAGCAGAGTGAGCAGGCTGTCTCTAATGCCAGTGCCAGCAAGGGGGGAGCACCTAGACATAACACCCACAAACGAAAACTTAAAGCACCTTAAACACAGCACCGGCTTATCACTGGTGATATTTTTTCCCCTACTTTTACACTAATTATTATTCGGTGTGATGGATAACACCTCTCAATTTAATGTGTATTATGTATGGCAGGCACCACACCGTAAAGTGTGTTTGTGTTCAACAAGCCTCTGGGTGCTTCATTAGTTCTTCAGGTGCAGGGTAACCCATGATGTTATGAGTGACTTGTTTGTCATTGAACTTCATTAGAATGGCACATAGTGCATGTTGTTCATCAATCAAATGCCCCTATCAGGTATCAAGTATGTAGCCCTGGCGTGTGGTGATGGTTCTTCTTTGGTAAGCTAGCTGAAGGAACGTTGGATCAAAGCCTCCCACTTGTCCCTGCCTCCCTGGAGGTTGCCCAGGTCAGCGTCTACCCCCTCAGCATTTTCCTGACCACACTTGTTCTCAAACTCACTACTGGACTCATCGTCTGTTGTCACCTTCTTTCTACACTGCATCCCCCCTTTTCCAGTGCCAAATTGTGGAGAGCACAGCAGGAACCACTATCACTGACACACGATCTGCATCTCCTGAACAGTCCAGGCATCAGAAGCACATCTTGAGAAGACTGATGGTTCTCTCCACCACAGCCCTTGTAGAGGAATGGCTCCTATTGTACCGCCGTTCAGCCTCTGTTCTTGGATGGCGGAGAGGCGTCATGAGCCAACTTTTGAGGGGATAGCCCTTGTCACCCAGCAGCCATCCATCCAGCTGGGCTGGACCACTGAAGAGCCTCGGCACCTGGGAGTGTCTCAGGATGTAAGCGTCGTGGGAGCTGCCGGTGTACTTTGCACAAACTTGTAGAATCTGCATCCTGTGATCACACACTTATCTGCAGGTTCATGGAATGAAAGCCCTTCCCGTTGACGAAGGCACCCAGCTCACCCGCTAAATGCCTTGATGGCCACATGTGTGCAGTAATTGCACCCCAGATGCGGGGGAATCCAGCAATCGCGGCAAAGCATCTGGATCACGCTGCCTGGCTGACCTCGTCCGTCCGGTAATGAATGAAAGTCAATACATGCCTGAACAGAGCGTCTGTCACCAGCTTGACACAACTGTGGACAGCTGATTGGGAGAACCCACAAAGATCACCCACTGACCCCTGGAAAGAGCTGGAGGCATAGAAGTTGAGGGCCACTGTGACCTTCAGAGCCACTGGCATGGGGAGTCCACCCCCACAGTCAGAGCTGATCTCAGGGCCGAAGATTTGACAGATGGACGTCACTGTCTTCCTTGAGATGTGGAGCCTCCTTCGGCCTTGCACCTCAGACATATTGAGGTAGCTGCATCACCATCTGTAAACCCGGGCAGCAGGATAGTGGCGTCTGCTGTGGCCCCGTCCACCTTGCACTTCCTGTTGGCCCTGAGCCCCTTGTGCCTGCGCCTCTCCTCCCTTAGGTCACTCCCATGGAGACTGAATAGGGACACCAAGCCTCCTCCCCCCGCAGGCCCTCTGTTCCTCCTTAGAGGAGGTGCCTCCAGCAGAGATCATAATCCCCATTACCAGGATAAGGGAAGGCTGCCTGATACCTGGAAGGTCCCAAGTGGCATGACTCTTCTGGAGTGCTGAACAGAAGCCTTTTCTTCCTGTCAAAGCAGCTCTGAAGCAAAATGAAGTTATCCTGTTCACACAAGCAAGCAGCAGCAAGTTATAAGCTAAAGTGCAAGCAACTCGCATTAGTGAACCCACTCACCCCTCTTATCCAACCCGTGGATGAAGTTTTTGAAAATGTAGCCTACCCACCTGCCCGCTGTACCCGTGCAACGCCCTGAAAATTGCATGGGCTGTGTCAAGTCATAGACAATTGGTGCCTCAAGGGCCTTAACTGGCCTGTTAATTAATGGCGGGAGTGCCTCTGTCATCATCGCGTGCCCGCCTAGCGAAATATCGCGACGCTACATGGTGACGTCAGGACACACCCATTAGATCAATAGTGTCGAGATCTCTTTGGATTTTATCCTTTTAAAAGAAATGTTCGCATCCTCCAGCCTCTGCAGAGAACTGTTTGTTTTGCATTTATGTGTGAGTGTATGGGGTTCGAATTTCTGTATTTTTTAAAAAGTGGAAGATTGTTACATTTCTAAACTACAACTTGTATGTTAACCGGTTTATTAACTTGCTTTTTTAAAGTAGCTTGTTTTATAATAAATCAATATTTTTTATGTTTACTAAAAGAAGACTGGTTAGAGTACTTTTACAGAACAAAGAACGAAGTAAAGTTCAGCACAGGAACAGGCCCTTCGGCCCTCCAAGCCTGCGCCGATCATATTGCCCGTCAACTAAAACACTGCACTTCGGGGGTCAGTATCCCTCTATTCCCATTCTATTCATGTACTTGTCAAGCTGCCTCTTAAACACCACTATTGTACCTGCTTCCACCACCTCCTCTGGCAGAGAATTCCAGACACTCACTATCCTCTGCATAAAAGAATTGCCCCGCACATCGCCTTTATAGTTTTCTCCTCCCACCTTAAATCTATGTCCTCGAGTAATTGACTCTTCCACCCTGGGAAAAAGCTTCTGACTATCTACTCTGTCCATGCCACTCATAATTTTGTAAACTTCTATCAAGTCGCCCTTCAATCTCCATCACTCTAGTGAGAACAATCCGAGTTTCTCCAACCTCTCCTCATAGTTAATAACCTCCAGACCAGGCAGCATCCTGGTAAACCTCCTCTGCATGCTCTCCAATGCCTCCATATCCTTCTGGTAATGTGGTGACCAGAATTGCACGCAATATTCCAAGTGTGGCCTAACCAAGGTTCTATACAGCTGCAGCATGGCTTCCCGGCTTTTATACTCAATACCCCTGCCAATGAAGGAGAGCATGCCATATGCCTTCCTGACTACCTTATCCACCTGCGTTGCCACTTTCAGTGACCTGTGGACCTGTACACCCAGATCCCTCTGCCCGTCGATGCACTTAAGGGGTCTGCCATTTACTGTATAATTCCTGCCTGTATTAGACCTTCCAAAATGCATTACCTCGCATTTGTCCAGATTAAACTCCATCTGCCATTTCTCCGCCCAAGTCTTCAACCGATCTATATCCCGTTGTATCCTTTGACAATCTTCTTCATTATCTGCAACCCCTGTAACCTTGGTGTCATCTGCAAACTTATTAATTAGCTCAGTTACATTTTCCTCCAAATCATTTATGTTTACCACAAACAGTAAAGGTCCCAGCACCGATCCCTGCGGAACTCCACTAGTCACACCTCTCCATTCAGAAAAGCACCCTTCCACTGCTACCCTCTGTCTTCTATGACCAAGCAAATTCTGTATCTATCTTGCCAGCTCAGCTCTAATCCCATGCGACTTTACCTTCTGTACCAGTCTGCCATGAGGAACCTTGTCGAAGGCCTTTCTGAAATCCATGTATATAACATCCACTGCCCTTCCATCGTCGATCATCTTTGTCACTTCCTCAAAAAACTCGATCAAGTTAGTGAGACATGACTTCCCCTTCACAAAACCATGCTGCCTCTCACTAATACGCCCATTTGCTTCCAAATGGTAGTAAGTCGTGTCACGAAGAATCCTCTCCAATAATTTCCCTACCACTGATGTAAGGCTCGCCAGCCTATAATTTCCTGGATTATCCCTGCTACCCTTCTTAAACAATGGAACAACATTGGCCATTCTCCAGTCCTCTGGGACCTCACCCATAGCCAGTAAGGATATAAAGATTTCTGTCAAGGCCCCAGCAATCTCCTCCCTTGCCTCCCTCAGTACTCTGGGGTCGATCCCATCTGGGGACTTATCCACCTTAATATTCTTCAAGACGCCTAACACCTCCTCTTTTTTGATCTCAACATGATCCAGGCTATCCACACACTCTTCCCTAGACAAATCAACTGCTAAGTCCTTCTCTTTGGTGAATACTGATGAGAAGTATTCTTTCAGTATCTCTCCCAATTCTTCTGGCTCCACACACAGATTCCTACCTCTGGCCCACCCTTTCCCTGGCTACCCTCTTGCCCTTTACATATGTATAAAAGGCCTTGGGATTTTCCTTAATCCTAGTTGCCAATGACTTTTCATGATCCCTTTTAGCCCTCTTGATTCATTGCTTAAGTTTCTTCCTACTTTCTTTGTATTCTCCACGGGCTTCATCTGTTCCCAGCCTTCTTGCCCGTATGAATGCTTCCCTTTTCTTTTTGACTAATCTCACAATATCCTTCATTATCCAAGGTTTCTGAAACTTGCCATGCTTATCCTTCATCCTAGCAGGAACATGCTGGTCCTGAATTCTTATCAACTGACATTTGAAAGCCCACCACGTGTCAGTTGTTGATTTGCCCTCAAATATTCACCTCCAGTCTAGATTCCTCAGTTTCTGCCTAATATTGTTATAATTAGCCTTCCCCCAATTAAGCACCTTAACCCGAGGACTCCTCTTTTCCTTATCCATCAGTACCTTGAAACTTACTGAATTTTGGCCACTTTTCCCGAAATGCTCTCCTACTGAAACTTCGACCACCTAGTCGGGTTCATTCCCTAATACCAGGTCCAATATTGCCCCTTCCCTAGTTGGACTATCTACATATTGTCTCAGGAAGCCATCCTGGATGCACCTTACAAATTCTGCACCATCCAAACCCCTAGCACTAAGTGATTCCTAGTCAATATAGGGAAAGTTAAAATCACCCACCACAACAACCCTATTGCTCTTACATCTTTCCAAAATCAGCCACATAACTGTTCCTCAATCTCCTGCCAGCAATTGAAACCCCCAACATTGTGACTGCACCCTTCCTATGCCTGAACTCTACCCATATTGCCTCACTGCGTGAGCCCAACGAGATGTCCTCCTGTCATACAGCTGTGATATTCCCCTTAACAAGCAGTGCAACTCCCCCACCTCTTCTACATCGCTCTCTATCCTGCCTGAAACATCTAAATCCTGGAGAATTTATCTGCCAATCCTGTTCATCCTTCAACCATTCTCTGTAATAGCAATAACATCATAGTCCCAAGTACTAATCCAAGCTCTGAGCTCATCCGCCTTGCCTGTTATACTTCTCGCATTGAAACAAATGCATTTCAGATCTCCAGTCCCACTGTGTTCAGTAATTTCTCTCTGCCTGCCCTTCCTCTTAGTCCTACTGGGCATATTCACTGGTTCCCAGTCCTTTATTTCACCTGCTGACCTATTGCTCTGGTTCCCACCCCCTTGCCATACTAGTTTAAACCCTCCCGAGTGACACTAGCAAACCTCGCAGCCAGGATATTGGTGCCCCTCCAGTTTAGATGCAACCCATCCTTCTTGTACAGGTCCCACCTGCCCCGGAAGAGATCCCAATGATCCAGATATCGGAAACCCTCCCTCTTACACCATCTGTTCAACCACGTGTTCAGCTGCACTATCTTCCTATTTCTAGCTTCACTGGCACGTGGCACAGGGAGTAATCCTGAGATTACAACCCTAGAGGTCCTGTTTTTTAACTTTCTGCCTAACTCCCTGAACTCCCTGCAGGACCTCGTCACTCTTCCTGCCTATGTAGTTAGTACCAATGTGTACCACAACCTCTGACTGTTCTCCCTCCCCCTTCAGAAAGTCCCGTACCCGATCAGAGACATCCTGGACCCTGGCACCAGGGAGGCAACATACCATCCTGGTGTCTCTTTCTTGACCACAGAAGTGCCTATCTGAGCCCCTGACTATAGAGTCCCCTATGATAATTGCTCTTCTGTGCTTTGACAGCCCCTGCTGAACAACAGAGACAGCCGTGGTGCCACTACTCTGACTACTGCTGTTGATTTCCCCTGATAGGCCATCCCCCCAACGGTATCCAAAATGGTATACCTGTTAGAGAAGGTGACAGCCACAGGGGATTTCTGCACCTTCTAACGGTCACCCATCTATCTGTCTGTACCTTGGGTGTGACCACGTCTGCAAAACTCCTGTCAATGAAGCTTTCTGCCACCTGAATGCTCCTAGGTGCATCCAACTGCTGCTCCAACCAATCCATGCGGTCTGTGAGGAGCTGCAATTGGGTGCACTTCCTGCAAATGTAGTTGTCCGGGACACTTAAGCGTCACAGGTTTCCCACATCCCACGGGTGAAGCACTTCTTCCCAGCAACTGCCATTGTTATGCTGGGAATAATAGTATTAAATGGTAACAATTGGCCAGTTTTGTGGGTGAATTAAACATTTAAACTATTATTGCAATATTTGGAGAAGCAGAGCTAGAATTAACTGCACACTCCTCTCATCACAGTCTGGAACACCTTCATTATTGATTCATGCTCTATATATTCCCATTCCAGACTGCAGGAGCAACATGGATGAGTCCTAAAGCAGTTTGTTCTGGCATTAGGGATTGGCGAGAAGTAGGCCACAAGTTCCTGTTAAAGTGAATAATTGTTCAACCAAATAAAGAAATGTAACTGATGTCCTGTGATGTTTTACCATCTCCAGGACTCATTTTCTATTTTAAATCATATTACATTTCTTATTCACTGGTTATATTTTAAAGATGGTTAATTACATCCAGGATCAGGCTATGGAGACAAAAACAGAAAGTCAAGTTGCACTTGAAATGACTTTCAATAAGAATAACACAGCAAATTCAACATCACGACTGTTCCTTATTTTTTCCTGCTCTGCTTTGACTTCCAGCTGATAATACCCTCTTCTCATCCAAGGGCCTTCAGGTGAGGCACTAAAATGATGCCTTTAAAAGCTAGAACACAAATTACTGCAGCAATACAAAACCAAACTAGTTTTGTAAAATGCTAAGAAAGCCATAAACATGAACGTAACTAACTGCAAAAAAGAAGTTTAGGAAATTAATTGAGGCAGGAATTTGGTATAGGCTTGAATTCCCCATAAGAAGCTGTTCAATCCATTTAAAGATAACCAACACACAACATAATAAAAGGTACATTCTTCACCTTTTAAAATATCACTTTATCAAACTGAGTATATTTATCATTGTGCTTTTTAAAAAATATGCAACGGCATTCTAGAGTTCCTCAGAAGAAATGTTCCAGATTTCCAGGTTCATAAAAGGACTCTGGAAAATCCAACCACCTGCAGCCAAGTCAATGAATTTAATCTGCAGCTATGTGTTACCTTAATCACTCTGCCTGAAAAATGTGGCATAACTTGGTTGAAACCAACTGGAAAATGGAATGAAGAACCGCCATGTCTCCACCATTTAGTGTCCAATGCAATTTTCCAGCAGCATTTCCTTCTGCCACTCAAATTTTGACAGACTCAGTATGAGATCTGAATGATGCATTAATGCTCTTCACAACTTTCCAGCGATCCTGCCAGGCTCTTGCTGATTCATCCACTCACACATGTAAACAAGCTGTCGAGGATTGTTAGCTGCTGTCAGAAAGCTTACAAAGAGTCATACGAAAGACTATAAGGGTAAGTTACAACTCATTTGTAATGCTTTTACCTTTTTTTAACCTGTTATGATATATCTCTGGCAACTGTTACACCAATACTGTTGTCCCAGTCTCTGCAGTTGTACTCTTTGGCAGCACCGTAGGCACTTTTCAACCACCAACTGGTATCCTTGCACCCACATTTACAGTCCAAGGCACACTTACCCAATTCCACCTTTGGGGAGGCAATGGCATAGTGATATTGTCCCTGGACTAGTGGCCCAGGGTAATGCTCTGGTTCAAATCCCACCACAGCAAATGGTTGATTCAATAAAATTGAATTCAATAAAAATCTGGAATTAAAAGGCTAATGATAACCATTGCCGATTGTTGTATCTGGTTCATTAATCTGCTGTCCTTACCTAGTCTGGCCTAAATATGACTCACAGCAATGTGGTTGACTCTTAAATGCCCTCTGAAGTGATCTAGTTGTATCAAGCTGCTACAAAGCATCAAAAAAGGAATGAAACTGGATGGACCACATGACATTAACCTAGGCACTGGAAACGAGAGTGGCAAACTCACCTCTGTTGACCCTGAAAAGTTTCCTTACTAACATCTGGGGGCTGGTGCCAAAATTGGGAGTTGCAACAGCCTGACATAGTCATCCCCATAGAATCATATATTACAGATAATGTCCCAGACTCCACCCCCACCATCACCAGCCCTGGGTATGTCCTATCCCACCAGCAGGACAGACCCAGCAGAGGTGGCAGCATTATATATAGTCAGGAGGGAGTTGCCCTGGGATTCCTCAACATTGACCCCATGAAGTCTTATGGCATCAGGTCAATCATAGACAAGGAAACCTATGTACTGCCTTCCCTCAGCTGATGAATCAGTGCTCTTCCATGTTGAATACCACTTGGAGGAAATACTGAGGGTGGCAAGGGCACAGGATTGGATAGGGGACTTCAAGAGTGGCTTGGTAGCTCCACTACTGACTGAGCTGGCCAGGTCCTAAAGGACATGACTGGGTCTGTGGCAGGTGGTGAGGGAACCAGCAAGAGACAAAACATACTTGAAGTCAGCCTCACCAACCTGCCGCAGCTGCATTTGTCCTTGACAGTATCGGTAGGAGTGACAACCGCACAGTTCTTGCGGGGACGAAGTCCTGCATTCACATTGCGGATACCCTCCATCGTGTTGTGTAGTACTACCACCGTGCTAAATGGGATAGATTTAGCAACTCAAGACATCCATAGGTACTGTGGGCCATCAGCAGCAGAATTGTACCCGAATACAATCTGTAACCTCATGGCCCAGCATATACCCCACCCTATCATTAGCATCAAGCCAGGGGATCAACCCTGGTTCAATGAAGAGTGCAGAAAGGCATGCCAGGAGCAGCACCAAGCATACCTAAAAATGAGGTGTCAAACTGCTGAAGCTATAACACAAGACTACTTGTGTGTCAAACAGCATAAGCAACAAGTGATAGACACAGCTAAGCAATATCACAACCAACAGATCAAATCTAAGCTCTGAAGCCCCACCGGATCTATGGTGAATGGCGCGGGACAATTAAACAACTCACCAGAGGAGGAGACTCCACAAATATCCTAATGCTTAATGATGGGGCAGCCCAGCACATCAGCGCAAAAGATAAGGCTGAAGCCTTTGCTGCAATCTTCAGCCAGAAGTGCCAAGTGGATGATCTGTCTCAACTTCCTTCCGAGGTCCCCAGCATCATAGATGCCAGTCTTCAGCCAATTCGATTCACTCCACGTGATATCAAGAATCAGCTGAAGACTTTGGATAGTGCTACGGCTATGGGCCCTGACAATATTCTGGCAATAGTACTGAAGACCTGCGCTCCAGACCTTGCCGTGCCCCTAGCCAAGCTGTTTCAATACAGCTATGACACTGGCATCTACCCAGCTATGTGGAAAATTGGCCAGCTATGTACTGTACACAAAAAGCAGCACAAGTCCAATACAGCCAATTAACACCCCATCAGTCTACTCTCCATTATCACTAAGATAATGGAAGGGGTCATCAACAGTGCTATCAAGCAGCACTTGCTTAGCAAAAACCTGCTCACTGACACAAAGTTTGGGTTCCGTCAGGGCTACTCAGCTCCTGACCTCATTACAGCCTTGGTTCAAACATGAACAAAAGAACTGAACTCCTGAGGTGAAGTGAGAGTGACTGCCCTTGACAGCAAGGCAGCATTTGACTGAGTGTGGCACCGAGGAGCCCTAGCAAAACTGAAGTCATTGGAAATCAGGGGGAAATCTCTCCGCCGGTTGGAGTCATACCTAGCACAAAGAAAGATGGTTGTGGTTGTTGGAGGTCAGTCATTTCAGCTGCAGGACATCACTGCAGGAGTTCCTCAGGGTAATGTTCTAGACCCAACAATCTTCAGCTACTTCATCAATGACCTCCCTTCCATCATAAGGTCAGACGTGGCAATGTTCGCTGGTGATTGCACAGTGTTTGGCACCATTCACATCTCCTCAGGTACTAAAGCAGCCCATGTCCAAATGCAACAAGACCTAGACAATATACAGGTTTGGGCTGACAAGTGGAAAGTAACATTCGCATCACACAAGTGCCAGGCAATGATCAACTTCAACAAGAGACAATCTAATATTTGCCCCTTGATGTTCAATGGTATTACCATCACTGAATGCCCCGCTATCAACATCCTGGGGGTTACCATTGACCAGAAACTGGACTGGATTAGCTATATAAATACTCTGGCTACAAGAGCAGGTCAGAGACTAGGAATTGTGCGATGAGTAACCCACCTCCTAACTCCCCAAAGCCTGTCCACCATTCAAAAGGTACAAGTCAGGAGTGTGATGCAATGCTCCCCACTTGCCTGGATGAATGCAGCTCCCACAACACTTAAGAAACTTGACACTATCCAAGACAAAGCAGCCCGCTTGATTGGCACCACATCCACAAGCAATCACTCCCTCCACGACCGATGCACAGTTGCAGCAGTGTGTACCATCTACAAGATGCACTGCAGGAATTCACCAATGCTCCTTAGACAGAACCTTCCAAACCCATGACCACTATCATCTAGAAGGACAAGGGCAGCAGACACCTGGGAAGGCCACCACCTGGAAGTACCCCTCCAAGTCACTCACCATCCTGACTTTGGAAATATGTTGCCGTTCCTTCACTGTCGCTGGGTTAAAATCCTGGAACTCTCTTCCTAACAGTACTGTGGGTATACCTACACCACATGGACTGCAGCAGTTCAAGAAGGCAGCTCAACACCACCTTCTCAAGGGCAATTAGAGATGGGCAATAAATTCTGGTCCAGACAGCGAAGCCCACTTCCCGTGAATGAATAATTTTAAAAAGTGTTAAAGGGACAATACTCGCAAGTGCTATGATTCAAAAAGGAAGCTGTAACTGAGTGATGCCACAAGTTGCAAAATGATTTGCTGCCAAACTCATTTAAGGATCAGTGATCATGAAAGTCACAACAGATTTTAATTTATTCTAAGTTGCCACTCATGATATCAATCACATTAGTCCATTTAAAAAATAATAATTCTCAGAATATGAGCATTACTGGCAAGTCCAACATTTAATGCCCTTGAGAAAATGATGGTGCGCCTTGTCTTAAACTGCTGCAGCTCATGTCATAAACATGCTCCCAAAATGCAGTTTGGTAGGGAGCTCCAAGATTTTGATCCATTGATCATGAAGGAACAGCAATATATTTCCAAGTCAGAATGGTATGTGACTTGGATGTACTGATGTTCTCATTCATGTACTGTCCATATCATTTTAGATCATAGAGGTTGTAGTTTTAGGAGATACTGTTGAAGATATCTTGGTGAATTATTGCAGTGCACCCTCTAAATAGAAAACAATGCATCCACTATGAACTGGTGATGAGGGAAGTGGATGTTTAAGGCAATGAATGTGTTGCTGATTCAGCAGTCTGCTTTGTCCGGGGTTCCATGAGTATTGTGTGTGTTGCTGCTGCTACACTCATTCCAGTATGTGGAGAGTAGTTCATTACATTCTAATAAGAGTGGCTTGTAGGTGGTAGAGCCGCTTAGAGGAGTCAGGGGTGAGCCAGACTAGCCAGCTTACAGCTGTTGAGCTGCTCTAGTAGCAACAACATTTATTTGACTGAGCAGTTGAGTTTCTGGTTAATGGTGATGGGTGGGGATGCGGCAATGGTAGTAGCATTTAATGGCAAGGAAAAGCGGTTAGGCATCCTTTTGTTGGAGATAGTCATTCCCTGTTTGTGGTTCCACTTATCAGTCCAGGCCTAGATGTTGTGCTAGTCTTGTTGCATAGTTGTAGAGTTGCTCAAAGTTCCAGAGTAACACTGTTTTTTGCAAACTGTTAGGAAGGGCATTGCAGTGCGTTATTTAATCAGATGGTTTATACTGATAATCTTAGACCACAGTCAACTGAAATATTTACAAGCTACACCAACCCTTGAAACACATTATAATCTTAAAACTCAGACACATAACTGATGAAAAAATTTACCACCACAGCCCTCGCAGCTTGGCTTCCCTAGAATTGATGAGGCCTAGACCATTATGTAGAAAATAACCATTATGTAAACTTTCCTGGAATCAAAGAGGGCTGTCCTTACTTGGAAATTAACAGTGATCAACACCATATTTGGAATACAGAGGACCTGAACCTATTTACAATTAAGAACCCTATACATACACAATTAGCTATGTAGCCTCAAAAACGCTATAAAAATCGAAGCATACTTAGGAATTTTGAGATTCGCTGCATTCACTCCAGCATTGCTCATGGTAGGGGTATGGCTACTAAGGCACAGGGAAGATAATTCTCTCTTTAATTGGAACTGAGTCATCTCACTAACGCTGTGTTCTTAACTCAGGAATTGAGATAAATGCTACTTTAATAATTGATAGATATCCTACTAAAAATATTTTACTGCAACGATGAATGAATTTAATAACTGAATTCTCTACTAGAAATAAGTTTGTATATGTTTTCTTTTCCTAGAACCTATTTAACATTGCAATTGAGTGTTTTCACCTGACTTTGAATAGCATGTTTGATTCTTTAATAAACATCTACATAGTTTAGAATTTATATTGCCTCACGTAAGTTTCTGTATCACTAGGGTTCAAATTTTTAACTCGGCAGATGGGCAGTGGCCTAATGCGATTACATTAGGCGTGCGTCGTGAAGTCATCACGCACTTGCACGATATTTCGGTTGCTGGGTGCACGCCAGAGTCAGCAGCACGCCCGCCGACAATTAAAAAGCCTATTAAGGCCATTAACAAGGTAATTAAAAGAAATTTTTTGCTGGTCATCCACCCTTACGGTCTTTACACCTTTTTGGAGACCTCATCCACGGGCAGGATCCCAAAAGCAAATAAAAATCAAATAAAAACCTTATATTTTCATTATTAACATGTCCCTGCTCATGTGACAGAGCCACATGAGTGGACATGTATCATTACATTTTTTAAAGTTATATTACTTCATATATAAGGCAGCTCTGTACCTCAGGGGGATTATGTAGCGCGCACTCACACGCACAAAGATCATGCTCGCCCAGCTCGAACTACTCCCACCCCCCCGCACAGGCAGCGCTCAACACTGCCACTTGTGTTTCACGTTGGGCGGGCCTTAATTGGCTCGCCAGCATGAAATTGCCTTCCGGGCACGATCGCAGGCTGCGGTCAGCTTCCCAACTGCCCCCGCCCACCCCTACCGAGCCAGCCCAACAAGGGCAAAATTCTGTCCTAGCTCATGAACCCAACTATGTACCCTCTTTGGTTGGGGAGTGGTGATGGGTACATTACTAAGCAGTTTTACCCAGACCCTAAAGTTATCCGGGATGTTATAATCTGGCTGAAACATTAAAGAGCAATCTGGAGGATGGTAACATTCTCAGTGGACCCCTTTCTTTAGGGGAAAGCTGGATCAGTCTTTCAGACGCATTTAGTGTATTTAGGATCTGCCTTTCTCAACCTAAAGTCGAGAGGACTCATCTGAGAGCTATACCTGACCTGGGATTGCTCCAAAAAGGGGCTTGGATTAAAACCTATCACAGATATACTTGTCAGGAAAAGCTGAGCAATCTGGGCTTCTTTTCTCAAGGAAAGGGAAGACTGACTGGTGACCTGATAGAGATCTTTAAGGTAATAGAAGTGATTGATACAGCAGGCATAGAGAAGACGGTTCCAGTTGTGGAGCAGTCCAAACCTGAGGTCTTAAGTATAAGATAATCATAATTCCACTGTTGAATTCAGAGTAAACCTCTTTACCCAAGGACTGGTAGGAATGTGAAACGTGCCATCACATTGGCCTTGTTTGCCAAAGTGCCACTGATGACCTCAAAGAAAGAATCTAGCAAAGCTGTGGATTTCCTAATTTTTTGATACCATTTTGAATCTGGCCACATCAAAGGAATATCCTTGCGTCCAGCAACAGTGATTGCAGTTGGGAGGGTAAGCACTTTGAAGTATTCACCAAGACAGCAAACCAAGAAATAAGGAGTATTGACTTTCTCTACTTCTCATTAAATTTTTCAGAGTGAAATAAATTATTGGTCATTACACTTGGGATTTGACTAAAAGCATCATAAACATTCTTTAAAAATATATCATTTTAAACACATGTGAAATTATTTATCATAATGAAGAAATTTGACATTCCACAAATATAAAATTAGTTTTCCGAGGCCAGAAACTGTTTTTTCAGCAGTTATCATGCACTTAATACATTGTTAAAAGCTCAGTTACAGATCATTAGCAAGATATCACATTTTCAAGTGTTTTAACAGCAATACTAATAGCATAAAAAGACAAGCTCTCATCAGTTCAGTGGTATTTAATTGATTACAGATCAGCAGGACTTCAACAGTGTGCCCTATGGAGAAGCTTAGAATCACAGACTTCTGGATTTTTGTGTTTAATTGCACATATGCAGAGCCTTGATATTGCTATTAGTTTCAAATGAGTAATAATAGTGAACACTGACAGTTTCATTGTCATTTCTACCTCAAAATCAGGGCCAAATAGTTGTTACAACAAATAGTATAGTTGCATTTAAGGGTTAGCTAAGAAAAGACATGAGGAAGAAAGGAGTGGAACGTTATGCCGATAGTGTCATGGGATGTAGAATGAGAGGAGGTTCGTAGATTGTCCAGCAGCTATAGCAGTCCCAGCAGCGCCAGACCTCAGTCGTGAGTGCTGTTGGGACTGCAAGCAATTCTACGAAAAAGACAGCATGGTTTTCAGAGTGAAGTGAGTCCAGGCTTTTTGGATGGGGAGGGATGAGAGGGGTGGGGTGTGAGGTTTTGGAGGCTGTGGGGGAAGACACAATGTGAGGGGGGATGTACCATCCTGGAGTGGGTGAGTGGGTGCCCCCAGTGTGCACAGCACAACCCCCTTCTTTCCTGCTTCTTCACCTTCACTTTTGTTGATGATTGAGAGTGAACTGGTAGGATGCAAACTGGCTGGGTTGTATTTATCGGTGGTACATAAATACATAAAGCAAGTAATGGATATTTTATTTGGTCAAGAAAGAATTTCATCTCCTTTGACATTGACACCCTGAGAGGGGTTATGTTGTTCCAGTTTGACAAGGTTGCTGGAAGTTCAAGTGATAATAGATCCATCTGACCCATATGCTTCACTATTGTCATTAGGGGATATTAATATCTATAATGTTATTGGAAATGATTTTATAAAATAGAGATCCAGTGGGGCCTGTGCCTATACGCGTGTCTTAATTGGATTAAAGCCAACAAGTCTGGGTGCTATGATATATAGTAGTTTAGAGATGTTAATTAGATAAATGTAAGGAAGATAAAGTGTATATTTGCAGTTGTTAAAAGAAACCATTCAAGACTACAGATGAAATCTTACACCTAGCTAGAAGACACCAAACAATGTGTTTATTTTTTCTCAGCTTACTAATAAAATTGATGGAATGAAAGGATGTTATTGTTATAATATGTAATTTAAAACTTTTGTGATACAATGGAAAATTTATATTCAAAGAGAACGATACATATAAAGGAGATTTTGTGTAAGGCAGAGGAATTTTAAGGTTCAACAAGTTTGAGAAGCCTCCAGTCTGTAAACCTCAAGTCTGTCTGCAAGGACCCAAAGCTGAAAGAAACTCATTTTGAATGTCACTGTCCAGGGTGTGCTCTGCCAGGTGTCTCTTTAAATCTATGAACTTTACTGTTGCATAAACATGGGTGTAACTAAGAGTCAGATTACCTAAGAGATTTTTGTAGATATTATAGTAGTAATTTTGGAGGCATATGTATGTGTTTACAATCTTTCTTGAATTAATAAATGTTTAATTTAGTTTTATTAAAAACCTCTTGAGACTCGGTGGTCTTAATCCTACTGAATCCAAAGCCTACATTTTGAAACATACAATTGCAAAAATTGGTTATGACAGTTGCTTCAAGTTTCCCTCTAGGATTTGAACAACTCAGCCTTTACCACCGGCTGCGTCATAATACTATACATTTCCACTACCTACATGGGATGGAAGCAATTCTGTTCCCCTGAATATTTAGCACATTTTCAACTATTTTCATGGGGTTATGCAAGTCAATGCATAATCTTCTGAGACAGACATCAGAATGGGGTAGAATTTCACCCCTGATGGCTTTCAAGCAGGCTCATTGAGGGCAAGTGCATAACACATTATCTGGCCTAAGTTTGTGCCCCAAGGTATTTTAACTCTGTTATGACCATTGACCAGACACCCAATTTTTTGTTAAGATCCTGTTAGGGACCAGTAACTTTTTGTTTAAAGCAGACAAAGTTTGAGATACAAGACACTTGCTCAGAGAATAAAGCCACATGACTCCACAGGTTTTGAACAAACAAAAATAAACTTTATTAGAAAATGTTAGAAAGATAAAACAATTTACAACATCTCTCTTATACTTTAACATTCAGGATTAATATGAGGTACGTGTGAATTAACAGGCAAACTATGGATGAACACACCACATTACACAATAAATAGCAAGTGTAACCATGGATTTCTCAATAACCCACCCAGATGTCAATTATACTGTGAGTCAACCAATGTCACTGAAACTCTTGTCTCTCTCACAAGGGATTCCTGCCTTCACCTTCCAGGATCTTACCTTGGAATTATCTCCATAAGTCACTGTAACTCGGACAGCCTCAACAACAGTCCATCTTGCAAGGCTTCAGGCCCATCTGCCGAGATACTGTGTCCCTGGATTCCTGAATCTGCATTTAAGCACCAACTGATAAGCACAACTTCAGCTTTTTGGCCATGCCGAGCAGAACACTACTACTCCAAAGGGGTACATTCAGCCCAATGGCCTGAAGCATGGAGTAACCAATCTTCTGCTGCCACTTTGGATCTTCAGGGCTTATCCTGAGCCAAGTACACTTGACGTACACTAACTGCAACCTTTTTCCTGCCAGGAGCTTCTTTCTCTGTTCCTCCCCTTTTCCTAATGCAACTGGGACCACTTCCTGTTCCTGTCCCCTGTCTGGGACTCTTCTTTTGGGACCTCTCTCCATCCCTTCTACCTTTGGGATGTCTCACTGTTCCCTATCCCTAACCCTGCCTGGGAAACGTGCCTTCAATGGTGTGCTGCTCCTAGTCACATGACCCTGGTTTTTGAACTGTTTTACCTTATGCATAGGCACGCTGGGCCCAAAGAACATTGTTATGACATGACAGATGATGTGTGCCAGGTGGACGAAATTTACAAGGGAAATTTGGTCATGCTATCACAACAGTTTTGTAATTTGTATTTATTAGAAGAAGATGTGTGCAATGAATTCAGAAGTAATGAGTCCACCAAGATCTTTTGAGATTTTAAAAATTAAATTAAAACATTTATTAACAAAATAAAAGATTTCAAGCACATACATAAGACTATAATTACTTAAGACTATAACAACTCCTAGGGCAGAATTTTACTGCAACAGGATTTTATGTTCCTGCTGAAGTCAATGGGGTTTATAATGGCTCGCCGCATTTTACAGCCCCATCCCCACTGAAACCAGGCTGTAAAATTCTGCCCTAAAATCCCTAATTAACCCGACTCCCAATTATACACCCCCTTTAAGGCAACAGTCCAAAACAGATTTTAGCTAGGACAAAAAAACAGCAAGTTAACACAGTACCCACTTGACAGTGGAATTCCAACAGGCTTTCTCCAACTTCAGTTACTGGACACAACAGACTTATGCATAAATGGCTGGAGGCTTCTTGAAGGCTGTTTCACACACTCCTGTTAGATCTTACATGGACCTCCCATCATATAGCCTTTCATTCTCCTTTATCTATGTTTCTCTCACTTTAATATGTAAATTATATTGTTCCATATGTCTTTGGAATGGTACCTTTTCCATAAAATAAAAATCAGTTAGCTGGAGACCACTAGCCAGCAAAGGAAAGGCTAATCGACAAGCTGGTAAGTCTGTTATGATACAGCAGTTGGTAAAGGCTGAGTTATTTAAAATCCTATAGGGAAAATTTAAAAACTGTCATAATCTATAATTTCAATTGGTATATCTGAGATGCATCCCTGAATTCAGAAATGAAACCACTAAGCCTCCAGAGGTTTTTTTATATAAAATAAATTAAACATTTATTAATTTTACAAGGCATCAAACACATACACATCTACAAATTATTACCACAATACCTGTTAAACAAATTGCCAAATTAGTCACTCTTAAAATCTTCCACAAGGCAACAATAACCCATAGACCTTAAACAGACATCAGGCAAAGCACATTTTGTCTTACAAATTCAAAATAAGGTTCCTTTCAATTTGGTTCCTTCGCAGACACAGTGGTAGGGCTTACAGGCTGCTTAGATCTCACAAGCCACTGACTTCCACACACAAAACTCTGTTGTATATACCTAGCCGTCCCTTTGAGTGTAAATTCTCATTGTACAGCCAGGCCTTTTGAACTCCACCTCCTGTAATAATAAAACCCATTTCATAGTACCAATTTTATTAGTAATATAAACATATTGCTTGGTGTCTCCTAGCTAGGTGCAAGAATTCACCCCCAGTCTTTGAATAGTCTATTTAACAAAATGCAAATGCACCCTTTACCTTACTGTTTACATCTCAAAACTACTATACATCAAAGCACCCAAACTAACTGGCTTTAATCCAATTAACACACACTATCACAGACACAGATTTTACTTAAGTACAATTTAAAATAATTTCCAATAACATTATGTACATTAATATCTCTTCATGACAAATCATAGAGAGAGAAATCCAGGAGAATCTCAGGGGAAGGAAGTGGGAAGAATCGGGACAAGGGAGGTTGGAACTTGCCTTGTGATGCCAGGAGGAACACTACTCCTTTCCATGACTCAACAAAGGAATATTTTGCACTTACTTTGGAGGACCTTTGCTGTCTGCAGATTAGCTACAGATCTGCTTCAATCTGATAGGAATGCCATGTTGGTTTTGCTGTCAGTCTCAGTAAATGCAACCTGAGTCCTATTGACATGCTTTGGGATGTCCTGAGGTTGTGAAAATGTTAAGTAAATGCAAGTTCTTTCTTTTTTGCAATGATGATTTTGCCAATTACAGGTAGTTCAAATTTTAGCATCTTTCCTCCCTTATGCCACTGAGGCTGACTTGGGAATTAAAAATGATCCAAACATCTTTAGGGGCTTCATCCATGACCCTCCCTTTGTCAAATGATTAGGGGTGCAGCTGTTCACTGGTGATTCCATGGTGTTCAGCGTTATTCACAAAGCTTCAAGTAATGAAGAAGCCCACATCAGCCTCCAGCAGGACCTCAACACCATCCAGGTTTGGGCAGGTAACAATCACAAACCAGAAGTGCCAAAAAATGTATAATTTTCAAGAATAAAAGTTTCATTTCATATTCTCCTTACCTTAAAAGTTATCAAAATTGCCATGTCTTTCACTTTCATCATCTTGAGGACCACCACTGGAAGCTCAACTTAACGTGCCTTATCAACATGTTGGCCCAAAGAACAGAGTAGAAGTGTGGTACTCTGTAATGAGTGGCTCACCCTCTAACTCCCTAAAAGCTTTTGCACCATCTATAAAAGTCAGGAGGGTGCTGGAATACTCAGTACTCACTTAGATGGGTGCAGCTGCAACATTATATAGCTCGATATCATCCAGAACAAAGCAGCCAGTCTGACTGGCACAGTCACTGCCTTGAACATCCATGCCTTCCACTATTATTGCACTAAGACTGCAGTAGATACTATCTGTAGGATACACTACGGTAAGTCATCAAAGTTACTTTGACAGCATTTCCTAGCTCTATCACTGAGAAAATAAGAGCAGCATGTCAAAGGAAAACCAAATGGACTTTAAACAAAAATGTTTTTAATTCATTCACAGAACGTGGGACCTTAGACTTTATTGCTCATTGTCTGAGAAAAGAAAGGACTCCTCATCTCAGTCTTGAATGGGAGACTCCTTACTTTTAAACTGTGCCCCCTAGTTTTAGATTCCACCACAAGGGGAAACGTCCTCTCAACATCTACACTATCAAACCCCTCAGAATCTTATGCTTGAATAAGATCACTTCTCATCCTTCTAAACTCCAAAAGTATAGGCCCAACCTGCTCAACCTTTCCTTGTAAGATAACCCCTTCATCCCAGGGATCAGCCTCAACAGTTTCCAATACAAGTATATCCCTCCTTAAATCAAGAGCCCTAAACTGTACACATTACTCTAAATGTGGTCTCATCCAAGCCCTGTACAGTTGTAGTAAGACCTCCCTACTTTTATATTCAATTTCTCTTACAGTAAGGGCCAACATTCCCTTTGCTTTCCTAATTACTTGCTGTACCTGCATGTTAACTTTTTGTGATTCATGTACAAGGACACCTAGATCCTCTGTACTGCAGAATTCTGTACTCTTTCTCCATTTAAATAATATTCTTTCTTTCAGTTCTTTCTGCCAAAGTGGGCAATCTCACATTTTCCAAAATTATACTCCAGATGCCAAATTTTTGCCCGTTAATTTATTCTATCTACATCGCTTTGCAGACTCTTTATTGGGATCCTCCACAAAGATGGCTTTTCTATCTGTTTTTGTATTGTCAGAAAATTTGTCCTGCCTTTTGTGGACAAGACATACCTGGACAATTCCCACTTTGTTAGATAGATGCAATTGTACTGTACTGGAATAGATTGGTTACAGGAACACCTATTTCTGTACCATAGGCCTTCAGCACTGCAGCCAGGATATTGTCTGGGGCCACAGCCTTCACCATATTCCATGCACTCAGCCATTTCTTGATATTACATGGAGTGAATCAAATTAGCTGAAGACTCTGTCATGATGAGGATCTCAGGTGGAGGCCAAGATGAATCATTCACCCAGAAATCCTGGCTGAAGATGGTTGCGAACATTTCAGTCTGGTCTTTTGCACATGTGCGCTGATCACCTCTATCTTTGATGGTTTTTATAGAACCTCTAGTTACTTCTTTAATTGTCCACCACCATTCATGTTTGGATATGGCAGAACTACAGAACTTCATCTGATCCATTGGTTGTGGGCTTACTTATCCTTGCCTCTGGTATTTAGCATGCACAGAGCCCCATGTTGTAACTCCATCAGTTTGGCACCTCAGGTTTAGATACACCTGATGCTGCTCCTGGCACTCACTTCTACACACTTTATTGAACCAGTGTTTGTCACCTGATTTTCTAGTAATGGTAAAGTGAGAGATATGCCAGGCAATAAGATTACAGATGTGTCAGGAATGCAATTATGCAGTACGCAGGGATACCAAGTTTTGAACTTCTATATCTATTCTAAACCTCCCATTTAGTATATGGTGATGATAAAACACAACACAATAAAGGGTGTCCACAATGTGAAAAAGGGGCTTTGTTTCTACAGGGACTGTTTGGTGGTCACTCCTACAAGACTATTGCAAACATAGGCAACAGAATTGATTGGTGAGAATAAGTAGCTTTATCACTTGAATTAGTTCCCTCACCACCTGCCACAGACCCAATCTGGCATATATGTCTTTCAGGACTCAGCCAACTTGGCCAGTAGTTCTGCTACTGAGTCATTCTTGATGATGGACATCATCCTGAGTACATCCTGTACCCTTCAATGCTTCTTCTAAGTCATGTCTACCATGAAAGGAACATTGATTCATCATCTGAGGAAGGGTGGTAGGTAGTAATCAGCAGGAAATTTCCTTGTCAATGTGTGACCTGCTGTTACAAGACGGTATGAGATCCAGAGTCAATATTGAGGACTATCAGAAACATTCCCTCCTAACTGTATACCACTGTACTATCACCTGTGGTATGTATGTGCCACTGGTTGTGAAAGAAGCCAGCTATAAATATGAAGTTATAAGAGAACCCAGCTATAAGTATGGAATTATGAGAGAATCCAGTTTTAAACACTGAGTTATGAGATTAAAAATAGTGATTCTCCTATGAAAAAGAGATTAGAAATTAAAAACAGAGTTCATCTGCTGAACAAAGGTTCAAAAGGTTAATAAACGCACCTGGGCCTATTTGTGTGCTCAAGGACACTAATATCCTGGGGCATGGGATATGGTATATCCTCTAACACAAGGCAGTTCTGAAAAAAACAGGAACTGCCCTCTACATCACCTCAGCAAGGCATTGATAAATTGTAAGATACCACAATCTAACAATGGATAACCTTAAGGATTACCCTAAATAATTTGTCAGCTGAATCCTGGAAACTGAGTGAAGGACCTTCATCTGCATCTGTCAGTATCCTGTTTGTTTGAAGGAAGTTGACTAAAATGAAGGATGCTGACTAAAACAAAGGATGTTGTCCAGCATGTGTGCTCAACATGCTTCCTGCTAGTTCAGATTTTTTATGATATAAATATTGGAATTGCGCAGAAGGACTTCTTGATTTTTTTGGAATCACTCCAGCATCTGTCAAGGTAAAAGTATAGCTGCTGTAGAGTGATGATGATAGTTCTCCCCTTAATAGGCTTGATGGTATATTGCTAGACTCGGTAGCTTTTCACTTGGGGCTATAATGTAAATACTATTTTAAATATGGATGGGCATCTTAAATATCTCTTTGTAACACATTTTAGACTGAAAACTTCAATTCTCTAATAGATAAAAGACATTACTTACCTTTCCTGGAACTGTCAATGTTGCAATTACCATCAAAAGTGAATTGCTTGCTTGGTTCTTTAATAAGCTTCTACATAATTTAGAAAATATATTGTTTCATATAGTCTTCAGTATCCAAAGTTGACAACCCATTGCTGTACAGTCTCCAGTTGAGAGGTAGATTATTGAGGAGAGAAGCCTTGACCCTTATAATATATGGATTGTTATAGTCTAGCTAAAACTTGTTAAGAAGACTATCTGGAGTACTATAATATTCTTTGATAGTTCCTCTCCTTCAGGAAGAGTTAGATCAGTTCTTAAGCCCTATTTAAGTGTCTGTGAGATCTGTCTTTCTCAACCTTAAGTGAAAGGATCACCCGAGGAGTATGCCTGATCCAGGATGGTCCCAAAAAGGGGCTAGAATTATAATCCACTTCACAGTGGGACAGGATATGCTGGGGGATGGTAATGGAGGGGTCTGGGACATTGACTGCAAGGTATGATTCAGTGAGAAAGATTATGTCAGGCTGTTCATTGACCAGTCTGTGGAATTGCTCTCCCAATGTTGATGCAATGCCAGATGTTATTGAGGAGAACTTTGCAAGGTTGGCTGGGCAAGGTGTGCATTTGTCATGTACAAATGATACCTAGGCTGATGCAGGTGATGCATCCTGTTTTTTCAGGAGTGTGGATACAACTAAATAGTTTGCTTAAAAACAAAAAAACTGCGGATGCTGGAAATCCAAAACAAAAACAGAATTACCTGGAAAAACTCAGCAGGTCTGGCAGCATCGGCGGAGAAGAAAAGAGTTGACGTTTCGAGTCCTCATGACCCTAGGGTTGACTCGAAACGTCAACTCTTTTCTTCTCCGCCGATGCTGCCAGACCTGCTGAGTTTTTCCAGGTAATTCTGTTTTTGTTTTGGATTTCCAGCATCCGCAGTTTTTTTGTTTTTATCTCTGTGTTTAATTGACTGCCACTGCTCTTCAAGAAATGCCTACCTCCTTGAAGAAGTTCTGTTCTTTTCTGCGACAAGATTTCCGTTCCTCTCTTTTGCCTTGCTCACCTTCATTGCTTTCCATTTCCCTCCTGGTGTTTGACAAGGTGTTTACTAAAACCCGCTTTCACAGCCATATCTCCTTTCCCCCACTAGAGCTATACCTTGAGTGCCCTACCATCCATTCTTAATTAGCACATTTGTTTAGATAATATCACCAACTTTAACACCTATGTGTTCTTTTGTTCCATTGTTGTTGACATCTTTTGATGATCTGCTTCCAACACTGCTTGTTTGTCCCTACAACCACACACCCCCCTCCACTTCTCTCTCTCTCTCTCTCTACCCCCCCCCCACCCCCCCGCGCCCCCCCCAACACACCTTAAACCAGCTTATATTTCAACTCTTTCTTGGACTCGAACTCAAGTTCTGTCGAAGGGTCATGAGGACTCAAAACGTCAACTCTTTTCTTCTCCGCCGATGCTGCCAGACCTGCTGAGTTTTTCCAGGTAATTCTGTTTTTGTTTTAAATAGTTTGCTTGGCCATTTCAGAGGACAGTTAAGAGGGCCTGGAGTCACATGGAGGCCAGACCAGACAAGGGCAACAGACTTCCTTCCAAAAAAAATAATGAATTGACAGGATTTTTCTTTCAATCTGGTAGTTTCATGATCACCGTTACTGAAACTAACACTTTAATTTCAGATTTTTTATTTAGCTAATGAATTTGAACTCAAGTCTCTAAATCATTAATGCAGGCCTCCAGATTACTAATCTAGTAAGATTAAAAACTATGTTACCATTGCCTTGGATATATACAATTCTCTTCATTATCGCTGAGTTGAAATCTTGGAGTTCTCTACCTAACACCTTTTGGGAATACCATCATCAAGACATTGACAGTGGTTAAAGGAGGCCTATCATAAACTGCTCAGGACAATTTAGTGATAAAAGCAATCTTATTAGGATTACGTCCTAAGGATGAAGTTTGAAAGGGTACACCTGCCTTTGAGTTTACGTAAATGATTTGCACCTCAAAAACTCTTAAAGGGATAGACATAAGTTTGAGCTTCTTACTCTCCACCATAGCATGCAAAATGTATCTTCCAACCTTCATTGAGAGTAATAACCACAATACTAAAAGGTGGGAAATTCACTGTTGCAATATTTTATTAAAAAGGCAAATGATTTGTTGCATTGAATGATTTGTTATCACTCAGGCCTGTTCACTGCCTCCAGGTTGTATTATGCAAAATTTCAAAGTCAGGCAGCAGACTGCATAATACAAACTTTATGGGGTATTCTGTAGCTTAATGCTTTTGCACCAAATCACTGGCCCTATTCATTGGTTCGTACTTTTCAAATGATATACTGATTCAAATTAGTACAACATTGTGTTTCCATAAGCCATAATACAAATGGTTAGTGATAATTACATTCTGAAGAACATGTCTGCTAAATATAGACTTTTGTTAAATCTGTGCCTGTTCAGTCTCTGTAACACTATATATGTGTAAATTTGATGTTGATTATCTATCACAGATATAATAAACTTGGAATTTCTGATATTTAGTTTTGAATATGATTTTAGATAACTGGGAGGTCCAATGACTACCGAAAGGTTCTAAAAATTTAGACATTTTTTATTATTTGTTCATGTCATGTAGGCATCACTGGCAAGGCCAACATTTGTTAACCTCCCCTTGAGAGCAGTTAAGAGTCAACCACATTGCTATGGACCTGGAGTCACATGTAGGCCAGGTAAGGAGGACAGGTTTCCTTTTTTTAATTCATTCATGGGATGTGGGCTTCGCTGGCTGGACCAGCATTTATTGCCCATCCCTAGTTGCTCTTGAGAAGGTGGTAATGAGCTGCTTCCTTGAACTGCTGCAGTCTATGTGGTATAGGTACACCCACGGTGCTGTTAGGAAGGGAGTTCCAGGATTTTGACCCAGCGACAGTGAAGGAATGGCAATATATTTCCAAGTCAGGATGGTGAGCGACTTGGAGGGGAACTTCCAAGTGGTGGTGTTCCCATCTATCTACTGCCCTTATCCTTCTAGGTGGTAGTGGTCGTGGGTTTGGAAGGTGCTGTCTGGTGAACTCCTGCAGTGCATCTTGTAGAACGTACTCAGTACTGCTACTGTGCGTCAGTGGAGGGAGTGCATCTTTGTTGAAGTGATGCTAATCAAGCTGACTGCTTTGTCCTGGATGGTGTCCGACGTCTTCAGTGTTGTAGGAGCTGCACTCATCCAGGCAGGTGGGGAGTATTCCATCACATTCCTGACTTCTGCTTTGCCAATGGTGGACAGGCTTTGGGGAGTCAGGAGGTGAGTTACTCGTCGCATGATTCCTAGTCTCTGACCTACTCTTGTAGCTGCAGTATTTATATGGCTAGTCCAGTTCAGTTTTTAGTCAATGGTAACCCCCAGGATGTTGATAGTGGGGGATTCAGTGATGGTAATGCCATTGAACATCAAGGGGCGATGGTTGGATTCTCTCTTGTTGGATTCTCTCTTGTTGGAGATGGTCATTGCCTGACACTTGTGTAACACGAATGTTACTTGCCACTCGTTAACCCAAGCCTGGATATTGTTCAGGTCTTGCTGCATTTGGACATGGGACTGCTTCAGTATCTGAGGAGTTGAGAATGGTGCTGAACATTGTGCAATCATCTGGAAACATCCCCACTTCTGACCTTATGATGGAAAGAAGGTCATTGATGAAACAGCTGAAGATGATCAGGCCTAGGACATTACACTGGGGAACTCCTGCAGTGATGCCCTGGAGCTGAGATGACTGAACTCCAACAACCACAACCATCTTCCTTTGTGCTAGGTATGACTCCAACCAGTGGAGAGTTTTCCCCCTGATTCCCATTGACTCCAGTTTTGCTAGGGCTCCTTGATGCCACACTCGGTCAAATGCTGCCTTGATGTCAAGGGCAGTCACTCTCACCTCACCTCGGGAGTTAAGCTCTTTTGTCCATGTTTGAACTCAAGCTGTAACGAGGTCAGGAGCAGGGTGTGCCTGGCGGAATGCAAACTGGACATCAGTAAGCAGATTATTGCTAAGCAAGTGCCACTTGATAGCACTGTTGATGACCCCTTCCATTATTTTAGTGATGGCCGAGAGTAGACTGATGGGGCAGCAATTGGCCGGGTTGGATTTGTCCTGCTTTTGTTTGTGTATAGGGCATACCTGGGCAATTTTCCATATAGCCCGGTAGATGCCAGTGTTGTAGCTGTACTGGAACAGCTTGGCTAGGGGCGCAGCAAGTTCTGGAACACAGGTCTTCAGTACTATTGCTGCAATGTTGATCAGGGCCCATAGCCTTTGCAGTATCCAGTGCCTTCAGCTATTTCTTGATTTCATGTGGAGTGAATCAAATTGGCTGAAGGCTGGCATCTGTGATGCTGGGGACCTCTGGAGGAGGCCAAGATGGATCATCCGCTTGATACTTTTGGCTCAACACAGATTGTTTCGAATGCTTCAGCCTTCTCTTTTACACTGCTGTGCTGGGCTCCTCCATCATTGAGGATGGGGATACTTGTGGAGCCACCTCCTCCAGTGAGTTGTTTAACTGTCCACTGCCATTCATGATGAGGAGGACATTGATGGGGATGAGGGTGAGGGGGTCCTTGGTGGTGACAACAATGGTGCTCAACAGGCTCTTGCACTGGCTAGATGAGGCAGGCACACTTGGGAGGCCCTCATAGCTGCCAGATTTGTGGAGGATGATAATGACCTGCAGTGAGCTGTGTAGATCCTCATGTCCCAGTTGTGAACGTTTGATTGTAAGAATGTTATGGAGATGCAGTGGAGGCTGTAATAGTTACTCGATCACATGAGGATGATGACAACATGCAGTGAGGACACTCCATAGATCTTCACATAGCCTCTGAGAATATCTGATTCCTGCCTGGCCGAGGGCAGCTCATTTACGCTCCATGATCAGGGCCATCTCAGAGATGCAGCCATGACACCTTAGATGCATCTGATGCTGTGTCCGCCTTCAGCACCTCAGCCCTTCAGGAGCTGGTGCACAGCATCACTGGTCACAGATGCTGGTGTGATGGGGGCCAGCCCCAACTTAAAGGTGCTGGGAGCACACAGAGAGTATGAGAGAACTCTGTGGTGCCTGCCCACTACATTCTGGCAGCAATGACTAGCACTGCCAAGGCGCAGGCATCAGCAATGTTTCCAGGGAATGTGAGGCTGTGGTCTGAAGGCCGCACAGAGCACAGGGAAGAGGCCCTGGACTGAAACACCTGCCTTTTATCTTGTGCAGAAAGGTTTCACATCTGAGTGACAAGAACACTGCTCATCAGAACAAGGAGCCACAGGCAGGGAGATATTCTTGGGAGTTTATTGACAATAGTGAACAGTATGTACAAGTGATCAACATATGTGGCCAGGCTGTACAACTACTTTTACCTAACTTTCCTAACCCTGCCGCTACATATTGGTGCTCCCCGGACATCTACAGCAGAGTTGGAGTCAGCCTGCTGACTGTGACATCCTGTCTGTGACTTTGATGAACATCCTGTGGAGGATCCCGGCCTGATTTTGGAGTCCTGCTGTGTGGCAGTGGCACACTTCTCGGCAGGTGAAGCTGGATCTGCAGAGGTCACAGGAAGAGGGGAGTCAGATGGACCAGTCACTCCCAGGGTCACCTGGGTGGATGGCCCTGGAGTGTGCTCCTGCTAATCCTCCTCCCTATGGGTGCCCAAGGGCCCCTGGCTGACTCCGTGAGTAGAAGGGGTAGCAGGAGTGAGATCGAGCTGCCCAGCACCCCTCTCACATACACGCTGCTGGAGGCCAACTATGGCATCAGCGATAGAATTAAGCACATGCAGCAGTGCAGGAGTGACATCCTGGACCAAGGTCTCCATAGCTGCTGCCATCCTGTCAGCGTTGACCTCAGTGCACTGTAGTGCCAGCGCTATCCCTCAGCCTGAAGGTGGACGGATTCCTTCATCATGCCTTCCAATCTGAGGAGTGCAGCGGACATCCCTTCCTGATGTTCCCAAGCTTGCCTTTGCCACTCCAGCAACTGTGACATGGCTGAGTCCAGAGGCTCGTCATCTGACTCCAGCAGTCCTCCCTGCCTCCGCCTGCTGCGGATTAAAGTGTGATGTACTTACCAGATTGTGATCCTGAGGCTACTCTAAAGCTGGGTCCCACTGAGGTGTGTGTCTCTCCTGCTGGAGGGTGTGGGTGAGTGATGTGACGGGACTTCAGGGAGGGTGCCTTCAAGGGTTTCTTTGAGCTTGATTGGAGGCCCTGGGCTATGGACTCTGTCAGCTGTTTGGCAGATGTGCCTGCAAAAGCAACGGGAGATAATTAGTGTATAGTAGTGGCCTGTGAAAAAGGACACAGTACTCGTGGCATGGTTGTCTGTTGGATGTTGCACTGCTGGATCCTCACTTGGTAGAGCAGCACCAACTTCACTGTCAGCACAGGACCAGTCCCGGTCATCTCTGGCCAGCTGAATGGCTTTGTTTTCGAATTCTGCCAGGGCTTTTATCTCTGGCATCCCTCCACCTGTCTGCGACCTCCCTACTGTTGTGAGCCAGTTTGTCCAACATGGATAGAGATGGGGAGAGTGTATCAGGACGCCTGCCAGGCCAGATGATAAGTATGCCTGGCTTGTGTGGGTGGTGAGTGGTCCCATGGACAGGATGAGGACAATGATGGTGTGTGTGAAAAAGTGAATGGTGATGTCCCTTGCACTGGCAGTGAGTGAGGGTGTGTGATGGGTTTGTGAGAATGTGATTTGGGGATGATGAAAAGACTAACTTACCCTGGCGGAACAGAGGAGATCATTCATCCATTTGCAGCACTGGGTGGCTGTCTTCCTCTGCAGGGCGTTCGCGCTGATCACTGCTGCCACCGCATACCAAGCCAGGTTGGTGACATTGCTACCCATCCTGCGGTCAAAGCAGAGATAGACCACTCCCGGCGGGCCTCCATGGCATCCAGCAGTCACTCGAGGGACCTGCCTTTGAAGTGGAAGGCCACAGTCTTTTTTCCTTTACTGGCCATGTCTCCCAGGCAGTGGTGGTGTGCTGGTGGTGATGAGTGCTTTGCTGGCGGCTGCCATTTTTAAAAATGACAGCCGACATGATGCAACAGTGGGGCGATGACAAGTGGGCGAATGAGAGCCCGCCCACCATGGAAACGGTGTATTTTCTGGGAATGCATAATTAATGAGGCGGCCTCGGGAAGATACAGTGTGAAAAGCCCACCATTTTCATCAGCGTGTAGGACTCCATTTTACCTGCCCAGTACTGCACTTGGTGCATTTCTGGGAAAATTCCATCCACTCTCTCTATAGCCACATCTTTCAACACATGGGATGTAATTCATTAGGTCCAGGAGAGTTGTCAACTTTCAGTTCCATTTATATCTCCAATATCACGTTTTTACTAACATTAATTTCTCTCAGGTTCTCAATCTCACTAGTCCCTTTGCTTCCCAATATTTTAGGGAGGTTTTTTGTACCTTCCCCCATGAGGACAGACACATTAGGTTCTCTGCCATTTCCTTATTACCCGTTATAAATTCTCTATTCCTTGCCTGTAATGGGCGCAGATTTGTCTTTACTAGCCTTTTTCCTTTTTATATACCTATAGAAGCTTTTACTATCCTTTTTTATGTTCCTCGCTCGTTTACTTTCATATTCTATTTTCTCTTTCTTTATCAATTACTTGGTTCGCCTTTGCTGAATTTT
This sequence comes from Carcharodon carcharias, assembly GCF_017639515.1. NCBI lineage: Eukaryota > Metazoa > Chordata > Chondrichthyes > Lamniformes > Lamnidae > Carcharodon > Carcharodon carcharias. The sequence goes on from NC_054474.1 coordinate 58,973,586, forward strand.
AAAGTGCTCCCAGTCCTCAGGCTGATGACTTTTTTTTGGCAACTTTATATGCCTCTTCCTTTGATCTAATAGAATCTTTAACTTCTCTTGTTAGCCATGGTTGGATCACTTTTATTGCTGGCTTTTTGTGCCTTAAAGTAATGTAAATTTGTTGCAAACCATTTATTGATTCTTTAAATGTTAGTCATTGACTGTCTGCCATCATGCATTTTAATGTAGTTCCCTAATCCACCTCAGCCAAATTGGCCCTTATATCTTCATAGTTTCCTTTGTTTAGATTAAAGATCCTAGTTTTGGATTGAACTACATTACTTTCAAACTTCATGTAAAATTCTATCATATTATGGTCACTCTTAATGCTCCTTTACAGCGAGACTATTAATTAGCCCTTTCTCATTGCACAATACTATATCTAAAATAGCCCATTCTCTTGTTGGTTCCTCAACATATTGTTTCAAAAAACCATCACATATGCATTCCAGGCATTTATCCTCCTCAACATCAGTAACATAAAGTAAGCCCACCACCTTTCCACCCATTCCTGGCCTGGTCCCCATTATAGGGGGTGGGTAAGGCGACCACTAGCCTACCTGGCCTTGGGCCTATTGAGACCCTTAACTGCTCAATTAAGTAGCAATTAAGGGCCTCAGTCCATCGTCACTGCCATAATACGCTGGGTTGTGGAAGGCAGGCAAGAGTGCGAAAGCTATTTCTTCACCAAAGTTGGTGAAAGGATGGGAAGGAAGGGAGGGTACCTTCTTTGGGAGGTGCCTTGTGTGCATCGGGGGCAGTCCCTCAGATTGTATCCCCATATGCCTCATTGCCTGGCCTTCAAAACCTGTCCCGCCATCCCCCTTGCCCTCCTCCCTAGGGTGTCCGATCTTTCCCTGCACCAAAACCCATTCCTCACCTTGTCCAGTTTTTTTGGGCCCCCTTCTTGTCCCAGCAGCACCCACTACTCTCTTCTGGAGCTGCTGCCAATCAGATCAACCATCAGCTTCCGAGGGTAGGACTTCCTTCCACTGAGGGGCAGAAGTCCCACTTCCAGCTTGTTAAAGCCCCCTGCAGTGTATTAGCACAGCTGGTGGCCTTTTGTAAGTTGGTCAGTTTGCAACTGATTTTTCTTTGGGCCACACCGAGCCCTGAAAAATTCAGCCTTATATGTTTCAATTAGATCAAATTTCCTCTTCAAAAACTCCGGAAGAATATAGGCCCATTCCACACAATCTCTCATCACAGGACAAACCTCTCATTCAAGGAATCAACCTCATGAATATTTGTTGCATCAATTCCTTTCGATGGTGGCCCAAATCTGTATGCAACTTTCTAATTGTGGCCTCATCAAAGTCCTATAAAATTACAGAAAACCTTCTTCATCTTGTACTCAAAACCCTACCTTGCAATAAAAGGAAATATACTATTAGCTTTCCTAATTTTTTGCTGTATCTGCATCATGTTAACTTTTTGTGTTTCTTGAACAAGGACATCCAACTCCTTCCAAACACCGACTTTAAGGGCAGGAAATCCCCCTTGTCGGGTGGGCATGGCGAGCGGACCCAGGTGTGGCCATGAAACTGTCTGCTGCCCCCAATCGGGCCCCGACCATGACTTCACGCTGGCTGGCCAATTAACGGCCAGCCAGTGTGAGACACATGTTGAGAGCCTCAGCACTGCCAGGGCGGGGGGTGGGAGGAGCGCGAGCGCTAAAGTCTGGGGTGCGCTCACTGAAAGCTCACTGAAGGCACAGAGCTGCCTCAGGGAGCTGAAGAATTTCAAAATGAAAAATAAAGATTTCACAAACAATAAAAGCATATCCCATCATGTGACTCAGTCAAATGAAGAGACATTGAAAAATGGATGAGGTTTTGCAAAAGATACAAAGGCTGCCTGGCCTATTCACCCACCCACCAACCATGAGGTTGGATGGGCAGCAAAACATTTTACTTAATTAGCCACTTAAGGGACTTAATGGGCCTCTTAATTGTCGGCGGGAACGCTGCTGACTCTTGCATGCGCCTGCCGACTGAAATACCATGCGAGTGCGCGATGATGTCGGGATGCTTGCCCGATGTCATCGCACGCTATTTCACGCTCAGGCGTGTCAGGCAGGTGCTCGCATATGGAGCTGAAAACCCTGGCCTAATAACTTCTCACCATTTAATAATTATTTTGTTTTTCTATTCTTCCTAACAAAGTGGATAATTTCACATTTTCCACGTTAATGCCATCTGCCACCTTCTTACCCACTCACTTAACCTGGCTAGATTTTTTTTATAGTCATGGGATATGTGTGTCACTGGCTTGGCCAGCACTTATTTGCCCATTCCTAATTAAAGGTGGTGGTGAGCTGCTGTCAGGAAAATATAATAATTTCCATAATGTTATTGGAATTTATTGTAAAATAGAGGAATAGTGGAATGGTGTCTGTGTGTGTGCCTTTGTGTGTGAATGAGACTTAATTGAATTAGAGGCAGCTAGTCCGGATGCTTTGATGTAAGAAGTTAGGTTCGAACTGTTAATTAGGTAAACATGGGAAGTTTAGAATGTAATGAAAAAGATTATTTGCATTTTTAAATAAACCTGACTAGATTGTTTACAAAGGGGAAAATATGTCACCTAACCAGGTGAGGTTTCGAAATAGTGGCCAGAATTTTACGGTCGGCATGCGGACTTGGCAGGAGTGGGTGGGGGCAGTCCGGTTGCTGACCACCACCCGCGATTTGCTCCGTGCTGCCATTTTATGCAGGCAGGCAGGTTAAGGCCCGCCCAGCGTAATACGCAACTCCAGCATCAGTGAAAAGGGGTGGACGAGAGCAGGAGTTCAATGTCCACTGGGTCCAATGGCAGCCTGGTGGCAAATTTAAAAGCGGCCATTGGAGCCATGCAAAAGCTGCCAGTGAAGCAGACGCACCTCGCCATGGAGCTAAGTGCTGAACATGGCAGGTAGGAGGGCAGGTCGGCGGGACAGTTGGCACGGCGTTTTTACAATGATTGTCTCGCTGCCCTCCAGGAGGAGGTGGCAGCATGCAGAGAGATCCTTGCCCCCAGGGACAGGAGGAGGAGGCCCCCCTACCTCACCAAATCTGCCAGGGAGGAGGTGATATCCAGGGTGAGCTCCCATGATGTAGTGAGGCGCACATGGGCGCAGTGCCGTAAGTGGTTCAATGGTCTCCTGCGAACAGGAAGGGCGAGTACTGTGTTGGCATGGGTCACTTAGCACAGCAGTTAGGAGCTACGCACCCAGCCCCTGCAACCACCCCCCGGACCTCAGATTTCTTAGACTGTGAGTGGCAAATGTTAATGAGACAGCATCTGGGCTAGGTGGTGAGCCCTGGCTGCTTGGAATTAGTGTCTTGCATTTCCAGAGCCCTGCGAGGTGTTCCTCAGGTGGGGTTGGCCAGGCTGCAATGGCAATGCAGGTACAGGGTGGATTAATCATTGCTCCTCTCTCCTTTCAGGAGAAGACATCCCATAACAATGCTGAAAGGTTGCGGACTGACAGAAGATCAGCCCACCTGCTAAACCTAACTAAATATGAGTAGGAGGACCTGGAGCTGGAGAGGCACCATGCACCCAGGTCAACCGGACGTGGTGAGGTTGGGGTGCCACAGGGAGGTCAGAGTGCAGTGCACTGAGGGCAGAATGTCTGTAATAGCAACCATTCCACTGTTGTCTCTATATTGATGTGAGCCTCGAACATGGGATCCTCATTGATAATGGAAAGATGAGGACACCCCGTTCCGGGTGCCAGGCATGCACAATAACAGTGTAATGACTTCAACTAAGTTCTTGTTCTTCCTTTCAGGTTCACCAGCAGCCTGTCGGGCTGAGGAGTCTAAAGGCCCACCGCTGACCCCAGAGGGCAGCAACCATGGAAACGCACCTGCGTCACACCCTCTCAGCCAAGCAGGCACCAGCGCAGATACCAGCATCTCAGTGGGCATAAGATCGGCAGATAGTATCTCGGTGCACAGTGGTGAGGGCACTTCACACACGCTTGAGGTACAGGAGGAGGCAGAGTGTGCCCAGGGTGCTGGCAGCCAGAGGACTGCTGGGGACCAGGAACATGCTCAGTCAGTGGCTGATGATGTGCCTCTGGAGTTGTCCCTGAGGCAGTGGATGCTGGATGTCCAGCAGGTTGTGCAGGAGGATCTGGCGGAGAACATGAGAGAACATGGAGCATGATATTTCCTGTGGCAGGCTGGCTGTGCTGGTGCTGGCGAGGGGCCTATTGCCACCCGCGATCAGATGGGCGCTGCCATTTCACACGTGCAGGGCAAATAAGGCCCACCCAATGTAATGCGCAGCCGGAAACACTCAGTGTTATCTGTGCAGGCGGGGGGAGGAGGGAAATTCAGGGTCTGCACTCTTTTGCGCATGCACGAGAAAGAGCACAGCCATCTCCCTGAGGCATGGAGCTGCCTCAAGGAGATTGAATGGATATGAAAAAAATTAAATAATCAATTAAAAAATGTATTCGAACATGTCTCCTCATGTGACTGTGACACATGAGCTGGGACGTGTTTGTAAAGTTGGGAAAATTTATTTATTTGTTTTATAAAAGCTTCAGGAAACCTCATCCCGCCCATGGATGGGGTTTCCTGAAAAACTCGAAGGCCACTTGTGCTCTTCACCAGCCCTCCAGCCTTAAGGTTGGACGGGCAGCGTTCATAAATACCTTAATTAATTTCTTAATGGACTTAATAGGCCCTTAACATTTCAGCAAGCATGCAGCCAACTCTGGTGCGCGGCCACTGAACGAAATATCGCGATGACATGCGATGATGTCGGGACGCACGCCAACATCATTGCACGTCATTTTACACAACGGCATGTCGGGTCCGTCCCCGCATACCAACCGGAAGATTCTGCCCATGGTCTCCGTTGTGGAGGAGCCCTTGCGGAGCATGACCCAAAGCAATGATCCTCATGGCTGAACACATTGCCTCCTCCATGGAGAGAGTAGCGACTCTCCAGGAGCTGAATCAGGTGTTCCTTGGGATGTGCTGGGACCTGCAAGCCCTCACACTGGCAATGACATTAGGTGGCCACTGTCAGTATGGGTGATGGATTGGGCACCTTGTATCCCAGCTGGGTGACCATCCATCAATGAAGAGCAGAGAGGGCCAAAGTGACCTCACGTTGGCGCATGAGCTGCCTGTCATCTTTGTGGGCTCCTCTTAGGGCACTTCGGATGATGGCATTAGCTCCTCCGCCCCTCTGCCAGTGACTGTGGCATCCAATGAGGCTGCAGTGAATGGTGAGATGCCAGCCGTGTCACTGGCCACTCCCTTCCAGGTGGGGCCAGCATAGGCTCCATAGGCCAAAGGACGCCCGCCAAAGTCATCAAGGCCAAGAGGTCAGCAGTGTGAGCAGGCTGTCTCCAATGCCAGTGCCAGTGAAGGGGGAGCACCTAGACATAGCACCCGCAAGCGAAAACTTAAAGAATCTTAAGCACACACAGGCTTATCTCTGGTGATAGTTTTTGCCCCCAGTTTTATGATAAATATTATTAGTGTGATGGATAATGCCTTTCAATTTAATTTGTATTATGTATGCCAGACACCAGAGCATTAAATGTGTTTCTGTTCAACAAGACTCTGGGCGCTTCATTAACTCTGAAGGTGCAGCGTAACCAATGATGTTATGAATGGCTTGTTTGTCATTGAACTTTATTGAAATGACACATAGCGCATGTTGTTCACCAAGCAAATGTTTCTGTCAGGTTTCGAGTATGGAGCCCGCAACCCTGGCATGCGGTGGTGGTTCCTATTTGGTGGGCTAGCTGAAGGAGTGTTGGATCAAAGCCTCTCACATGTCCCTCCCTCCCTGGAGGTTGCCCAGGTCAGAGTCTATCACCTCAGCGTTCTCCTGACTGTGCTTGTCCAGAGACTCACTACTGGACTCATCATCTGCTGCCAGAGCAGCTGCGTCAAAATTTTCTTCCTCCACTATGCCCCCCTTTTCCAGCGCCAGATTGTGGAGGGTGCAGCATGCAACCACTATCAATAAGACACAATTTTGGGTGTATTGCAGTGCGCCCCCTGAACGGCCCAGGCATCAGAAGTGCATCTTGTGAAGAGCTATGGCTCCCTCCACCACAGCCCTTGTGGAGGCATAGCTCCTATTATACTGCTGCTCAGCCTCTGTTCTTGGATGGCGGAGAGGTGTCATGAGCCACCTTCTGAGGGGATAGCCCTTGTCACCCAGCTGCCACCCATCCAGCCAGGCTGGAGCACTGAACAGCTTCGGCACCTGGGCGTGTCTGACGATGTAAGCGTTGTGGAGCTGCCATGATACCTTGAGAGACTTGCTGAATCTGCACCCTGTGGTCACATACATTCATTGAGTGGAACCCCTTCCTGTTGACGAAGGCAACCCACTGGCGCCTTGATGGCCACATTTGTGCAGTCGATTGCACCCTGGATGCGGCGGAATCCAGCAATTGCTGCAGAAACTCTGGATCATGCTGCCTGGCTGGCCTCATCTGTGCGGTAGTGAATGAAAGTCAATGCATGCCTGAATAGAGCGTCCGTCACCAGCTCGACAACATCGAGCATAGCGGATTGGGAGACTCCATAAAGATTATCTACCGGCCCTTGGAAAGAGTCGGAGGCACAGAAGATGTCCTGAAAATCACACGGGCTACATAAAATCACAGACAATTGGTGCCTCAAGAGCGTTAACTGGCCCATTAACAATGACACATGATGACCTCGGGCATGCGCCCTGATGTCACTGCGCACCATCGCAATATTTTGCTAGGTGGGCGCGCAATGAAAATGGAGGCTCGCCTGCCTAGCGAAATATTGTGATGGTGCGCAAAGACATCAGGACGAATGCCTGACATCATCGCATATCATTTTATGTTCCATGCCCACAGGCCGAAGGTAAAATTCTGGCCAGTATGTTTATTTTTCCCAATGGTTACTGATAAAACTTAGTGCTATGAGAGGTTTTTATTATCAGGAAGATACAGTTCAAAAGACATAGTCAAACAATGGGAACTTGTCTTTAAAGAGGAAAATACATATAAAGGAGAGAAGACTGTTTGTAAGGGAGGCAGTTTAAGATCCAACAAGTGTGAAAAGCCTGCAACCTGCGTGTACCAAACTGCTGGGCCAGGGACTAAAGTTAAGAGGACTCTCTTTGAATTCGATCCTTTTAGGGTATCATGTTTCTTTGCCTGGGTCTTTTAAAATCTACATGCCTTACTATTGCCTTAACAAAAGTGTAACTGGGAGTTAGATTGATTATGGAATTTAGATGTTACCATAGTAGTAATTTATAGATCTATGTATGTATTTAAAATCATTTTTCTTATTAATAAATGTTTGATCGAGTTTTGTAAAACCTATAAGACTTGGTGGTCTTATTACTATTGAATTCAAGGCACGCACCTTTAAATTTATACAAACTGCAAAACAAGTTTTGGCAGTTGTTTCAAGTTTCCTTTTGGGATTTGAACAACTCAGTATTTGCCATTAGCTGTGCCAAAAGCAAAACTAGGGGTTTTTTGTGGGATATGTTTGAAATTCCTTGACTGGTTTGGAGTTGGTGAATCTTATGGTTATGAATACAAGAAGCACTTTAAATTCAGGAGTTGTTGTGAGGCTTTTTTTGTAGCAGTGAGACTGCAACATGGCTTTGGCAATGGCTAAGTCTTATCTGGGAGTTGAAGTTATAACTTTGGCTGGTTTACAGAAAGTAAAGGAAGTTAAGCTAATGGAATTGGCTGATAAATTATAATTAGAGTCACCTGCAGGGGTGAGGAAATCAGACATAACTGAAGGTACGGTGCAGTATTTGCAATTGGAAGCAATAACTGAGAGACTGAGTGTTCCAAGGGGTGGATCATTGGAATAGGCTCAAATTCAGTTGCAAATTTAAAAAATGGAACTGGAGGCAGCAGAAAAATAAAAAGAAAGAGCATTTCAAAGGGAACAGGTGGAAAGGCAGGAGAAAGAAAACAAGAAAGGGAATTAGAAATGGCTAGGTTAGAAAATAAGAGCATAAGAGAGTGAGGGAGAATTCCAACTTAAAATGCAGGCAATTAAAAAAGAGGCAACAGAAGGCGAGGAAGGACTTATTTCCAATCAGAACCCAGTGGGGAGATGTTAAAATTTGTGCAAGTTCTTCCAAACCTTGAGGAAAGAGATGTTGAAACATTCTTTATTTCATTTGAGAAGATAGCTAAACAGATGAAATAGCCACAGGAAGACCGGACATTGTTTTTATAATCCAAGTTGGTGGGTAGAGCACATGAGGTTTATGCTTCGTTGTCAGAAGAGGTATCAGTGAATTATGATGTGGTAAAAAAGGCTATTTTGGGTGCATATGACAAATAATACAATGAAATAAACATAGTCGTTTTATATAGAATACTTTTCGGCTCTTTTTAAGTTTTAATGTTCTTCTAATTTTTTGCCCAGATGCAGGATGCATTATAGACTCCTGTGGCTTGTTCTCTGAAGGTTTGCAACCACCAATTTTTGGGATATTATCTGTAATATTTTTTGTAACAGGGTTTTCACATTCGGGTCTAATTGGCATACAGGCTGAAATTTAGGAATGTGAGAAAACATCCTGGGCAAACATACATTGAGTTTGAATGATTAAAACAAAAGTAATTTTGACCGGTGGATATGAATATTAAAGATAGAGACAATTTATGCAGCTCTTAGAGAAGTAATTCTTCTGGAAGAATTTAAAGATTCAATTCCTTTGGTAGTGAGAACTCATGTGGAGGAACAGAGAATTGAATCTGCAAAGCAAGTAGCAGAGATAGCTGATGATTATGGCCTGAATTTTCCCATCGGTGATTTGGGGACGGGGCCCGCTCGCCGACAGAAAAATGACGCGGGATAATGTCGGGAGGAACGCCCGACATCATCCAGGTCCCTTTAAATTTTTAAGGGGGCGGGCGGACAGCAAAATTAAGGCCATTGACAGGCTAATTAAGATAATTAATGACCTACCCATCCAACCTTAAGGTTGGCGGGCAGGCCAGGAGCCCCAGCGGGCTCCAGTTTATACATGAAACTTCATCCACTGGCGGGATGAGGTTTCATGTCTGTTTTTAAAAACTTTAATACATTTTATGTGATATTTATTAACATGACCCATCTCGTGTGACATTGTCACATGAGGGGGACATGTTAATATTTTTTTTAATTTTTCTATTTTTAAAGTTTTTTGCACTGTCAGTAATTTCCCTGAGACAGCACTTTGTCTCAGGGAGCAGTGTGCTCTTTCACATGCATGCGTGAAAAACCGCACTCTGACAGCTGGGAAATCCCTCCCCCCTGCACAGGAAGCGCAGAGCCAATGGTGGTGGGCCCCGTTTTGGTGGTGGGGGTCGACTGTCCACCTGCCGTTGAGCCAGTGGGGCCCACTGGCCCACCAAGGGCAAAATTCTGCCTTATGATTTAGTCCATTGAGCCAAACCTTTTTTCTGTCACCCTTTCAAATTGGAAAAGGATAGAAAATGGGAAGGTGAAAGGAAGGTGGGTAGTCAGGGAAGAGAAGGAGTAGGTGGAAATTCCCAGCAAGCCTTTTCTCAGGATAAAAAGGAAGGTGCTGAGTATAAAGGTGACATTTGAAAATTGAGGTGTTTTTATTGTAATAAAATTGGACACACAAATTGCAGGGTAAATTTGTCAGAATTTTAGGGGTGCAGAAAAGTTCTGGAAGTAAAAGTACTGTGGGTTCTGAGGTTCGGGCACAGGAAAAAACAATGTTTTGTGTAGAGGTAAAACATTGATAGGTAAAGAACAGGGAATGTGTTCACAATATACCCAGGATGGAGCAACTTGCAGAGATGTTTAAAGATTTTGTATGTGAAAAGCAAGTCTTGCCATGTATATAGGATGGAGTAGGTAAAGATGTCAAAATTTTAAGAGGCTGGGGCGAGTCTACCATTAATGATGTGGAATAGTGATATTTGTTGTTCGGAGGGAGTATTGCAACAACAGGTGATAAGTGGGGTTCATGGAGATGCTAAACCTGGCATACCTAAAAATGAGGTGTCAATCTGGTGAAGCTATAACACAAGACTACTTATATGCCAAACAACAAAAGCATCAAGTGATAGACACGGCTCAGCGATCCAACAACCAATGGATCAGATCTAAGCTCTGCAGTCCTGCCATATCCAGTCATGAATGGTTGTGGATAGTTAAACAACTCACTGGAGGAGGAGGCTCCACAAATATCCCCATCCTCAATGATGGAGGAGCCCAGTACATCAGCGCAAAAGATAAGGCTGAAGCACTCGCTACATACTTCAGCCAGAAGTGCCAAGTGGATGGTCCTTCTTGGCCTCCTCTGGAGGCCCCTAGCATCACAGATGCCAGTCTTCAGCCAATTTGATTCACTCCATGTGATATCAGGAAATGGCTGAAGGCACTGGATAGTGCAAAGGCTAAGGGCCCTGACAATATTCTGGCAATAGTACTGAAGGGTGTGCTCCAGAACTTGCCGTGCCCCTAGCCAAGCTGTTCCAGTACAGCTACAATCCTGGCATCTACCTGGCTATGTGGAAAATTGCCCAGGTATGTCCTGTACACAAAAAGCAGCACAAATCAAACCCAGCCAATTACCGCCCCATCAGTCTTCTCTCCATCACCAGTAAAGTGATGGAAGGGGCCATCAACAGTGCCATCAAGCATTTTTAGATACTTGCTTAGCAATAACCTGCTCACTGAAGCCCAGATTGGGTTCTGCCAGGGCCATTCAGCTCATGACCTCATTACAGACTTGGTTCAAACATGGACAAAGGAGCTGAACTTCCAAAGTGAGGTGAGAGTGACTGCTGCATTTGACCAAGAGTGGCATCAGGGAGCCCTAGCAAAACTGGAGTCAATGGGAGTCAGGGGGAAAACTCTCCGCTGGTCGGAGCCATACCTAGCACAAAGGAAGATGGTTGTGGTCATTGGAGGTTAGCCATCTCAGCTCCAGGACACCACTGCAGGAGCTCCTCAGGGTAGTGTCCTCAGCCCAACCATCTTCAGCTGCTTCATCAATGACTTTCCTTCCATCATAAGGTCAGAAGTGGGGATTTCCATTGATGATTGCGCAATGTTCAGCACCATTCTCCTTAGATACTGAAGAAGTCCATGTCCAAATGCAGCAAGATCTAGACAATATCCAGGCTTGGGCTGATGAGTGGCAAGTAACATTCATGCCACACAAGTGTTAGGGAGTTTTTCCTGTGTGCCCCCGCGCGCATGCGCAAACCTCTCCTCCTCACCCTCTTCTGCCCCCCACACAAACAGCGCTGAGCACTGTGGCGCACATTTCCAGCTGAGTGGGCCTTAAATGGCCCGCCAGCATGAAATTACATTTGAGCCGTGACCATGGGCAGCAGTGTCTTCCTGACTACTTCCACTCACCCTGCTAAGCCTGCCCGATGAGGGCAAAATCCTGGCCACCGTCATTGTGTGCCATCAATGGACGCAGGAGTATCAGAAGACATTTGACAATTTGGAAACTGTATTAGCTACAACACCAGTTTTGGCAATACCCAATTACTCCAAGCAATTTAAGTTGGCCATTGACACCAGTGATATAGGCATTGGGGCCGTTCTGTTACAAGAAAGTGACACTGGAATTGAAAACTGATAGGGTATTTTTTACAGAAGTTAAATGTACAACAGAGAAGATATTCAATGATCGAAAAGGAAACTTTGGATTTGGTGTTAGCATTGCAACATTTTGAAATTTATGTAGCAAACAATTCATCAGAAACGATTGTTTATACAGACCACAATCCTTTGAAGTTTATGGACAAATTTCAAGACAGAATTGCAAGACCATTCAGATGGAGTTTATTACTGCAATAATTTAATCTACAAATTGTACATAACACTGGATGAGAAAATCTGATTGCAGATGCTTTATCAAGAGGTTGAAACTTACAGGGAAAATTGGACATTTAAAAACCTTGACTCTGAACTGGAATGATTTCTCTTGATGAAAAGGAATTGTATATATATTATGTTAATGCATGCATCTGGTAAAGTAATAGGGTAAGTATATAGATAAGTAAAGGAGATAGTATAAGTTGGGTTAATAAAAATGAAGCCATCTTTTTAAATTATGACAGTTCATTTTTCAATACAGAGAGGGTTGTCAGGAAGATATAATAATTTCCATAATGTTATTGGAATTTATTGTAATATAGAGTAATAGTGGAATGTGTCTATATGTGTGTGTGTGAAACTTAATTGAATTAGGGGCAGCTAGTCTGGGTGCTTTGATGTAAGAAGAGAAGTTAGGTTTGAAATGTTAATTAGGTAAACATGGGAAGTTTAGAATGTAAGGTAAAAGGACATTTGCATTTTTAAATAAACCAGACTATATTGTTTACAAAGGGGGAAATGTGTCACCTAGCCAGGTGAAGTTTAGAAATAATGTGTTTATTTTCCCCAAAGATTACTGGTGCCAGGAGAGATTTTTATTATCAGGAAGATAAAGTTCAAAAGACACAGTGAAACAATGGGAATTTGCATTCAAAGAAGAAAATATGTATAAAGGAGAAAAGACTACTTGTAAGGGAAGTAGTATAAGATCCAACATGTGTGAAAAGTCTGCAGCCTGTGTATACCAAGCTGCTGCCTCCAGGGACTGAAGATAAGAGAACTCACTTTGAACTCAACTTGTTCAGGATATCATGTTTCTTTGCCTGGGTCTTTTAAAATCTATTGGCAGAATTTTCTCAAATTTGCGCTAAGTGTGGTAGCAGGCGAGTAGAACACTAAATCGTCTCAAGCCCACCTCATCATTTATGAACTCCCAGAAAATATGCCATTTCCATGGTGGGTAGGCTGTCATTCGCCCACCCGCCATCACCCCGCCGCTGCATCACACTGGGCACCATGTTTAAAGTCCAGCCGCAAACACACATCTCAGTGCTTCCAGTTCACCACTACTGCACGCAAGACATGGCCCTGAAACTGAAGAAGATTGAAGCCCCCGGGTTCAGCAATGCATCTCTCAAGTAACTTTTGGATGCCGTGGAGGCCCTCTGAGATCTGCTCTACCCCTGCTCTGGCCACAGGATGGGCAGCAATAGCATTAACCCAGCTTGGAGGCAGCAGTGATCAGTGCCAATGCCATGCAAAAGAGGCCACTCAGTGCCGCAAGAGGATGAATGATCTCTTCTGTTCCACTGGAGTAAGTCACTCATCTCATCACTCAACACACACACTCAAAAATCCATTGCGCATCCATAGGGCCCGCACTCATTGCCGGTTCAAGGGACATTGAGGACAATGACAGTGAGTGTGAGAGAATGAATGGTGATATTCACTTTCTCACACTCACCGTCATTGTCCTCATCCCATCCATGGGACCACTCAACACCCACACAGGCCAGGCATATTTGTCATTGGGTCTGACAGGCGTCCTGCTAACACTTTTGCCACCTCTATCCGTGCAAGACAAGTTGGCATATAACAAGAGAGAGAGGTCGCAGACTGGTGACGGAATGCCCAAAAGCGAGGTCCTCACAGACTTTGAAAACAGAGTTATGCAGCTGGCCAGTGAGGATCTGGACCAGTCCTGTGCTGATGGTGAGATTGGCACTGGTGAGGATCCAGCAGTGCAACATCCATCAGACAACCATGCCGTAAGTGATGTGTCCTCTTTCACAGGCCACTGCCATGTACCAATTATCTTTCCTTGCTTTCACAGGTACATCTGCCAAACAGCTGACAGAGTCCATGACCCAGGGCCTCCAATCAAGCCCTAAAGAAACCTCTGAAGAGGAATCTGGAGGCACCATCCCTGAAGTCCCATCACAGCGCTCACCCACACCCTCCGCCAGCGCAGAGACACACACCTTGGTGGGACCTAGCTTTAGAGTAGTCCCAGAATCACAATGTGGTGAGCACATCACACTTTCTGATCCATAGCGTGGGCTTCGATGTCTGCGGCACTCAGAGGACTGCTGGAGGCTTAGGACGTCACTCCTGCACTGCTGCACAGGCTCAACCCCATCGTTGATGCCATAGTTGCCTCCAACTGTGTGTACGCGAGAGGGGTGCCTGACAGCTTGATCGCCCTCCAGCTACCCCTGCTTCTCGAGGAGTCCGCCTGAGGCCCCCGGGCACCTATAGGAAGGAGGATCCGCAGGCGCACACTCCGGGCACATCCATCCAGGTGACTCCGAGGAGGGTACCACAGGGATGACCCTGAAAGGAAGCCGGTGCCCTCTAAGTCTTGGCCTCCAGAGGATGCCTGTCAACGCCATCAAAGCCAGGATGTAGCAGTCAGCAGGCTGCCTCCACCTCCGCTGTGGATGTCCAGGGAGTACCAAGACGTAGTGGCAGGGTTAGGACAGTTAATGGGAATTAGTTGCACAGCCTGTACACAGGTTTTAATCATTTGTACATGCTGTTCACTATTGACAATAAACTCCCAAGAATGTCTCACTGCCTATGGCTCCTTGTTCTGCTGAGTAATGCTCCTGTCACTCAGATGTGAAACCTTTCTACATAAGGTAAAGAGAGGTGTCTCAGTCCAGGGCCTCTTCCCTGTGCTCTGTGCAGCCTTCAGACCACAGTGATGGTCCGGCCTCACACTTCCTGGAAACTCTACTGATACCTGCACCTCGGCAGTGCTTGTCATTTCTGCCAGAATGTAGTGGGCAGGCACCACAGAGTTCTCTCCTATCCTTTGTGTGCTCTCAGCACCTTTATGGTGGGGCTGACCTCCATCTCTTCAGCTGTGCTCCAGCTTCTGAAGGGCTGAGGTGCTGAAGGTGGACAAAGGATCAGATGCTTCTAAAGTTTCATGACTGCATCTCTGATATGACCCTGATCACGGACTGCAAGCGAAATGCCCTCAGCCAGACAGAAATCAGATATTCTCAGGGGCTGTGTGAATATTTATGGAGCATCCTCAATTCATGTTGTCATCATCCTCCTGCAATCAAGTGACTATTAGGGCCTCCACCACATCTCCATGACAGGAGCATTCTCACAGAGGGTATTGGTGCCGCGATAAGCAAGACTGGAGCCAAACATTCACAAATGCAATGTGAGGAACTATGGGTTTGCTTCACTGCATGTCATCATCATCCTCCACAAATCTAGCAGCTATGATGGCCTCCCGAGAGCGTCTGCTTTGCCTAGTCAATGCGAAGTCATTGTCACATCCAAGGACCTACTCAACTTCATTCCCGTTGGTGTCCTCCTCATCAGAGGAGATGTGCAACTCCTCCATCTCCTCCTCAGACAGCTCATCTCCCAGTTGAAGTGCCAGTTTTAAAGGGCACAACAGATGACAACGATACATGACACCACCTGCGGACTGTATTGCAGGGCTCCACTAGGCCGGACCAGGCACCGGAACCTCATTTTCAACATCCTGATGGTCTGCTCCACCAGTTGCGGGCTGCAGCATGAGTCTCATTATACCATCGCTCTGCTGCAGTCTGAGGCCACCGCATGAGTGACATCAGCCACGGGTAGCGGCTGTGGGTAGCCCTTTTCCCCGAGGAGCCACCCTTGCAGCCTCTGTGGTCCCTGGAAGACTCCAAGGATCTGTGACCGACTGAGGTTGTAAGTGTTGTGCACACTTGTGGAAACCTTGCGCACACCTGCAGGATGCGTTTTTGGTGGTTGCACAGCAGCTGCACATTCAGCGAATGGAAGCTCTTGTGTTTAATGTAGTTTACTGTGTGTTGCAATGGAGACCTGAGCGTCATATGAGCACAGTCAATTGTACCCTGCACCTGTGGGAAACCCCAAGTCCTGGGCAAATCCAATTGCTCTGGCTGACCTGGTCCCGGGCAAAATGCACAAAGTTGTGTGCCCTCGCAAAGATGGCATCTGTGACCTCATAGATGCATTTGTGGATGAAGCTTGTGAGATCCCACAAAAGTCAACTGTGGAGCCCTGAAATGAGTCACCGGCATAGAAATTGAGCTCTGTGGTCAGTTTCATAGCCACTGGCAATGGATATTCTCCATGTCCCCGTGGCGCCAAATCCTGCAGTAAGTGGCAGACGTGAACAACCAGTTCCCTAGACATGCGCAGTCTTTGGCGACACTGGTTCGCAGTCATCTGCAGGAATGAAAGGTGGCGTCTATAGACCCTGGGTGTCACTAGGCACCAACCAGCGATGGCTCACTGTAGCTCTCGGGCGGTCTGCGAGGGTGCCCCAGCTGTCCCTTTTTCCTGAGGATGCTGCTCCAGCCTCTTCGCAGCCAGGAGCTTCAGTCACTGTCCTCCATCATCTTCATGCTCTGTAGGCCATCTGGCATACAGCTAGTTCACCAGGCTCAATGATCCTGATGTACTCCTGCAGGATGAAAGAGAGGGACAAATGGTTAGCATGGGTGTACTAGGAATCTGCCCTGGTTAAGTGTGATGGCCCCTTAAAACTTCCCAGAGAACGCTGGCCACCACTTGGAAGGCCAGAGATTAGTGCTCTGCATGGCTGCCCTGTTAGCTTGAACTGTGGGAGAGACTGGTCCAGACTGGAATGCAGACATTGTAAGGGGCTGTGAGCATCCCGAGCAGTGACTACTCCATGGCCAACTTTAGTGAGGAGAATGTACAACGTGTGCAGTCCAACTGCTCTGCAGTCCACTAAAATGCTTATGAATTTGCAGTCCATGCTGAGTGGAGGGGGGTGCGTGGGGGGGTGGAGGTGGTGGTGGTGCAGAGCTCTGTAGAACTTGGTGGCACTTTGATATCTCTGCATTGCTTGAGTGAGCATATCGGTTAGGAGCCCA
Source organism: Carcharodon carcharias (assembly GCF_017639515.1). Lineage (NCBI taxonomy): Eukaryota > Metazoa > Chordata > Chondrichthyes > Lamniformes > Lamnidae > Carcharodon > Carcharodon carcharias. The sequence goes on from NC_054474.1 coordinate 58,990,330, forward strand.
ACTCCAAGCATATCAATGCAGATGTGCCTGAACTGTCTCAGCTGCACAGAAATTGTCACTTTCCACAGGTTTCCCAAATGCATGGCCACTTCCCTCGCCGACCCTTCCCCCCGAATGCTTGTGCGCTATGTTCAACAGCAGGGCTGCCCTTGCCGCCCACTCACCGCAGCGGCCCCCCCCCACCCCCAGCCCCGCCATCAGTCGCCTCAGAGGCAGGGCTGACTTTAACCACCACTGCCGCCCCCACATCCAGTCGCCTCAACAGCCAGGCTGCACTTCCCCCCCTCACAAGTCGCCTCAATGGCAAGACTGTACTTGCCCTCCAGCTCCCCTCCCCGCTACCAGTTGGGCAGGATGGCAATTAATCCTGACCCCCCTGCAAAGCAACAGGTAACCCTGGCGAGCTCTGTAGAGCATTGCTGTGCACTCACCTGCAGTTCAACCAAAGTGCAGGCTGCCAAGTGCACGTTGCTTTTGTGCTGTTGTGAAACATGTCGGTATGTTTTCCCGCCGATGTGGACAGACGGTCCAGTGGGGATGCAAGAGCCTGGCAGGATGGACTGATAATGATATGCTGATGTATTACAATGAGGTTCCCGACGACCGATAGTGGGAAATGCGGCCCACCGTTGGCGGGATGAGCACACAATCGTGACCTGCCTTCCCACCATCGTGAAACTGATTGCACCATATTGTCCGCTCACACCACCTATCATGCCCACCGCCAGAGGGCACAGAACATTCTGCCCTTTGTGTCTTACTGTTGCTTTAAAAAAATTGTAACTGGGAGCTAGATTGATTAGGGGATTTAGAAATTATCATAGTAGTAATTTGTAGATCTATGTATGTATTTAAAAATTCTCATTAATAAATGTTTGATCTAGTTTTGTAAAACCAATAATACTCGGTGGTCTTATCACTACTGAATTCAAGGCACACATCTTGAAATTTATACAAATTGCAAAACAAGTTGTGGCAGTTGTTTCAAGTTTCTCTTTGGAATTTGAACAACTCAGCATTTACCATCGGCAGTTTCATACCAGCTGCCTTCCTGAACCGCGGCAGTTCATGTGGTGTAGGTACATCCAGAGTGCTGTTAGGAACATCACTTTGAAGACTCTTTGGGCCCTCCTCACAGCTTATGTCCCCATCTAGCTTTGCATCATTGGCAAACTTGAATACGTTACACTTGGTTCTTTCATCTAAGTCATATGTATAGATAGCAAATAGCTGAGATCCAAGCATTGATTAAAAGCATCTTCTTTTAATCTAAACCATCCTTGACCTCTGTAGTTAGTCATGTTTGGATCTCTTCTTCCTGTGGGGATTTTATATCTGGATGTATACACTCATTGAGAATTGTTAAATATTTCTTTAACTATTTGCCATTGCTTACCTACCATTAAATCTTTTAATTTAATTCCGCAATATACCTAGGCCAACTTGCCCCTCATACCTATGTATTTGGCTTTATTTAAGTTCAGTACTCAAGTTTTGGAATTGTGCACGTCACTCTCAATTCAACATGAAATTTTATCATATTGTGATCACTCTTTCCCAAAGGATGCCTTGCTATGAGATTAATAATTAAACATATCTCATTACACAAAACAAGATCCAAAACAACCTCTTCCCTGGTTGGTTCCATGATGAATTGTTCTAGGAACCTGCCTTGAATGTATTCCGTGAACTTGGCCTCCAAGCTACTTTTGCCAATTTTATTTTTCTAGTCTATATGAAAACTTATGTCTCTGACAATTATTGTTACACGCTCCTCATTTTTTTTCAATTTTTTTTTCACAGTATAGCAACTGTTAAGGGGTTCTTTCCAGCCTTGGTCACCATGAAAACATATCTCTGTAATGCCTATTAGATCAAACTTATTTATCTCAATATGCATCATTAATTTACTTATCTTATTACAAATGATTTGTATGTTCAAATAAAGCATGCTTAGTTTTAATTTTTCATCACAGAATCACAGACTGCAAAAGAGGCCCTTCAACCCATCGAGTCTGCACCGACACATGAGAAACACGTGACATACCTACCTAATCCCATTTACCAGCACTTGGCCCATCGCCTTGAATGTTATGATGTGCCAAGTGCTCATCCAGGTACTTTTTAAAGGATGTGAGGCAACCCGCTTCTACCACCCTCCCAGGCAGTGCATTCCAGACCGTCACCACCCTCTGGGTAAAAGGGTTTTTCCTCACATCCCCCCTAAACCTCCTGCCCCTCACCTTGAACTTATGTCCCCTCACGATTGACCCTTCAACTAAGGGGAACAGCTGCTCCCTATCCACCCTGTCCATGCTCCTCATAACCTTGTACACCTCGATCAGGTCGCCCCTCAGTCTTCTCTGCTCCAACGAAAACAACCCAAGTCTATCCAACCTCTCTTCATAACTTAAATGTTTCATCCCAGGCAACATCCTGGTGAATCTCTTCTGCATCCCCTCCAGTGCAATCACATCCTTCCTATAATGTGGCGACCAGAACTATACACAGTACTCCAGCTGTGGCCTCATCAAGGTTCTATACAACTCCAACATGACCTCCCTAATTTTGTAATCTACGTCTCTATTGATAAAGGCAAGTGCCCCATATGCCTTTTTCACCACCCCACTAACATGCCCTCTGCCTTCATAGATCTATGGACACACATGTCAAGGTCCCTTTGTTCCTCAGAACTTCCTAGTGTCATGCCGCTCATTGAATACTTCCTTGTCAAATTACTCCTTCCAAAGTGTGTCACCTCACACTTTTCAGGGTTAAATTCCATATGCCACTCAACATTTTTCTCTGCCCTGACCTTATTCATTGACCATTATTATTGTTAAAACTTTTGTCCCTTCCTGTCACATTCTGTTTACCTTTACCAAAAACACAACTGTGGCCTTGACTTTCTTCTTTAGATTATAAATTACCCCTCACATCAAACCTCCTCCACCTTTTTTAATTTAAAGCCCCTGTTTACAACCACTCTCTACAGCTCTGAAGAAGAGTCATACAGACTTGAAATGTTAACGCTATTTTGTTATCCACAGATGCTTCCAGACCTGCTGAGTTTTTCCAGCATTTTCTGTTTTTATTTCAGATTTCCAGCATCTGCAGTATTTTGCTTTAATCTCAAGAGAGAAATGCCCCTTCTACATGACAGAGTGATGCCACTTCCTGCCACTTGCTGGGAAGAACATCTCCTGCTTGGCATTCATGTAGCATAGGGCTGCCTTGCGCTGGCTACTATGGCTTTGGCTCCCCTGTGAGAACTTGCTTCTCTCTGTTGCAGTGGAAGGCTTTGGCACAATCGCAGATCTCTCCCTCAGGACAACCAGCAGCCTCAGTAATGGCAGCTGCGGGGTATTATGTTCCATCTGACCCAGCTGTTTCCACCCCCATTGACCCTAAGTGGACAGAAAACCTGTTGTCATATTAATTAAGGGCTCCTTGCTCCTTGAACTTTAATCAGTTTCCCACTGGAGGCAGGTTTAAGCCTGAAAACAATTCTGGCTCCTGTTTCCACCTCCATGGCGAACATTCAACCCCATGTCACCCTTATCACTCTTTGAGCCATGCATTCAACAGTGATCTGTTAGACCCTATACCCAGTTACATGTGTTGTGGCTCAGGTAGTAAATCCAGAGATTATTACCTTTGAAATTCTGTTTATTAATTTTGACCCTAGCCCCACAAACTGCCTCAAACAGAACATCATTGCACCAATGTTGTTGGTTTCTACGTAGACCTTGTTAAATGGATCCTCCACTCCCAGTCCGAGTTTTTTTTCAGCAGGGAGAAGATGTCTTTAACCTTGGCAACGAGCCAGCAACAAAACCTTCAGGACTTCCAGTCATGGCTGCACAGAACATTATCTATCCCCCTGATTATGCTGTCTCTTATCACTATCACATTTCTCTTCAATCACCTCAGTTGAATGGCCTCCTGTACTACGGTGCCATGATCTGCTTGCTCATCCACCCTGCAGACATTTCCCTCATTTGCACAGGCAGCAAGAACTTCATTGCTGTTTGATAAGGCAAAATCTGAGGTTCCCCCAGCACTGCGCTCAGGGCCTCCTTACCTGCCTGACCTGCAGTCACATCCTTCTGTGCACGATCACTAACTAGATCTATACACTTACATACATAACTAATATGACTGCCTCATGAAGCAAAGTGTCCAGCTATTTCTCTCCCTCCAAGATACCCTGCCATATCTACACTTCAGACTTCTATTCAACAACTCTGAGCTGATGTTCGTCAAGATGCACAAATTGCAGATGTGGTTATTGGAGATTGTACCCCAAACCCCCAAACACTACAGTTACAACACACCACCTGCACTACCATCCTCATATAATTTTGTTCTTTCTTTTAATTAACAAGACTACATATTAATCAAATTAACTTATAGTTTTAACCTTTTAACTATTAGCTTAATCTAGTTAAAGTTACCGGTTGATTAAACTGAATGCTCACCTGTAACATGAACCTCCACAAGTATTAGACACCAAAAGCCATAACTCCTTGCCCCTCTACTGAATTCCCACTTGCAGCAAGTTCTGAACTTTCACATTTTCTTTGCAATATACTCTGATCTGCTCCAATTCCATGTTGACCAGGATTCACCAGGGCACTGGTCCTAGCCTGGTTCAAGTGGACCCTGACCAATGGAACAATTTCCACTTTTGCCAGTTCTAGTGCCAGTGCCCCATGAATCAAAACCTGTCTCCCACAATATTCTTTGCTCTGTGAAGTTCAACAGTAACAGAAACCCCCTTTGCACATGTAAACCTGTTATCCACTGGACACCCACTCAAGTTGTGATGGCGGATCAGAAGAAAATCCTAGGACATTCATGCCCAATCAAGCATTAATAAAGACATAGGCCAAAATTTTCCTCCCGGCATGGGGGGAAGTACGGGGGCAGGTGTGGGTGGGCGTGGGCGGACAGCCCTCCGATCGGAGCCCCCGATCCGGAGGGGGGGGGTCGTCACCTTTAGTGGGAGGGCCAATTAAGGCTCACCCAGCGTGACATCCGTAGGGAAGCACTATGCGCTTCCGGTGCCGGGGTGGGTTGGTGGAGTTCCTAAAATCGGAAACGCACTCTGATCCCCCGAGGCTAAGTGCTGCCTCAGGGAGATGGGTTCCCAAAGTAAAAAAGTTACTGCGGTGAAAATTTCATTCACCATCCATGTCCCCTCATGTGACAATGTCACATGAATTAGGACATGGACATAACATTAATTAAAAGTGTCCCTTAATTTTTTGATTCAGCAATGAAACTTCATCCCGCCCATAGATGAGGTTTCATGCTTTTTCATGTGGCCACCAGCACTCCCGGCTTGCCCGCCAACCTTAAGGTTGGACGGGCAGGTCCTCTAATGAGCTTAATTGTTTTTTGAATGGCCTAAATAGGCCGTTGACAGGTCAGCGGGCGCACAACTGATTCGGCTGAGCCCCCGCCGACCTGAATATGCAAATGATGCCAAATTAAGTCGTGAGTTCCACCCGACATCATTCCGCATCATTTTGCACATTGGCGAGCAGACCCCGTCCCCGCTCACCGACGGGAAATTTATTGTCATAATTGTCATGTCATCTATGATTTGAATGTTTGAAACTAACAACCCTACCCTCTGCAACTTCGAATTAGCATTTCAGAGAAAGCTCAGCTTCTAAATGTATTTTCTCCAGCCTGCCGACCCTGTACTTGGCCTGAGCTATACCTAATATTGAGACTCTGCTCTCCTTTAAATCAGACTAGAAAGCTGCAAAGATACGCTGAGCATTGCCAGACAGCTTGCCAGCAAAGAGGCTTCCATTTGTTCATTTGTTACATTAGTGTTATGCTGCTAGCATTAAAATGAGCTGACACCCCAAATTCAGCCATGGTCAATGGCACAAATCACTGGCAATTGTAAGTGCTCTCCTGCCAACATACTGAAGCACAGAGGAGAAAGTGGATTTGTTATGCCTGGTACTTTTCAATTAGCAGGGAAAGAGCAACATTAGGAGTTTTCATCCACAGCAAGAAGAACTTTAATTAACAAGGTAATTGCAGTGCCTTCCCTATTTTATCTTGGTGGCACATTTTCCACACACTGACATTTCTTCTCCTAGTTTCTACATGGACAGTAAACAGAATTTGGAGTCAAGGGTCCTGAACATCTTATTAGTAACAGTAGATATTTAATTATGAAATTATTTTTAAGAAGATTGAAAAGGTTGTCTCTTAAAAGTTTCTCTAAGATTTGGTTTAGAAAATCCTATGCAAAGAAGTTGAACCATAGAATCACAGTCTCTTTACAGTGCAGAAGGAGACCATTTGGCCCATCAAGTCTGCACTGGCTCTCTGAAAGAGCGTTCTACCTAGTCTCACTCCCCTGCCTTATTCCTGTAAGCTTTTACATTCTTTCTTCTCAGATAGCAATCCAATTCCCTTTTAATTACATCGATTGAACCTGCCTCCACCACCTTCTCAGAAAGTTTGCTCCACCCTCCAAAAGTTTCTGCACATCACTTTTCCTCCTTTTGCCCATTAGTTTGAATCTGTGCTCTCTAGTTCTTGATGTACCCATGAGTGGGAATAATTTCTCACTATTTACTCTGTCCATACCCCTCAGGATCTTGAATACTTCTATCAAGTCTTCTTCAGCCTTCTTTTCTCCAAGGAAAACAGCCCCAACCTCTCCAATTTATCCTCATAGCTACAGTTCTTCATCCTGGGAATCAAGAGTCATGGGGGGTGCGGGGCGGGAGTGCAGACAGGAAAGTGCAGTTAAGGCCACAATCAGATCAGCCATCATCCCATTGAATGGCAGAGCAGGCTCAAGGGGCCAAATGGCCAACTCCTAATTCTTGTGATCTTATGAGAAAAAGTCCCATCTTCACACTAAGGATTCCCTCCATCATGTTGTGAGGCAATAGCACCACGGTACATGGGATAGATTCAGAATAGATCTAGATATAAACTGGGCACCCATGAGACGCTGTGGGCTATCAGCAGCTGCAGAATTGTACTCAACCACAGTTTATAATTACATGCATATCCCTCACTCTACCATTACCTTCAAGCTAAGGGACCAACCCTGGTTCAACATGGAGTGTAGGAGAACATGTCAGAAGCAGCACCAGGCATTCCTAAAACTGAGATTCCAATCTGGGGACCCTATACCATGGGACAATATGCATTCTAAACAGTGGAAACAGCATGCTTGAGACATGGTGAAGAGATCCCACAAACAAGATCAAAGCTCTACAGTCCTGCTGCATCAAGTCATGAATGGTGCTGGACAATTAAACAACTAACAGGAACAGTAGGCTCCAGAAACATCACCATTCTCAATGAAGGGGGAGCCCAGCACATCAGTAGAAAAGGCTGGGTTTTGTGTTTCATGATTCTGGGTGTGTTACCGATAACTTCCCTGGATCCCAAGGCTAGGAGGGACACTCTGAAAGGTATGGGGAGCTGGAGCTTGTTTATGAGAGTATCTGAAGGCATGAGAACTGAAATAGCCTAGAGTTAGAAAGAAGAAAAGGCCCCAAAATGGAGCAGTTGACGACAGGACAACAATTAACCTCCTCTTCTGTTGGAGAAATGAAGGTCTCAACAGTGTGCCTGTAACCATATTAGTTCAATATTTATTCCGAATATCAAACTCCAGCCAGTTAAATAGTGAGTTATAGGGAATACTCACATCAGCAGAAACAAAACCTAATGGTCAGAAGGAACATGGTTCAGTCCTGGATGTGATTAACAGTGGCAATAACAGCAGAATCCAACCCTTGCAGACACTTGTGAATTCGCTGGTGTCTCAGCAGATGGGTTGACCAAGTGAATCCCTTCCCACGCTCACAGCAGGTGAGTGGCGTCTCCCCAGTGTGAATGCACTAGTGTGCTAGCAGGTGGGATGAGCAAGTGAATCCCTTCCCACAGTCGAAGTAGCTGAACGGTCTCTCCCCAGTGTGAACTCATTGATGTTTCTGGAGGCTGGATGACAGAGTGAATCCATTGCTACACACTGTACATCTGGATGGCCTCTCCTCATTGTGAACCTGCTGGTGGATCAGCCGATTACTTGTGGTTTTATAACTCTTCTCATATTCAGAACATTTGAAAGGTCGTTTATCCAGTGTGATCCAGTCAGTATGTAGCGAGGTGGGATGACTGAGTGAATCCTTCCCCACACAGAGAGCAAGTGAACAGCCTCTCTCCAATGTGAGTGTGCTCATGTTCAACAAGGTTCCGTGATTGTTTAAACATCTTTCTACAGTGAGAGGAGCTGAACTGTCTTTCAGTGTGAACAACCTGGTGCTTGACCAGGTCTTTAGGGCTTTGAAAGCTCTGCCTCCACAGTCTGAGCAGTTACACAGCCTTTCATCAATGTGAACTTGCTGGTGAGTCAGCAGGTGGGATGACTGAGTGAATCCCTTCCCACACATGGAGAAGGTGAATGGCCTCTCCCCAGTGTGACTGTGTCAATGCATTTCCAGCAGGGATGGGTGACTTCCCACAATCCCCACATTTCCATGGTTTCTCCATAATTTGGGTGTCCTTGTGTCTCTCCAGGTTGGTTAATCAGTTGAAGCCTCATCCACACACACAGATCTCCCCACTATGAACAATGTAATGTTTTTTTCAGGCTGTGTAACTGGTTAAAGCTCTTTCTACAGTCAGTGCACTGGAACACGCTCACTCAGGTATGATATGTTTTAGTTATCTTTGCATTCCTGGATGATCCTGGAGTAGTGGGCAGTTTGGGCAGAGGGGAGCAGAGCCTTGTAACACTTAATTGTGGTCCAATCAGATCTGGCAAAGGGTGCCTGAAACGTTCATCTTTGAAATGGTGTTGTTTCCTCAATGACTACCTTGCAATTATTTCCTCTCCGAGATGCTTTTTCCTCCTGAAATGGATATTCTAGCATGGGGACACGACCAACTGGATTTTGGGGTCGTTTCTTTCTGTAAATAGTTTTGGGGGTATGCTCTTATCGCTAGAGGTTTATGAACTCTCTAAGTAGTCCACGGTTTATTTAATGGATTGCAAGAGTACATTTTACAGGAATAGCTTATTCTCATTGCTAATAAATAAGTCTTTTGCGGGTTACAAGCATGTTCTTCAAAAATATTTCTTACTGAATCTTTGGTCATTCAATAATCTGTTGAAAATATCTAAGATCACACTTTCAGAAATGGAAGGAGCAAGATCTTATAACTGTGGAAATCAGATCGATACACGATTTGTTTTGAGACTCCTTTTGGGCATGTAGGTGATTAACTCTGCAGAGAATAATTAGAAGATGATAATTGTGTAATGATTATTTTTGTTGTAGAATGATTGAGTTCTTTTCTGGTAATTGCTTCTGTTATTATGGCCAGTGGTGCAAGGCGGATGTTCAATGTCCTTCTTAAGCCTGATTTACATGATCGGTGGCATAAGGATCTGTATCTCCCCACATGCTCCCTGTTTTCATGGCCAAAATCTAGCTTGAGCTAAAAAGCCATACAGACAAATACAGCATAGACATAGAAATGTGTTATGACTGGTATGGGAGGAGTGCACAATTTCTCTAGCCCCACTAATCCACATGTCACACTATAAATGTAAATGTTTAATTTACTCACCAAAACAGCCAATTGCTTAATTTTGCCTTTGTTAGAGCCCAAAGAAAAGAAACTTTAACCAGGCTTCTTTCAAGAGACTCTGAAAGATTAATTTATTATGAAATTAAACTTTTTTAAAGACAAGTTGCAAAAACTGTTAGCATTCAATTTGTAACCCAGAAATGTAACTACATACCACTTTAAATTCCAACACCAGCACACATATACATAGAGGATGGAACAAAATCAAAAAACTGCAGATGCTGGAAATCCAAAACAAAAATTAAAATACCTGGAAACACTCAGCAGGTCTGACAGGTCCACGGAGAGGAACACAGTTGACGTTTCGAGTCCGTATGACTCTTCAACAGAACTAAGGAAAAATAGAAAAGAGGTGAAATATAAGCTGGTTTAAAGGGGGTAGACAGGTAGAGCGGGATAGAGGGCCGGTGATAGGTGGAGATAGCCAGAAGATGCCATGGACAAAAGGACAAAGAGGTGTTGAAGGTGCTGATATTATCTAAGGAATGTGCATATAGGTGACATTAAGGGTGGAAAGCAGGATGAGCAAGGTACAGATAGCCCTAGTGGTGGTGGGGTGGGGGGAAGGGATCAAAATAGGCTAAAAGGTAGAGATAAAACAATGGATGGAAATACATTTAACATTTTATATTTCCACTTCTTCCTTGAACAGAGGACCAAACAATCCCCATCCACCACTACTCTCCTCTGTCTGACTGAAATTGTTCTCTCACTGAACAATTTCTCCTTAAAATCCTCTCACTTCCTCCAAATAATAGGTGTGGCCATGGGTACCCGCATGGGCTCCAGTTGTGCCTGTCTCTTTATGGGGTATGTGGAACATTCCTTGTTCCAGTCCTACTCCGGCCCCCTCCCACAACTTGTTCTCCGGTACGTCAATGATTGCTTCGGTGATGCTTCATGCTCTCGTCTGGACCTGGAAAAATGTATTAATTTTGCATCCAATTTCCACCCCTCCATCATTTTCACATGGTCCATCTCTGACAGTTCCCTTCCCTTCCTTGACACCTGTCTCAATTTCTGGTGATAGACTCTCCACCAATATTCATTACAAGCCTATTGACTCCGACAGCTACCTCGACTACAGCTCCTCACACCCCACTTCCTGTAAAGACTCTATCCCATTCTCTCAGTTCCTTTGCCTCCGTCGCATCTGTTCTGATGTTGCCACTTTCAAAAACAGTTCCTTCTTCCTTAACCGAGGTTTTCCACCCACGGTGGTTGACAAGGTCCTCAACTGTGTCCGGCCCATCTCCCGCGCATCCACCCTCACATCTTCCTCTCCCTCCCAGAGGACTGGAGGAACAGCAGTTTTGAACATAAAACATATGAGGCAGAATTTTTTGCTGAGCGGGTGGGTGCGCGCCTGACCCGCTTGAGCATAGCGCACTCGTGTGATATTTTGCTCGGCGGGCACATGTGGGAGTCGGAGCCATGCCCATCATTAATTAACCGGCCAGTTAAGGCCCTTGACAATCCAATTGACAGCAGTTTGACATTGCCCATGTGATTTTTTCACTCGTCGCACGGGCAAAACAGGCAGGCAGGCAGGTCACAATTTGCAAAACCTCATCCACGGGTGGGATAAGAAGGGTCAGCAGCATTGTTAATGTGGGTAGTAAGGAGTTTTGGAGATAACTTGCTGCTGGTGGCTTATTGGCACTTTTCAGCTTACTCTCTGATCAAGGCTTCATTCTTAGCAATTCCAGGCTTCATTTCTGGACTCATTGGTGTCTTCCAGGCCCCCTGAGGATTCAGGCCGTGTGGACTCTTCCAGGTATCAGACAGCCATCCCTTACCCTGGTAATGGGGATTGTGGTCTCTGCTGGAGGCACCTCCTCTGAGGAGGAACAGAGGGGCAGAATGGAGAGGAAGCCAGGTGTCTCAATGCAGCTTCCAGGTGAGGGACCTGTGGGAGGAGAGAGAGGAGTGGGGGAGATAACAACTATTTGTTTACTTGAACTCAAATTGCGCAGGGCCAGCAGGAATTCCAAGGTGGGAGGGGCTGCAGAAGATGCCACTATCCTGCTGCCAGGGTTTATAGGTAGCAATGCAGCTACCTCAATATGTTCAAGGTGCAATGTTGAAGGAGGCTCTGCCTCTCAAGGGTGATCGTGACCTCCAATTTCCAGATGATCGGGCCTGATATCAGCTCCATGCCAGTGGATCTGAAGGTCACAGTGGCTCTCAACTTCTATGTCTCCGGCTCTTTCCAGGGCTCAGTGGGGGATCTGTGTAGAATGTCCCAAACAGCTGTCCATAGTTGCGTCAAGCTGGTGACAGAAGATCTGTTCAGGTGGGTATTGACTTTCCTTCATTTCCTTATGGACAAGGCCATCTAAGCTGAGCAACCAGAGGGTTTGCAGTGATTGCTGGGTTCCCTCGCATCCAGGGTGCAATTGACTGCACACATGTGGCCATTAAGATGCCAAAGGGTCAGCTCGGTGCCTTTGTCAACAGGAAGGGATTCCACTTTATGATAGTGTGTGACCACAGGATGCAGATTTTGCAAGTTCATGCAAGGTACCCAGGCACCTCTCATGACGCGTAAATCCTCAGACACTCCCAGGTGCCGAGGCTCTTCAGTGCTCCAGACCGATTGGATGGATGGCTTCTGGCTGACAAGGGCTATCTGTTGAAGAGGTGGCTAATGATGCCTCCCTGCCACCCAAAAACAGAGGCGGAGCAGCGGTACAACAGGAGCCATGCCTCCACAAGGGCAGTGGTAGAGAGAACAATCGGTTTTCTCAAGATGTGCTTCCAATGCCTGGACCATTCAGGGGGTGCACTCCAATACCCCCGAGACCAGCTGTCATTGAGAGTGGTTGCATGCTGCGCTCTCCACAACCTGGCACTGGCAAGGGAGGACCTACTGGAGGAAGTGGATCTTGATGCAGCTGCACAGGCCATAGAGGATGAATCCAGTCTGAAGAGGAGCACGGTGAGGAGAATGCTGAGGGCATGGAGCCAGACCTCAGTAACCTCCAGGGAGGCAGGGACACCAGGTACACCTTGATCCAATGCTTCTTCAGCTAGGCTGCCAAATAAGAACTACCAGCTCATGCCAGGGTTACTGCATCCATCCTGGATCTCAGAAATAATCCTTTCCTTTGCCCTAAAGTTACACTCAGTGCCTGTGCAATAAAGTTTCGAGCCACCCATGTCCAGCATTACTACCCTGCACCTACAAAACAAAGAGCGTACTCAGGCCAATAACACAAAAGCAAATGTAATTTTATGTTGGAATTCATAATCTTGAACAGAAAAAAATGTTGGTAGTCACACCACTAAAAAAAAACAAAATGGGAGAACAAAAGATCACCCGTGACCAGTCCCTCTTGTGCTTAAGGTGCTTTAAACTTACATTTACAGGTGCTACATCCAGGTGCTCCCCCCTCGCTGGCACTGGCATTGGAGACAGCCTGCTCACTCTGCTGTCCTGTTGGCCTTGATGACCTTGGCAGTCGTCCTCTGGTGAGTGGAGCCTGTGCTGGCCCCGCTGGGAGGGAGCAGCCAGTGCTACAGCTGGCATCTCCCCAGTCACCACAGCCTCATTAGATGCGACGGTCATTGGCGGGGGTGGGTGGGTGGGGGGCGCGGGGTGGCAGAGGAGCTGCTGCCGTCTTCCAGTGCACCTTGAAAGAAGACCACAGACACAACAGACAGCTTAAGTGCCAATGTGAGGTTGTTCTGGATCTCCCTGCTTACCATTGATGGATGCGCACCTCACTGGGATACTGGGTGCCCCATCTATATCACAAACGGACACTGGCGAGCTGAGGTCAGTGCCGGTGTGAGTGCTTGCAGGTCCGAGCGCAACCCCAGGAACCCCTGATTCTGCTCCTGAAGCAGCCTCTCCATGAGAGTCGCCACTCTCTCCATGGAGGAGGCATTGCACTCAGCCATGAGGGTCAACACAGTGCTCACGCTCCACAGGGTCTCCTCCACAACAGAGACCAAGGTACACATAGCCTCTTGGATCTCTGCCAGATCCTCCTGCACACTCCACTGAACGTCCAGCATCTGCTACCTAATAGATGACTCCAGAGGTTCATCATCTGCCTTTGACTGAGCATCGCCCTGGTCTTCAGCAGTCCTCCAACTGCTGGTGCCTTGGGCACTCTGCCTCCGCCTGCACCTCAAACAAGTGTGAAGTGCCCTCACCAATGTGCACCGAGATACTAGCTGCCAAAATAATACCCACCGAGGCGCTGGTACCTGCACTGGTGCCTGCCTCAGTGAGTGGGTGAGACGCAGGTGTTTGTGGAGCATGGTGGTCCTCCGGGGTTAGGGATGGCCCTTCAGGGTCCTCAGTGCAAACGTCTGCTGGTGAACTTAAAAGGGAGAAGAGGACCTGTCATTAGTTAAAGTCACCACACTGTCACTGTGCATGCCAGGCACCCTGGTGAGACAATGGAGATCTGCATCATGGTGCCTTCGTCTTTCAATGATCAACGAGGACTCCAGTTTCGAAGCTCACATCACTGAAGAGACTACACCAGAATGGTTGCAGAAGCTGAAATTCTCACCTCAGTGCTCTGCACTCTTACCTTCGACTGACACCCCAGCCTCACCGTGGCTGCTTGACCGAGGTGCATATGCCTCTCGAGCTCCAAGGTCTCCTGCTCATACTGGAATAGGGTGAGAAGGTGAGGGGGTCCTCCGCCAGTCCACAAACTCTCAATATTGTTGTGGGATGTTTTCTTCTGAAAGGGCAGAGGAGCATTGATTAGTCCACTCTGTACCTGCAGCGCCATTCTAGCCTGGCCAACCCCACCTGAGGAAAACCTTGCAGGGCACATCAAGGCACTCAGTCCAAGCAGCCAGGGCTCAGCCCCTTGGCCAGCTCTGGCGTGAATGACAGTTGGCACTCAGACTCTAAGACCCCTGAGCTTCATGGGAGGACAGCCAGCCCAAAACACTTCAACACACTGACCAATGCCAACATGGTACTCACCTTTCCTGAGCGCAGCAGGTCATTAAAGCACTTCCGGCACTGCACCCAGGTGCGCCGCGCCAGATAATGGCTGCCCACCTGGACTGCCACTTCTGCCCATGCCTTCTTTCTGAGGTGTGGTGGTCTCCTCCTCCCATCTCTGTGGACAAGGGTGTCCCTTCTTGCAGCCACTTCCTCCAGGAGGGCAGCAAGGAAAAACGGGGGGTGCCGAGTACCCACCCAACATATCCTCCCGCCTGATGTTTGCTGTTGCGCTTGAGTCCATCTTTACAATAGCGGAGAGACGTCCTTCCCTGGTAGCTTTTATGGGGCTACCTCGGTCTGGGTTGCTATTGGACCCAGCTGCCGATAGGCCCCCGCCCCCGCTTGGCCCTTCTTGGCTAGTGATGAGCCGCATTTCATGCTGGGCTGGCCTTAATTGGCCCCCCAGCTTGAAATCGCAGTCTGGCTCCGATCGCAGGCAGCCGTCGGCTTCCCAACCACTTCCACCCGCCCCCGCTGAGCCCGCTCAACAAGGGAAAAATTCTACCCATGATGTAGTTCATAAATCACCTTATTATATCTTTCAGTGCCATCTTGTCGGAGTTTGCCTATCAGGAACTATATTGAAGTTTAGTGATTGTCGTTACATAGGAAATTACAGCAGCTATTGGATGCATGGCTAATTCCCACAAATCCTCTTTACTACTCCACCAGGGTGCCAGTCTGCTTTAATAACATTATAGCCCTGGTTTACTGACTGACACACTTTCCAATTTTAGCTAGGAGCACTGCCTTTAATTTTAGGTTTTCAAGTCTTGGATTGTGACTTGAATACTTTATCTTTCAGTTTAGAAATGTGAATTAAACTAAATGAAGCAAGCAGATTGTCTATAATGGACATAACATGGATTAAACATGGATATTCTGCATCACCCTTTTTGTCAACATATGACACTATTTTTTAATTATCAAGGGGGCCCTCCCACATGACCAAACGTGCCTGGTAGGAGGTGGAGGAGGTAGCGAGCTCCCGAAATGTGGTGTGGCACATCTGGATCCAGTGCTGCAAGCGCTTTAACAACCTTTTGAGCTCTGGAAGGGTGAGTACCATGTTGACAACGGTCAGTGAACTCAGTAGGTAGGCTTTCTGCCCTGGCCACCACCCCCTCCCAACTCTGGGTGCAATGACTGCATTTAATCATTGACGGCATGTGTCCTTCGCTGGGTGGGCCAGCAGGTATTGGCCATGCTGAGGTCACCCTGAGAGGGTGGTGAAGAGATGGGTTCTGCACCCACAGCATGTGGTATAGTGACACCCACATTACTGTTTTGGGGTCAACCAGGAGGGTCTGCACCCAGGTGCAGTGCTGCAACTGCAAAACATGTCAATGTCAGGCTGCTGACATGCTGAGAGGGGAGCTTTCAGGTGGGCGGGCACTGATCCATCTGCTTCCCTTTTGCGTTCCACATACTTGCGCCTCCTAGCTTTGCATGGTTGGACCGTGTGGTACCAAATGTAATATAAGGTGCATTTGGCCAAGGGGGCAGGGGGGAGGGGTGGGGATTAGGCTTGGCATCTTTGTGTGAGTGTGCAGCAGCTGTGGAGTGAGGGGACATTGGAGACCTGCAATGTTCCAGTCTGGTTGAGGTGGGACGGCAGTGAAGAGATTCCAGGAACAAGTTCCACTAATCAATGCTTTTTTCTCCTTGTCAGGAGAAGAACGCTCATAATGCTGCCGAGCGGTTGAGGACTGGCGGACAGCCATCATTTGCAGGTTTGAGCCGGAGGCCCTTTAACTGGACAGGCACCATGTGCCCAGGTCCACCGGTGTCGGTGAGGCTGGGGTGCCACAGGCAGGTATGTTAGCCCTGTACTGAGGTCACCATTAGTGTCCCAGCAGCCATGACACTGCTGAATGTTCAGTGATTGAAGTTTGCAACATGGCTTGACCATTGCTCATGGAAGGATGAGCACATAATGAGCTGGGGTACAGGGATGCTCATTGACATTGTCTCCATGTTAACTAATTAAATGTCCTTGTTCTTCCTTTCAGCATCAGCGGATCAGGGCTGGGAAGAGGAGGCACAGGGCCCCCTCTCACAGCTGAGATTCCTGAAGTCTCTGGCCCACCAGCATCACACTATCTCTGCCAGGCAGGCACCAGCATAGATACTGGCACCTCAGTGGGAATTAGATCATCGGCTAGTGTCCCGGGGTTACAGCGGTGAAGGCATTTCACAGTCACTGGAGGAAATGGCAGAGACAGCAGTTGGAGGACTGCAGGGGACCAGGCACATGCTTAGCTGATGGCTGATGATGTGCCTCTGGAGCCGTCCCTGAGGCAGCAAGAGCTGGAAGTCCAGCAGGATGTGCGGGAAAATCTGGCAGAGATACATGAGGCTATGCTTGGCTTAGTCTCCGTGGTGGAGGAGTCCATGCGGACCCTCGCCAATGCAATAAACCTCATGGCTGAGCGCCATGCTTCCTCCATGGAGAGATTGGCAACTCTCGTGGAGAGGCTTCTCCAGGAGACCAATCAGGACTTCCTGCAGGCTCCTCTCAGGGCACTCCAGATGAGGGCAGCAGCTCCTCCGCCCCCCTGCCAGTGACTGTTGCATCCGATGAGGCTGCAACAATTCGGGAGATGCCAGCTGTGGAAATGGCCACTCCCTCCCAGGTGGGGCCAGCACAGGCTCCACGGGCCAGAGGACGTCCGCCAAGGTCATTGAGACCAACAGGACAGCACAGTCATCAGACTGTCTCAGGTGCCAGTGCCAGCAAGGGAACAGCACCAAGATGTAGCACCCATATGCCTAAATTTAAGGCACCTTCGGCACACCACTGGTTTCTCATGGTGCTTTTGTGTTGCTCCACAATGAGATTATGATTCATTGGTGTGTTCTTTAACAACTTTGTCATTTTGTTTACCTAAGATCATTTTGTTATATCATTAAATTTAGACATGTGACCATGGCTGAGGGTGCCCCTTTTTCTCTGCGGGTGGATGGTTACCCATGATGTTATGAGTGAGTTGTGTTACATTAAGCTTTATTGACTTGGCCCTTAGTTAATGTTCCTATCCAGGCAGACGTAGCAATCAGGAATCGAGTATGGAGCCTGCAGCACAGGCTTTTGTTGGAGGTTCATCTGTGGTGTTCTAGTTGAAGGTTCATTGGATTAAAACCTCCCGGGTGTCCCTGCTTCCCTGGAGTATGGCCAGGTCAGTGTCTACCCCCTCAGCATTTCCCTGTGCGTGCTCATCCTCGGACTCACTGCTGGACTCATCGTGTGCATCCACAGAGCCACAGCAAATGTGTCTACACCTTCTTCGTCCACAGCATCGCCCCTTTCCAGCGTCAGATTGCGGAGAGCGCAGCATGCAACCACTGTCAGTGACACACGATCTGGGGGATACTGGAGTGCGCCCCCTGAGCGGTCCAGGCGTTGGAAGCGCATCTTGAGAAGACTGATGGTTCTCTCCACCACAGCCCTTGTGGAGGCGTGGCTCCTATTGTATTGCTGCTCAGCTTCTGATATTGGATGGCGGAGAGGCATCATGAGCCATCTTCTGAGGGGATAGCCCTTGTCACCCAGCAGCCATCCATCAAGCTGGGCTGGAGCACTGAAGAGCCCCGGCACCTGGGAGTGTCTGAGGATGTAGGCATCATGGGAGCTGCCTGGGTATCTTGCACAGACTTGCAGAATCAGCATCTTGTGATCACACACTATTTGTACATTCATGGAGTGGAAGGCTTTCCTGTTGACGAAGGCACCGGGCTCACCTACTGGTGCCTTGTTGGCCACATGTGTGCAATCGATTGCAACCTGGACATGGGGGAAGCCTCTGGCTCGCTGTGTCTGGCTGGCCTGGTCCCAGCGGTAGTGGATGACGGTCAATGCACACCTGAATAGAGCGTCTGTCACCTACTTGACACAAGTATGGACAGCTGATTGGGAGACACTGCAAAGGTCACCCACCAACCCCTGGAAGAACCCAGAGGCATAGAATTTGAGGGCAGCTGTGACCTTTAGAGCCAGTGGCATAGGGTGCCCACCTACACAGTTTGCGGAGATCTCAGGGCCTATCATCTAACAGTCTCCCTTGAGAGACATAGCCTTCTTTGGCACTGCACCTCGGACATACTGAGGTAGCTGCTTCGCCACCTGTATACCCTGGCAGCAGAATAGTGGCATCTTCTGGGGCCCCTTCCACCTTGGACTTCCTGTTGGCCCTGTGCCCCTTGTGCCTGCGCCTCTCCTCCCAAAGGTGGCTCCCCTGGAGGCTGAATATGCACTCACAGCCTCCTCCCCCTTCTAGCCCTCCCTTCCTCCTCAAAAGAGATGCCTCCAGTGGAGAGCATAACTCCCATTTCCAGGCTAAGTGAAGGCTTCCTGAAACCTGCAAACCCCAAAAATGATCTTCACCGCAGAGTGCTGACCTGAAAGTTGTGAGTCCTGTCCAAACAGCTGGTATGAGTTTTGAAGTATTTCTACTCACACTGGCAAGTATCATTAACTTTCAAAAATAAATATCCAGCTGAGCACATTCGCGACCCTACTGACCCCTCTTATCCCGCCTGTGGACGAGGTTTATACAAATGTGTCCTACCCGCCTGCCCATTGCACCCATGTGATGACCTGAAGATCGCACGGGCCGCGAAAAATCTCCGTCAATTGGTGCCTCAAGGGCCTTAAGTGGCCCGTTAATTAATGGTGTGCGCGCATCTGAGGACATTGCGCGCCTGTCCACCGAAATATCGCAAAGGCATGCGGTGATGTCGGGATGCTCACCTGATGTCACTGCGCGTCATTTTACACGTCGGCCCACCCCCACGCGCCAACACGAAAATTCTGCCCCTCGTTCCAAACAACTATACTTCCCAATTGCCGTTGGCTTTACAATATAATAGTAAATAATAATATTGAATCAAAATATTGTATAAAAAGGATAAAATATACAGCTTTAAAATGTGAACAATTATATTGTACATTCAGGTTCAAATATCCACCATCTTATAACTTTGCTTGCCTAAAGAAAAAATCTTGATGTCCCTGTATACAAGGAAACTGATGATGCATCTACACACATTTCCTTCTACATGTCTTTACTTCCTGTTGTCCTGTTTTGGTTATATGTTTATATTGTTGTTATTATAGGAATTCTTTAAATTCCTGTATCCACATTTAAAATGAATTTATGCATGTAAAGGGCAGAGAGAGGCAATGGTTACTAGAGTGTGTTCAAGAAAATTTTCTACAGGAGTATGTTTTCAATTCAATGCGAAAGGAGGCACTGCTTGACCTGGTTTTTGGGAATGAGGTTGACCAAGTGGATCAGTTGTCATTAAGAGAGCATTTAGGGGACAGTGGCCATTATATCATAGGTCAATGCTCCCTGGACAATGAAAGAGAGAGAGGGGTTAAGATGAAAAGAAAATATGTGCTTATGACAGATACCAGGGGGATAATTACTGAGAAGCAGGCTGAATATAAAATGTTCAGAGGGGAAGTTAGAAAGCAAACAAGGGAAGTAAAGAGAGAATATGAAAATAGACTGCCAGCTAACATAAAATAAAATCCCAAAGTCCTTTAAATGCTTCCATATATAAATAGTAAAAGGCTGGTAGAAGGAGAAGTGGGGCCAGTGAGGGGCCAATAAAAGGATTTTGAAATGGAAGGAGGAATCATAGCTGAATACTTTGCATCTGTCTTTAACAAGGAAGAAAACGCTGCCTAGGTCATTGTGAAAGAGGAGGCAACTCAGGCAACTGAAAAGTTTAAAATTGTTTGTGAAGAAGACTGTTGCAACAGCACAGGGCCAAGCAAGTCTGTGGCTACAATTCGGGGTTTCATACTGCATACAGAATGCAGAGAACGCCTATAATATTTCACATGGTGCAAGCAGGATCGTTGTGAACACAATTCATGCATGAAATCAAGAGTTCAGCTTTCTGAACTATTTTAAGGAGTTCCTTTACTGTGTAAAGGTGAACACATGTCCTTGATATCTTCATGCACCATAACAGTGCAGAGCAAATATGAAGGATGAGCAGTTGGTCACCAAATAAATTTGTGTATGAACTTGTAGAAGGGATGTCTCCCCTGCTGTTCAGAGTTCACAGCAGCCATTAGCAACAAAGAGGTTAGTGAATGCCTTCGCCTCAGGAGTTGCCAAACAAATTAGGGCCAGCTTCTATACTTACTTGGATTTGAGGCCCACCCAACAGTTTTAGCATCGCTGGCAGCTGTCCTGCAAGAAGGCTGCAAAGCAGCTATTGTGTGTCATTGAAATTGTCACTTCAAATGGCACCAATACATCAATTTGTCCAGTCAGAATATGATGAACATACATCCATGATTCCCTCCAAGCTGTAGATGCCAGAGGTTAACTACTTGCTGGAACAATGTAACAGAGTCATGGGAGAGAATTTTCTCCCCATTGGGGGCATTGCGCAGGGGCAGGCGCGGGCGGGCACGGACCCAATTGGCGCCCCAGATCGGGTCCGTGCACTCAGAAGCACTGTGCGCTACCTGTGCAGGTGGTGGGGTGGGCGGGGGTGGGGTCGAGGTGTTCCCTGAGTCGGGTGTGCGTTATTTCACACATGCACGCGAAAGAGCGCAGAAAGAGCACAGAGGTGCCTCAGGGAGATAAGTTTTAAGTTTTAAAAATTTTAATAAAGAAATAAAAAATTTAAGGCATCCCTCCTCAAATGAACTGGGATATGTCAATGAACTTTAATGAAAACATTTATTTAATTTATAAACCCTTCATGAAATCTCATCTCGCCTATGGATGAGGTTCCATAAAAAATGCAAAGTCCACCTGAGCTCTTCGCCTGCCCACCAACCTTAAGGTTGGACGGGCAGCTTTCTCAATGTGGTTAATTATTTAATTATTGGCTTTAACAGGCCTTTGACAGTTTGGCGGGCACTCAGCTGAGTCGGAGATTCACCGAGCCAAAGATTCAGCCCATAGTCTGTTGAAGTATTAATAATTATTAGCATATAGATAATTACCATTTTCAGAATAGTGCACCAGCTTTTCTTTTCTATGTTTTAAATACACAAGTCAAGTCAAGCTTCCCTGAGATGAAGCTAACAAATGATGTTTGACAAATGCAGTTCTGCTTTATGCCTGTTTTAGATTTGGGAAACATTCAAAGCCTTTGATGTTAAATCTCTTGTTGTTTTTCTATCTACTTTACTTATTCTGAGTAATTTTATCATTGATGTGCACATATTCTGGGTCACAGCCAAGTCCAAATTTTGTTCAATTTAAGCGTTGATGAATCAACACCATAGCAGATGGTAGAAGATGAAACTATTGGTCAAAATTTCCCATTGGAAGAATCATGAGATGTTTATCTTTCAAATCTCTCCCAGAATTCAGTCCACCTCTTAGCAGATTTACTGAGATCTGGCAAACAGCCTAATTGAAAATGGATCAGGCCTGCAGTTCATTCAGGAAAAAAGTTAGCTGTGACCCTTTATCACCAAGAATCACATATAGAATTTAGAGTAGTTTTAAGTGCCTTCTGAATCCACAAGAAAGCAACTTCTACATATTCCAAGGCCTTGGCTGTTACAACATCTGCCATTTCAAGAAGGCAGCTCATCACCACCTTCTCAAGGGCAATTAGGGGATGGGCAATAAATGATGGCCTAGCCAGCAATGCCCACATCCCATGAACGAATAAAATAAAAATAATCACTGATGAGAAATCATCTCCACTTTCAGCAGCATCATAATAATATGAATAATGTGGCAATGCATTACATTTTCATATGACCAGAGATATAAGAATAAATGTAGTTTGGAGATACATGGTGCTAAGGCAGAGACTCTTTTAAACATAAGAACATAAGAACTAGGAGCAGGAGTAGGCAATTCAACCCCTCGAGCCTGCCCCACCATTCAATACGATCATGGCTTATCTCATTTTGGCCTCACTTCCAATGTACTGCCCTCTCCCCATAACCTTTCAACCCATTACTAATTAAAAATCTGTCTATCTCCTCCTTAAATGTATTCAAGGTCCAGGCACCCACTGCACTCTGAGGTAGTGAATTCCACAGTTTCACGGCTGTTTGAGAAAAGTCATTCTTCCTCATCTCTGATTTAAATCTACCACCCCTTAGCCTAAAACTATGGCCTCTCATTTTAGAATGCCCCACAAGTGGAAACATCTGCTCCACGTCTACTTTGTCTATCCCCTTTAGCATCTTATATATCTCAATTAGATCTCCTCTCATCCTTCTAAACTCTAGCGAGTATAGGCCTAAACTGCTCAATCTATCCTCATAACACAAGCCCCGCATCTCTGGAATCAATCTAGTGAACCGCCTCCAATGCAACTACATCCTTCCTCAAGTAAGGGGACCAAAACTGTGCGCAGTACTCCAGGTGTGGCCTCACCAATGCCTTGTACAGTTGCAACAACACTTCCCTTTTTTATATTCTATTGCTTTAGCAATAAATGCCAAAATTCCATTTGCCTTCCTTATTACCTGCTGTACCTGCATACTAGCTTTCAGTGATTCATGCACGAGGGCACCCAGATCCCTCTGCATTGAAGCATTCTGAAGTTTCTCTCCATTTAAATAATAAGTCGCCTTTTTATTCTTCCAACCAAAATGGATAACCTCACACTTATCCATGTTAAACCCCATCCTCCAAATTTTGGCCCATTCACCTAACCTGCCCATATCCATTTGCAAATTTCTTATTTCTTCATCGCAACTTACTTTCCCACCTATTTTGGTGTCGTCTACAAATTTAGCTATAGTACCTTCTATCCATGAATCCAAGTCATTAATATAGATTATAAATATTTGGACCTCAAGGACTGAACCCTGTGGCATCCCACTAGCTACAGCTTGCCATCCAGAAAAAGACCCATTTATCCCTGCTTTCTGTTGGTTAGCCAATCCTCTATTCAAGCTAATATATTACCCCTAACTCCATATGATCTTATCTTGTGTATTAAGCTTTTGTGCAGCACCTTATCAAAGGCCTTCTGGAAGTCCAGATATCCGACATCTCCAAGATCCCCATTATTCACTTTGCTTGTCACATCTTCAAAGAACTCTAGCAAATTAGTCAATCATGATTACTCTTCATAACTCCATGCTGACTTTGATGGATTGCATTTTGACTTTCCAAATGCACCATTACAACTTCCTTGATAACGGATTCCAACAATTTCCCAAAGACAGATGTTAAACTAACTGGTCTATAGTTTCCTACTTTCTGCCCCCCCACCCACCTTTTTGAATAAGGGCATTATATTAGCATTTTTCTAATCTACTGGAACCTTTCCAGAATCCAGAGAATTTTGGAATATTATAGCCAATGCACCCACTATCTCCACTGCCACCTCCTTTAAGACCCTGGGATGTAGACCATCAGGTCCTGGGGACTTGTCACCCTTTAATCCCAATAGTTTGCACAGTACTTTTTCTCTAGTGATGGTGATTGTTCTAAGTTCCTCCTTCTCTATAACCTCCGCACTTCCTGTTACAATTGGGGTGGTACTAGTGTCCTCCACCATGAAGACTGAGGCAAAATATTGATTAAGCATCTCCGTCATTTCTACATTCCCACTATTAACTCCCCAGTCTCATCCTCCAAGGGACCAACATTCACTTTATCTACTCTGTTTCCTTTTATATACTCATAGAAGCTTTTGCTATCAGTTTTTACAATTTGCGCTAGTTTTCTTTCATAATTTACCTTTGCTCTTTTTATTATTTTTTAGTAATCCTTTGTTGATCTTTAAAAGGTTCCCAATCTTCCAGCGTGTCAGTGACCTTTGCGATTTGGTATGATTTAATTTTTGCCTTTATGTTATCTTTAACTTCCTTACTTAGCCATGGATGCTTTGTTCCTCCTCTTACCATCTTTTTTCCTCTTTGGGAGGAATTGAATATCTCCTTAAATATCTGCCACTGTTCATTAACTGTCCTACCTTGTTGTCTTCCTGCCCAGTCCATTAGTGCCAAATCTGCCCTCATGCCTATGTAGCTACCTTTGTTTAACTCCAGAACACTAGTGTGTGACTCAAATTTCTCGCTCTCAAACTGAACTTGAAATTCAGGCATGCTATGATCACTCTTCCCCAGAGAATCCTTTACTATGAGATCATTAATTAATCCCATCTCATTACACAAAACCAAATCCAGAATAGCCTGCTCCCTGGTTGGTTTCACAACATATTGCTCCAAGAAACAATCTTTTCCCCTATAACACTTTTCAGGGTGGTGAATTTTCAGGGTAGCATGGTACAGCCAGCCCCTGCCATCCCAAGAGTTGGCAGGGAACACATCCCCACTGAGTTCCAGTGATGCAATATTACACTCTTAGGAGCGTTGATTCACATAATGTGAGACTTCCAACTCTCACTCAGGAGGTAGTCCCATTTTGGAGAGCTGCCAGCCAATCAGATTGGCTGGCTGCTCTCCAGTCCCTCCAGGCACAACACTGCAGTGGTCGGAAGAGGCATGGCAAGGAGCTGCCTGGCACTAAGTCGTGGGACCCAGAGGACAACATAAGTGGCAGGTGTCCCCACGGTGGGGAGGTTAGGGAACACTGGGAGTGTCTTAAGTGGGGTGATCAGTGTCTTGGGTGATTGATTGAGTTGGGGATTGCGGGGGGGAGTGAGGTCCAGAGGTCACCAGACCTTAAGGGGAGGGGGCTCCCAGTCAGAAGTGGGCTTCTGATGGAGGCACCCACCCACCCCCCACCACCCCCCCCCCCCCCCCCCCACCCCCATCCCCTGCCTGACATCCAACTATCTTTATTTCTGGCCTTCCTCCCCCCCTGATTTCTCATCCACCTGCCAGTTGAGCGGGAAATGACCCTTAAGTGGCCTTCATTTGGGCAAGGGTGAGCTTCCCATCTGAGGCCATGCCCTCCCCAGCGTAAAATTGGTCCAAGTTTGGGGCAAGTGGGAACCCAGAGGGAATCCTGTCCATGCAATTTCACGATCTCCACCCCCTGTCTCAGAACCCACTGGAGGGCAGGGGAAGAGCCTAAAATTTCATTGAGTCTGGTGTCCTACTGTCTGCAGACTGTAGACGGGTTCTACAATCAGTAGGCTGTAGACACTTTATTCTGGGTGCTATTCAAATTATTAACCCCTTGAAGGACAATGGGTCTTTGATCTACACATTCTAAATGATAGAAATTGTATCAATTGCTGGAAAGTGTCAATGTATGCAAGGTTATAAATAAATGATTTGCATTCTAAATTGCTGATCCATCAAGAACATTTTGTTTTAGGA
The DNA here is from genome assembly GCF_017639515.1 of Carcharodon carcharias. NCBI lineage: Eukaryota > Metazoa > Chordata > Chondrichthyes > Lamniformes > Lamnidae > Carcharodon > Carcharodon carcharias. Next base: position 59,016,204 of record NC_054474.1, read on the forward strand.
GATGTTCAAGGTAGACAAGGGTCTAGATTTTTTGTCCAGTGGCAAAGCTGTGTATTTACCAAAAAAGATTTCACACACATACCCAGAACAGTGACCATTTACCAGACATAAAGCTCATTATAAGTAAAGAGGTTGTTTTGTAATTATTGCAAGAAATTAATCCAAATAAAGCCCCAGGTCCAAATGAAATACCTCCCTGGATTTTAAAATTAGTAGCTGATGAACTGGCTCCAAAACTGACCAATCTCTTTCAAGATTCAATCAACACCAGCTACTTAACCAGACCAGTGGAGACAAGCTAACATCTATGGCATATTCAAAAAAATGGGATAAAAGTCAGTCAGAAAACTACAGACTGGGAACTCTCACCAGTATCATTTGCAAATTGCTTAAATAAATTGTTCATTCTCAGGTCATGAAGCATTTTAAATTTCACAATATCCTGGTTGATAGTATGGTTTTTGGGAGAAAAGATCTACAGAAGTACCTTCAATGACCTAGCCTCAAGTCACATAGCAATACTAGATTTGTAAAAACCCTTGACAATGTTCCTCATGAAAAACTCTTGTCCAAACTTCACCACTATGGAATCAGGGGAACACTATTAAATTGGATCCAGTAATTCCTTACCAACAAAAGACAGAGTGGCTTGTGATGGGGAATCATCTTCTTCTAGAGATGTCCTCTCTGGGGTGCCTCAGGGAACTGTGTAAGAACCATGATTCTTCTTGACATACATAAACAACCTTCCCAACAAGTAAAAAAAAACATAGTGTAACTATTTGCTGATGACTGCACTGTTTTAATTATCAAGGAAAACTCAAAATCATATCAATTCGCTGCAAGGTGATATTTTGGAATAACAAAAATGGCAGGACCAATGGGATATGGCATTCAATGCCAAAGAATGCTATGTGTCATGTGCACCGCCAACAAAAAAGGTCCTCCAACAGATAGCTTTAAATTCTTTAAACAAATTTTCCAACAGGTAGATACACAGCTGTACCTAGGGGTTCATCTTAAGGACAATTTTCAATGGGGATTCCACATTCAGTAGATAACATTTGATGCAAACAGGCTTCTTGGATTTCTGAAGAATCTTTGGTATTGCAACAAAAATATCAGTTATGGTTTACCAAACATCTGTTTGTCCAATCCTGGAGGATGTGAGTTGTGTGTGGGATCTCTATATGATGAATGATATAAATAAGATTGAAGAGATCCAAAGACATGCTGCACGATTCTGCATGAATCAGGACGGGAAATACATCAGTGTCACATCCTTGATCAAAGGTTTGGAATGGGAATCACTACAGCAAAGGAGGGAGAAAATAGTCTGACCGTGTTCTGTAAAATATGGAATGGACTGGTGGGAATTGATGGAAACAAGTACCTGGTGACTTCTGGTAGTGACAACACATGAGATAGTCATCCACACAAGCTACAAAGACCATTTGTTTCCAAGACAGTGTTATCAACAATCTTTCTTCCCAAGGTCAATCCCACAATGGAACAAGCTGCCAAAAGAAATAGTCACAGCCCCATCATTTGAAATTGTCAAGACCCATCTGTAGATTATTTCCATTAAAAAAATTTCATTTTCAGGACTACCGTCTCAGCAGCATGCCTGGTTTAGCTAGCGCTACCCATATAAATGTTGGTAGAATATGGATATTAGTCTGTGATGCCGACACAACTAAAGCAGAAGCCGTCATTCATTGCTGACTTTGAAGAAAAGTGCCTGCAAAGACTTAGTGGACTCCCAAGGCTGCTGTCAGTTTCAGTGGAGTAATGATGGCACACAATAACAGTTCTACCATCATTACCACTGCAAAATCTAGGCCACTATTTTCAATGTCAGTAAAGCCAGTGGAACAGCCAATCTGCAGAAGAGCTTCACCTACCATCAATTGACTGTTAGCTATTTATTCCGACAATTTCTAGTTTGGCATATGTATTGCTAATATTATTTTCTTGTTATTTTCATGTTAAGCTTCTAGAATTAGTAGTTGGATGCAGTACAGTAGGCATTCCACCTACCTAGAAATATCACATCAGGAATGTTACATAAACTTCTGAAAATTAGGTAGCATACGAAATACATTGTAAAGAGGACATAATTATTGTTTTCCTAGCTATTTGTACCATCAAAATATTGCTATATTTTACTGCTTCAGTGTAATTGCTTAATTTGTGAATAAATCTAACCAAAAGACAATTTTAACTGCAGACTTTCTCATTGTAGCAAGACCAAGCTAGCAGGAGGAGGAGATGGTGACAGAAGAGGCCCCGAGAGATGTGTTTTTTTATTTTGCTTTCATGTGGGATCAGAATTGAGCATCAGAGAGGTTAATTTTTGTTGTGCCAGAAGGAGCATTTGTGGCCTCACAAAAATCATTTAAAAACTTACCTGTTTGAAGATTGCTATTTCAACCATGTTACACACAGTACCAATGTGTGGAGCATGCACAGTGTCCGGCCCACTAATTTCAAGGCCGGTACTAAAATTCCAGTGGCCAGAACAACAGCAGGAATAAGATGGTCGGTGGTGGAGGATGCTTTTTGTTGCATTATCACCCTGTTCCCATCTGGCCATGACAACATTCCAATTATATATATGCATTGTAACTGATTATTTACAGATACTTAACCTTTCACCAATTGAAAATATTTTCTCTTAATGTCTTTTGCTGGATATATTGGGCCATTATGGTCAGTTGAATGTTTAAATAAGCTAGCTATTTTTGTTATTGCCGTTTTCAACTCCAATGACATAATATGGCTGATTCCTCCCACCCACCTGCTTTGTACAATTAAAGCTTTTGTTGTTCAAAAAAATTGTTTCGAGGAAGTGACAAGCTGGTCTAGATTTTTCTCACATTTCAAATCAGACAAAGGTTAAAATGAGGGGGCAAGGCCTCCTACATTCCCAACCAGAACTGAATTTCCTACACCTACCCTCATCCCACAAAGACCAGCATCTATTGGCCTCATCCCTACCCACCACATATTCATGCTATCAGGGATAGGATGAGTCCGGGCCTCTTGCCATTTTTCTCCATGATTTGCATCTGTTAATGCATCTCCCTGGGTTCATCTGGTGAAAGAAGTGGTAAACCTAAGGTATTGGAAATAATGGCTCTAATGTGTACAAGTGGAAGGACTGGTCATCTTGCCTTATGTACTTTCCGAGGCCTACAAAACCACAGTTCCTGCCACTTTCACAATTCTTCTGCCTTTTCAGGGTTCATTGTCACCTCTTTGCATGCTATAGTAGTGGTCTGATTGCAGCTTCACACAAAGTACCTTAATGACATTGGTGTGCTCCCTCTCAGCAGTGGAAATCCATTCAGAAGCCCAAATGTATGGGTAATTAACCCTAACCCAAGATGCTGGGTTGGGGCTACAATAGTGTCATTGGATCAGAGAAATGTAGGCATGAAAAATCAAAATCCAGCCATTATATTTGAAAACACTGAAAATTAATGTCCAACAACACAATCCAAGGCAGTAAATTTAATCTACATGGTAATATAAAATGTTGCTTTAGTATTGCTTGCACAACAATCTATAGTTTAAATTACACATATTGAATAATAAACCAGAAGAATTGAACACAATTTATTAAGTTTAAGTCAATAGAAAAGAATCAGTACATATAAATACCTTCCCTAAAATATATTCTTAAAAATTATTTTAGGGAGATATGATGTCAATATGCATTAAACTAATGATTCAACAAAGGCTCATGCAATGTTTTAGTAATTCCATTATCCCTGGCTAGTTCCAAAGAACATATACTACACCTCATTAAATACAGCCATTGATGCAACTAATGTGGGATATGAGAGATACATAACAATTATTATAGCCATTAGGCTACGCCGAATTATGCATTACATTCCCATTAGAAATGAGTTCACTGATACTGAATCCCGAGTGCAACCTGCAGCATTCACTTTACAAGAGGTGCATGACAGATGTTGACATTCTTCAATTTCAAATGTCATGTCTTGCACGTGCATGGGATTTAAGATTAGAATCAGGTGCACATAAATCAACATTTGTTTAAACCAGTAAGCACTGAAATCAGAAAATTTTTAACCCAATTAGGTAAAACACAGAAGATTTAAAAGAAATACAAACTAGTACCAGATAAAACACAAAGGAGGTAATTTAAAACATTATTTTTGGGCAAAGGTGGGTGATAGCAAATCAACCATTCATTTTAAACCTCAATAGATTTATGACTGATGATCTTAGCCATCTCTCGATAGGACTAGTGAATATTCATTTTCGTTCTTTTTTCCTTTCATTGGAAGAGGTGGTCCCCTCACCTCTTCCACCAGGTCCTCCAAGGAGATGTCAGAGTATCTTGGGGCCTGTTTCAAATTCATCTTGCACCTTGTAACACTAACAATGTCAGTAAAATGATTCCTGTTAGGAAATAGAGCTAGTTTAAGTAAATTATATGCATGTCTGGGTGTGTTAGAAATAAGGTATATCTTTAAGTTTAAGCTCAATTTATATTTTTTTCTATTTGTGGGGTAAAAGTGAAACCTGGGATCTAGTTTCATTGTTGAGTGGAGACAGCAGGCCTAAAGCTCTGTTTGTATACCTGCATTTATAATGAGATTTTATGACCCTTGAAGCAGAGAGCTGCAGTTTCAAATGGCGGAGGTGGTGTTTTAGGAAAGTTAAAAGAAGGTTAAAAAAAATTGTGCTGATGCCCAGCAAACGGAGGCCCCAAAGAGATAGGAGGGTAGTTTGTGTTCAGTTGAAAGCAGTTTGAGTTCAGTTTGAAGCAGTTGCTGAAGGGACACATAGCAAGTCCCAAACTAAAACTGGTGTTGAAGCCAGGATTCTAGAGAGGCTGAACAGCAGAGAGACAGATCGCAAATCCCAAACTAAAGTTGAAGCCAGCTGCAAGGAGAAGCTGGACACAGGAAAATGAACTGCAGAAGCAGGTTCCAAAAATTAAAGAAGAATGACCCCCAAATCCAGGGGAGTGGAACAGGAAAGGTCCCAAGAGGACAGTCTAGACAAAAGACAAGGACAGGAATCTGGAAAAGGCCCTGTTCTGTCAAAGTAAAAGTAAGGAGCAGAGAGAAAGGTCCAAGGGGACAGATGAAGGTCTGTAACTCTTTATTATGAGCATATGAAGCAATGGTGTTCTGTTGACAGCTGAGTTGATGAGAAAGAATGTATGGAAAGAAGCTTGAATGCACGTGGTGACCCAGAGGAGAGGAATGTCGGATGGTGAGTTTGAAATCCTGGAGGTGGACCCTTGTGGAAGGCATCTGAGGCAAAGCATCAGTTTGGGAGAAGATTCCAAAGCGAGTTCTCCGAGAGTGGAGATTGGAAACCCTCATGTGAAAGACGGAGTTCAGTGAGACTGGTTGGTTCACAGTGTGACAAGCGTCTGGGGGGAGCTGATGAGGGATCCATAGCATCTGTTTGGGGTGGCATCTATCACTTGGTTTCAGAGTGTGGGTGCCTGACTATTGGTTTACATGGACTGTGTACTTACTTTGAACATTAGAGTATAAACTAGCTTTGGTAACTTGTGTTATCCATACAAATCTGTATAAACCTGTGAAGGTGTAGTTGTGGGTGAAGGAGTATTGTAATATAGTTGATCTTTTCTTGTTTAATAAATGTTTTATTCTTTTGCTGAAAGTTCATCAGCTGACTCCTGTGCTTCTGTTCAGTAGCCACTCGACACATATCTAAACAAAAAATAGAAGTTAGATCTATCAAGCTGACTTCCACCCTGAGATCTGACTGTCCATTAGTAACATCAACTGGGACCATAACATTCTAACCTCCTTTTAAGAGGTGTATTTCCATTATAAAAATGCATGCTCTGGAGGCCTGCCAGAAGTTGTCCAGAAATAGCATGCTTTTTCTGTTTCTGGTGTGATTAGATGGAAATCTACCAGTCAAATTTAAGTGAGACCCAGGAGTTAAAATGCTCTGCACTTGAAATAAGGCCATTCAGTGAAACCTGCCTCTCCTCAATGCCTGTTTCAAGTTAAAATCAACCCCCTAGTTTTTAACTACATATGTATCATAATGGGAAAAGAGAAACAAACATTGTTGGACATTGTAGATAAAAAAACTCATTGCATGTTATTATTCACAGTGTTAGAAAAGCATTACAGGAAAAGATCAGTTACTAAATCATGACAACAGGATGCAGGCTTGACAACAGAAACTTCAAGAAATTTAATGATATAGATGTATTATCTTACGTTTCTCAATATGTTTAATTGCTGGGCTTCTGAACTTTACTCCTTCAGCTCTCATCATCTGCAAACAGGGTATCTACTTTTAGTACTCTTCATATTGATAATTCTCCTTTAATATCCTTCATCTGAAGCACAAAGAGCACATGACTGATCCCTGGTGTACACCCCAGCTCATGCCTGTTCAGTTAAAACTACCACTATTGATAATTACTCTTTGGGGCAATTTGATATCCAATTAACAACATTCTTCTTCATCCAAATGCTTTCACTTTAGTTGTAAGTCTTGTGGGGCACCTCCTGAAATGCCTTCTGCAACTCAGAATGAAATTTTCACCACATTATTATTGTCCACCAATTTTGTCTGGCCTCAGAGAATTCAAAAAAAAGTTGTTATGCGTGATCTGTATTTCATAAACCGAGAATGGCTTGGATACTAATTCTAGTGTAATTTATTCCAGTATGCTTTCCCCAGTACAGATGTCAAGACAACAGGCTTATACTTTCTGGGATAATGATCCAACCCTTTTGTTTTGTGGAAAAACTGTAACGTTAGATATTTTGCAATAGTCGGTTGTTACCCATATATTTAATGAGCTGTCAAAAAGTTAAGCCATAGTTCACCTTTATTTCTAGTCTCACACATTCTTGATTGGATTGTAGCTGGTCTTTTGTCTTTTAATATGAAAGCAATGTGAAGCCAGCATTCTTCTGGGTCATGAAAAAGTGATGCAGAACACGGTTTTCAATAATCTTAATGAGGTGCAACCTAAATCACAAATGGATGCAACAAATCTGAGTGTTGACTATGATAATAGAGATACCTTAGCCAAAGCCAGAAACCTAATTCAATACAACACACTTACAATAACAATCTATTAATGCTTCTGAAGCAACTAATAATAATACACTGATAGCTACAAGTTTCAAAATATTAAAGAATCCACTTGTTCAATGTGAAGGTCAGGCACTAGGAATTTCCTTGGTTCTTCCTACACTCCACTGTTGAAGCATTGGTAGAAGTTTGGCAGAAATAGCTTTTGCGTGTGTTGCATTATACTGAGGAAAAATATAAAAATATCCCAACAGGTGCAACTGGCAGGTACTCATGTCAAATAACAGTTCTGTGCACAGCCTGGCTGTGTAATGCAAATAACAATAAGAACACTGTTCAAACAATTCTTCCTTTGGAATCCTAAAAGCACATTTGGGTAGGAATTTTCTAGGAGCTGCTCCCATTCCAACAATGACCCTTTGTGGAACATGCAGCTGAAACCCAGTTTGCATGTGTAAACAAGGACCAGGACTTTTGTCTTGGGCTGGGGAAGCGTGAATGGGCCCGGGACAAGTGTAGGTGCAGAGGTGGACTGGTTAGAAGGCCCGCCTCCGTACTTATGGACTGCCGCCCAGCTCCCTGCTAACACTTGCCCCAAATGCCCTACCCCATGCCCCTCCCCCATGCCCCTCATCCTCTCATGCCCCCTTACACCCCCTCATACATCCATACACCCTCCATGTTCCCTCATGTCCCCATGATCCCTTCATGGCCTCCATGTATCCTCTACAGTCACTCATCCAGTATCCATTATGGGCTGATCTCAGGATGTCATTGAAATGGATATTAAAAAAATCTAATAATCAAATAGAGCTGTCCATCATACACACTTAATGAAAAACACTCTCATTCATAAAAGCCATTCCAAAATTTTAAATCCCCTCAAGTGGTCAATCTGTTGTGAAAACAAACAAAAACTGATTGACTTACAACATTGTTATGATCCCCATGGGGAAACTGTAAACCAAAATAACCAAATTTAATGAATGACTCCTAAATTAAGAAATTCCCCAAAAGATCTCACTTTTTGTAACTTTTACTTTAACCCTAATCAGAACAAACTTAATTTAAACATGAATTAACAGCAAATGATACTTCAAATAAAAAAGTAAATTTCATTTTAAATAGTTGCTACAACAAAGATACTTTTAACATAACCACATGCAGTTCCCTTCAGAATCACTGAATTTATATGGTGCAGAAGGAGACAATTTGCACCATCCTGCCTGCACCAGCAATGTATGACATTACATAGCTACACAGTTTTACAATACGCAGTTCTTTATTCACACAGAGTAGGTCAGGAGTCCTATCCAACAACGGCTTTCACTTCCAAATTTTACTGGTTCAATTATCATAAGCAAGGCACGCTTCTATGAACGCTCTTTCCAGGGCACGACAGTCCTGATAATGTAGCTTTCCAGAGTTTCTTTTCAAGCAACCAATCATTAACATCTCAGTTCATGGTTTGGTCACTTCAGGCAAAACACACAGCACTTCAGCATTTTTGAGCTATTCACACAGCTTTCTAGGTTTTAGACCTTTTCAGCCAGCTTGCTCATTGCCTCCAAGACTGTCTATCTCTTTTCTACCATTTCAGAAAAACTGACCTCTTCCTGTGAGTGATTAGCTCCTTCTCCTCACAAGAATTTAATGTGTTCCTCTTTCTGTCTCTCTGTGTTTGCAGCTCACCTTTGTGCCTGGCCATATGGTTTCTTTCTTAACACCCTTCCTGTTGGTACTGCTTCAATGTCAAGGAAATCATGTCACATGGGCCAGTATTCTTATTACCTAAGAAAATCAAAGACAAATAATTCTTCAATAATCTCTTAAAACTGTCAATCGAAATGTGAACACAGTCCCCTGCTGAGATGTGTTTATGAGATTGTGAAACTCATCTAAACATCTATAATGGGCTCAGCTATAAGAACAAACACTGGGAAATTTAAACAATGAAGCCCATTGGAACTGAAGACAACCTGTTTTTTTTTTCTAAGCTAAACCAAACGTCTAGTTGCAAAGCAGTTCAAGGGTAGCAGTTTTTTTTTCTCTAAGTGAACGCTGAACGGTTTTTGTTTCCAATTTAAAAGCGTTCCAGGTTTTTAACCCACTTCAGATCATCATATTAGAAATCCAGGGTGGAATCGTCCCAGATTTGCACCAAGTACCGTAGTGAGCGGGAAAAAAGTTTTACCCGCTGGCCACAATGGCGGGTTTTTGCGCCACATCGTCCCATTCTCACCTCATTTATTATGCATATTCAGGAAACATGCTATCTCATTGGTCAGCGGTTTCCAATTTTTCTGCCACACCGTCACCTCGCCACTTCCTCACACAGGGCACTATAATTAAACTGCAGCCACGCACACACTTCTCAATGCTTGCAGTCCAGGAGGGCACCAGCGAAGACATGGCCCCCCACCCCCGCAAAAACCAAGAAGAGTGAAACCCCCCCCCCACCGATTCAATGATACATTCCTTGGATACCCACTGGCAGCCCATCATGATGTCCTCTACCCCTGCTCTGGCCACAGATGGCTCATCAGTCTCATCACTGTGGCTTGGAAGGCAGTGGCAAAGGTAGTCAGTGCCAATGCTGCACACAAGAGGTTGGCCATCCAGTACAGACAACCTCATCTGTGCTGCCAGGGTAAGGCAACCATCTTGTCATTCTAAACTCACATGCTCACAAGGCCATCACACCTTCGCTGGCATCTCACTCACTGCCAGCTCAAGGGACATCACCACTCACACACACCCTCACATCTCCATCCGGCCTCATCTCCTCTGGCGACTGCCTCCTCAGCCCTCATCATCTTGAGGCTACTTGCACAAATGAACATGTGTCCCCACACACACACTGGAATACCCCCCCTCCTGCAGTATGGCCCTCACCTTGCAGCCTCTTCCCTTGCCTGAGGCCACTTCTCCCCATTCCCCAAGCAAGCCCTAGCCCTGCAGCCTTTGAAAAGCCATCCCCGCCCTATGGCTGGTCTGGCAGTGGAGACCTGCCCATGAAACCCCATAAAAGTGATGTGGTGCTGCCTGCAAAGCCTGGTGCTGATGACCACAAGTGGTGCCCATAGCAAGGTAGGCAAACAAACCTCGAAGTCCCAAGAATAGTGCAGCTCGCCAGGTGCACATCATTTATGCAGAGTTGCGAAACACATCGGTGTGGTGCATGGGGGAATGGTTCCAGCAAGCAGGACTGATAATGAGGTGAGGCGTATTAGAACATAAGAACATAAGGGCCAGGACTTTCCATTTGTCGGGCGGGCACGGCGGGAGCAGGCGGGGGTGGTCGCGGAGCCAACCACCACCCGCGATCAGATCCGCACCGCGATTGTGGGCAGGCCTTGGATTGTGGGCAGTAGAGCTGAGCAATACCTGTGCGGGCAGGGGAGGGGGAGAGCCAGGCCTACAGCACAGTTTGCACATGCACGCAAAAGAGCGCTTCAATCTCCCTGAGGCAAGGAGGCAAGGAGCTACCTCAGGAAGATTGAAGCACTTTTTGAAAAAAATAATAAAGTGCAGAAAAATTCAATGAAATGTGTCCCCTCACATAACTGTGTCACATGAGATTTTTTTAAGCTCAAATTAAGCTCTTTATTTAATTTGTAATAGCTTCAGGAAACCTCATCCCACTTGCGGATGAGGTTTCCTAAAAACGTAAAGGCAGCTTGGCCTTTTTGCCTGCCCGTAAACCATAAGGTTGGACGGGCAGCGTAAATTTAAGTTAACTACGTAGTTAATGGCCTTAACAGGCCTTTCAATTATCGGTGAGCGCACAGCCAACTCCAGCATGCACCCGCCGAATGAAATATCGCACAACTTCGCGATGATGTCGGGACGCATGCCCGATATCATCACGCATCAGTTTATGTTCTATGCCTGCCCCCCAAATGTAGAATTCTGCCCAAGAAATAGGAACAGGAGTAGGCCATTCGGCCCCACAAGCCTGCTCCAACTTTCAATAAGATCATGGCTGATCTTTTTGTGTTTCGCTTTCCACATTCCCATCTACCCCCGATAATCTTGATTACCTTACCTAACAAGAACCTATCTACCTCTGTCATAAAAATATCCAATGACCCTGCCTCCACCACCTTCTGAGGCAGAGTTCCAAAGTCACACAACCCTCTGGGTGAAAAAAGTTCTCCTCATCTCTGTCCTAAAAGGGCGACCCCTAATTTTAAAACAGTGCCCCCTAGTTCTGGACTCATCCACAAGACGAAACATCCTTTTGATGTCCACCTTGTCAAGGCCATTCAGGATCTTGTATACTTCAATCAAATCACCCCTCACTCTTCTAAATTCCAGTGGAAACTAGCCCAGTCTGTCCAACCTTTCCTCATCATTCCAGGTATCAATCTAGTAAACCTCCTCTGAACTGCCTCCAATGCATTTATAGCCTTTCTTAAATAAAGAGACCAAAACTGTGCACAATATTCGAGGTGTGGTCTCACCAATCCCCTGTAAAGCTGAAGCATAACATCCTTACTTTTATGTTCAATCCCTCCCATAATAAAGGGTATCATTCTATTAGCCTTCTTAATTATTTGCTATGTCTGCATACTAACGTTTTGTGACTCATGTACTAGTACACTTAGATCCCTCTGCACCTCAGAATTATGCAGCCATTCTCCATTTAAGTAGTACTCTGCTTTTTTGTTCTTCCTGCCAACGTGAACAACTTCACATTTTCCCACATTAAACTCCATTTGCCAGATCTTTGCCCACTCACTCAACCTATCCATATCCATCTGCAACCTCTGCATGTCCTCTTCACAACATACTTCCCTACCTATCTTTGTGTCATCTGCAAATTTAGCCACAGTGTCTTTGCTCCCCTCATCTAAGTCATTGATGTAAATTGTAAAAAATTGAGGCCCCAGCACTGACCCCTGAGGGACTTTATATGTCACATCCTGCCAATTCGAACAAGACCCATTTGTGCATACTCTGCTTCCTGCTAGCCAGCCAATCTTCTATCCATGCTAATATGTTATCCCCTACACCATGCAATTTTATTTTCCGTAATAACCTTTGATGTGGCATCTTATCAAATGCCTTCTGGAAATCCAAGTACAGTTTGTCTACAGGGTCCCCTTTATCCACTGCACATGTTACTCCTTCAAAAAATTCCAATAAATTGGTTAAACATGATTTTCCTTTCAAAAAACCATGCTGGCTCTTCTCAATTGCCTTGAGCTCTTCTTAATGCCCAGCTATAAGCTCCTTAATGATCGATTCTAACAACTTGCCCACGACAGACGTCAAGCTAACTGGCCTATCAAACTGGTATTAAAATAATGTTCCCGACATGCGGCAGTGGGAAACACAGCCTTCCATTGATGTGCGGAATGGACAATCCCAAACTGGTTGCATGATGGTATGCAAACCGATTTTTGACCTTCCCGTCATATCGTCTGCTCATGCCTGCCATGACCCCCGACACCAATGGGGATGGAAAATTTTGCCCCCAGAACAGTGTTTTCTTCAGTTTCAAATACATAAAAGCTTTTAAGTGGTCTTATCCATCTCAACACTTAAACAATGTTGGTCAATGTACTGGTCAACGTAACCTTTCAGGTTACAGCCTTATGATCAATTACTGCAGTTAAAACATATCTACGTTACAAGACAGTATCAGATAATGACATCTGAGGTTGTCAAGAGATTTACCACTTATCTGTCAGAATGTTCCCAACTCCTCTGCAGGCTGCCCCCAGTGGCCACGAACTCTCCAATGGGGTGGGTTTTTTTAGGGCTTCCAAAGCCCGCACCAACACACAAAATAGGAAGGGATAGGCTGTTGTAATATGCTTTTAAGGGATATCAGCACAATATTACTCAAAGAAATGTGATATGTAATCCAGTCTCAGTTTCACTTTTGCTTTGAGCAGAGCACACACACAGCTCTGATGTCATCAAGCTTTATACTGATGTATAACTGTTCTCATGTGCCTAATGTTAATAAATGAACCCATAGCGTGTTTATCCAGTCCCTTATGAGTGATTTGTGCCTTTTGTCTTGTACAGCAAATAAACCCATGACATGACATGACATTATAACATGGCATGGTGATCACGGTGGTGAGACAGGTGGCAGCAAGATTAAGTACAGATACGACATGGTGAACAGCCTTAGATCATGCTACATGGCATGAGAAGACCTCAATATCTTGGTCAGACCACAACAAAGTCATAGCATTGGAGAGTGTTGAAAATGCAATGCTGTGATGCAAAGAAAAGCTTTGGAGACAAAATACTGAGCTAGCACTCAGATAAAGAGCTGGTAAGCAGACAGATGCCTCGTGGTGAGATTGCAGAGCAGAACCCGTCAGTCCTGTGAGTGGGACAGCACATCAAGAGGTCCAGCACTGGGTTAGCTCAGTTAGGAAAGACAAGCAATCAGGGTTTGGGTCAGATTGATAGTGAGCAAGGGAGTGTCAAGCAAAACAAAACCAAAGAAAACCGTCATAAAAATTGGGCCAGAGAAGTTGTGATTATAATGGGTGGTTTCAGGAGATGCTGAACAATAAAATGAATAGAAAGCAAAGACTTCATTACTGCATGGTGCATTCCTGCCTCAACACATCTTTATGGGCAGAGTTTTAAAAAAGTGCACAAAAGCGGCTATAGTGACAATCATCCCAAGTGCTATGGAAGGAGGAAGGTCAAGGGGTATTGTCAGAATGTCCACAAACTGTCCCAGTTTAAATTGGGATGCACCTCCTATCCGAACTCAAAATGTTTAAACAGCATAGAGAGCTATGGTTTCTTGATTCAGGTGTGTCTGAACCAGACAGGCAAGCCATAAAAATTCACTTAACAATTGGGAATGAAAGTCTACACAGGCTGAACATGTTAGGATTAACAGAACAAGAGTTAAAGGATCCCAAAAGATATGGACTACATTGGAAGACTGGTTCAGAGGCAGGTTAAATTTCCATATTCATCGACTAGAATTATGGGCAGGATTTTGACCTTGGCATGTAAGCGTGCGCTTAGTATGCTGGAGCGTAAAATAGCGAGCAATGATGTCAGGCGAGTGTCCCAACATTATCATGCACTCGTGTGATATTTTGGCTGGTGGGCATGCACGAGAGTCGGCAGAACGCCCGCTGACAATTAAGAGGCCTATTAAGGCTATTAAAGTTTCAATTAGTGGGGGTTTTCCGCTGCCCGTCCAACGTTACGGTTGGTGGGTGGGCGAATCAGCCAGTTGTCCTTTGCATTTTTGAGGAAACCTCATCCAAGGGAGGGATGAGTTTTCCAAGATTAATTTTAAAACTGATAAAAATGTGTGGACATAATTTTCAATATCCATATGTTGAGGTGACTTGTTCTGACGCATGGACATTGTTTCTGGATTTTACATTCCGTTTTTATTGATTTAAAATTTGCCAGAATCCTGAGGCAGCTCTCTGCCTTCTGCGAGCTTTCCTTCCGTGCTCCCCTGCACCCACACTGACTTCAGCGCTCGCCCTCCTCCCACCCCCACCCCAACAGTGCAGAGCCTTTCAGCGCATGTTTCACGCTGGCTGGCGATTAATTGGCTAGCCAGCGTGAAATCGTGGTCAGGGACCGATCGTGGGGGGTGGCCCATTTCTTGGCCACTCCCAGGCCTGCCGACCACGCCCACATGCCCGAGGTCAAAATCCTACCCAATGTTACTTTGACAACAGCCTACAGAATCCATAGAGTCTAGCATGTACATAGAAAAGGATACGTACAGTGATTTTACAAATGCAGAGCAAGCAGACAGGACTGTTGAGTTAGTGATTGCATCCACTCACATGAGTGCATTCCAGAAAAATTGAAGAGCTACTCGAGGATGGATGCACCTATGAACCGATTCTCCAGTTTGATAGCACTTACAAGTCCTAAGTTCAACCCCAATTGCTGACACACTCACTAGAACACCCAAGCCTAGCAAAACATGTGGAAGGTGTGGCCTTCTGATGCACCAATGAAGTGCCGAGCTTTCCATCGATTCTGCAAGACAGAAAGAGCCACTGACAGCTGCAGTGCACTACAAAGAGCTGTGCACTGATCCAAACAGACTGTACACAACAGGTGCCTTCAAGCAATAAGAATGACCATCTGGTATCCCATTAGAAAGAAAAATGAGGTGACTGACAAAGCAGAAAATGATGATGATGTGCGCGACAAGATGTAGAGCGGTGAACACTGTTTCAAACCATCAATCTTGTGGAAAACATAGATGCCAACACAACATCCAAAGTTTTTGGAAAGATTCAAATTATTATTCATTATTGGCCAAGATTAACTCAGGGGCAAATGCCAATATACTGCCTCTGCGAATTCTAAAAGATATGTATCCACAATGTGGAAGGCCATAGTGAAACCTACTTTCAGCATACAACAGTTTACTATTCCACATGCAGGATCCATAGTCCTGGAGTGCAAATATATTCAATCCTCCTGGGTGTCACGGATATTCTACTTTGTGGAAACTAAAAGCACCAGCAATTGCCAGTCTACCGGCATGTTGTAACCTCACACAAGTAATAACTCATGGAATCTATCAGACATCGCAAGGCAGGCCAACCTCAGAGACAACTCCAATTACCCCAGTTCATAAACTAACATCAAAATATCCAAAATGTTTTGCCAAAGTTGGCAGTTTCTAGGGAACTGCAGCATTACACTTGCAGAAGAATGTAAGTTTGTCAATTGATCCAGCACATAAGTGCAGCATTCACATACAAGGCAAATTGAAGGTTGAACTAAGCAAAATGGAGAAAGAGGAAATCATTGGAAGAGTACAAGAGCACATAGGTTGGTGCAGCTCAATCACATGTGTCAAAAAATGACAGATTGTTGACAGTATGCCTCAATGCACAATGTTTAAACGCAGCTTTGAAGCATTGTCCTTACAAAATATCCACATTAGAACAATTAAATCTAAGATTTGAATGTGCAAAATTCCTCTTGAAGCTTGATGCCAAGCATGGTTACTGGTCAATATTTCTCATGGAGAAATCCCAAGAGCTTAATACATTTTGTACAGCATTCGAATGGTAGTGTTTCCAACTTCTTCCTTTCGGGATACCTCTTAGCCAGGGTCTCTTTCAAGTGCACATGAACTGCATTATGTGCAGTTTATCATAGTGCACCTGTATTGCAGGTGTCATAGCTGTTATGGGAAGAACAAAACAAGAACATGACCACAATCTGCATTCATTGATGCGAGCGGCACATAATGAAGAATTTATGTTCAACAATCTGAAATGCGACATCATTGTGCAGCAGATCAATTTCTTCAGTTCTATTTATTCCAGTGCTGGCATATATCCTGATCCAAATAAAATAGAGGATATTAAAACCATGCCAACGCCCCAAGGCAAAGAAAATCTTCAAAGATGTCTAGGTCTCTTTAATTTCTTCTCTCTATACATTCCTAATTTTGTTCAAAAATCTTCATCGCTAAGGGAATTGTAAAGAAAATGTACCTTTCCTGTGGCATGAAGACCATCAAAATCTGTTCGAAGCATTGAAACTATCATTATCAGAAGCATTGTCATTGCAATTTTATGATAGTAGGGAGACAACTACCTGGACAATAGATGCCTTACAGAAAGAAACTATATCCTTAGATCAACAAGTTGACTTCATTGATGTTGAACTTGAAGATGTTCTCCAAATTGATCTGGTACATTTTGCGCAACACAAATGCCAGCAGCTACCAGAAGAAATGTTGAAAGCTTCTACACTACAAACACTATAGAAAACCATAACTGAAGGATGGCCTGACTCAATTCCGCATGTTGATGAAGATATAAGATGATTTTGGCCTTACTGGGACAAAATAGGCATCTGCTGAGGAGCCATTTTTAAAAGCAGGTAGGTCATCATATCGGATCTTTGCAACCTGGTATTCATCAGTCACGCATGGGCATAGATCAGGTGAGAAGACTCGCAAGAGAAGAAGTCTGTTGGCTGGTTATGAACAATGACATTGCAGTCATCGTCAAGAAGTGTGAGGCATATCAAGAGCATATGCCAAGTCAGCACAAAGCACCATTGATTCCACATGAAGTTCCTCCCCATCCTTGGTCCAAAATCACATCCAACCTCTTTCATGTCCATGGCACCGATTTCATCATCATCGTCATCTACTTTGCCAAATATCCCATTATTCAACAAGCACAACAGTTGTGCACACGCTAAGTGCTATTTTCAGTTTATTTGGTGCGCCTAGAGAAATCATTATGGATAATAGTCCGCAATTTATTGATAAGCCATTCCATGGTATGTGTGAGAAGTAGAATGTCGATCACATTACTTCTCCTCACTACCCTAGATCTAACGGCCTAACTGAATGAATGATTCGCATGGTGAAATCTCTAATTCTCAAATATATAAAGACCAAGCAAAATCTACACATTGCAATTTTACATCTGAGAGCTACGTCTTTAAGCAAAACTATTCCATTACTGGCAGAACTCATGTTTGGCAGACCAGTGAGAACACATTTACTTACTTTTATGCATTCTACTCTTTCAGAAACTAGGAAGCAACTTACAAAACTATAAGAGAAGATGACCAACATGCACCATGTTTCTGCAGTACACTTTCACAGGCATTGTTCCCCCAGCTTTCCAAACTTCCATCATCATCCCATCAATAAAATGTTTATCCCTGATTTTTTCAAACCATTCTCTAACCTACTGTTTTTTTCCTAAGATTTATAATGTCTCATTATCACCTAACTCCCTGTTAGCCACTATGTTGAAATGTCATCAGTTCAGTTTACCTATTATCCATTGCATCAAGAACATTTGTGGCCAAAGCTACAAGCACACTTCATGGAAGCAATTCTGGTGTAAAATTTATTTTCATTCCTTTTCTACCATATTTTTGTTGATTCCAACCTCCTTCACCATCTTTCCTTTTCATTCACCTCTGTGCAAACCCTCATTTTGTCCCGTTGCATTTTGGAGGTCAGGTGGGGATGCACAAAGTGGGGACTAACATCTTGGGATGGTGCCCCCAGTGCACAAAGGACACCCCCTCCCAAATGATGTGCCCCCTTTACAAGGTTTTTTTTTAAAAAAACAGCCTGCCCACTTACACCTGCCTTCCCACATCAGCATGGACAGTGTATAATCTGGGTCAATTGGCTGGTTAACAAATTCATTTGACCTTAATTATTTATTTAAATCTGGTGGACGGGCTGTCGATTTTGGCACTCGCCCACCTACTGTATTATGGGGAACAGCTCATGTGTGGGCAGGTAGTTAGTGGGCTTGCCACCCCTCATATTTTAATGCCCCACCCATTGAAAACATGCCCATTGAGGGGGGGCTACAAAATCCAGCCCCATCTCAGGGATGAGCCAGAATTGCTTCCAATTTATCAATAAAAGGCAAATGTTTCAGCTTTGTCCTGCCAAGACTTTAGCTCCAGAAGTCAGTCTTTCCCCAATTGCTCATTCAGGACCAGTTGGTGTGCAATTTTGTGTAACCCTGAGCTGAACTTCAAACCGAATTTCCTATTCAGCACCAAGACTACCCATTTCTGTAATCTCAATCCTCCTCACTTGCTGAGATCCTCAATTATAACTTTAGCAGGATCCCTTCTACAGTCTCCTAACCACACTTCAGAATTCCAGTTTCAGCCATAATCCCTGTACTCCCTCCATAAATTCTTCCATTGTGCTATTTATGAATGTGTTGGGGTGTGTAAAGTTATTTTGGCCAAAGAGTGAAAGCAGGCACTAATTAGGTGCAGTGCTAATAAGACTAGCCTGTTTGAAAGCCCAGATTTAGTGCACAACCTCATCCTAATTGCTGGTTACAGTAATTTGAATTTGGCTGAAGAGCTAATCCAGTCGTCAACAGGGTTAGCACTCAAATGTTAATGAGATGCAGTTTTCATGGAGCAGTACATGTGGCATCCTTGCACTCACTTTCACTGAGGGTTTCACATGCTCTGACCAGTGTACAGCAGCATATTGCAAGATGTCTCAGGCACTGAGGGAAAGGATGCACAGGCTTTTGGATGCAGAACTGGAGGTCCTGGTGGCAAATGTCCAGAAGAGGAGGGAGGTCCTGTATCCTCAGATGTCCCAGAATATCTCCCATTATGTTTTCAAGGTTCTCTTCACAGCTTCAGCAGCAATGAACGTGAAAAGATGTGTATCCCTATAAGTGATGGGCACCCTTTTAAATAGCATTTGAAATCAACATCAATGCTGTGTTGACTCCCAAATAACTGGGTACTATCAGGAGAGGTCAGTAGCTAAAATGCAAGCCACCAAAATCATGTACAAGATTTTTAATGAACACCAACAGGCATTTTAAGTAGCAATCAGCTGTTTAAGAAGCTTCCAGCTGACTGCCCCTTCTCTGGCTTTAAGTCCTTTACCAAGGTGACATCTTGCGCTAAACACGGACTGAACTGACATTTCAGGTTAAGACTCCGTCTTTGCTATTTATTTACCACCTAAGGTATTTCTTCAAAAACATCCCTATATTATGTTAATGGTGCTATATGAATGCAACTTGTAAACAAATTGAACAGCTCACTCAACAGAACAATGTCTAGTGAGTAGGTGGAATATTTCATTTTTGGTAGCAGTCATTACTATTTGAATTTGTAATGCATCTTTAGTGCAAATAAACATCCCCAGGCAATTCACAGAGACATAAGGAAAATAAATCATTGACAAGACAAAGGATCAGTTAAAAGAGATAGTTTTTATGCAGCGTCTTAAGGAATAGAGAGAAGTTTTAGAGAGGAAATTCCAGAATATGACACCTTGACTGCTAAAGACATTGGCATCAACAGTGCATAAGAGGCCAGAGTTGAAGAAACAGAGAGGTTGGACGCTGATGGGTCACATTGTAGAAGGTTACAGAGACAGCGTGGAATGAAGACTCTGAGAAACCTCAAAACAATAATGAAAATTTTAACTTTTGAGATGTTGTAAGTCAGGTGCCAATATAGGGCAATGGAGATGAAAGTGATTGGATATGGGCAGTAAGTTTCAGATAAGCAGTGTTTATAGAAAGTGGAGAATAGGACGCTGGTCAGGAAATCACTGCATTAGTTGACTTTGAAGTTACTAAAGGCATGGCTGAGGGTTTGTTCTGATAAGATGGGCATAATTCTTTAAGGGAGCATAACTTAGACTATTGCCAATCATTACTACTTCGAGACAGGGTATGATATATTAGTCAGTCTGCAAGCAGCAAGGGAGAGATGGGATGTACCATACTTAGTCTCACAAAGTGAACATTATCTTCATCTAGTCTTATCCTCAAATAAAGAACCCACATTATTGTTTCAGCAATCCTTGTGTATGATTGGTACATTTACATCAAAGAAAAGAAGAACGCAACAGGCTTCAGCAGAAGATAGCTTGAGCCTGAGGTGAGTAATGTTATGGAAGTAAGAACACATGTTCTTTGTGATGGAAGGGTATATAGAGTACTCAGGTTGTGACTGAAAAGGGTGCTGAGCTTATGAAGTCTGATTCTGCTCAATGAAATGGTCAAGGAGGGAAATGGAGTCAATTGCAAGAGTGTGGAGCAAAATATTATAACTTTATTCTACTTAATGTTTAGCTGGAGGAAATTGTTTCTCATCCAAGACTGAAACATAGGAAGAGAAGCAGACCATTCAGCCTCCTGAGCCAGTTCCATCATTTGATTAAATCATGGGTCAGATAGTTCTTTCAAAGAGCGAGCACAGGCACAATGAGTCAAATGGTCTCCTTCAGTGCTGTATCATTTTATGATTCTATATTGATCCTTATCTTAATTCCATCTAACCAGCTTGGTTCTGTAACCCTTAATACCCTTGTTGAAGAAAAATTTACCAATCTCTGCTTTTGCTTCAGGACATTTAACTATTAGGGAAGAGAAATTAGACATTGTTGCACACATTTTGTTAGCAAAAAAAATAGCTCTGGTGGGGACAAAATTGGAGTTATATCTTGTCCCCTAAAAGTGCACTGACTTTGTAATTGGAATGTGGATATTCAGTATCTTGAATATGCAAATTGGGTCTTAATCGGTTTAGGACCCCAATGCAAAATGATTGACTGAATGGATAGAACTGATGCCACACATACCAGTTGTGTTAGGTCTTCAATGGCAGCACCAATGTTCCTTAAAGCAATTGCTGAAGGGTTACCAACTGAAAGGTAAGATAACTATTATAAAATTTCTTTTCTGTGGAACCAACAAGAGCACTCCTTCACTTCCTGGATCCTTGAAAGTTCTGAATAGCTCCACTGGCCAGGTTTTGCACTAGCTCTCCCTAACCACCACCTACCCCATCCCCCATCACCCTGCCCTCCCTCCCCCATCCCATTCTAGGACCCAGCAATAGGCTGTTTCAATGTTGGAGCTGACTGAAATTTGGTGAGCTGCATCAGAAAACCCAATGGCCACCTGTACTACAACCCGTTTTATTTTGGAAATGTTTAATTAAATTTTAATCAATTTTAATCACATTTCTGCCTTGCACTTTTTAAGTCAAATCCCACCAGTACAATTCACAATAAAATTCAATAAATCCCAAACTGATTACTAACATAGTCTAATTAGTGCCTCTATATTTAATCCTTGGTGGAAGCCTAATTAAGATCAAAAACATCTTATTGCATTTTAGTTCTGAATAAATCGAATCTGATCTATATATAGAATTCTAATGCAGCACGTCACCTATATAAATTTGTAAAGCATACAGAACATTGAAATCCAAATCCTTAATTCAAGGAGATATTCCTAAATGTTCATGCTTTAAAGCTTAGGACACCAATGATAATAAAGATTTGATGCATCATGAGTCTGAAAATGCATTTTAATTACAAGGTAGGATACACAAGCCCAGGTTAATTTCTCAGTCTTTATTTAAATTTATTTTTTTGCTTGCTCTCATATTATCTTTGTCATTCTGATAGAATGTTTAAAGGGATTAGATGTAAACTGCACTAAGTTAAATCGACAGTTGCCCACTCACTTCTACCCTGTGAATGGGCAAAGTCAAGTGTGTTTAAGTAGAAAATAACAGCATATTGATACAGCTTGAAGGTGTGTTACTGCTCTGAGACCAGTGCCTCAATAATAAACAATGAAGTAAGCATGGGCAGCACATGCCACTTTGTTTTAATTGAGATTTTCTTGTGCCCAATTGTACAGCAAAGAAATTCTGCATTGATTAAGTGTCTGTTTCTACTTCCTTGGCCCTATCCAAACAGGGTAGAAACCATGCATTCTTGGGTCCTCTCCAAAAATCTGTCTTCACCCATCCTAATTGCACCTGGAATCAGACTGAAACTTTGCAGCCATTGCTAATTTTAATTCCTTCATGGGATGTGGCTATTGCAAACAAAGCCAGTATTTGTTGCCCATCCATAATTGCCCTTAAGAAGGTGGTGGTGAACTGCCTTCTTGAACCACTGGAGTCCATGTGATGTAGGTACACCCACAGTGCTGTTGGAAAGGGAGTTCTAGGTTTGTGACTTAGCAACAGTGAAAGAACAACGGATAGAGTTCCACGTCAGGATGGTGTGTGGCTTGGAGGGGAACTTGCATCTGATGGTGTTCCCATGCATCTGTTGCCTTTGTCCTAGGGTGGTAGATGTTGGTGGCTTAGAAGAGCCTTCGCAGGAAGCTGGTAAGTTGCTGTAGGGCATTTTCTAGATGGCACACACTGTGGCCATTGTGTACAAATGGTGGAGGGAATGAATGTTTAAGGTGATGGATACATTGCCGATCAAGCAGGCTGCTTTGTTCTGGATAGTGTTGAGCTTCTTGAGCGTTGTTGGAGTTACAATCCTCTAGGCAAGTGAAGGAGTGATTAAACTCCTGACTTAAGAACACAAGAACATACGAAATAGGAGCACAGTAGGCCATTTGGCCCCTCAAGCCTGCCTTACTATTCAATAAGATCATGGCTGATCTGCCCCAGGCCTCAACTCTTCTTTCATGCCAGCTCCTCATAGCCCTCAACACCCAGATATTTCAAAAATCTATCTAGCTCCTCTTTAAATACTTTCAGTGACCTAGCCTCCACAACTCTCTGGGGTAGAGAATTCTAGACATTCACAGCCCTCTGAGGGAAGAAATTCCTTCGCATCCAGTTTTAAATGAGTATCCCCTTATTCTGTAACTATATTCCCTAGTTTGAGATTCCCTCAGTAGTGGAAACATCTTCTCAACATCTACCCTGTCAGGTGCCCTCAGATTCTTATACATTTCAATAAGATCACCCCTCATTCTTCTAAACTCTAATGAATAAAGGCCTAACCTGGTTAGCCGTTCTTGATAAGTCAACCCCTTCATCCCAGGAATCAGTCGAGTGAATCTCTTGTGAACTGCCTCCAATGCCAGTATATCCTTTCTTAAATATAGGGACCAAAATTGTGCACATTACTCCAGGTGTGACCTCACCAACAGCCTGTACAATTGTAACAAGGCTTCCCTATTTTTAAACTCCAACCCCCTAGCAATACAGGTCAAAATTCCAAAATACCTGGAAAAACTCAGCAGGTCTGACAGCATCTGCGAAGAGGAATACAGTTAACATTTCAAGTCCATATGACTCTTCACCAAAACTAAGGAACAATAGAAAAGAGGTGAAATATAAGCTGGTTTAGGGGTGGGGGTTGGGGGGGGTGCGAGACGTAGGACAGGTAGAGCTGGACAGAGGGCCAGTGATAGGTGGAGATTCCCAAAATATGTCATAGACAAAAAGGACAAAGAGGTGTTGATGGTGGTGATATTAGCTAAAAAATGTGTTAATGGTGACATTAAGGGTAGAAAGCAGGACGAGCAAGGTACAGATAGCCCTAGTGGGTTTGGGGTGGGGGGAAGGGATTGAAATAGACTAAAAGGTAGAGATAAAATAATGGATGGAAATACATTTAAAAATAATGGAAATAAGTGGGAAAAGAAAAATCTATATAAATTATTGGAAAAAGGGGGATCAGGAAAGGGATGGGGATGGAAGAGAGAGTTCATGATTTAAGTTATTGAACTCAATGTTATGTCTGGAAGGCTGTAAAGTGCCTAGTCGGAAGATGAGGTGCTGTTCCCCAAGTTTGCGTTGAGCTTCACTGGAACAATGCAGCAGGCCAAGGACAGACATGTGGGCATGAGAGCAGGGTGGTGTGTTGAAATGGCAAGTGACAGGGAGGTCTGGGTCACGCTTGCGTATGGACCAAAGGTGTTCAGCAAAGCAGTCACCCAGTCTGCGTTTGGTCTCTCCAATGTAGACGAAACCACATTTGGAGCTGCGAATGCAGTAGACTAAATTGAGGGAAGTGCAAGTGAAATGCTGCTTCACTTGAAAGGAATGTTTGGGTCCTTGGATGGTGGGGAAGGGGGAATTAAAGAGGAAGATGTTGCACCATCTGCAGTTGCCTGGGAAGGTGCCATGGGAGGGGGTTGAGGTATAGGGGGTGATGGAGGAGTGGACCAGGGTGTCCCAGAGGGAACAATCCCTGTGGAATGCCGCTAGGGGGGGGGTTGGTGAAGGAAAGATGTGTTTGGTGTGGCATCATGCTGGAGTTGGCGGAAATGGTGGAGGATGATCCTTTGAATGCAGTGGCTGGTGGGGTTGATAAGTGAGGACAAGGGGGACCCTATCACGGTTCTAGGAGGGAGAGGAAGGTGTGAGGGCGGATGCACAGGAGATGGGCCGGACACAGTTGAGGGCCCTGTCAACCACTGTGGGTGGAAAACCTCAGTCAACCGGGTCCGGCCAATCTCCTGTGCATCCGCCCTCACACCTTCCTCTCCCTCCTAGAACCGTGATAGGGTCCCCCTTGTCCTCACTTATCACCCCACCAGCCACTGCATTCAAAGGATTATCCTCCACCATTTCCGCCATCTCCAGCATGATGCCACACCAAACACATCTTCCCTTCGCCCTCACTGGTGGCATTCCACAGGGATCGTTCCCTCTGGGACACCCTGGTCCACTCCTCCATCACCCCCTACACCTCAAACCCCTCCCACGGCACCTTCCCATGCAACCGCAGAAGGTGCAACACCTGTCAGCTTTACTTCCCCCCTCCTCATGGTCCAAGGGCCCAAACACTCCTTTCAAGTGAAGCAGCATTTCACTTCCCTCAATTTAGTCTACTGCATTCACTACTCCCAATGTAGTTTCCTCCACATTGGAGAGACCATACGCAGACTGGGTAACTGCTTTGCAGAACAGCTTCGGTCTGTCCGCAAACATGACCCAGACCTCCCTGTCGCTTGCCATTTCAACACACCACCCTGCTCTCAATGCCCACATGTCTGTCTGTATAATCTCAGTGTAATCCCTAATGTTATAAGTTCATATGTGACTTCAATAAACTCAGTTTCTTTCTTGCACCAAAACCAGTTGTCTTGGCCTCCTGCAATGTTCCAGTGAAGCTCAACGCAAACTGGGGGAACAGCACCTCATCTTCCGACTAGGCACTTTACAGCCTTCTGGACTGAAGGGTTCTCAAAATTCCCATATTTTTCATATCATCAAAAAGGATATGACTTTTGGACTTTTACGGCAGAGGACCCAACTGCTGGGTTAAGTGTAGAACCCTGCACACAGGAGGCCAGGATGAGAGGAGACAGAATATGCATTCTTCCCTTGAAAACAATCAACCCAGAGAAAGACTTCATCTTACATGATACTAAAGCCCATCAAAATCTTGCATAAATAATCACTACTAACTACTAAGGCAGGAAGACAACAATCAATGCAATTATGTGAACCAATCAATACTCCACATATACAATGGCTTTCAGTTCAAAACTAGTTACGGGGACAGGAAGACAATGATAAACATCATGCAAGCCCATTAAAAACAACAAGACAACAATCACCTGAAGAGACTCACCAAAAATCAGACAAAGAACTAACCTTGATTTGGATTGAGATAAGAAATTTGAAAAAACAGTATAACTGGGCCAGCAGATCTAAAGTGAGCAGTTTTGGGCAGTGAGCAGATGGGAGCGGTTGGAGCAGGATTTAAGCAGGGAGCTAAGCCAAACAAAGGGAGGAGATCTGGAGGTTTGCAGGCCCACAGGCAACATCACGGTGAGGGGCATGGGGTGGCAGGCTCAACCAAAGACAACGAGGCTGCAACCACAGCCCTCCACAAAGATCGACCACCCACAACCACGCCCTCCACCCAACTGAAGAATCTTCACAGATTCCACAGACCAGGACCACGTGGGGACGGCAGGCCCCAGAGGACACAAAGAGCGTACCCCAAAGCTGCAACCGGCTTACCTGGCTGGATTTCGAACTGTCAAGGAACCCTAGTTGGTGAGCATGATCCCTGACCTCTCCTAGTTCAATTTAGTTAGGTTTTGGGGGTGGGACAAGGGTAAGGGGATTAGTAGCGTGATTTTCCCTCATTATGCCGTGTGTTCCCCATTCTTAACTAAGTGTACTTTGTAGGTCTGCATAATCTCAGTGTTATAAATTCATGTGTGACTTCAATAAACCCAGTTTCTTTCTTGCACCAAAACCATTTGTCTGTTGCACTTTGTCACAACCCCCAAATAAGTCCAAGGTCTTGAACCCAGAGAGTGGGAGCGATTTGAACCGCTCAGAAGTCACAGGTGAAGCTGACACACACCACCACCCCCTACAGGACTGAATATTGAGTTCAATAACTTTAGAGTATGAACTCTCTCCTCCATCCCCACCCCCTTTCTGGTCCCCTTTTTCCAATAATTTATATATTTTTTTTCTTTTACCACCTATTTCCATTATTTTTAAATGAATTTCTATCCATTGTTTTATCTCTATCTTTTAGCCTATTTCAATTCCTTTCCCCCGACCCCATACCCGGTAGGGCTATCTGTAGCTTGCTCGTCCTGCTTTCTACCCTTAATGTCACCCTTAGCACATTTTTTAGCTAATATCATCTCTTTGTCCTTTTGTCTGTGACATCTTTTGGTTATCTCCACCTATCACTGACCCTCTATCCAGCTCTACCTGTCCCACCGCCCTCACCCCCAACCCCCCCATAAACCAGCTTATATTTCACCTCTTTTCTATTTTTCCTTAGTTCTGGTGAAGAGTCATACGGACTTGAAACGTTAACTGTATTCCTCTCCACAGATGCTCTCAAACCTGCTGAGATTTTCTAGGTATTTTTGTTTTCGTTTCGGATTTCCAGCATCCGCAGTTTTTTGCTTTTATCTTAGGTCAAAATTGCATTTGCCTTCTTAATTACTTGCTGCATCTGTATGCTAACTTTTTGTGTTTCATGCAGAAGAACACCCAGACTTGTGTCTTGTAGATGGTGGATAGGCTTTAAGGAGTCAGGACTTGGCTTACTTGCTGCATAATTTCCAGCCTCTGGCCTACTCTTGAAGCTACAGTATTTATTTGGCTGTCCAATTAAGTTTCTGGTGAATGGTCATGCTCAGGATGTTGATCGTGAGAGATTCAGCAATGATAATGCTGCTGAAAATCAAGGGGAGATGGTTAGATTCTCATTGCCTGGCACTTGTGTAGCATAAATGTCACTTGTCACTTTTCAGCCCAAGCCTGAATGTAGCCCAGGTCTCGGGCAAGGACTACTGCCCTATCTGAGGAGTCGTGAATGGTACTGAACATTGTGTAATCATTAGCAAACATCCCTACTTCTAACCTTATGTTAGAGAGAAGATCATTGATGAAGCATCTGAAGATGGTTGGACCTAGGGCACTACCCTGAGGAACTCCTACGGTGATGTCCCAAAGCAGAGATGTTTGACTTCAATCTGCCACAACCATCTTTCTTTGTGCTAGGTATGATTCCAAGTATTTTATCCCCTGATTCACATTGACTATTATTTTGCTTGGGCTCCTTGACGCCATGCAGCTTTTTATGTTTTTGGTTATCAGGTTTGTTTTGTCCAGCGGACGATAGCTGCGCCCTTGATGTTAACACATTAGTTGGTGCTTGAAATAATATAGGCAGTGAGTTTGATCAACTGAACAAACACTGGTGGTATATTGGAACTAGGAGCAGAGCACTAACACCATGTGTGCTTCTTCAATCACCTCCAGCTCTAGATTTACAGTTGCCAAAGTAACCCACACTGTGTAGCAATTGGTCAATACAGTCACATGGTCAATTAACTAAATTCTTTTAAAGGAGCATAGCACTCTATTTTACCATATCCACCCCCCCCACCCCCCCACCCACTTTACTTGAAAGTACATCGACAAGCATTACAACATCCCAATTATTTACATGAATAGCTAGTTACAAGTCAAGTCTCTCAGGAGGCTTCCTCAGACACATTGAGCGCTTGTTTTTCTGAGGCCCCCTTCTCAAGGATCAACTGTCCACCAGGCTCGTCGGTGGAAGTGGGCCAGTTTGTGTCTTCGACCCTTTCGGATCCAACAGGCCCCACTATTACTTCCAAATCGTGCAACATTTCTTCCACATGGGGTGCAGACTCCAACATAAATATTGATGGCATTCCTTCTTGTGGGACTGTCTCTCTTCTCTGGAGATGATCCACGTGTCATCTAATTATTCGGCCACTGACCGATATATTGTAGGAGAAAGGTACGCTCATGGCACTCACTTCATCTAATAGCCAATTGGGCCCATCTGCAAAGTTTTCCCACGATGAAATTTCTTTCATGATTATGGCCATCATGTCTGGCCTACTGGCCCTCTTGGATTCACTCCGCCCTCCCCCCTAAATTTGGCCTGATAAGAGTTAGACGGGTGCAGAGATATCTCTTCATTAGTAATTCATTGGGGGCAATACCGATGGTCGTGTGTGGCATTGTCCTGTATGCAAACAGGAACCATGACAATCTGGTCCTGATGGAATCCCCACCCAGCTTTTTCATCCTGGACTTAAAAGTTTGGACCACCTGCTCAGGCAAACCTTTAGAGGTGGGGCAGTAAGGCAAGGTTTTGATATGAGTTATTCCATTGAGTGTTGTAAACCTGTGGAACTCCCAGCTGGTAAACGCAGTCCCATTGTCTGACACGAGCACCTCTGGTAACCTGTACACTGCAAAACTCTGTCGTAAACGGTCCATGGTGGCAGCAGATGTGGGTGACCGGACTTTGTAGACATCCATCCACTTGGTGTAGGCGTCTTTAGTAAAAGGAATATTGTGCCCAAGAAGGGCCCCATGCAGTTGATATGAAGGGGCCCTCATGGCCACCCCGGCCATTCCCAGGGTGCAATGGAGCTAAGGGGACGGTAAAAATTTGTACCTGCTGGCATTGAAGACAATAAGGTTTCGATGTCCACGTCCATTTCTGGCCACCACAAGGTGCTGCGTGTGAGCTTCTTCATCCTACTAAAGACAGGGTGAGCGCTATGTAATTTGGCCAGTAATGGCCTTCATTCTCTCAGGGACACGATAACCCTTGCTCCCCAGAGCAATATGCCATCCTGGCAGGTGAGCTCATATATGCGATTGAAATAGGACTTCATGTCATCAGACTTTGGCTCACCTGACCACCCATTCAAAACTTGCTCCGGATGTGAGATAAAATTGGATCTCGGTTTTACCCCTCACGGATTTGTTTGGCCTGAACAGGGGAGGTGCCCAAAAAAATTAGTACTAAGACAAGTTCCTGGAGAATTGGAACCTTTATGTTGTTATCTGGCAGGGAGAGGCAGCTCAGCACATCAACATTTGTGATCTGGCTCCCTGATCAGTGAATAAAGTGTATTTGTAGGCAGCCAATATCTGTGCCCACCTCTGGATGCAAGCAGATGCAGTGGGGGGTATCGCCTTGTCCTCTCCAAATAATCCCGGCAGAGGCTTGTGGTCAGATATAATGTGAAAATGGCAACTGTGGAGGTATTGATGGAATTTCTGAATATCAAACACAACAAACAAGCCCTCTTTCTCATTTTGAGAATATCGTCGCTCTGCAGCACTGAGCGTGTGAGATGTATAACCAAATGGTTGTTCAGGGCCATCCGCCATCTGATGTGAAAGTACAGTCCCTCCTCCATAAAGGGATGCATCGCAAGTTAAAATCAGTTCTTTCTTTGGGTAAAAGTGGACCAGTAGGGCTGATGATCTTAACCATTGCTTTACCCTCAGAAACACATCCTGGCGCAGAGCTCGCCAAATCCATATATGGTTTTTCTTAAGCAATGCATATAACGGAGCTAGTATGGTTGATAGATTTAGGAGAAATCGCCTATGGTGATTTATCATGCCAAAGAAACCCTTTAGTTCTGTAGTGTTTCTCTGTGAAGGTGCCTCGCAAATAGCCTTGATCATTTTTTCCACTGGAAGCAGGCCCTGCGCGTCGTCCTTATGGCCCAAGTAAACTACCTCCTTGGCTTGGAAAAAATATTTTTCTCACTTCAAGTGCACCCCTGCTTGTGAGAAGTGTTTCAGCATCTCCTCCAAATTAGTTAAATGTTTTTCATCAGTTTGTCCAGTGACTAAGACAGCATCCACATAAACAATGCAGATCACACATGTTGATGACATGGGGCAGTCCCTGAAGCAGATTCTCCAATGGTACGCTGGAAAATAGTACATGCTGTTGAAACCCCAAAGGGTAGTCGAGTACATTGACACAATTCTTGATGTGTATTGATGGTACAAATTCCCAAGAGCCCTCTTTCAACTCTACCTGCTGGTAGGCATGGCGTCTATTGAGTTTTGAATATGTGATGCCCCCTACCAATTTCAAATATAACTCGTCAATCTTCGGTATTGGGTGCCTATCAAGTTTGGCCACTTTATTTACAGTTAACTTATAGTCACCATTTGAGCGAATGATTTGGTCTGAATTCAGTATGGGTATTATGGTTGCCGCCCATTCAGAAAATTGCACCGGTTGTAATATACCCAACTTTTCCAGCCTGTTTATCTCATTCTCAATCTTGTCCCATAGAGCATAAGGGACTGGTCTGGCTCTGATAAATCTGGGGATTGCGTGAGGGTCTCCATGGATTTTGGCTTGTAGCCCACGAGTCCTTCCTAGCTCGTCACTGAAAATAGAAGCGCACTTTTGTAACAATTCCTGTAAGTTTCTTGTCCTGATTTGAAAAATCTCAGCCCATTGCAACTTAATCTTTTTGAGCCAGTTGTGACCAATTAAACTGGGACCCGCCCCAGCTACTATGATAAGGGGTAAATTTGCAGACTGATCCCCATACTGCAACGAACTTGACACATCCCTTTCACTCATATTTCTTCACCTCTATATGTTTTTAATTTAGTGTCCAGTTCTTCCAAACTTAAAGGATACACTCCTTTGTTCAAGTGTCTGAATGTATGTTCGCCTATGACAGACATTGATGCCCCAATATTGACCTCCATCTTGATGGGTTGTTCATTGACTCTAATGACTACCCGATTGGCTCAGTTCTACCCACTTTCAGGTTGTGTAATAAATAGATGTCAGATTCTGCTTCCTCTGGTTCTTCAATGAGACAGACTTCACAATTTCTACCTTTGTTTTTAAAAAGTTCTCTCAGCCGATCTTGACAGTGCCACATTATTTGATCACTGCGGTGGCAAAAAAAGCATTCAATATTTCTGAACTGTCGATTACTTGCAGGTTCTCTGGATGCATTTCCCTCATTAATGTCCTGGGTTTTCACTGCAGTACTGTTGTTCTTCAATGATCTGTACATAATGGACGTTCCCCACCTTTCTGCAGCGTCTGACATTTTTACGCCTTTTGTTACTAGCCCTTCCCATCCTACAAGATGGACATCGCCATTTTGTGATCTTTTAATGCTTCCGAGTCTCAAACAATGCTCTCCATGGCTGTTCCCAATTCTAATGCCTCACTGAAGTCCAGGTTAGTTTCCGAAAGCTATCGCTTTTGAATAGCATTGTCCCCGATTCCACATATCAATCAGTCTCTCATCGTGTCATTAATTGAAATTCCGAACTCACAATGTTCCATTAATTCCTTTAAAGCAGCTACATAGCCAGCGGTTGTCTCTCCTGGAAGCTTATTCCTCGAATTGAATTTAAAATGTTGCATAGTGACTGAGGACTTTAGCTTCAGGTGGCTTTTCACAATGTTTACTAACTCATCAAAAGTCTTTGTTTCGGGAATGTTTGGTGATGTGAGGCTATGGATCAACCCATTCATTTTGCTCCCGCAGGTGGACCAAAGAATCGCCCACTTCTTCTCCTCCCCCACGATGTTGTTAATGGTAAAGAAGAATGCAAGGCATGCGATGTAATGAGACCAGTCATCAGAAATGAGGCTGAACAATTCAAGATGCCCAAACCGCAGCATACTCGATGACTAAGGAGACTGCGCTTGCAAACATCTTTCAAAGTAGTGGCGAAGTAACGTAGCTGGCTTACCGCGGCTTTCTTGATTGCTGTCAATTGATCCAGTTTATCCTCATCGCCAGTTTTACGTTTTTGGTTATCAGGTTCGCTTTGTCCGGCGAAAGCAAGCTGCACCCTTGATATTAACACATTAGTTGGTGCTTGAAACAATATAGGCAGAGAGACCGATTAACTGATTAAGCACTGGTGGTATATTGGAACTAAGAACATAGCACTAACACTATGGGCAGAATTTTGCCCTTGATGGGTGGGCAGGCCCCACCGGCTCAGCAGCGGGTGGGCAGCCAATCGCCGCCGCCAAAACGGGCCCCGCCGCCATTTTGAGTGGGCGGGCCACCCGACAAGAAGTGCTATATGCTTCCTGTGCGGGGGAGAGGGATTCCCCAACTGTCAAAGTGTGCTCTTTCGCGCATGTGCATGAAAGAACGCACATCTCCCTGAGACTAAGTGCTGTCTCAGGGAGAGTGTTAAAAGTTTTATAAACTTAAAAAATAGAAAAATAAAAAAATTATTAACATGTCCCCCTCATGAGATGGGCCATGTTAATAAATATCACATAAAATTTATTAAACTTTTTCAAAACAGACATAAAACCTCATCCTGCTGGTGGATGAAGTTTCATGTTTTTTCAGAAGCCCGCTGGGGCTCCTGGCCTGCCGGCCAGCCTTAATGTTGGATGGGCAGGTCTTTAATTGGCTTAATTATCCTGTCAATGGCCTCACTTGGCCATTGACAGGTTGCCAGGTGGACAGCTGATCGCGCTGTCCACCCGCCTTCCTGAATATTTAAACTGGGCAGGATGACGTCGGGGGTTCCGCCCGACATCATCCCACATCATTTTCACGTCAGCGAGCGGGCCCCGCCCCCAGCTCACGGACGGAAAAATTCTGGTCCATGTGCGCTTCTTCAAATACCTCCAGCTCTAGACCTACATTTACTAAAGTAGCTTGCACTGTGTAGCAATTGGTCAATACAGTCACATGGTCAATTAATTACATTCTCTTAAAGGTACATAACACTTCACTTTACTAGACTGCTCCTGACAGAATCTAAACTGAGCATCAGTTATTGCTGGGTGAGCACCGCTTTATAGTACCGTCTATGACACCTTCCATCACTTTGCTGATGACTGAGAGTAAACGAATAAGGCAGTAATTGGCCAGATTTGATTTGTCTTGCTTTTTTAGTACAGGACGTATGTGGGCAATTTTCTATTTTGTTGAGTAGCTGTCAGTATCATCGCTGTACTAGAACAGCTTGGCTAGGGGTGCAGCTAATTCTGGAGTACAAGTCTTCAGTACTACTGCTGGAATGTTGCCAGGGCCCAGAAACTTTATTGTATCCAGTGCCTTTAGCCATTCCTTAAGACCATGTGTGATACTAAATTTATTAAATAACTGCTGTAGTGGGATTTGAACAAATCCAGAGGATTAGTATTGATTACTAGTTCACTATGCTGTGGACATTTCAAACTGACATAGCTAGATTAAGACACTTTCCTCAATGATTAAAATGTATTACCTAACCATTAAATAATGAAAACAGCATATATTAGAATGTTAATAATTTAACCATTTATTTAATCATAATAAAATAAGTTGTGAGGTGATTGACTGCCCTTGACATCAAGGCAGCATTTGATTGAGTGTGAAATCAAGGAGCCCTAGCAAAACTGGAATCAGTGAAAATCAGGGGGAAAACTCTCCGCTAGCTGGAGTCATATCTAGCACAAAGGAAGATGGTGTAGTTGTTAGAGATCAATCAGCTCAGTTCCAGGATATCACTGCACGAGTTCCTCAGGGTAGTGTCCTAGGCCCAGCCATCTTCAGCTGCTTCATCAATGACCTTCCTTCCATCATGAGGTCAGAAGTGGGGATGTTTGCTGATGATTGTACAATGTTCAGCACCATTCGTGAGTCCTCAGACACTGAAACAGTCCATATCCAAACACAGCAAATCCTGGACAATGTCCAGGCTTGGGCTTACAAGTGGCAAATAATATTCATGCCACACAAGTGCCAGGCAATGACCATCTCCAACAAGAACCTAACTATCGCCCTTTGACATTCAATAGCATTACCATCGCTGAATCCCCCACTATCAACATCCTGAGATTACCATTGACCAGAAACCGAACTGGGTTAGCCATATAAATACTGTGATGGAGGTCAGAGGCTAGGAATCCTGTGGTGAGTAACTCACCGCCTGACTCCCCAAAGCCTGTCCACCATCTATGAACCACAAGTCAGGAAAGTGATGGAATACTCTCCACTTATCTGGATGAGTGCAGCTCCAACAGCACTCAAGAAGCTTGACACCATACAGGATAAAGCAGCCCGCTTGATTGGCACCCCTTCCACAAACACTCACTCCCTCCACCACCAAAGAATAGTGGCAGCAGTGTGCAACATCTACAAGATGCACTGCAGAAATTTACCAAGGCTGCTTAGGCAGCATCTTCCTGACCGGTGATAGCTACCATCTAGAAGGACAAGGGCAGCAGATTCATTGGAACACCAGCACCTGGAAGTTCCCCTCCAAGTTCCTTCACTGTCGCTGGGTCAAAATCCTGGAATCCCCTTCCTACCAGCACTTGGGTGTACATACACCACATGGACTGCAGTGGTTCAAGAAGGCAGCTCACCACCACCTTCTCAAGGGCAATTAGGGATGGGCAATAAATGCTGGTCAAGCCGATAAAGCACACATCCCATAAAGGAAAAATAAATAAATAAATTTGAACTAATTGCTGAATGAAAATTGGATAATTAATTACTGGAATGCCTGCATTATTCAAGTGATCAATAGTGGTTGAGCACTATCGAATGGATTGATTTCAGTCCCACACACCATATGGTTGATGGGCTGTGAAGGAGGAAATGCTTAAATCAAGAATCTATGAAAATAAGGGGACATGTCATGAAAATGGGGTTTGTGTTTCCAATGCTTCTTCAGGTCATTTTGATTCAACCTGAGTCTTCAGATAGGACAGCAGCATCCACTGAGGCAGCATTTCCTACTAAAAGCAATGTTTACAGCATTGCCTACAAACCTTTTTCATAATTCTCAAGATGCCCATCAGTTTCAATATATCTCTCTTAAAAAAGTGTTAGTTATTTTACCATCCTTTTTCTCAATGAACAATTTCAATAATACCAGCCTCATTATCAGGTCTTTTGCATCATTATCATCATCATCATCACTTTGGTCATTTAATAATTTAATC
The DNA here is from genome assembly GCF_017639515.1 of Carcharodon carcharias. Classification (NCBI taxonomy): domain Eukaryota; kingdom Metazoa; phylum Chordata; class Chondrichthyes; order Lamniformes; family Lamnidae; genus Carcharodon; species Carcharodon carcharias. The sequence continues at coordinate 59,051,815 of NC_054474.1, forward strand.
ACTCCTAATTTCCAACCTAACACAGATGTTTCCCTTTAGTTTTTTTTCTGAAAGCTCCCTCCTTTTTTTCTGGTCCATCTTCTGATGAAAGCTTGTAGACCTGAAACATTGAACAAAATCATCCCAGATTTGCACTAAGTGGGGGAGCAGGTAAGAAAAAAAAATTTCCACCTCCTGCCACGTTGGTGGCTTTTCACGTTGTATCATCCCAATCCTGTCTCATGCCTTTTTGATGGTAGGCGGGCTTTCATTCACCCACCAAGCCGTCTTCCTCACCACTTCCAAACACTGGGCACCAAATGTGAATTGCAGCCATGTGCACACCTGTCAGTGCTTCCAGCCCAGGACTGCTGCACAGAAGACATGGCCCCAAAAAGCAAGAAGACTGCAGCCCCCAACCCCCCACCCCCCCACCCCCCCCCCGCCCACACAATTCAGAGATGAATCTCTGGGACGCCTTCTGGACTGCAGTGGAGCCCACCGCAATGTCCTCTACCCCCACTCTGGCTGCAGGAGGCCTATCACTGTCACCATTGGGAGGCAGTGCCAGTGGTGATCAGTGCCAATGTTGCACAGATGAGGTTGGCTATCCAATGCAGAAGATGGATGAATGATCATATCTGTGCCACCAGGGTAAGGCAACTATCTCATCACTCTAAAATCACGCACTCACAAGGCCATCACATATTCACTGGCATCTCACTCACTGCCAGCTCAAGGGACATCACCACTCACTCTTTCATACAAACCCTCACATGCCCATCTGGCTTCATCTCCTCTGGAGACTGACTCCTCAGCCCTCACCATCTTGAGGTTATTTGCACAGATCAAAATGTGCCCCCCACACACACCCTGGGATACCCCCTCTTCCCCAATATAACCTTCGTCCTTCAGCCTCTTCCCTTGCCTGGGGCCACTTCTCCCCCTTCCCCAAGCAAGCCCTGGCCCTGCAGCCACTGAAAAGCTACTCCCACCTTATGGCTGGACATAAGTGATGTGGTGCTGCCTGCGAAGCATGGCGCTGATGCCCGAAGCGAACAAGCCTCGAAGGCCCAGGTGAAGTACTGCCGCCAGGTGCACGTACCTTATGTTCAGCCATAAAACACGTCGGGCTAAGCTCGAATGATCCGGCGTGGGGGATGATTCCAGCAAGCAGGGCTTATAATGATATGCAGATTTATCACAATGAAGAACCCGACGTGCACTGGCGGGAAATGCGGCCCACCATTGAAGGGCAGAGTGGACAATTGCAAACTGGCTTCATGGCATTGTGAAACTGATTTTTGTCCTTTCTGTCATATTGTCCACACATACCCACCATGACAGCCGCATGGAAAATTCAACCCATTAATTCCGTTTCTCTCTCCATGGATGCTGCTTGTCCTGCAGAGTGTTTCTCGTATTTTCTATTTGTAGGAAAGTTGACTTGAAAGTTCAATTGTCCCCAAAAATGAGCATGCAGTGAACAATTTGCATGTCTTTTTGCCTGGCCTCAGCTAGGCAAAATGTGACATGCGTGCAGCCAATGCTACCTGCATTATTCATTAGCCAAAAGCCTGTTTGGGAGTGGGGGGTCCAGGAATTAGGCTTGACTGACCCAAATAGAAGACAGCCAGCATCTGTTCAATAGGAGCTGCACTGGCTACAGACAGCAGGGAAATTAAAAATATGGCTGGAAGGGCTTCCAGGTTCAATGATGTGACTTTAGAGGTTCTATTGTAGGCAATGGATAGGAGAAGGGACTAAGGGTTCCAATGCAATGGTCTCCACATCCTCCCTCTTCTCCCAGTTTCTTCTACTTTGTCATGTCTTATTTACTGCTCCTCCAAATGCAAAGGCAGCCCTTCTAGACAACCTGTGATTGCAGTCAAAGGGTGCGGAAGTCAGACACAGCAAAGGCCCAGCATGTGGAGTGTGCAGCATCTCCATCACCTTCAGTGCAGTTTGCAGTGGCCTATGTTCGGAAGGGCTATTACACGGGCATTCCCTGCAAGCATTGGAAGCCACTGAGCCAATGTTGTCATGACATTACCCCCTACTGGCTGATTTGACACTATATTTGCGAATTTGGACCATGCATGCCCATTCAACATATGCACTTGTCACTCACCTGTCATGTTCCAGTATATTATGAACTTTCAGTCAATAATTTACATTATTAAAAACTACAAATGGCTATAAAAAGATGGCCACTCCTCTTTTGGATTAAAACACCCCCACCCACCCCCCCCCCCCCCCCCCCCCCCCACCCCACCGTCTCAAGAGGGAACAAAAGGAACTTTCTAGGCTGACGTTGACTTGGGCCAGAATTCTTACCTTGATGCACGGGCAGGCCCCAGATGCTTGGTGGCAGGTGGGCAGCCGAACTCCGCCGCCGAAATGGGGTTAGCCGCCATTTTGAGTGGGCAGGCCAATTAAGGCCCTTCCAGCAGCCTGTCCGACAGGAAGCGCTATGTGCTTCCTGTGCGGGAGGGTGGAGGGATTCCCCATCTGTCTAAGTGGTGTCTCAGGGAGATCGCTGACAGTGTAAAAAACATTCAAAATAGAAAAATTATTAACATGTCACAACATGTGACAATGTCACACGTGATGGGACATGTTAATAAGAAGACATAAAGTTTTTAAAAACGGACATGAAACCTCATCCCGCCAGTGGATGAGGTTTCATGAATTATCAGAAGCTCACTGGGTCTCCTGGCCTGCCTGCCAGCCTTAAGGTTGGTTGGGCAGTGTCCTTAATGATCTTAATTAGCCTGTCAATGGCCTCAATTGGCCATTGACAGGTCAGAGGGTGGATAGCTGATTTCGCTGTCCGCCCTCCTTCCTCAATATTTAAATGGACTGGGATGACATCAGGGGTTCCTCCTGACGTCATCCCATTTCAATTTCCCATCGGCGAGAGGGCCTCGTCCCCATATCGCCAACGGGAAATTTCTGGCCTTGGTGTCTTTTCCTGAAACTAATTCTGAAGGGTAATTTCAAACTGAATGGATCATTCAGATACAAAGACTCTAGCTGTCTCAAATTCTCAAGGTGTGAAATTCATCACACAGGATGTATACTCAACTTGGCCACTCACCTTATTTGGAAAAGGAGCTTGGACTTGTAACAGGTCACATGGTGAGACAGCCATGTTTGTTTCCTGATTTTAAAACGCCAAGAAGTTGTTCTGCAGACAGATTCTACCAGAAACCAACAACCAGCTGCAACACATCCAAGCAGCCAAGGTAATAAACTGCAATACCTTGAAAGTGGAAAAAGGACTCTTCCCCAACCTGTTCTAACTTCAAGTTTACCTGAGAACCAACCTCCTGGATATTCGACAACAAAAGGCTTTGCAACTTACTGAACAACCTCTACTTTATAAGAACTTCACTTTAACCAAAGCATCAACTCATCTCAGAAACTACAGGCCACAAAAGAGACTGAGGCAATTATAAATTGTAATTGTTTTGTTTTTCCCCTCATCTGTATCGAATCTTTGTGTAATTGATAGTGTGGGTGAGTGAAGTGAGTGCGATGTTGCATTTTCAAACATTCAGGGTGAGTGTGTGATAATAAATAACCTTATATTTTTAAATTCACAAAAAGCTTGCTGCTGGAATTACTTAAATTGGGACATTAACTCTGAAGGTAAAAAAGCACACACTCTCCACATACAAAACACACTGATCATGCTTAGTAAGAAAACAATGACACACCAAAGAACATAAGTTCAGCTGTAAGAATGACCCTCTACACTTGCCTCTAAGGTACATGCCATGCCAGTATCCGAGTTGGTGGCTGTGAATGTCAGATCCAGAGACAAGACCTCTTAATCAATGCTGTTACTCTCTCCATTCCCCCCGGAACTGCTGGACATGCAGCAATCTTGGGTGTCTAAACGCAGGAAATTAGAAGGAGGAAGGTTGGATTGAGGGAAAGGGGATATGGCAGAAAGCAAGAGGTTCATGATCAGCCCATCTTGCACTTGTTCATCATGACAAATAGCAGGATGATGCTGTGATTTAAGAAGGGCATGAGGCACAAACATACCAAGATCCTCAATGTTCTCAGTGACCACATACTCTGTTGTAGCCAATCCCTTGACATGGAGAACCATCTCCCCCATAATACTCAGGAGATGTAGGCTTATTAGTTCTCTATCAGTTCTGCTCCTTTTTCTTGTGTGTCATCTTGTCTTGTAAGAGAGATGGCAAAGTGACTGTGATTGTGTAGCATTGTATTTGTGTGATGTGCATGCCATAGCTGAAGATACCTGGAAGTAGCAGGAGCTGGGAGTGAGACTGGCATCATTGGAATGAGTGTGAGGGTGTTATAGAATACCTGAATGTTAGGTGTGAGTCCTGAGCACTAGGAACTTCTAATGGATGAGTGATAGAGGTGTGGTGCATTCAGCAACATGAGAAGTTGGTGATGTGGTGGGAAGAGATAACATGTAAAGATGTATTGACTGACGTTGACTTTTTAAATGAAGTCACTGTGATTAATTCCCTTTCCTTTTAGAAGGACAGAACGCTTTTAATTGGAGCTTCCTGACTGTACCATGTGCTCTTTGGACATGCTGCTCAGCTCCCTGCAGAGGAGAGTGTGAGAGGCCCACCCTGGGACAGGCAGTCAGCAGCACCTAGAGGAGATTGTGAGAGGAGGACCCTGGGACAGGAAGTAAGAAGCACCTAGAGCAGAGTACGACAGGAGCACGCTGGGAAAGAGTCAGCAGCACCTAGAGTTTGCAACCTTGGACTACCTTGCCAAGGTCAAAGCTGACCTGTTATTTCTGCAGGAGTGTGTGATACCGCTCCTCAGCTCCTACAGGCAATGGTCACAATGGTGGTCCCATGGGCCATTGATCTGGTCGGGAGGAAACGACTCTTGTTCCTCCGGCCTGGGTATTCTGCTCCGGGGAGGCAACTTCACCATCTCTGAGGTTAAGGAGGTGGTGGGTGGGCGCCTCCTTGTAGCAGACATAATGTACAAGAATGCTCCACTCCGGTTAATTAATGTGTACGCTCCAGCACAAAAGGGTGAGCGGCTAGAGGTTTTCCAGTTGCTCCCACTGCTGCTGGCGACCTCCAGGCCGGTCATTCTGGGCAGTGACTTCAACTGTATCATCGATGCAGCTGGACAATCCGGCAGGGCCGACAGTAGATTGGACACTATGTCCAGATCCCTGATGGAAACAGTTAAGGATGCCAAGCTGCACAACGTCTTCAGCAACCCTGCAGACAGAGCGCAGTGTAGATACACCTGGTCGCGGCCAGACGGGTCCATCCATTCCAGGATAGACTTCCTGTTTGTGTCCCGTGCATTCGCAGCCAGATCCACCAATGTCAAGCCGGTGGTCTTCTCTGACCACTGCCTCCTACTGGCTGACTGTCACTTAGAGGATGACCAGAGGGTGGGCAGGGGGGGCATGGAAGCCTAACATGCAACTGCTGACCCCAGACAACATTGAGGAGCTCAAGAGGGATTACAAAAGTTGAAGAACCGTGAAACCCCTCTTTGAGTCCCTGACACAATGGTGGGAAGTGGTCAAGGGAAACATCAAGAGGTTTTTCATCCTCAAAGGCACCCAGAAAGCTAGAAAAGAAAAGAGGGAAATGTCCCGACTCCAAAAAACTTGCAGAATCTGCTCCAGCTGCAGTCGATGGGGATCGATGTCAAGGAGGAACTCCAAGAGGTGAAGAGCCAACAAGCCTTGCTCTTTGCCTCGGAGGCCTCCAAGATCATCTTCCGTTCCAGAGTCCGCTCCGTGGAGCAGGATGAGACGTGCTCACGTTTCTTCTTCCAAAAGGAACACAGAGAGAGGTCTGTGATCAGCAGCCTGAAGGAAGAAGATGGCTCAGTAAAGTCATCGCAGTCCAACATTTTGAGGATCAGCAATTCCTTTTATGCCGGATTGTATGACATGAAGCCCACAGACAGCACGGCCTCCCAGTCCTTCCTATCCTCTATCACGGAGGTCTTAGACGACAGTACACGGGAGAGCCTGGACAAACTGCTAACTCCTGATGAACTGATTAAGGCCCTTGAGTCCTTCAAGAAGACTAGAACTCCCGGATGCGATGGCTTGCCGGCGGAGTTCTATTCTGCTCTGTGGGACTGGATTGGTCCAGACCAGCTAGAAGTGTACGAAAGTATGCTTCTGGCCGGTAGCATGTCAGAATCCATGAGGAAAGATATCATCACCCTCATCTACAAGCACAGGGGGGAAAGGGAGGAAATTAGAAATTGGTGACCCATTTCACTGTTGAATGTGGACTATAAGATTCTGTCCAAGGTCATTGCCAATCGGGTCAAGTCCGCTCTGGAATTGGTGATCCACCCTGACCAGACCTGCACTGTGCCGGGCAGGAAGATCTCTGACAGCCTCGTGCTGCTCAGGGATACGATTGCCTATGTGCAAGACAGGGGTGTGGACACCTGCCTCATCAGCCTGGATCAGGAGAAGGCCTTTGACAGAATATCGCACACCTACATGGTGGATGTGCTCTACAAAATGGGGTTTGGGGAGAGAAGTCGCAATTGGATCCAACTGCTCTACACTAACACCAGCAGCGCAGTCTCAATCAATGGGTGGGAATCAGATAGCTTTCCTATTAAATCTGGAGTCAGGCAGGGCTGCCCTCTCTCCCCTGTCCTGTTTGTGTGTTGCATAGAACCCTTTGCTGAGTCCATCAGGAAGGATCTGGGCATAAGAGGAGTGACAATCTCAGGCAGTGGAGGCACTCAGGTCAAAGCCTCCCCATAGATGGACGATGTTGCTGTTTTCTGTTCAGATCCGTTGTTGGTGCACAGACTGATCCACATCTGCAACCAGTTCGAACTGGCCTCGGGAGCCAAGGTAAATCGTGGGAAGAGCGAGGCCATGTTCTTTGGGAACTGGGTTGACCGATCCTTTGTCCCCTTCACTGTCAGGGTTGATGGCCTGAAGGTGCTTGGGATATGGTTCGGAGGGACCGGGGCATGCGTTAGAAACTGAAAGGAGCGAGTGTCTATAGTGAAAAGAAAACTGGGCATGTGGGAGCGATGCTCCCTCTCCATTGCAGGTAAGAACCTGGTTATCAGGTGTGAGGCACTCTCGCTGTTGCTGTATGTGGTGCAGGTCCGGCCCATTCCAGACTCCTGCGCGAGGGCGATGACCCGAGCCATCTTTCTCTTTATGTGGAGGTTGAAAATGGATCGTGTCTGCAGGGACGCGATGTCCAAGCCTCTAGATAAAGGGGGAAAGAACATGCCCAACATTGCCCTCATTCTGATGGCCACCTTTGTGTGTGGTTGCATCAAGCTGTGCTTAGAACCTTGGTACCCAAACACCAAGTGTCACAACGTGCTGAGATTCTACCTGTCCCCGGTGTTGCGAAGGATGGGTCTGACCACGCTACCGCGGAACGCTGCAAGTAGTTGGACCGTACCGTACCACCTGTCCCTCGTGGAAAAATTTATGCAGAGGAACACCTTTGACCACAAGTCCATCAGGCTGTGGTTGGCACGCGACATCTTAGAGGCCCTGCGACAAAAGGAGAGGATGGATCCTGTGGGATGGTTCCCCGAGCAGACAGTCGAAGTCATTTGGCAGAATGCCTCATCACCAGAACTTTCCAACAAGCACCAAGACGTAGCTTGGCTGGTTGTGTGAAAGGCCCTCCCTTTCTACAGATCCTTCCTACATGCCAGGAGTCTCATCCCCTCTGCCCTTGAGGTGGCTGTGGTGGGGACGAGACCGTTGTTCACCTCCTTATGGATTGTGCCTTTGCAAAGAAGGTCTGGAGAGAGATGCAGTGGTTTCTGTCGAGGTTCATCCCGAGCAGTTCTGTGACACAGGTCTCTGTGCTCTACGGACTGTTCCCAGGGACACACACCGAGACAAAAATCAACTGCAGCTGGAGGATCATCAACCCGGTGAAAGATGCTCTTTGGTCTGCCTAAAACTAGTTGGTCTTCTAGCGCAAAGAGTTGTCCCCGACCGAATGTTGCAGACTGGTACATTCCAAGGTCCAGGACTAGGGTCGCACTAAAGCTTGGGGCAGCCGCCGCAAAGGCGCAATGGGGAAAGGTCACTGTCTAAGACCTTTCTGCCACAGTGCACCGAGGGGCTGGGAACTGTTGAGAGCCCCTTGGGCTGTACAGCTCAAAATTAATGTATACATATAATACTAAGTGTATTATAATTGTTTTGAAGCACCTCAGAAGGCAACATGATGTATGTTGATAACTCCAATACCATTATCTGATCGTCTGCATTGACCATATTGAAATGATTGTAATATTCATTGATTGTATTGATGCACCTTGTGATACATGTGTAAAAGTTGAATTTTATTGTACTTTTGTAATGGTGATTTTGAAATGTTTTGGAATGTTCTTCCAGATATTTTATGAATAAAGTATATTTTTCAAAAAATAAATCAGCAATACCTAGAGAAGAGTGCGACAGGAGGACACTGGAAAAGACAGTCAGCAGCACCTAGAGGTGAATGTGATAGGAGGACTTCGGACAGGCCATCAGCAGCACCTAGAGGAGAGTGTGAGAGGAAAATCAGTTTCTACCTGTCAGAGCCAAAGTGTGACATCAAAGGAAAACAGGTAGGTGATTGGTTGATATCTCTTCCATGTCTCTTTTGATTGGCCAAGTGCTTTATATCAGGAGACGTTATTAAAGCTGAAGAGTACATTTAAGAAATTCACTTTTAAAATATTTAACATCCAAATGAATTAATAAGATAGAATACAGGTAGCTGGGCAGGCAATGTATTGCAGCTGTAGTATGTCGAGGCTGGTGGACGCGGTGTGATCCACAGTGACCACACGTTTGCAGTTAGTGTCGGCTGCTCGAGGAGCTTCGGCTCAGATTTGATGAGCTGAAGTCTGAGCTGCAGACACTGTGACACATCAAGGAGGGAGAACAGTTACCTGGATACCATGTTTCAGGAGACAGTCACACCCCTTAGATTAATTACATCAAATTTGGACCATAGTCAGGGAAAGAAAGGTGTGACTGTGAGTGAGGCAGGTATGGGGATCAAAATTTAGCTTTGGAGGAGCCTCAGCCAGTGATCTTGTCCAATAGGTATGAATTTCTTGCTTCTGGTGTGGACCAGGGCACAGACTGCAGGGAGAATGAGAGAACTGACCACAGCCATTCAAGTGGGGGCAGAAAAGAGAAATGTAGTAGTAATTGGGGATAGCACAGCTAGGGGAATAGATACTGTTCTCTGCAGCAAAGACAGAGTCCCGAAGGCTGTGCTGCCTACCTGGTGCCAAAGTTATGGACTTCTCTTCTGGGCTGGAGAGGAACTTAGAGTGGGAAGGGAAGGATCCAGTTGTTGTGGTCCATGTCAGTACAATGACATAGGTAGGATTAGGAAAGAGGTTCTGCTGAGGGATTATGAGCAGCTCGGGGCTAAATTACAAAGTAGAACTACAAAGGTAATAATCTCCGGATTACTACCTGAGCCAAATGCAAATTGGCGTAGGGTAAATAAGAAGAGTGAAGTAAATGCATGGCTCAAAGATTGGTGTGGGAGAAATGGGTTCCGATTCATGGGGCATTGGCGCCAGTAATGGGAAAGGAGGGAGCTGTTCCTTTGGGATGGGCTTCATTTGGATCATGCTGGGACCAGTGTCCTTGCGAATCATATAAATAGGCTTGTAGATAGGACTTTAAACTAATTAGTGGGGGAGGGAGAGGGTTCAATTGAAGGAAAGTTTAAAAAAATTAATAAGAAACAAGACAGCAGAGGCTTAGGGTCGTGAAGAGGCGAGCGATAATCAAAGTGTGACAGGAAGGGGCAGAAAATATAAGCAGAAAAGCACAGCAGAAATCAGAACCAGAATGAGCAATAATGGTAAAATGTCAAAGCTTAAGGCTCTTTATCTGAATGCACACAGCATTTGTAACAAGATAGATAAGTTTACGGCGCAAATAGAAATAAATGAATATGACTTAATAGCTATTACAGAGACATGGTTGCTGGGTGACCAAGACTGGAAACTCAATATTCCAGGGTATTCAACATTCTGGAAAAATAGGCAAAAAGGAAAAGGAGGTAGGGTTGCTTTGTTAATAAAGGAAGGTATTAGTGCGGTGGTGAGTAGTGATATAGGTGCAATAGATCATGATGTGGAATCAGTTTGGATGGAAATAAGGAATAGCAAAGGGGAGAAGTCACGAATGGGAGTCGTCTATAGTGCCCCAAAGAGTTGGCCCACTGCAGGGCTAAGTATAAAATGGGAAATAATGGAGGCGTGTAAGAAAGGTGCTGCAATTGTCATGGGCATTTTTAATCTGCATATTGACTGGACAAATCAGATTGGAAGGGAGAACATAAAAGACGAATTTGTAGAGTGCATCAGGGATTGTTTCTTAGAGTAATACATTGCAGAACCTATCGGAGAACAGGCTATTTTAGATCTAGTAATGTGTAATGAGGTGGGATTAATAAGACGTATCATAGTTAATGATCCTCTAGGGGGTAACAATCATAACATGGTAGAATGTCAAATTCAATTTGAGGATGAGTGTGTGATCACTTTGACAAATTTTTAATTAGTAACAGGTTGAAAGGTTATGGGGAGAGGGTGGGAAATTGAAGTTGAGGCCGAAATGAGATCAGCCATGATCGTATTGAATGGTGGGGCAGGCTCTAAGGGCTGAATTGCCTACTCCTGCTCCTAGTTCTTATGTTATGTTCTAAATTGGAGCCACCACTTTCAATTGGTCTGTAAGGTGAAATTCATTGCTGTATGTATTTGATCCATTTGTGAATTGCTTTTAAATCTCCAGTTCTTTCCTTAGCACTTAAAGATCTAAAAAAATCATGGCCTAAAAATTGGAGTAATATCAGAAACCAGTGCAAAATGGGTGTCGTAAAGAGAGCATACACCCAAAGACACCGGCCTGGAATCCCTGGAAATTGGCCTCGGGCCTCATCCACATGAAAACATTGAGCTGTGGATGCCATTCAGGGTCTCAGGAAACTTGTCCAGCTCCACCAAAGCTATCTCCTGGGGAGGTGGACTGAATTGGGGTGGGGTGGGGTGGGTTGGGGTGGAGGGAGGGGGGTGGTGTGAATCTTGGCCAGCAGCAGCTCACAGTGATATTGTAAATGTCCTAAAAACAAAAAAACTGCGGATGCTGGAAATCCAAAACAAAAACAGAATTACCTGGAAAAACTCAGCAGGTCTGGCAGCATCGGTGGAGAAGAAAAGAGTTGACGTTTCGAGTCCTCATGACCCTTCAACAGTGTTCTGTTGAAGGGTCATGAGGACTCGAAACGTCAACACTTTTCTTCTCCACCGATGCTGCCAGACCTGCTGAGTTTTTCCAGGTAATTCTGTTTTTGTTTTGTAAATGTCCTGCTCTTTTTGGTTCTATAAAAACTTAAATGAGTGTTAACTTGATTGTTTCATTGTGTAACAGAGCTAAAGTGGCTTACATTTGAAATTAAGCTGGAGAATTGGTCTAACAATAGTGGGAGTCAGCTGAACATAAGGGCCCATGTTAACTGGCCATTAAAGTGTGGTAGTCAGATACAAAAAATAATTCAAACTGCAATGGGAATGTTCATCTTTATAACTAGAGAGTTAAAATATAAAGGAGGTGAAAGTCGTTTTTAACCATATTTGGAGTACATTGTGCAATACTGGGCACTGCACCTTCAAAAAGATGTATTGGCCTTGGAAAGAGAGCAGTACAGATTCATCAGAATATTATCAGGGGAGAATTTTCTCCCCGTTGGGTAGGCCGGTTGGGAACGGGTAGGGGCGGGTGCGGAACCGATCGCCGCCTGCGATCAGCTGCGCTCACCATTTTACATGGGTGGGCCAATTAAGGCCTGCCCAGCGTGATGCACGCCCGGAACGCTCAGCATTACCTGTGCAGGGAGAGTCATGGCCTGCGCTCTTTCACGCATGCATGCAAAAGAGCACAGAAATCTCCCCAAGGCACGGAGCTGCCTCAGGGAGATTAATTTAATAATAAAACATTGAAAGAAAGAAAAAATAAAATTACTCAGACATGGATTTAGGATTTTGAAAGGATTTGATAGGGTCTTTGGAGAGTGACTTGTTCCACTGTTCGGGGAATTTAGGACAAGGGGGTATAACCTTAAAGTCAGACCCAGGCCACTCAGGAGAGAAATTATGAAAGAGTTCTTTAGACAAAGGGCAGTAGAAATGTAGAACTCTCTCCCACAAAAAGCACTAGGTGCTAACTGAATTAATAATTTTAAAACAAAATCAATGGATTCTTTTCTTGTCAAAAGCATTAAGGGAGATTAAACCAAGACAGACAGGTATAGGATAACAGATCAGCCATGATCTCATTGAATGGTGAAACAGTCAGAAGGGGCTGTATAGCCTATTCTTGCACCCATGGGTGGAACTTTACGGTCCCCCACTGGCAGGTTTGAAAGCTGGGTAGTTCATAAAATGCAGCGTGTTCTCTGCTCACCACCCACCTATCCATCTCTGACCTGTCTCCCATTTTACAAGGAGCAGCAGAGGCATTGGGCGACCTGTCCGTCCTTGGACCTATGAGACCCTTAAGAGGCCAATTATTGGCTACTTAAGTGTCTCATCCTGTCCTCCCACCCCCACTGCTAGCTTGCCCAAACTGCAGGTAGCCCAGCAGCTGTAAATGCACAAGCTGGTGTCAGGCAAGCGGAAATATTGCCTTTGGGGGACCTTATGCTCAACAGGGACACACCTCTTCTCTGGTCGTTCTCCCCTCTAACCCTCCCGTTGTAGCCTCTAAAACCTGGCTCCCCCCAGTCTCTTCACTGTTCTGGCTGGGACCTGCCAGCCAGGCCCCACCCACACCCTGGACTTAACTTCAGTCCGACCTCCCTCCATAGCCACCTAATCTTTGGGACTGGTTGTAGTCCAGTGGCCAAAAGTCAAACCTGGCGCTGCCGGAACTCTAGAGCTGCTGGTCATCCAATTGGCTGGTAGTTATCTAAGGCAGGACTTCCTCACAGATGGGAGCAGAAGTATCGGCCTTAGCTGATTAACACCCTGCCTAACTTAAATGGCCACAGGGCAGCCGGTATCGTCGGGGTTGCGTTCCTCGCTGACACTTTGGGTGGTGGGGCGGGGAACTCCACCATCCAAAAATCCTGCCTCGTTACTATTTAGCCTAAAATTGTCCATTATTAAATTTGATCTTGGTTTGGCCCTGAACTGCTAGAAGTGACCAGAAGGGACTGAAGAGTGATCTGGGAAAAGGGCATCAAACAATAATATGTATAAATATGGTACCCAACCAGCCCATTCTTGCGAAACTCATAACACAGTGTCCAACATTAGATGTGATTCCGCAATTGGACACCATTTGCTAAATAATCCTTAGTGTGCTAAGAATTATACTGACAACCAATTTAAGATTGTCAGTCACAGTGTGGCATGTTTGCGTGTACTGAAATCTACATGTATTAATACACAGGGCCCTGTTCTTTGCAGATCATAAGAACATGTACGTACATTACGTCTGTTTCAGCTAAACAAAATAAGTGACAACCATTCACTGACTCATTCCACAGGGCAATGCCTTGACCAATCAGGGTCAAGCCGACTGGTTTAAATTTCAAACAATGCTTGGCAGTTAACTGTCAGTCACCATCTTTGGTGCATTCTCCATTGCAATGCCACTTGCCAACCAATCAGCATTCTCTTTTCATACAGTATGAATTGTTGTTTTCCCCTTATAATTGTTATTCTTGTGAAGTGTCCTGATGAGTGCAAGACGAAAAGCTTAGACATGTCTCCTTTTTCAACAATACTCAAGTTCTGTACTACCAAGTGACTATTTATATTAATATCTTATCCAAATTATGCAAATATGTGATCTGATTGATTTCCCATCATTTATCCGTGGAAATGCTGGATGGAAGGAATGTCAGCTAGTCCTTGACATACAGCGTAACATTGCACAGCAGAGTAGCTCTTGGGGAGTTAAATGATTCAAACAATAGAAAACATATATCTACTTTAATGAGCAATGCAGAAGCTTCTGACCGCAGAAGCTTCTGACCACAGAATCATTCATCATCCTCCCCTGCTATCCCACCTACTGTGTTTTGTACCTCAGCAATTTGCAGAAATGACTCTCACCAGGTCCTATGTGTGAACAGGAGTTTTGTTACAGTGGTTTTAAAATGTATACTTTCTCATGTTAACTCTTTAGTTTCTGAAATAGAGAAAAATGTTGTCAAAGCTTTTTGTCTTGCACTCATCAGGGCAGAATTCACAAGAACATCAATTGCAAAGGGAACAACAATTTATACTGCATGAGAAGAGAATGCTGATTGGTTGGCAAGTGAATGGTGATTGGAAGAAGGGGTTGCCACGGAGAAGGTAGCAGGGAGCAACTTACTGTCAAGCTGTTTTTATAAAATTCACACCAGGCATTGCCACAGGGAATGAACCAGGGAATGGCTGTCCCCCAAACTTTTGTTTCATTGAAAAATGTGCAAATGCATGGACATGCTCCTTCTGTCTGCAAAAGACAGGGCCCTCTGTGTGAATATATGTAGCTTCTAGTGGATGTAAGTGAGCCATTATGTGAGCCCAAATGATAATCTTAAATTGGTGGTCAGTGTACTTCTTAGCACAATCAGGATTGTTTGGCAAGTGTTGTCCAATTGCAGAATCACATCCAACTATGGACATTTATGTTTGGAGTTATGCAAGCTGGGGCTGGTTTGGTACAATCAGTACTTTGCCTGTTGTGAACAACCGAAGGGATATGTTGATTGATACTATCCACCAGTCAGTGGGACCTTTGGCCTACATACCTGGTATCACACCATCACTGAAATTCACATGCTACATTATTCATTAGTGTGATAGGCAGAATGTCTTTTTTGCATGACAGCAGCACACTGTTAGTAGAGAATACCACTGGTATTGCAAGTGCATAGTGCCCCTAGCTAACCTGTTCCAGTACAGATACAACACTGGCATTTACCCAGCAATGTGGAAAATATCCTGTACACAAAAAGCAGGGCAAATCCAACATGAACAGTTATCGCCCCATCAGTCTACTCTCCATCATCAGCAAAGTGATGGAAGGGGTCACAAAAAATGGTATCAATTGGCACTTGCTTAGAAATGACCTGCTCACTGATGCTCAGAGTGGAATCATCCCAGATTTGCACTAAATGCAGTAGTGGGCAGGTAAGACAACATTTTACCTATCAGCCGCAATGGGGGGTTTTCACATCGTATCATCCCAAACCCGCCACATTACTTATGTATTCCCAGGAAACACGATGGCGGTCGGGCTCTCATTCGCCCACCATGCCATCACCTTGCTGCTTCATCACGCCGGGCACCATATTTAAAGCCCAGATGGGCACACACAAGTCAGCACCTCTAGCCCATGACTACCACAGGGAAGATGTCCACGAAAGGCAAAAAGACTGCAGCCCCCAGGTTTAGTGACGCATCACTGGAACACCTTTTTGATGCTGTGGAGGCCCGCTGTGATGTCCTCTACCCCTGCTCTGGCCATGAGATGGGCAGTGGCGTGACCAACCAGGCTTGGGAGGCAGTGGAGTGGTGATCAGTGCCAATGCAGCACCAAAGAGGTTAGCCATCCAATGCAGTTAAAGGATGAATGATTTCATCCATGCAGCCAAGGTATAGTAACTATCTCATCACTCTAAACTCAAACACTCAAGTCCATTGCACATTCACTGGCATCTCACTCACTTCCAGCTCAAAGGTCATCACCATATATGGCTCTTCTGGTAGGTGGAGACCGGCCCTGAGCTCCCTTAAAAGTGATGTGGTGCTGTCTGCGACGCCTGGTGCTGATGATTGTGAGTGCTGACTGAAGCAAGGTAGGCGAACAAACCTTGAAGTCCCGAGTGAAGTGCAGCCCACCAGGTAAACATCGCTTATGTGCTGTTGTGAAACATGTTGGCGTGTGTTCCTGCCAACGTGGGCAGACAATCCAGTGGGGAGTGGGGGGGAATAATTCCAGCAGGCTGGCCTAATACTGATATGCAGATATATTACAATGAGGTTCCTGATGTGCAGCTGCGGGAAACGCAGCCCACCATTGGCAGGTTGAGGGGACGTTTGTAAACTGGTTTCACGCCTTCGTGAAACTGATTGTGGCATATTGACCACTCACACCACAGAAAACGCCTGGTGCCGGCAGGCATGGTAAATCCCGGCCTCAGTTTGGGTTCCGCCAGGGTCACTTTGCTCCTGACCTCATTACAGCCTTAGTTCAAACATGGACAAAGAGCTGAACTCCAGAGGTGAGGTGAGAGTGACTGCCCTTGACATCTAGGCAGCATTTGACCGAGTGTGGCATCAAGGAGCCCTAACAAAACTGGAGTCAATGGCAATCGGGGGAAAGCTCTCCATGGGTTGGAGCCATACCTAGCACAAAGGAAGATAGTTGTGGTTGTTGGAGGTCAATCATCTCAGTTCCAATACATCACTGCACGAGTTCCTCAGGGTAGTGTCCGAGGCCCAACCATCTTCACCTGCTTCATCAATGATCTTCCTTCCATCATAAGGTCAGAAGTGGGGATTTCACTGATGATTGAACAATTTTCAGCATCATCCACTACTCCTCAGATACTGAAGCAGTTCATATTTAAATGCAGCAAGAGCTGGACAATATCCAAGTGATAAATAACATTCATGTCACACAAATGCCAGGCAATGACCATTTCCAAAAAGATAGAATCCAACCGTCGGCCCTTGACATTCAATGGCATTACCTTCACTGAATCCCCCAGTATCAACATCTTGGGGGTTACCATTGACCAGAAACTGGACTAGCCATATAAATACTGTAGCTGCAAGAGTAGTTCGGAGGCTAGGAATCCTGCAGTGAGTAACTCATCTCCTAGCTCCCCAAAGCCTGTCCACCATCTATAAACCACAATCAGGAGTGTGATGGAATACATTCCAATTGCCTGGATGAGTGCAGCTCCAACAACACTCAAGAAGCTCGACACCATCCAGGACAAAACAACCCGCTTGATTGGCACCCGATCTACAAGCTTTCACTCCCTCCACCATCGACGCAGAGTAGCAGCAGTGTGTACCATCTACAAGATGCACTGCAGGAACGCACCAAGCCTCCTTAGACAGCACTTTCCAAACCCACGACTACTACTATCTAGAAGGACAAGGGCAGCAGACACATGGGAACATCACCACCTGGAGGTTCCCCTACAAGCCGCTAACATCCTGATTTGGAAATATATCACCATTCCTTCACTGTAGCTGGGCCAAAATCCTCCCTAACAGCACTGTGGGTGTACCTACGCCACATGGACTGCAGCAGTTCAAGAAGGCAGCTCACCACCACCTTCTCAAGGGCAATTAGGGATGAGCAATAAATGCTGGCCTAGCCAGTGACACCCAATTCCCATGAATACATTTTTTAAAAAGCAACAGCGTGGAATGGCTAGCTTCACCTGTTGTTCGCATTTTTGAAACGCCCTACTCTTCCAGGATAATCTGAGTTAAACTGGTACTTTTCAGGATTGAAGGTGGGGGCCTTAGGAATGTTAAATTTAAACATAAGCTCGGCTGTTAATTGCTCCCTGTTGCATGCTCCATGGAAACGCCTCTTCTAATCAGAGAACACTTGGCAAACATTCAGAACTTCTTCTCATGCTGTTAAAATTGTTAAATTGGTATCCTTGCAAATTCTGTCCTGAAGTGTGCGAGATGAAAAGCTTTGACAACATGTCTCTTTTTTTCACCAACACTCTTTAGTTTCTGTTTCTTGTAACCATGCACACAGGCTTTACTAACAGCACATAGCACATTAAGCAGTCAACAGGCAGACACACAATCAAACACTGAGCAATTGAACAATTGAACATAACACTGTCCCACTTCCTTCAGGCTGGTGAGACACCAGAAAATACAAATAACCCTCAGACCAGCCAATCATTTTGTGCCCTAGTACATTATCCAACAGAGAAATCCAACTATATCATGCTTTCAGTGGCATAGCCAAGCAGAAGGCCCAGGCTGTTAATTTTTGATGCAGGCAGTAATTTCAGTAATAATGCCAGATCGTACTATTTTTATGTACTTCATTTTTTAAAAAAAAAATATTTTAAGCTGCATACTTTGCATTGCATTAAAGTAAAAATTAAATGTAAAACCTCCAAGTGTGGGTTATGTAATCAGAGATAATAGGTTTGCAAGCATAGCGTTGTCTCAAATTAAATAAAGATGTAGTTTCAAAACAAATAGGCTCAATAGAAAAGTTCCCTTAGCTATTGTCCTACTTGCTAAGTGAATATCCTTTGCTTTTTACTGTAATTCATCCACAATAATCCCCACTGTTTGCATATTTGGTGCCCCAATGTAGAAATCAGATTTCAAAGTATTGTGCACCTTCAAAATATATAGAATTTGCTGACTTTAGGGGTTTGCGTGAAATGGAATATTGCTTTAACCAAATATTGGAAATTTGCATCCTTCAAATATAGCTTTAGTCAGGTAACAATTTTTGAACGCACAGTACTTAGTTGTGGTATGAAATTATATTGAAAATCTATATGTTATTTATCCAGCAGCACTCTTGCATCAAAAACAATATTTTCTTATTTGGATGCTAAGATTTTTTAAAAATCTGGTACAACTCATGGCACAGTAGAAGTGCAGAAAAATAAAACTCACTAAGTAAAGATCATAATTCTTCCCTGACACTGTCCGGTGCAAGTTGGGCTTTTTTACACCAGGGTGTTTGTATTGCAAGGAGCACATTTTCAACTTTTTCAGTTCTTCTACTGACCTCCAGAACTCTACCCTTCATGAAAACCTCTGTTAAGGGCATTACTTCATTTAACCACCTACCAGTATTCATCAGAGAGCGTCCACAGAAAAAATTCTTTGAAATTTCCTGTAAAGTTCAAAGTCTCTCTGGCTGTCCCATAAATCTCTCCTGCAAGGCTTTCATTGTATGTATTTCAATTTACTAGCTTCTTTAAAATTAACAGTCCTCGAAGGACCAGTTAATGCTCAGAATGTTGCTTCAAATAATAGAGCTCTGCAGATAAATGGAGATATTTAAACTAAACTGGAACTTAAAAGGAAAACATTGCACTAAAAATACTAAACGCTATCATGAAGTAGAAGATGTAGTAAGGAGTTGAAAAGGCTTTTCAAATTTACATGGAAAAGTGGAAACCCAGCAGATTGGGGGAGTTATGAAAAACAACAAAGAAAAGTAACCAGAAAAATGAACATAAAGAAAGTAATTTTTTATACAAATCTAAGGAAATGTCAAATGTCATTTTTTAATTAATACATTTTGAGAGAGTGACAAAGGAGAATGTTCTTGGTCAATTAAAGACAGTTGAAGATGTGACTATAATGAACAACAACAAAATAGTAGACTTATTAAATTAATACTTTGCAATAATAGAGAGCCCATAACTCGGCACTTACCATTTTCTGGGAATGGGCCTGGGTCGGGATTTGTGCATACCCATTTCACGGACCCATATAAATCAGCAGCTGCCTCCACGCATGTCTAATTTTGACCCAGGTGTGTGAAACATGACATGGACAGGTTAGACCTGGTAGGAGCAGGTCTAAACTTTGTGGAGTCATTTGGATGGTGGGGGGTGTTGGTGGGGGGGGGGGGGGGGGGGGTTACCCTTTTGGAGAGGTGGGCCTCCGCCTTTGAATATGGTCCCAGGACACTTTTGTGGAAGTCAGGTGCCGCTTGGAAGAGGTACGATGCCCCATTGGATTGTTAAAAGTAGGCATGAATGTGTACAAAAGAGTGCACAAACTCATTAACTGGCAAGCTCTTTGGAATTGTCAATAGTGTCAAAATTAACTGTCAAAAGACAACTGTAAAGCTGTCAAGGCATTTAAAACTCATACCCTTTAAATCTTTGAATAAACTATCTGGAGTGTTTATAAAATTCATTTCTTGCTATTTTACTCTCTTGACATAAGCCTGAGGATAGCTATTACTGGGTTAGTGTTTCACAATCTTCCATTACCACAGTAGGTTACCTTGCATTTCACAGTTTAATTGACAGTTCTAAGACCCTTTGAAGCAGGACTATGAATTTCAATACCTGGAAAAACTCAGCAGGTCTGGCAGCATCTGTGGAAAGGAGCTCAGTTAATGTTTTGAGTCCAAATGACCCTTCAACAGATCTAAGTAAAAATAGAAGAGAGGTGAAATATAAGCTGGTTTAAAGGGGGGTGGGACAAGTAGAGCTGGATAAGGGCCGGTGGTAGGTGGAGATACCCAAAAGATGTCACAGACAAAAGGCCAAAGAGGTGTTGAAGGTGGTGATATTATCTAAGGAATGTGCTAATTAAGGGTAGAAAGCAGGATAAGCAAGTTACGGGTAGCACTAGTGGGGGTGGGGTGGGGTGAAGGAATCAATAAAGGCTAAAAGGTAGAGATAAAACAATGGATGGAATGATTTAAAAATAATGGAAGTGGGTGGGAAAAGAAAAATCTATATAAATTATTGGAAAAAAGGGGGGGAGAATCGTAAAGGAGGTGGGGGTGGAGGAGAGAGTTCATGATCAAAAATTGTTGAACTCAATATTCAGTCTGGAAGGCTGTAAAATGCCTAGTCGGAAGATGAGGTGCTGTTCCTCCAGTTTGTGTTGAGCTTCACTGGAACAATGCAGCAAGCCAAGGACGGAGATGTGGGCATGAGAGCAGGGTGGTGTGTTGAAATAGCAAGTGACAGGGAGGTCTGGGTAATGCTTGTGGACAGACCAAAGGTGTTCTGCAAAGCAGTCACCCAGTCTGTTTTTGGTCTCTCCAATGTAGAGGAAACCGCATTGGGAGCAACGAATGCAGTAGACTAAATTGAGGGAAGTGCAAGTGAAATGCTGCTTCACTTGAAATGAGTATTTGGGCTGTTGGACGGTGAGGAGAGGGAAAGTAAAGGGGCAGGCCTATCACTGGCCCTTCATCCAGCTCTACCTGTCTCACCCCCCACCCCCCAACCCTTAAACCAGCTTATATTTCACCTCTCTTCTATTTTTACTTAGTTCTGTTGAAGGGTCATTTGGACTCGAAACGTTAACTGTGTTCCTCTCCACAGATGCTGCCAGACCTGCTGAGTTCTTCCAAGTATTTTTGTTTTTGTTTTGGATTTCCAGCATCCGCAATTTTATGCTTTTATCAATGAATTTCAATGTTTGGTTTTATATGGGATTAAGCACTTGTATGAAATGTTTGTTTTTTAAAGATGTAGTTGAAGGAATGTAAATGTAGTGAATGGGTTTTATGAATGAGACTTTTTTTTTAAAATAAAGTCTGCAATAGACACTTGGAACTTAATTTTATCTCAGCATGTGTCCGGAGGCCATGGTGGCTATTAGGTGTAACAGCAAAGTGTAATTGGGTGGGGGCATAGTTTGGCATGATTTGGCTTAAGTTGGCATAGCAGCTATAAAGTTCCATGGGAGTGAGTAGAGGGACATAAGTTGGCATGGAGTGTATGAGGGGGCAGGGGGTGTGTAGAGGGGCATAGTTTGAAATGGAAAGTATGAGGTGTTATCGGAGGTGGGTGGAGGGGCTTAGGTTGGCATGAGGTATATGAGGGGTCATTGGGAGTAGGTGGAAGATATGAGCTGACATAGGATGGCATGTTTGGGGCATAGGGAGTATGTAGGGTTGAGGGGTATGAGGGGTGAGGACTGGAGAGTTGTATTTTGTTTTATTGTTTATTTTAAATCATGGACACAGTGGTGGAGCACAGAGGTAGGCATTCTGCCCAGCCCACTTCCACACACGGCAGCCTCCACATTCATTCCGGGAGTGGCGGCCACAATACACAGAGAATCCCACCACCCTGGAACGAAAATCCCAACTTCCGGGCATTTCTTCCCAGGTTGGGTTTGTGGGGCTGGGAATTGTCCTGACTCTGTGCTCCCTACCTGAGAGCAAAAATCCAGGTCTATCTAGCTGTCCTCACTGTGTTAGAAGAGGACAAAATGCCTACAGTTCAAGGGAACCTCAAAATAAGTCAGGAGCAGGAGCTCAATACTGCTAATATAAGTAAAATAATGGTAACAGTGGAAATAGTGGGACTTAAAATAAACACATCTCCAGGACCTGATGCTTCCCACCCTAGAAAACCATAAGAAATAGGAAGAAGAATTGCTGATGCATTTGTCATAATTTTCAAGAGATCCACAAATTCATGAATTGTTCCCTTGGATTGGAAATTTGCAAATGTCAGTCCAACATTTAACAAAGGAGGGAGGGAAAGTAAATACTGGGGAAGTTACTGCAACTTAACATCAGATCCAGAGTGACTGAGAACTTAAGTGCTTAAGAGTACTTGCAATTAGCTGATCAAATAATCAACTATGGATTTGTGATGGGCTGGTCATGTCTGACGAATCCAGTAATTTATTTTCAAGGACATCAATAGCATGGTGAATAGGGGAAGAAATGTATTTTGCTGAATAGACTTCCAGAAGGCATTTGATAAGTTTCTGGATAAGAGATTATTAGAAACTTCTACATCAACTCCACTTTCCCACCCTATCACCATATCCCTGATTTTATTAGTACCCAAACACCCAAAAATCTATTGACCTCAGTCTTGAATATACTAATTGACTGAATATCCACAGACTTCTGTGGTAGAGAATTTCAAAGATTCTCAATCCCCTAAGGAAAGAATTTTTTCCTCTTCTCAGTCCAAAATGGGCAATCTCTTATCCTGAGACTATAACCCTTAGTTATAAAGTCCTCAGCCAGAGGAAGCAGCCTCTCAACATTCCCTGTCAAGCCCTTAAAGAATTTTATAAGTTTTGATCAGATCGCCTCACATTCTTCTAAATGCTAGAGAATATAGGACCACTCTACTCAATCTTTCTTCATAGGGCAGTCCTATCATTCCAGAAATCAATCTGGCGAACATCTGTTGCAGTCCCTCTAAGGCAAATATACTTTTGTTCATGCAAGGAGATCAAAAACTGCAACACCTTTCAACAAATGTCAACATACTGTAGGGGGTGGTGGTGTGTGTCAGCTTCACCTCTGACTTTTGAGCTGTCCAAATCACTCCCACTCCCTGGGTACTGGAACTTGGACTTATTTGGGGGTTGAGACAAAGTGCAGCAGACAACTGGTTTTGGTGCAAGAAAAAAGAACTGGGTTTATTGAAGTCACAAATGAACTTATAACATTAGGATTACACTTAGATTATACAGACCTACAAAGTACACTTAGTTAAGAATGGGGAACACATGGCATAATGAGGGAAAATCACGCTACTAATCCCCTTACCATTGTCCCACCCCCAAAACCTAACTAAATTGAACTAGGAGAGGTCAGGGATCATGTTCACCAACCAGGGTTCCTTGACAGTTCGAACTCCAGCCAGGTAAGCAGTTTTGGGGTACGCTCTTTGTGTCCTCTGGGGCCTGCCTTCCCCACATGGACCTGGTCTGTGGAATCTGCAAAGGTTCTTCAGTTGGATGGAGGGCACGGTTGTGGGTGATCAATCTTCGTGGAGGGCTGTGGTTGCGGCCTTGTTGTCTTCGGTTGACCCTGCCACCCCATTCCCCTCACCGTGATGTGGCCTGCGGGCCTGCAAACCTCCAGATCTCCTCCCTCCACTTGGCTCAGCTACCATTCCCTGCTTAAACTCCGCTTCATCCATTCCAAAACTGCTCACTCTCTTTCTCTTCATAACTGGTGGCCCAGTTATACTGTTTTTTGAATTTCTTATCTCAATCCAAATCAAGGTTAGTTCTTTGTCTGATTTCGGTGGGCTTCTTCAGGTGATTGTTGTCTCGTTGTTTTTAATGGACTTGCATGATGATTATTGTTGTCTTCCTGTCCCCATAACTAGTCTTAAACTGAAAGCCATTGAATATGTGGAGTATTGATAGGTTTGCATAATTGCATTGATTGCTGCCTTCCTGCCTTAGTAGTTAGCGATTATTTATACAAGGCTTTAATGGGCTTTAGTTTCATGTAAGATGAAGTCTTTCTCTGGGTTGATTGTGTTAAAGGGAAAAATGCGTAAATTGTCTCCTCTCATTGTCTGGTTTCAGGCAAGAATGCACACTGCACTCAATAAGCCTGGGCATGTTCAGTCCCAGGCCTTCATGGGCCCAGCCTCCTGTCTGCAGGGTTCTACACTTAACTCAGCAGTTGAGTCCTCTGACATAAAAGTCCAAAAGTCATATCCTTATTGATGATATGAAAAATGTGGGAATTTTGAGAACCCTTCAATACCATTTCCCTTTCTAATTGCATGCTGTACCTGCAGGTTAATTTTCTGTGATTTGTATACAAGGACACTGAAATCTCTAGGAATACAATTTACTAGCCTTTTTAAAATATTCTGCTTTTCCATTCTTCCTACCAAGGTAGATAAATTCATATTTCCAATAATATTCTTCACTTGCCACTTTCTTGGCCAATCATTTAACTGATCTATATGCCTTTGCAGCCTCCTTGAATCTTCCTCCCAGCTTACTTCCCCCTCCCTGTGTTTGTACAGTTAGCAAACTTGGATATATAACACACAGTCCCCTCATCTAAGTCATTGATATAAATCGTAAATACTGCAATGAATTCCCAAGCACTGATCCTTGAAGCACTCCAATAATTATACCCTGCCATCCCAAAATATCCTGTTAACTCCTCCTCCCTGCATTCCTCCTGTTAAGCCACCCTCAATCTCTGCTAATACTTTTCCCAAAATCCCAGGAATCATAAAGAATTTATTCTCTGATTGGCGGGATGAGGTAAAGGTTGTTCCCCAGGCATTTGTATTGGGCCTCAGCCCATTTATTTTAATGACTTGAATGAAAGAATTGAGAGTTGTATCTCAAGTTTAAATTAGGGTGCACTGCAAATTGTATGTGTGGAAGCAGGAAGGCATAAAGGGTCAAAAACGGTAAATAAGTGGACAAAACTGTAGCAGATGGCAATCAAGAGTGAGAGGTGTGAGGTCACCGCTTTGGAGCTGAAAAAGACAAATTGGAATATTTTTTCAGCGGTGGAAGAGTAGGAGCTCTGGAGGAACAAAGAAGTAGCTCAGTAGTGAAGGCCATTTTGGGCTGTAATTTTTAACCTTTCCGCCTGGCTCCCCAACCTCTCCCCCCTCAACCCTCAGTCCCTTGCTGAGATCCCCAATTCTGGACTTAGCTGGGTTTCTCGGCATGGTGGGGCTGCTGGTAGTCTGGCTAGTGTTTCTGGGATTACACAGCTGTTGACCATTTGGATTGGCAGCTCTCTAAGACGGTACTTCCTCCTAAGATAGAGGTGGAAGTCTTGTCTTAAAGCAATTAAAGCTGTTCCCAGTTTTAAATTGCTGTGGGGCAGCCTTGGGGATCGTGGGTGGGCTCCCCACTGACTTTTCAGCTGGGGGGTGAGGAGGCCGCAGTGCCCCATGATATCCGATATATGGAAAAATTTCATTTTAGCCATCTGGGTTGCTACCAAAGCCATACCCTAGAATCCAGTGAGGTTGACACTGCATCGCCCAATCTTCCAGTCCCAGCCTGTTTCTAGCAATTTGGAACAGATCAATCATCAATAACAGCTGTTGCTATGGGATCTATTTATAATCTCTCTATAATGTCATGGCACTATAGTTCAATGTTCTCACTTGCTTACACATAAAAATTTACAATCATGCCTCTTTACCACAAAACTGTAAAAGCCAAAGACAAGCTAACTAGCCATATACTATCAGATTATTACGTATTACATCAACTGCTACAAAACATTTTATCCAAGCAAACAGTAACAATGAATGCTTCAAGTTTGCCACTGCATTAACTCTCCTGCTGCAACAAAGGACACTTGGAATAGGAAAATGTTCAAAGAAATGCTATTGTGAAAACAAATTATTGTCAATGAATCGGTTAATGATATTAGAGAAAAATCTAAACAAGTTTATACATTGGTGGCTCTGGATTTTTTTCAAATGTTACTGTTAAATTATTTCATAATAAAATTATTCTCCATTCAAATATTCCACAATACATATATTAAAAATCTCCTCTGTATTTTATTTCCATAAAACCTTATTTTTTGTTATCATATTTTATCAGAATTTTATTTCAAAACTTCTGTTAAAAATTCCACCCTGTGTTTATAATGGCTACTGCCTCTTGCAATCTTGACACACTGTAATTATATCCTCCTACTTATACTGGCATATTAACTCCTCAGCTTTGCATCTCCCAGCTCAACCTGCACTGCAGAGAAACTACTGTGCTTCAATCAACGCTATGCCTGTTTCCCAAAATGCAGTAATTTTTTGCTATTTAATATTAAATGATATCAAATCAAAGTGCAATATAAACAAAAGGATAGAATGCAGGCTTTAAAATGGGTACTGAATTACATCTGTGCTCCCTGATCCAATTATTCCATGCCCTCTAAACCTGATTCCACTGAAGATTACACTTAGTTTTATCTCAATGTGTTACACCATTGGAGACTGGCTAGCAATTAATGAAAATTAAAGAATCAGTTACAAAGTGGTCACTAACTCATTTTCTCTGATTCGAAGCCAAAGCTATCCTGTTTTAATGGAGTTTATTCCAAACTATCTAGGAATAGCTTGCTGTTAGGAGTTTCCATGCTCAAGGCATGGAACTTTCAGCTAGCTGAACCACTTGGTTAATGGATTGTGATTTACTCATTCCCTGGTCCATCTGCGTATACCTGAATCACAAGTATAAAAAGACCTTACTTCAAAATTGAATAACATAGAGAATGTATTTCATCATATAAGTATGAAGTTCTTTCTCCAATTTTAAGCCCCGTTGTCATTTACTTTGTCACTTGTCTCCCTCGTATTTTCTCATACATACACATTGGAGTTCATAACAAGAAAAAAAATATGGGCCAGAATTTTACAGCACGCGGGTGGGTGTGCTCTTGGCCTGTCCAGCCGCAAAATAGCACAAGTTGATGTCAGGCGAGCATCCTGAGCTCATTGCGCACTCACACAATATCTCGCTCAGGGGGCACGCACAGCAGTTGGAAGGGTGCCTATTGCCAATTAAGCAGGCAATGCCCATTAAGGAGGCAATTGAAAGTGATTTTTCATGGCCTATCCACTTTTACAGTTGGCGGATGGGCAATCAGCCATGCAGCCTTTACAGTTTTGCTCAAACCTGGATCCAGGGTGGGATGATATCTCCATTGGCAAATAAAATAAAGAGATAGTTGGGGACTGGTTTTTTTGAGGTATGCTTTCAGATGCTTGATTGTATTGCATGGGCATATTTTGGAGCATTTTTGTTGTTTTGTTTATTTTGTGGAGGTCTGCAGCTCCCTGAGGCAGCTGTCTGCTTTCAGGGAGCTCACTGGAAGCGCTCAACAGCATCCGTTGTGAATTTGGCGCCCGCCCTCTTTCCTCCCCCACTGGCAGTGAATTGGCCAGCTGGCATGAAATCACAGTGGGGGGCCAATTGCAGTAGGAGGCCTGTTTAACATCCGCTCCTGGGTCCACCAATCGCCCGCGCCCAGCGAGCGAAAAATTTAGGCCATAGAAACAATTAAACTGTCAAGACATTATGGAGGCTAAATTAGATGACCTCAAAACTGGGCATGGGGATTGTGATGTGCAATTAACCCATGCCCATTTAATGTAACACAACCAGCACATCAAATTTGTGCAGCCTGATCATTTGGATGATTGCTGCATGCAGCCAGAGTTAACTGTGCTGTGCATTGGCTATACACATCAGCCAAAATCATAACTTCCTAGTGAGAATTAAAACTAGACTGTACTGCATCAAGCTAGCCTGTGCCCCTTAAAGGGTAGGTGCATTGCACCTGGAGCAGAAAGTGAATCTAGCCTGGGAAACTGTGAAGAATGGTAAAACATAGGACAGCAAAGGCTGCAATGTTGTCCAATGCTATACTGGAGGCCTTGGTAGAGGAGGTGGAAGATAGGAAAGATGTCCTGTGTCCTGTGTCCTGTCTCCTGTCTCAGGAAACCCAGCAGACACACACTGAAAAAGCAGTAGGAGCAGCCAGTCGTGGAGGTCAATACCTGGGATCTAGTCCCCAGGACCTGGATGTAGTGCTTGCAAGATAATCAATGTCCTCACACGAGTGGTCAAAGTCAGTGAATGCATCTTGAAATGTTGTATTCTACCAACTACACCACTAGCCTTACAGACTGCTCAATGCACCATATCCCCATTATTCACCTGCTAATAATCTATATCAGGCATGATTCATACCTCACATTCATATGTTTACCTTCAACCTCACACATTGAGCACTGCAGCAAGATTCACACTCATCTCTCACAACTTGCACACAAAGCGAGCTATTCCACATGACAAACACATCATCCAAACACATTGTACTAGTATCACTGGCATGCTTACCTCTCCCTTATAGGACAATATGGTGCACAACCAGAGGCAGCAGAAGGGAGGGACACAATATTACAATCCCTGTAGAGACTGATAATGCTTAAATACAGAAATTCAATCTTCCAGTTAATAGCTGAAAGAACTACACAACAAGATTTTACATTTTAAGATGTTCACCATAACAAAAGACTAAAAGCTCCATTGACTAAATACCATCTTTGAAGGCAACTTATACTTTAAACAATAGAATGGAATCCTTAACGCAACCAGAAAGAAACGTTATACTGCCCTTTAAGTAGACATTCAGTTCTCCCAGGGTTGGTCCAAAATGATTCTTAGCTCCCAAGGGTTTACTTCTTTTCCTTTCTTTTCTCAGCCTGATAATTTCTAACCCCAGAATTATCTTCCATGGCGAGAGTATTACTGGAGATGCTCTCTCTATCACAAGCTAGGCAAATCTTCCAGCCTCATTTTAACTCCTCACAAATTTGGTCTTTTCAATCTGAGCACAAGCTTTCATCCACAATCCAATGCAGTGAACCACAGAGATTTTCAGCCTAGAGCCCTCTTTGTCTCCCAGATCCTAACAAACTAATCTATTTGTCTGTGAAATTCAGTGCTATTACAGGAAAGCCTGTAACTCAATAGCACAATGGTTTCCTACCCTTCCCATCTCAAAGTCCATCACAATGGTAATGTGAATCACATGGGCCTTGTATCCTGGTAGAGATGCTATTAATTATCCTAGAGAGCCCTGATCTCTGATCTTGGAACTCAATGGACAGTTAAGGCATACCTGTTTACAACCCGCATTCTCAACACCTTTCTGGACTTTGGAGACTTAGGCCAGGATTTTCCTGGCGTCAGGTGTGTTCGGTGGTGTGAGTGGACAGTATGACCCAATAGATTTCACGATGGCATGAAACCAGTTTGCGATCGTTCGCTCAGCCTGCTGATGGTGGGCTGCGCTTCCCACCATTGGGTGTCAGGAACCTCATTGTAATGTGTCTGTAAACGATTATTAGGCAGCCGACCAGAATCACCTCACACCCCCCACTGGATCGTCCATCTTGCTTTCCCACCAAAGTGTTTCACAACAGCATATAAAAGGCTGCACATTGCACTTAGCTGGCTGCACTTTGAGGTGAGCTTGGAGGTGAGTGCACAACAATTATGTGCAGCGCTTGCCAGGGTGGCCATTTGGACTTTAAGTTTGAGGCGCGTTGTGGTGGGGAGTAGGGGGGAGGGGCTGTGGGGGGGAGGGGCGGCGAGGTGGGCCTGGGCTGCCTTCAGGTCGAGGCGACTTGTGGAGGAAAAAGGGTGAAAAGGGCAGCCCTACCGTTGAGGCAGGTAAGGGCTGCCTTGCTGCTGAATATAACACACAAGCAGTCAGGGCGGTGGTAGGGTGGGCGAGGGATGTGGCCACACATTAGGGAAACCTGTATAAAATGACCATTCCTCTGTAGCTGAGACAGTTCAGACACAGCCGTATTGATATGATTGGGGTTGGGCTTCTAACTTATCTGCCCACTCAAGCATCGCAGAGGCAGCAAAGTGCCACCAACTGCTCCAGAGCTTTTCAACACCCCACACCCCCGCCCCTCCTGGTACAGGCTGCAAAATCATGAGTATTTTAGTGGACGGCAGAACAGTTGTACGACTGTACATGTTGTACAATCTCCTTTCTAAAGCTGACCATGGAGTAGTCACTGCTGGAGGCACTCACAGCCCCTTGCAATGTCAGCATCCCAGTTTGGACTAGTCTTCCTGATAGGTTCAAGCTAACAGAGCAGCCTTGCTGTGCAGGTTAGGAGAATGTCCACGCCTCAGTTGGCAGCACAGCATGCAGTCCAATGGGCAAAGCTGCAGCCAATCGATTGGGGGAGTGGGTTGGAGGTGGGCGGGTTCTCGGGCAGCCATGCAGCGCACTAAAATCTGGACATCCACTCTCTGGCGAGCACTCTATGGGGAGGATTAAGGGGCCTTCAGACTTAACCAGGTCAGGTTCTTAGTACATCCATGCTGACCCATATGTCTCTCTCTTTCAACCTGCTGGAGAAGCATGGACACTGGTGAATTAGCTGTATACTTGATGGCCTACAGAGAACAAAGATAATGGAGGAGAGAGCAACTGAGGCTCCTGGCTGTGCAGAGGGAGGAGCAGAACCCTCTGGAAGAAGGGGTGGCTGGGGTTCCCACACAAGCTGCCAAAAAGCCACAGCGAGCCTTTACTGGTCAGCGCCTAGTGACACCCAGGGTCTAGAGACACTGCCTTTCATTCCTGCAGATGATGGAGAACCAGTGTCGCTGAAGACTGTACATGTCTAGGGAACTGGTCGATCACAACTGCTACCTGCAGGAGAATTTGGAGCCACAGAGACATGTAGGGCATCCACTGCCAGTGGCTGGGAAAGTGACCATGGTGCTGAATTTCTATGCCAGTGGTTCCTTTCAGGGCTCCACATGTGACCTCAGTGGGATCTCACAAGCCTCCACACACAACTGCCATGGATGCCTTCATTGCGAGGGAACACAACTTTGTGCATTTCGCCTGGGACTGCAATTGACTGCACTCCTGTAGCGCTCAGATCTCCGTCGCAAGACGCGGCAACTACATCAACCGCAAGGGATTCCATTCGCTGAATGTGCAGTCTGTGTGCGACCACCAGGAACACATCCTGCAGGTGTGTGCATGGTTTCCAGGGAGTGTGCACGACTTCTACATCCTCAATTGGCCACGGGTACCTAATGTCTTCCAGGGCCCACAGAAGCGGCAGGGAAGGCTGTTCAGGGACAAGAGCTACCCGCAGTGACCATGGCTGATGACACCCATGCAGCAGCCTCAGACTGTATAATGAGGTTCATGCTGCAGTTCGCACCTTGGTGGAGCAGACTATCGAGATGTTGAAAATGAGGTTCCGGTACCTGCACCGGTCTGGTGGAGCCCTGCAATACAGTCCAGAGAGGGTGTCACGCATCGTCATCATCTACTGCAACCTTTACAACCTGGTGCTGCAATGGAGAGAGGAACTGGCAGAGGAGGAGATAGAGGAGCTAGAGTTCTCCTTCGATGAAGAGGACATTGATGGGGATGAGGGTCGAGGAGGTCCTTGAAGGCCACGATGATGGGAATGAGGCTGTCGTACTGGCTAGATGAGGCATGCGCTCGGCAGGCCCTCTAGATTTGTAGAGGATGATGACAACATGCAGTGAGATAATCCTATAGAACCTCACATTGCACCTGTGAACATTTGATGCCGTCTGGCTTATGGCAGCGCACATACCTTCTGTGATATGGCTCCTGTCATGGAGACGCATTGGAGGCTTTAGTAGTCACCCAATTGCAGGAGGACGATGACGACATGCAGTGAGACACTGCAGAGGTATTCATATAGCCTCTGAGAATGTCTGGCTCCTGTCTGGCCGAGGGCAACTTGC